>NC_092725.1:138454061-139152064 GCF_047496885.1 Scyliorhinus torazame
CTTGCTTTCATTTTTGAGTCTGTCACCGAGCTGTCTGTGGAGGCTTGTGTCACTCTCTTTGTGGCGGCTTGCGTAGCTTCTTTGTGGAGGCTTGTGTCACTCTTTGTGGAGTCCTTCATCGCTCTCTCTGTGGAGTTTGTCATCACTCTCTCTGTGGAGTCTGTCATCGCTCTCTGTGGAGTCGTGCAGTGTTCTCACTGTAGAGTCGATCTGTGCTCTCTCAACGGAGTCGTTCTGTGCTCTCTGTGTGGCGTCGTCTTCGTCTTGGTTATTGCTGTCATCCCATGTTACGATGATCTGCCATGGCACCATGGTATTGGATTCATCTACCATGAGAAGAGCCGTATTGAGCTTTTCAACCATGTTGCTGATGCTGTGATCAGGATCTCCGAATAACTCAGCCATGTCTGGGCAGTATCGTGTGTATTGTTCGATGGACAAATCATCGCTTTTTGTTTCGGAGTTGTTATCGTTCTCTTCATGTTCAATGAACAAATCATCATCTTGTGTGGATGCTGGGACCCTTCATGGCGCGTGGTCCGCTCTCTGTTTCTTGGCGTCAGGCCGCAGCATAATCCTGCACTCACGAGTCGGGATGTCATATATGCTGGGCTGAAGATTCCCCAATCCGAAGAACTCATCGTCGGGGTCTTCACGGTACAACACCTCTAGTTGCGGCTCGGATTTGGTACTGGGGTAGCCACCTCCCAAGATGAAATCTTCGTCTGAGTCGTAGTCGACAAGGACCATATCATCATCTAGGGCGGTGCTAACCGCTTATTCCAGGGTGTTGTGAAAGTTATTTTCAACTATTGATGTAAGTTTGGGCATTATTCTGTCTTTTGAGGCAAGAAAATTGGGATTCGCAGCTTTAAATTTCTTTTTGTTCATTTACATGCATTTCCCTTTTAAGTGGGCGTGGTCCTGGTCCTCTGATGTCATGACGCTCGTGACATCATGCGTAGGACTCGATTGCCCATGCGCACACCGAGTTTTCTCTACTGTGCGCTCTTTTCGCAACTGCGCATGTGCGCTCCTTTCTCAAGATGGCTGCCGCTCAGAACCTCCGTCTTCCCCCAATTCAGTCCTGCCGCCACCTCGTGGTGAGTGTTTGCGCCATTTTTACCGATTTTGTTTTCTAAATGATGATGATTCTGTGTTGGTAGAGACTCAAAGTATTGATTTTGTTTTTGTTCATAAGCAAGGCATTTTTGTATAGCGATTTCTAGAGTTAGATACTGATTTTGTGAAAGTTCTTCCCTCAAATTTTTATCTCATAGTCCAGAAATTAATTGATGCATTATCACAGTGTCTCTGAAATCAGCATCATTACAGACTTGTGGTATTGACTTGAGATTTGTAATAAAATCAGAGATGGGCCCTCCGTTTCTCTGACAAGAGTTAAATCTTTCCAGCATCTCACCCGAGTGACTCTTACAGTGTTCATCAAATTTCTTGAGTATAACTTCTAATTTGGTGTTGTCCTCACCTTCTAAGTAATTAAAGCAATTGTAGATTTATCTAGCTTCATGCCCTCCTGTTGAGAGTAGTAGGGCTATTTTCATTGCATCAGAGGCAGTGCTTCAATCATTAGCTATGATAAATATTTGGAACAGCTGTTCAAACATTTTCCAGTTATAACTTAAATTACCGGTTGTTTCCAGCTGCCATGGAGCTCCAACAAGTTCCATCGAATCAGTTAGTCGTCGAGGGTCCATTTGCTGCGAAGTCTTCCACAGTTGAATATCCAGTTTAAGTTTTTCTTCTCTTGCTGGTGTCTAGCTAGCTTTTTGAAATCACTCCTGGTATCATATGTTATTCTCCAAGTCTGAATAAAGATTGTAGACTTCCAGTTAACACAAATACTTTATTCAATGGATTTGTTCTGTTTCCAGAGCTTAACTAGATATAATACAGTCAAGAGGTATGACCAGTGAAGCTAAGGTAAGCTGCCTATGCTGAGCTATCTCTGTCTGCTGCTGCTCCCTAGCCCCATGCTTCTGAAAGAGGCGGATCCTCCCTTGGGCTGGACCCTTTATACCTATCTCTGATGCCCTCCAATAATGCTGTGGCTGTTACATCTGTCTGCAGTCCCTGGTGTATGTGCAGATGTTTGTACAGATCACTACTGCCTGTGCAGCCTCTCTGCTGATATAGGGAAATCTTTTTTTAAAAAAGCACAAATAGGAAAACAAAATGTGGCGATAACAATACTATCCATAGATTATGTTGTACGTTTTACAGGTTTCCCTGGGGCTGGTTCACGCCCGTGCCTCGCACATCATCTGGCCGCCCAATCGTTGGATGAAGTTACAAACTGACCTCCCCGAGGAGCGAAGGCCTCTGTTGTCCGGGAGCAATGACCCTGCAGATGGGACATCGGTTTAGCAGCTTCCCCAAGAAAGCAACATCCCAGCTTGGAATTGAGATCAGCCAGCATCTGTTCCAGAAGGAAAAGTGTAACTTAATGCTCCATAACATTGGAGATTTCACACGCTGGGGTATTCCAAAGCCATGAACTACGTTTCTTCTACAACGCAAAGCTCACTATTACATATGTTCATCTGACATTTGCCGTCATTTTTACTTGTTCTTCTTCTAAATTCTGAATGATTTCACTGCTAATTGAGCAAGGAATCTCCTTGAATTGAGAAGGAAAGGTAAATTAAAGAGTCAATTCTAGTGGAGTCCTGATGACACCAACTCCATTTTTCCAAATGAACCATTAAAATATGTTTAATGTTATTTAGATGATGTAAGTCTAGAACTAATTTTTCAGGCTCACTTTGCCAGCATATGGACGGAAGGTTACATTTCCAGCCCAACACCACTTACTCACCCAAAACCAGGAATTTTGTCCCAAATTCCCGGGCAGATCATTTGCATAAAAGGTCATTTGCATGACCAATCTGAGCAAATCCTTCTATAAAAGAGCAAGGTCTTCGAGACATGTGAATGACCCAAAACGCTTTTGACCTTACCCACTCCCACAGTAACTAGCCTGATGAGAAAAGGTGGTCAAAAACCGCTAGGTTTGTGTCTTTTAAAAGACCTCAAAGGAATTCACCCCAGGTCTCAAATGGCAAGTGTTTCCATGACAGGATCCCTGACATAGAGGAAGTAAATGTAAGATACGCCAACGACCTATGTCAATGGACGGTCCATACCTGTGAATTCTGGAGCCACGGAGATTAGTCCCAAATTCTGCGGAAACCCTGGGGCTGGATTCTCCCAAAACGGGGTTATGTCCCCACGCCAGCGTGAAAGCACTGGCGTTGCACTCCCGAGTTTCCTCAAAAACAGATATACCGATTCACTTACCTTCAGGGGGCTAGCAGGGATCCAGAGCGATTCTCGCAGCTTTAGCTGCGGATACGGTCCCCGCACTTCAGGTCTCGAGTCTGCGCATGCGCGTGGTGGTGGCCTCCAGCGGCCGCGCCGAGCGCCATGGCAGGCTCGGACCGCGAGGCAGCTCCGAAATGTAGCCCCCCCTCCCCCCTCCCCGATCGGCCGCGCGCCCTTGCATCGGACCGGCCGGATATGTCCCCTGGCTGCCCATTAGCCCCCAACCCGGTGCCCGATCCCCCTCCCGCCCCCCCGGACTGAGTCCGCAGCCGCCACGCGCGGTTCCCGAACGGCAATAGGGGGTTAGAATCACGCCGTCAGGAACTCGGCCGGCTGGGAGTGGAGAATCGCTGGGCGGGGCCTCTTGCACTGACCCCCCCAGCCGCGCGGAGTAATTCGCGAAAAGGCCGAGTCTCGGGTCCCGGAGTATCGCCGGAGCGGTGATGGGTCCGATTTCGGCGCGGGGCTCGGGAGAACCCAGCTGGTATAACAGAGAATTTATTTTGTTTCACGAGCCGGGACTTTTGAGGGGATTTGGTTGAAGCTGACTGTAAACTGAAGGTACTTTTATTCCTATGGCCAAGGCCTAAATCCAGCCCAGCTAAATTCGCAGAACGAATATCTTACCTCCCTCTCCTCTCTTTCTCTCTCTCTACTGCCCATGAAGATCCAATTTGAAATGAGTTTGGGCTGTGTCAATCCAGTCCTTTGTAGGTTTACAGTTCTTAACGGCCTGTAATTTACCATAAATTGACATGCACTTTGAAATCTTATAAAGAGAGCACATTGGCAACTACGGGAAAGTAGATAGTAGCTGTTGGGGCAGAATTGAAGGAACCTTACTTTCTTAGAAACATACTAAACCTGCCAGGGATTACTTAATACTGGCACTGGGTAACAAAAGTGAATAAATATTGAATTTCCCAGCAGTGCTGTATCTGTATTTGTGATGTGAATGCGATTTATTAATATGTTTCAATTTTTTATTCAAAAGCCGATACATCCCTCGTTCGTTTCCAGCGGTTTAATATTTAAATCCATCACTTGTCATGGCAGCCTTCCATACAGAATGGAAAGATTCCAGGCTTGACCCTGCAGTCTCAGCTGACAACAGCAGTGCCAAAATTGATCTCGACATCGCCCAAGAAAGGGAGACAGCAGTCAGGATTCCTGATTGTCCAGTAAGTCCTGCTGGTAGTGTGGGTGGTGGATGTTAACAGAGCTAAGCCTGTTTAAGTGGTGCCCATCTGCTTCGTGCTAACATGTTAGCTGTAAATGCCCAATTGATCAAATTGTTCTGATTTCTGAAATAGGAATTTAATTGGAGAAGTAAACTCTGGGGCAAACCAATATTAGAGCCTTCTGCCAGGGAACCCCTTCGATGGTGAGTTCCTCATTCGGTAGCAACTGAACCAAAGGAGTTATATTCCATTTGCGATTCTCTTCCCGCACCTCGTGGTGCAATAACGCAGACCTTCATCTCTTTCCACAGTGTGTAGTTCCTGGAACAGGTCGCTGGGGGCCTACAGCTTTGGGGGTGGGGTGGGGAGAGGGGGATGTCTTTTCACATCAAGCGTGGCTTTACCAGGAGTCTCTCCCGCTCTTACTTCCAGCAATTGGCGTGTTTGGAAGGATTTACAGGTTGACACTCAAACCTGTTGGCCACGTTACGAACAAACCTTCCTTGGCCATCAAGTCCTGGGGTGGGACTGGAACCCAGAGCTTATGGCTCAGATTCAGGGATGCTGCCCGCAATACCATAAGATCTTCTGAGCAACTATATAAGAGTTCTATAAAGGTCATTTTGTACTGTCATGTTCCAAATCAAAAATGGTAAACTAAGGATGGTGTACAAAATAGCTTTTTCCTTATATGAAGGCCAGTGCTGGTAATTATGTTAAAGATAATTGGTCTGGAACAGATCAGTATGAGCTATTTATTTGCGATAACGCATGCAGGGAAACTTTAAACCCTAATTTTCATCGCTGTCTTCCTAGAAACTTTAAAAGTACTTGAAATGTTTTAACGGTAAAATGGTCAATTGCCCCACTCAAATGTCACTGTAACACCTTTCATTCCACCTCTTTGGCTGAGCTGCTCATTGGCAATGAGCAGGAGATGCAGTATCACAAGAGTAGTCCACCTTCTTTAGGACAATCATGGGCAGGTTACTAGGCTGGCCACCCAACCCAAGGAGGCATCGTGATGAACTAACGTGGGAGTAAAAATGGATTTAAAAGTCATTCTGATCCTTTCAAAAATTAAAAAGGTGAGATTAACGATATGAATCTCACACACGCAGATTCACAGTTCTATCTAATGTGCCAAGAATATGTACAATTGAATGCGATTGTAAATTGAAGGACACCGATGCGAAAGACAAGGACAAACGAGAGTGTTTCCGTATTAAGATGCGGTATTGAATAAAGAATGAAGTCTGTTTTAACTTTGTCTATAGAGTTATTACAGGCATTGTGCCCCTTACTGACCTTTAAAGTGTTCTGTACCATGAAGTTCTGACTGAATAATTATCATCAGCCTGAGGTAGGAAATTTAGCAATTATGCCATTATTGATACGCTTAACACTCTTACAGTAGTACCTTTGAAATAATTGGCACTCCTTTTATTAATTCAGTGATTTAGCCCTGAATTACCAATACATGAACACAACATCTTCAGCGTGGTGCAAACTTCCTTAACTGATTTTTACATGCACACACATTGACGTATCATGCAAAGTGAGATCCACAAAACTGACTTTGCTTAAAAAGAATTATTGAAATAAAATGCAGGTTTCAGAGACTGCATGCAAGGATAAATAGAAAATGTGAAAACAAAATGGTGTTTCGTTGTTGGGCAACATTCTGCTTTAATATTTTGAGAAACGTATCTGATTGAGTACAGGTAAGCATTAAAAATGAACGCTTCATCGATTCCAATGTTTAGCCATGATCTGGAGTTTGTTTCATTTCATTATTGGCAGTGTATCTTCAACTGATGAAACATATTTTCGCTAAAAGCTGGATCATATTAATTGAAATTATGCAGGATTATTTAAAACAAAGGCAAACTAGAATATTGTTACTACAGCTCAGATGCAGTAGGAATATATCACAATGCATGACATGATCAGCAATAGGCTATTCAGCCTCTCAAACCTCTTCTGCTATTCTATTTGATCATGGATGATCTGGATTTCAACTCAGTTCGCCCACCTTTTCGCCACAATCCTTGATCCTCTGATTTAATCTCTCAATATCAGTCTTGAAATTTTAATTTACTCGTCGACCACAGCTTTTTGGGGAGAGGGAATCCCAGATTTCCACTGCCCCTTGTGAGGGGAAAATGTTTCCCGATAGAACTGAGATGAGGAGGAACTACTTCTCGCAGAGGGCTGCCCCATAGTGCGGTGGAATCTGAGTCATTAAATGGTTTCTGGAAGGAGATAGATCTATTTCTGATTTTTTTTAAACACGGGTGAAAGGGATATGGGGAACAGGTGGGGGGGTGGATTTGAGACCAGGAAGAGAGCGGCCGTGATCTGATTGAATGGTGGAGCAGACTCAAAGGGCTGAATTGCCTACTTCTCCTCCAAATTCCTATGTTCCGATATAATCCCATCTGACTTTGCTTTTATGTCCCTTAGTTCCTCTACATCTATCCTATCAAATTAATTTATAATTTTAAGCTCCTCACTCTACAGCTTTACAAATTCAAGGGAATAGAAACCACATTTATGTAACCCGGCCTTATAATTTAATCCATTAAACCCTAGTAGCATGCCAGTGAATCGTGGCACACCCACTCCAAGGCCAGTACATCTGTTCTGTGTTGGGTGCCCAAAACTGAATGTAGTATATACCCAAGATGGTATCAGGCCAAGGCTGTGTATCACTGCAGAATCACTCCCTCAATTTTGAATTCCAACTCCCTTGATAAAGAGCAGAATTCTATTTGTGTTCAGGAATTGTAAGAGTCCTTCCTGTTTATTTCCTTTGTTCCCATTTCTTTTATGTTATTGTGGTCCCATAACCAGAATGTGCCTTTTAGCAGAACACTCGCGGTTGAAGCAGCCTGCTTGTCAGGACATGGTGTTCCCAGGTTTTGTTTTTAGCCAGATTCCTTGGCATCGAGTCGATCTTAGGAATCAGGTTTGGAGGGAGTCGGTACAATAGGTCAGCTGGCAAATGGTGGGTTTGCCAGGGACAGTGTTCTAGGGGCTGGTTTAGCTCACTGGGCTAAATCGCTGGCTTTTAAAGCAGACCAAGGCAGGCCAGCAGCACGGCTCAATTCCCGTACCAGCCTCCCCGAACAGGCGCCGGAATGTGGCGACTAGGGGCTTTTCACAGTAACTTCATTGAAGCCTACTCGTGACAATAAGCAATTTTCATTTTCATTTTCATTCTACCTGATAATGATCAGTGATTGGTTCCTGCGTGATGCTTTCTGAGAGAACTGGCAGAAGTGTTTAGAACTTGGAAGTGAAAGGAGTGCTCTTTCTCTCTCTCCTGCTTGCTGAAGTGCTGAAATAAAAGAATTGCTTTATTGTTCTGAAGGCAGTGAGTTCTAGGTGCATCCTTTGCTGTGAGCCTGGAATGATATGGAGCCCGCAGAGAAAGTAGACAACCTTGCCAGAGAAGACCACCTCAAACCTAGAAGGAAGAAATATCAAAATGAAAGCTGTACTTCTGAAAAACACCAACTGGAAATCATCCCAGAGCATCAAAGATCTTTTTATTTTTATTCATATTTTATTTCCCTTTCTACCACTCTCTTCCCTCTGTGCTGTTTGTCTGTGTGTGGAGAGTGGGGGCATTTAGAATGGGGGGGTTAGGAATAGGGTAGTAGATGGTCAGTTACATTTTCTGTCTGTTTAATTATAATGCGATACATAATAAAAGGCGACTTGTATTAACTTCACAAACCTGGTGACTGTAGTTTAATGGACTCAGCCAAGGATTATAAACACAATCTAATTTTGAGGGCAGCACGGTGGCGCAGTGGTTAGCACTGCTGCCTCACAGCGCCGAGGTCCCAGGTTCGACCCCAGCTCTGGGTCACTGTCCATGTGGAGTTTGCACATTCTCCCCGTGTCTGCATGGGTTTCGCCCCCACAACCCAAAAGATGTGCAGGCTAGGTGGATTGGCCACGCTAAATTGCACCTTAATTGGAAAAAATGAATTGGGTACTCTAAATTTCAAAATAAATAAATACAATCTGATTTTACCTGTGTTGTGACTCCAGGTCCAGTGGGGCAGGAATTGACCGCACACCAGCCCACGGTATTGTGACAGCATGCTTTTTGTATCTATGCACAAGCTTTTACATGGACTCCTGAATCAATTTGTTCCTCTACAGCTCCGGGTCTCTCGCCATTTTCAAAATATACTGATCTGTTATTTGTGAATCCAAAGTGAATGGCTTCAAACCGTCTCACATTAAAACACATTTGCCATACGTTTGCTCACTCACTTAACCTGCCCATGGTCCTTTGTAAAATTTTGCTAACATCTACGCAACATACTGTGCCTCCTAACTAATGTCTTCATAGCGAGAGGATTTGAGCATAGGAATAGAAATGTTTCATAGCGAGAGGATTCGAATGTGGGATTAGAGCTGTTTCACTGCAATTGTATCGGGCATTGGTGAGGCCACACCTGGAGTAGTGTGGGCAGTTTTGGTGTCCTTACCTGAGGAAGGATGTTCTTGCTATGGAGGGAGTGTTGCGAAGGTTTACCAGGCTGATTCTTGGGATGGCGGGACTGTTATATGAGGAGACACTAAGTAGGTTAGGAATACATTCACTGGAGTTTAGAAGTTCATAATATATTCACTGGAGTTCATAAAACTTACAAAATTCTAACAGGATTAGACAGGATAGATTAGAAAGAATGTTCCCGATGGTGGTGGAGTCCAGAACTAGGGGTCATAGTTTGAGGACAAGGGGTAAACCTTTTAGGACTGAGGTGAGGAGACATTTCTTCACCCAGAGAGCGGTGAATCTGTGGAATTCACTACCACAGAAAGTAGTTGAGGCCAAAACGTTGTATAATTTCACGAAGGAATTAGATGTAGCTCTTGCGGCTAAAGGGATTAAAGGATATTGGGGGGGGCGGGGGGGATCAGGGTATTGAACTTGATGATCAGCCATGATCACAATGAATGGCGGAGCAGGCTCGAAGGGCCGAATGGCCTCCTCCTGCTTCTATTTGCTTTGTTTCTATGACTTCTGCAGACTTCAATATGTAACCCTCTCTTCTTTCATCCAAATCATTGATAAATATATATAATATATACATGTCTGTGATGAAAAGCCCTGGGACACATCACTTTTCACATTCTCCCAGTGAGTTCTGTTTACGTGCAGCTTCTATTCGCTAACTCCCAATCTATGTTGCAGGGTTTATTCTAAATCCATTTGCTCTCGTTTTGAACGATCTCGTGTGTGGACCCTTCTAGATTCAAAAACAGCTTCTTCCCCGATGTTACCAGATTCCTAAGTGACCCTCTTAAGGGCTGATCTGATTAACACTACACTCCTGTATGCTTCACCCGATGCCAGTGACTAGGTATTTACATTGTGCACCTTGTGTTGCCCTTTTACGTATTTTCTTTTCTTGTACTAAGTGATCTGTTTGAGCTGCTCACAGAAAAATACTTTTCATTGTACCTCGGTACACGTGGCAATAATCCAATCCAATCCAAAGCTCGAAGGTCACAAAATCAAAATGGAAGTGGATACGGAAGTGGCTGTATCGTTAGCACCTGAGACAATTTATAATCAAAAGCTGAGACATCTGCCTTTAGAACTGTCAAATGTGATTGTAAGGCTGTAAGAAGTCACACCTTTATCAGGATGCGTTGTGGTGAAAGTAGAAGCAATTCGACAGACGGCGAAGTTGCCTCCATGTTGTTCTTGAAACATTTCCTGCTTTATTTGGTAGAGCATGTTTGGCGAAGGTCAGACTCAGCTGGGAAGCAGTAAATCAATTAATGGATGCAAAGAGCAACTTGCAACGTACTTACGACGAAGTTCAACAGACTGATCAGCACCTTGGATCCAGACCTTCAGAGCACCCTATGTGCTCTCATCCCACGTACTCCCCGCGTTGGAGATCTCTACTGCCTCCCGAGAATACACAAGGCCAGCACACCAGGCCGTCCTATCGTATCAGGCAATGGGACCCTGTGTGAGAACCTCTCTGGCTACACCGAGGGCATCTTGAAACCCATTGTACAAGGAACGCCCAGCTGCTGGCGCGACTCGACGGACTTCCTACAGAAACTCAGCACCCATGGACCTGTTGAACCAGGAAGATTCCTCGTCACAATGGACGTCTCGGCACTCTACTCCAGCATCCCCCATGACGACGGCATTGCTGCAACTGCCTCAGTACTCAACACCGACAACTGCCAATCTCCAGACGCAATTCTATGGGGACCAAATTTGCACCTCAAATGCCAACATCTTCATGCACAAATTTGAACAAGACCTCCTCACCGCACAGGACATTCAACCGACGTTATACACCAGATACATCGATGACGTTTTTTTCCTTTGGACCCACGGTGAAGAATCACTGAAACGACTACACGATGACATCAATAAGTTCCATCCCACCATCAGACTCACCATGGACTACTCGCCAAAATCAGTTGCATTCTTGGACACACTCATCTCCATCAAGGACGGTCACATCAGCACTTCGCTTTACCATAGGCCCAGGGATAACCTCACGATGCTCTACTTCTCCAGCTTCCACGCTAAACACATTAAAGAAGCCATCCCCTATGGACAAGCCCTCCGTATACACCAGATCTGCTCAGACGAGGAGGAGCGTAACAGACATTTAAAGACGTTGAAAGATGCCCTCGTACGAACGGGATATGGCACTCGACTCATCGAGCGACAGTTCCAACGTGCCACAGCAAAAAACCGCACCGACCTCCTCAGAAGACAAACACGGGACACAACTGACAGAGTACCCTTCGTCGGAAGTACCCTCCAGTACTTCCCCGGAGCGGAGAAACTATGACATCTTCTTTGCAGCCTTCAACATGTCATTGATGAAGATGAACATCTTGCCAAGGTCATCCCCACACCCCCACTACTTTCCTTCAAACAACCGCGCAACCTCAAACGAGCCATTGTTTGCAGCAAACTACCCAGCCTTCAGAACAGTGACCACGACACTACACAACCCCGCCATGGCAATCTCTGCAAGACGTGCCAGATCATCGACATGGATACCACCATTACACCTGAGAACACCACCCAACATACTCGTGCGACTCGGCCAACGTTGTCTACCTCATACGCTGCCAATGTACCCGAAGCGTGGTACATTGGCGAGACCATGCAGACGCTGCGACAACGGATGAACGGATATTGCGCGACAATCGCGAGGCAGGAATGTTCCCTTCCAGTCGGGGAACACTTCAGCAGTCAAGGGCATTCAGCCTCTGATCTCTGGGTAAGCGTTCTCCAAGGCAGCCTTCAGGACGCGCGACAACGCAAAATCGCCGAGCAGAAACCTACACTCAAGTTCCGCACGCATGAGTACGGCCTCAACCGGGACCTTGGATTCATGTTGCATTACATTCATCCCCCATTATCTGGCCTGGGCTTGCAAAGTCCTACCAACTGTCCTGGCTTGAGACAATTCACACCTCTTTAACCTGGGGTTACCCCTAACTGTTGATCAGTAAAGACTTAATTACCTGCAAATGCTCGCATTCCAAGCATTGTCTTGCATCTTTGACTTTGTGTATATATATGTTTCTGGAACATACCTCTTCATTCACCTGAGGAAGGAGCAGTGCTCCGAAAGCTAGTGATTCCAAACAAACCTGTTGGACTTTAATCTGGTGTTGTAAGAGTTCTTATTGAAGTCTGCTAGCAGGGGGGCGACCTTTAAATGCGGCGCCCGGATTTTTGATCTGCCGGGCGAATCAGAGGCAATTAGTTCGCCATCCAATGTGAAACCCGTGACTCTGCAATTCTGCACAAAGTGCCACACAGTACGCCGTAAAAAGCCACCATTGCCGTTGGCGGGTCAAACGGCACTTGGCGATTTCCGGGATGATTCTGCCCATAGTTTTTAATGTCGCAAGTCACTTTGCTAGCACTAAGACTGTCTGCGATAGTAATACAGCAAAGCATATTCATTACTCAGGTGCATAAATCTGCAAGATACATGGCCTTGAAGCTGTATTGATGAAAATGATCTGACCAACCAGAGGCGCATCGGGATTCATGACCAGATCGTGATGTGGCTGACAATTTAATCAGTGCCTGTTGATCAGTTTGGAGAGTGAACTTTCTACCGTAGAGATACATGTGCCAGTGTTTACTAGTGTAAATGCTGGCTCGTGTTTCCTGCTCTCCAGGAGAGTATTTGCCTTCAGTTTCCAGTAATGGGCATGATGTATGAATGCTTGGTTTTTCAGTGTACTGTGAGACTATAGCTCCAAGTGCATTTCCTGATGCATCTGTTGGGACATATGTTTCCGCTTGTGGGTTGAAATATGCAAGGACTGGCAGAGATGCTATCTCCGCCTTTAACTTGTCAAATTCTGTTTGCTGTGGAATTGTCCATTCCCATTGTGCATCTCCTCCTGCTCCTCAATAAAGAGGTAGGTTCCAGAAACATATATGTAGACAAAGTCATATATGTTTCTGGAACCCAGCTCTTCATTCACCTGAGGAAGGAGCAGTGCTCCGAAAGCTAGTGTTTGAAACAAACCTGTTGGACTTTAACCTCGTGTTGCAACACTTCTTACCATCTTTGTGCAATCACTTCTCAAGAAGCTCCACGATTCCTTGGTACGTTGGAATATATTGGTGATAAAAGTTGGTAGTACCGACAAACGATGCTAACTCTTTCACGTTAGACAGGGTCAGAACGTTTGGATGGCTTTGATGTTGTCATGTGTAGGCTTTAGTCCAGCTGCTGTCACTTTGTACCTTGGGAAAGCAATCTTAGCTGCCGCGGATGTGCGTTCATCCTTGTTGAGTGTGTTCTGTGAGTTGAGTGAGGACCACTGGAACTGCTGACGGGCTGCCATTTGTCCTTTCCAACAACTTTGTGAAGTATGTTGAGCAACTCCTCAACATCTGACCAGACTGAAGGTGATCTTCTGAATTGGGCTCGGTGATGAACTTCGTCCACACAGCATTCTGTGGTGCGGAGAGATCCCTTCATGAGTAAAGAAAGGTGCAAGTTATCAGCTTTTCTCTGCTCGCTGTGTGTGAAGATAGCCCCATCACATATCGAACTTTGTGAATACTATAGCACGAAACGATGCTGGTGGTTCTTGAATCGTAGCGAGTGGATACTCATTTGGAATGATTGGTTTGTTGACTGCCTTCAGGTCAATGCATAGTCAAAGTGCACTATATTTTTTGTTGTACAATGACTGGATTCAACATCCAAGGCAATGAGTAAATTTCCTGAATGACGCCTTCTGCTTCAAGTCATTTCAGCTCCTGTGACACTTCTGCACAGATTGCAAATGGCAACCATCTCAAATTTTGGGAAACTAGAGGAATTGATGCAACACAAGGAACACGCCAGTCCCCCTTAATCTTCCCAAATAAGGCAAGATACTGTTGTGCAAAGTCTGTGTCATTGATCACATTGATGTGTGCTCCACTAGGCCTTTAAGTTTGAAGATCAGCTTATCGAACCGATTTACTCCCAAAAGGCTTCTGTCTGTGGGGGAGGCAGTGACGTAGTGGTATTGTCTCTGGACTAGTAATCCAGAGACCCAGGGTACTGCAATGGGGACCCGGGTTCAAATGCCACCAGGGCAGATGGTGAAATTTGAATTCAAGAAAAATCTGGAATTAGTCTTATGATGACAACCATTGTCGATTGTCGAAAGAAATCTGCCACCCTTACCTGGTCTGGCCTATATGTGACGTCAGATCCACAGCATTGCGATTGACTCTCAACTGTACTATCATTTCCCTATTCCCTCATAACGTAGCAAGCCATGCTGGTCAAGGACAATTAGGGATGGGCAATAAATGCTGGCCCAGCCAGCAACGCCCACATCCCCTAAATGAATAAAAGAATATATAAAACCTGAAATTCTTTAGGTTGATATTTTGTCTTGCAGGATTGTCCCCAGGACCAGGATAATCGAGCTTGAAGATCGTCAGTCCCAGGAATAAGAGAAAGTTGTGAAAAATAACAGTCTGTCACTCAATGTAGATACTTTCGTACTTGCGATCTGAACTAAGAATTCCTTAAAATGACCTGGGTATTTTCCCACCCGTGATAACATACACATTCCGGAGTTCACTTTCAGGAGAGTATGCCTTCACCTGTCAAGACTGAGGATTGGGAACATTTTAGAATTCAGCAAAGGGGGATTAAATAACTGATAAAGAACGATAGAATTGAAAATCAATGTAAATTAGCAAGGCACATAACAACGGTTGTAAACCCTCTATAGACGCATAAAAAGGAAAAGATTAGTATAGACGAATTTGGGCCCATTGCATGCAGAGAGAGGAGAAAATGGGGAATAGGGGAATGACTACTTTGTGGGCATGTCACCCAGAATGTCATTTTTGGCAGGTTGGATGGGTGTTTCCCGCTGGCCTTTTGGGCGAGATCCAGGGCATTCGCCCATATTTAGGGTTGGATTCATCCACCCCGCCCGCTGCAAGATCGCCAAGGGCAGGACGCGGACAGTGGAAAAGTCCGTTGACATCGGGGCGGGAAGGTCCGGTCGCCAGGCGGGCGCGGCCGGAGAATCTCGCCCTAAGTCATTTTTGGGGGTTTGGGGGAGTTTCTCACCGGACGAGCCCATATTAGAAATGGTTTCTGCAGTGGGGGAGTAAGCTCGATGGCCAGACCGGCTCCTCCGAGATTGGGGCGCCATTTTGAATAGGTGCCCCAATCAGACAGTGAACTTGAGGGCCCCCCACACCCCCACACCCTTGGACAATGCAATCCCCTGCAGACATTGCAACACCCCCAACCCTCGACCACTGAGGGGCAATCTTCCCCCAATTAATAAAAGTTGCGTGAGCCCCCTGCCACCACCCCGGCATGAGTGGGACACTGCGTCACTCCCACCCATCCTTGTGGCCATCAGGGAATAAATCCACCCTCCAAGGATACCCTGCTATTGGGTTGCTGAAGGCACCCCCACTTTCAGGACCCCCCCCCCTTCAGTTCCGTCTCCCCCTCCCACCATCCCCCATTTTCAGGAAACCCCCCTACACCCCTCCAACTTTCATGATGCCGCTTCATACCCCCCTTGACACCCCCTTTCAAAGGCATGGCCCCCCCTCTGCCCTCTCCAGTGCCAGAGATCCCAAACACAGGTCTGCACTCGGCACCTGTAAAGACCATAAGACATAGGAGCAGAATTAGACCATTCGGCCCATCAAGTCTGCTCCGCCATTCAATCATGGTTGATATTTTTCTCATCCCCATTCTCCTGTCTTCTCCCCATAATCCCTGATCCCCTTATTAATCAAGGACCTATCTATCTCTGTCTTAAAGACACTCAGTGATTCGGCCTCCACAGCCTTCTGCGGCAAAGAGTTCCACAGATTCACCACCCTCTGGCTGAAGAAATTCCTCCTCATCTCTGTTTAAAAGGGTCATCCCTTCAGTCTGAGGCTGTGCTCTTTGGTTCTATTCTCTCCTACCAGTGGAAACATCTTATCCATGCTCACCTCTATCTTGACCTCTCTGTACCTCTCAGAAAGACCCGGAGGCATAAAGGTTCATCACCTTGACGGCCACCGGGAGCAAGTGTCTTCCAAACCCCCCGCGGTGCCAGATGCGCCACAATCTGGCTCAGGTGGCGCACAGCCTCCCTGGATGACCAAAGTCTTTGGTGGCAGGCGCGGTCGGCGGGTCCTCGAAGGACAGGCGCTGACGGTAAACACGTAGCCTGATGCGGCGCCTCCTTTGCACCTCCTCCTTGGCCTGTTGGACGGTGGCTGCCTTGCCTGGCTGGGTGGCCCCTGCTCTTCTCGGGCAGGTTCTTCTTGTGCAGGGCCTTGCCTGAACAGGCCCTGTGTCTCCAGCGTCACCATCCACTGCGGCCAGGTAGATAGCGAGCATTCCTGGCTGTACTCCGAAATTCATTCTCTGCAGGCGGGAAAAGAGAAGACATAACAAGGTGAGCATTCCCTTGCCCATCCAGATCCAACAAGCGACATGGTGACCCTGGGTTGCACTTATTTTCAGCCCACACCCCACCTCAGCCACTACCCCCGATATGTTGCTTTCCACACTGAAGCTGGTGTCCTGCGGAGTGGGCTCGCTGATAGTGTAACTGGTGAGGCCTCTGCCCTGAGTGGCATGTGCCCTTTGTTTGAGGTGCCCCCTGCAACTGCCCTGCTTCCCCTGAAGTGGGGCTGCGCTTGGGCCGCCGACTGGGTTTGGCCACGCCCATCCCATTGATGGGTCAGCTGGGGTCTGAGGTTTGCCAGAGGGGCGGCCTAGGTGGGTGCCCAAATGACCAGAGGCTCTGAATATTCACAGGACAGAGTGAGCAGTCAGCAGAGTGAGCAGATACCCCGATCCCAAAGGGGTCATGATATGCAATCATGCAGCTAATGAACAGATAGAATAGGACACGACCAATGAGCAGTCAGGACACTCAGGGGTGGTACCTCACTATAAAAGGGATGAGGCACTCACACCCCACCTCTTTCCACAGACCAACATCTACAGAGTGAGACAGGGTGTATCCTCAGCATCACACCCCAGCACATGGCTTAGACCAAGGCTGGTTCAGTTAGACGGAGTTACTACATTTAGATTAGCAGAGAGTCAAACTCATTGAGAACTGTGCTAATAGTTCAATAAAACACATTGAACTCACTTCAAAGTTTGGAGCATCTTTTACTCAAAACTGCATCAAGTGGCAGCTTGTGCTATTCCAAATTACATAACATAACATGATACCAGGAGTCTGTTCGATCTAGTTCGTTCAACTCAGCAAGATCCGTGACGACCGGCGAATGTATACCGGCACAATGGAAAGGATTCAGGCTCCTCACCAGCTCAGACCTCCGGCAACCTCAGTGCCAACTGGTGGACATTCAAGCAGAAATTTCAGCTTTAGGTCGAAGCATCAGACCTCAATGGTGCGTCTGATGCACGGAAGATAGCTCTTTTCCTCACCAAGGGGGTGATCACACCTTGGAAATATTCAACTCCTTTCACTTCGCCGAAGACCAGGACAAGACAAAGTTTCAGACCATCCTGGACAAGTTTGACAGCTACTGTGAGGTGGACACCAACGAAATCTTCGAGCGCTACATATTCAAACAGCGATTGCAAGGTAAAGACGAATCCTTCACCACATATTTAACTAACTTTAGACTGCTAGCGCAATCCTGCAACTTCGGTGATAACACTGACTCCATGATCAGTGTTTTTGAAAACTCACCACTATTCTTAGAAGTCCCCCTATACCAAAAAGGGCCGACTTTCTAAATGGTGATCAGGGATTCTCACTCCCTGACTCCGATACAGGCTTCAGTGGGTGCTATTCAGGTCAAACTATGTTTTCAAGTTATCCCCCAGTATAACCCATACCTTCACCGAAGATTTCATCTACTTACCACTTAGTAGCATCGATCCTGGGTCCCGCATTGCTAAGTAAGTAAAGTAGACTTTGGAATAACCACTATTTCAGGTTAAATTAAGTTATTTTATTATTATATTTTTTCTTTTAAAAGCTGCAAATACTTTCTTTACAGAAAGGGAATCCTGCTTAAACTTAGGAGGTATGACTTCAAATTGGTGTACACACCTGACAAGGAGCTCATCATTGCTGATACATTGTCCCGCTCCGTCACCTGGCCCAGTGAGCCACTGGAGATCATCCAGCACATTGAAGCGCAGGTGCAGCTGTGTGCTAGCACTCTCCCGGCGACAGATGAGAACGTAGTTCTCATCCGTGGTGAGACAGCCAAAGACCCCCTCTTGCAGCGCATCATCCACAACTTCACCAATGGCTGGCAGAAAGGGCAGTGCCCACAATTCTACAATGTGAAGGATGACCTGACAGTGATTGATGGTATCATCCTCAAGCTGGGCAGGATTGTCATTCCGCTGAGTCTCCAGAGCTTGGTGCTGCGCCAGATTCATGAGGGACGCCTGGGCGTCGAGAAGTGCAGATGCAGAGCCTGGCATGGTCCTGAATTGTGCGACCTGTCAGCGGTTCCAGTCAGGAGACCTCCAACAGCATGACATAGTGACCTCTCCGTGGTCCAAGGTTGGCATCGACCTCTTTCATGCGAATGGTCACGACTACGTATTGATCATCGACTATTTCTCGAATTACCCCGAGGTGCTGAAGCTCCCTGACCTCACCTCTCGGACCGTCATCAAAACCTGTAAGGAGACGTTCTCAAGGCATGGCATCCCAATCACCGTCATGAGCGACAATGGCCCGTGCTTTAACAGTCGAGAATGGTCCCCGTTTGCCAGGTCATACAATTTCCAGCATGTCACCTCCAGTCGGCACTATCCGCAGTCCAATGGGAAAGTCGAGAAAGGGGTGCACATTGTGAAACAGCTCATCTGCAAGGCCGCGGACTCTGATTCTAACATACATTTTGCACTGCTCGCGTACAGGGCGACTCCATTGTCCACTGGCATGTCGCCGGCTCAACTCCTGATGAACAGGGACCTGCGGACGCCGCTTCCAGCCATACACCTGCCCAACCTGGATCACCTCCCGGTGCTGCAGAAGATGCAGCAGCTCAGAGACCGTCAAAAGCAGGGCTATGATGTCCATGTCACCGATCTGGCCGTGCTATCCCCGGCAGACACTGTCAGGATCAAGATAACGGATGGTGGGTGGTCTGCCCCAGCTGTCGTTGTTCGACAGGCCGCGCCCCGCTCTTATGTTGTACGTATGGCTGATGGCTCCATCGTGCGAAGGAATCGACGGGCACTGCGCAAAATTGCCTGCCCGCAACCACTTTCTCCTCCATTTCCATATGTTGAATTGCCACCTCCTGATACCTCGCACCACGAGGCCACCAGTCAGGCTTCCATCCCGCCTGTCAAGGCGTCGTCGTTCCCTCCGCCACCTCTCCGGCGGTCGACCAGGATCAGACGCAAGCCTCAGAGACTGGACTTGTGAACATTTGTTTTGTTTGCTCTGTTCTGTTGTCCTTCGTCAGTCACGTTAGACAGACTCATTCACATGTAAATACATTCACATATGCCAACAAAACATAAAAAAAGGGGAGATTTCATGTTATGCAAACATGCAGCTAATGGATACATAGAATAGGACACGACCAATGAGCAGTCAGGACACTCAGGGGTGGTATGTCACTATAAAAAGGATGAGGCACTCACACCCCACCTCTCTCCACAGACCAACATCTACAGAGTGAGACAGGGTGTATCCTCAGCATCACACCCCAGCACGTGGCTTAGAGCAAGGCTGCTTCAGTTAGACTGAGTTACTACATTTAGATTAGCAGAGAGTCGAATTCATAGAAAACTGTGCTAATAGTTCAATAAAACACATTGAACTCACTTCAAAGTTTGGAGCATCTTTTACTCAAAACGGCATCAAGTGGCAGCTTGTATTATTCCAAATTACATAACACAACACCCTGGATCCACAGAGCTGTCAGAAAGTTGCTCCTTGCTACTCCTGGCCTTGGCAGCCCCCCCACCCCCAGCAAGCGCCACCATTTCTAACAGTTTTACCTTCTCTCTCCCTCAGCAGCCATGGCGTCCGGCCCCCGTTTGTAAATAGTTGCTGTAAACCGCGCCCACGTGACGCACACCTAAGAGGGTTGAAGCCTCACGGAGGCCTGGAGAATACTTTGTCCAACCTGGTAATGACATGTAAATGGGTGCACATGCTGATTTTGCATTCTGCCACTAGCGCAGGGTGCAAACCTCGCTTTCGGCAACAGCGAGGGACCAGAGCCTGGCGGTTGATTCCGTGCTGGGCGCGATCCTCGATTTTGGCCGGAGGCCCGATTCTCTGCCCGATCGCCATTCCCGTTTCCGCCATCGAGGGGGCGGAGAATTTCGCCCATTGTGTTTTAAAGAAAGAATACGAAGAACATAGGTTTATATAACACTTTCCGTGGTTTCAGGACAACTCAGAGTGCTTCACAATGAATAGAGCATTTTTGAAGTGTAGTTACTGATGTATTGTTGGGGACGATGGCAGACAGTATGTGCACAGCAAGGTCCCATGAAGAGCAATGAGATAAACAGCCTGGTAATCCGATTGAACATGTGGCTTGAGAGGTAAATGTTGGCTGGGATTCCATCCCTCTGAAATGGCATATTTTACATTCACATGTGGAGGCTAATTCCTCATTTGAAAGTTAGATTAATAAAAGTATTTGATCTAAAGTTTCCAGTCCAGTGCTTTCTTTCTCTACACACATTGACGTTCTTTCCCATAGCGCACACTCTTCACTGAATCCAATTTGAAGTATGATCTGGGTTAGGATCATCCATACAGCTCAAGTTAATAATAGTCTAAGATATCGGCTTGAAATGGTCTGGATAATTGGGCCCTATTCCCACAGCAATTACTTCTTAATCTCAAGAAATATAGTTGAAATCATTTTAGCCGCTTAAGTAGATGAGATTGTTGTTTCAGTTCCTGCTTGTAGGGCAGTTTTTATTTGGGCAATTGCCTCTGAAGGCCCATCTTTTAAAAGATGGAGATTCAGCACATCCTTGATTCAAAATCAAAGGTTCACAGGAATTTTCCAAAGAGAGAGAAGGCTATTGATTCATTGTGTTCACACAGTTATGATAGTGTATTTCGGATTCAGCTGCAGAAAAATAACTAAGGTCATTCTCAGGGGACAGGTGTTATGCTTCACCTTAACCTGAGAGGGAGAGAGAAATTGATATTGGATCCCTTCCTCTCCCACGGTGCAGTGGGATAAATAACTCACACGTTAATTAATCGAGTCTTGCAAGGTGAGCTACCCACTGACAGTTAATTTCAAGAAATTTTTGCCCAGTTGTACAGTTCAAAATATGCTCTGATGAGGCGTTAGAAAACTTTTTCAGCACCTAGAACTTCTCTGGGTCAATGACAAACATCAAGATGGTAAATGTGCTTTTTCTCCAGAGGTTTGCATTGAAGGGCACGCTTTTGAGCAAGCTTATGAAGACACGGAAGGCAACAATAACATGCATTCACAGAGCACCGATGTTGTTGTTTCTCATCCAAGGCCCACTTTCATCTGGTCCCGTGACTGGTCTTTCCTGGATTCACCTGAGGAAGGAGCAGTACTCCAAAAGCTAGTGATTTGAAACAAACCTGTTGGACTTTAACCTGGTGTTGTAAGACTTCTTACTGTGCTCACCCCAGTCCAACGCCGCCACCTCCACATCATGGTTACCTGGAATAGGTTATGAGTCTGTCACCAGGGCTTGCAGCTTGAGGGGTGCCACTCCACAGCAAACCAGGCTGACCAGGAGTCCACCCCGCTCTTATAGCCTGCCACTGGCACACTGGAAGAATTTTACAGGTTTACACTCAACCTTTTGGCCGTGTTATGAACAAACCATCCTTGGCCACCAAGTCCTGGGATGACTCGAACCTGGAATTTCTAGCTACCCACTGCCCCACTGAGCTCCTGAAGCACCTTGAACACAGAAGGTTAACTCAAGGTGCTTAAGGTGTAAGGTAAAAATGGGTGCACGAGGCAAAGAGGGATATGTTATACGAGTGACCCTTAAGTTTGACCAAAGAAGTAAAATTTTATCAGCGATCTAATAATAATAATAATAATCGCTTATCGTCACAAGTAGGCTTCAATGGAGTTACTGCGAAAAGCCCCTTGTCGCCACATTCCAGCACCTGTTCGGGGAGGCCGGTACGGGAATTGAACCCGCGTTGCTGTCCTTGTTCTGAATTACAAGCCAGCTGTTTAGCCCACTGTGCTAAACCAGCCCCTTAAGGAAGGAAAGAAAATTGGAGGGGCAAAGGCCTTTAAGGCAGGAATTGCAGAGTGCAGGACCAAGGCGATTGGACGAGTGTTGGGAAGAGAGGATGCACCAAGGGTCAGAGCCTGACATGGTGGAATGTAATGAAAGAAAGGCAGGCTTAATGCCACAAATGGATTTAAACACAAGGGTGACAAATTTATATTTGAAGTGTTGATGGACTGGGAGTCAAGGGCAGCAGAGACCTGGGAACATTACCTCTCCAAGTTCTCAAGCAAATTACACAGCTATGGGCATATATCTTTAACTTTGGACCAAAATCCTGAGATTTTCTACCCAGGAGCACTGTGGGAGGGCCTGCACCACACTGACTCCAGCAGTTCCAGAATGTGGATCACCACTCCTGGTAAGGACAGCTAGGGATGGGCGATAGCTGTCAGCCATGCCAGCAACACAACCATTGCAAGGCTGGTTGTTAGAAAATGAAAGAGACCGGAAAGTGATGTTCATCATAGATTTCATAGAATTTACAGTGCAGAAGGAGGCCATTCGGCCCATTGAGTCTGCACCGGCTCTTGGAAAGAGCACCCTACCCAAGCCCACACCTCCACCCTATCCCCATAACCCAGTGACCACACCCAACACTAAGGGCAATTTTGGACGCTATGGGCAATTTAGCATGGCCAGTCCACCTAAACTGCACATCTTTGGACTGTGGGGGGAAACCGGAGCACCCAGAGGAAACCCACGCAGACAAGGGGAGAACGTGCAGACTCCGCACAGACAGTGACCCAAGCTGGGAATCGAACCTGGGACCCTGGAGTTGTGAAGCAATTGTGCTATCCACAATGCTACCGTGCTGCCCCCAAAGTCCAGCTAATACAGAAAAACACTCAGTAAGTACAGGTGCACACAGAACATCACATTCTTTGACTAGTAAGATGAGTTATTAACAATATGAACATGTGGAAAGATAACTGATGAATTGTGATGTAGAGAATAACTAATTAATTCAGTGAATTCTCCTGGAGCTACTTGTAGTGTGACTACCCTCTTGTACGACTTACTACCAAATGCCAGATATAGTGAGTCACATGGTAGACTCTATTGTCACCAGCTGGTTGGAGGACGCATCGATAACTATATACATTGATGGACAACTATATACAAAACTGTGCACAGAAATATCACCACAGGTGACATGATGGATTGTTTAAAAAATATGTTTCTTAAAAATGTTTCAGTATATACAATATAATATAAAACAATCAATTCAAATTACAAAGACAAAAACACAACAAAAAAAAATCACAATCACAAGTTAACTTAACCCCTAACACCGGACTAAACCCCTTAACAACTGACGGTATCGAGCTCTTTAAGAAAATATACTAATGGCTGCCACCTTAGCTAGAACCCTGCTACCGACCCCCAAATGGTGCACTTGACCTTCTCCAAATGCAAGAGCCACATAGGTCACCCACCAACCGAGGCACTGGGCAGAGAAGGAGACCTCCACCCAAGCAAAACTTGTTTTTGGGCTATTAACAAGGCAAAGGCATGAACATCCACCTTCACCCCTGTCTGCAGCACCGGCGCGTCCGAGACCCCGAGAATGGCCACCAGCGGACATGGCTCCAGGTTGACGTTAAGCATCTCTGACAAGTTGAAGAAAGAGACCAAAAAGCTTACTAACTTGGGACAAGACCAACATGCAAGTGTGATTAACCGCCACCCCCCCCCCGCCCCACTTCCCCCTAGAACAACGTTCATACCTGTCCTTGACCCAAGAGAAAAAAAACGCCTCCTCACCTTGGTCAGATAAACCGTGTGCACCACCTTGAACTGGATCAGGCTAAGCCGAACACAAGAGGACCGTGGAGTTGATCCTGTGAAGAGCCTCGCTCCACAATAGGACCCAATTCACCCTTGTATTTCACCATTACCTCATTCAATGGAGCCGACTCTACTGCTAGGATCTGGCCATACACACACACAAAATAACCCTCCCACCAGAGGCTGAAGACGAAACCCTCTTTACAGAGGGTGGTGCCAAGGGAAAGAGGGAAAAGCCCTACGATGAAAATCATGAATCTGATAACTAAACAGATTGAAACCAGGGAGTTGAAATTTCTCCAACAGCAACTTCAAGCTGGCAAACCTACCTTCCACGAACAAGTCCCCAAACATCTCCAATCCCTTCCCCTCCCAGAATGTAAAAGTCAAGGAGTTGTTAAACATATTTAAAATTAGAGGGACTAGCTGTTCCGTAAACTCAAACTTTCTTCTTAAAACTCATTGGGGAAACCATCAAGGCCAGGAGCTTTACACACCTGTACCAACTCGATTAATTTCCTCTGGGCCCAATGGGATTCCAACTCTTCCCGCATCTCCCTCTCCACTACTGGGATGGATAACCCATCCAAAAAATCTTATCAAGGCCGAAATCTTCGCCAGGGACTCCGATCTATAGAGATCCCGATAAAGTGTTTCAAAAGCCTCATTGGCCGGAGGCGGGGCGGAAACCAGGCTGCCGCTCGAGTCCCGTCTCTGCACAACCCCCCGGGAAACCGTCTGCCATAACTGGCCTTCTCCCGGTGTTCATAAAAAGACACCCCCTCCAAAGTTGCATCGGGCCCAACACCTTGCCCGTTGGGGGAAAGGGGGCGGAAGAGCTGCACATATGTAAATAGTTAACAATCACCTTCTGTAAAATATGTATTGCAAAATATCTTTTTTTTAAAAAGAACAAAAAGGGGGAGCGGGGTGGGGTGTCTAAGGAGGTGGGGGGCCGGTTCCAATGTTGAGCTCTTGTAAATTATATATGATCCACATACCTTTGTTTATTATGTAGTGCATAAAATTAAAAAAACTTCAATCAAAACATTTAAATAAAGAGTAGAGCAGGGGGTTGGTGGTGTGGGGGAGTTCCTTGAGGTGGAGAGGGGGAGGGGGCGGTGGTTGCTGAGGGTGTTCCCTGGGGTGGAGAGGGGGAGGGGGCGGTGGTTGCTGAGGGTGTTCCCTGGGGTGGAGAGGGGGAGGAGGCGGTGGTTGCTGAGGGTGTTCCCTGGGGTGGAGAGGGGGAGGGGGCGGTGGTTGCTGAGGGTGTTCCCTGGGGTGGAGAGGGGGAGGGGGCGGTGGTTGCTGAGGGTGTTCCCTGGGGTGGAGAGGGGGAGGGGGCGGTGGTTGCTGAGGGTGTTCCCTGGGGTGGAGAGGGGGAGGGGGCGGTGGTTGCTGAGGGTGTTCCCTGGGGTGGAGAGGGGGAGGGGGCGGTGGTTGCTGAGGGTGTTCCCTGGGGTGGAGAGGGGGAGGGGGCGGTGGTTGCTGAGGGTGTTCCCTGGGGTGGAGAGGGGGAGGGGGCGGTGGTTGCTGAGGGTGTTCCCTGGGGGTTACTGGGCCTGGCAGGAGTCAAATTGAATCACAAATTATAATGAAGATTATATAAGGTGATCTAGTTTCTGGATTTGTCTTGAATTCCTTTGCCAGCTGCTGAAGGAAGTAGCAAAGTGTCACGTTGTATTTCAAAGGCTGTTTTAATTGCCTGTGACTCGTTCAATATATAGTCGTATTAGCTTGGTATTCCGTGAAGTGATTGGTTCATATCTTATATCAGAAGAAGGTGCAGGAGGCTTGAGTCTGTAGATTTGGACAGCTGCAGACTTGCATGTGACAGTGATCCTGAAGAAAGGTAAGAATGAGTGATAAGAGAGGACAACATTTGTGACAGTAACGAGTTCAATTATATTTCAAAATGATCAGATTATACATAATGTATATTATGCACGTATATTATGTCAGCTCAGTATTGGAATACATTTTCTAAGTAATATTGGGGTGGGTCTAGGGACGTTCCATTTTCTTGTTAAAACTTCATATTTAGGTTTAGGCAGAGGTTTAAGGTGAGAGGGGCAAGGTTTAGAGTCGATGTACGAGGCAAGTTTTTTACACAGAGGGTGGTGGGTGCCTGGAACTCGCTGCCGGAGGAGGTGGTGGAAGCAGGGACGATAGTGACATTTAAGGGGCATCTTGACAAATACATGAATAGGATGGGAATAGAGGGATACGGACCCAGGAACTGTAGAAGATTGTAGTTTAGTCGGGCAGCTTGGTCGGCACGGGCTTGGAGGCCCGAAGGGCCTGTTCCTGTGCTGTACTTTTCTTTGTTCTTTGTTCTTTATTAACATTATTACAAATGTATTACTTTTTTTGCTAATTTAAACAACTATAAAATGTGAAAATTCCAAATGTCAGAGTTATTCTGTTGTGAAGGGTCAATGGGTGGCTTGCCCTCTGGACATTGTTACCATCCCAGCTGAAGCTACTACTGGACAAGTCAGATCCCAGGATCGATCCTAGGTGGGATTCTCCAGTCTGTGAGACGCGTATTCCGGCACGGCGCGCCCTGCCGGCAGCAGGATTCCCCGTTCCCCAGCCAGCCCGCATTGTGGCCACTTCATGCCGTCGGGAAACCCATGGGTGTGGGTGCACTGCCGGCGGACTGAGGATCCCGCCGATGGAGAATTCCGCTGCCTAACTTTTATTTTTTGTTTAGCGACGTGGATGAACAAAGTCACAGGACTGCTGGTTAACTTTTAACAAAACTTTATTAAGCAAAGAAAGATTAACGTAATACACTACTCCTTCACCCCCGCGCCACCTTTACAGATATATACGGACTTGTAAGGATAACACAAGTTGCAAAATGTATCTTATTCTCTAATGTTCACAGTAAGTGCATGGTCTGTTTAAACCACCAGGCGAAATTCTTGATTTCTCGAGGAATTAAGGGCTATGGAGAGAGAGCGGGTAAATGGAGTTGAAATCAGCCATGATTGAATGGTGGAGTGGACTCGATGGGCCGAATGGCCTTACTTCCGCTCCTATGTCTTATGGTCTTATGGTGGTCAGACACATGAAGCTCTGAAACCAAGTGGCAGATGCCACTCAATACAACGTCTGTGGATTTCTCATCAAATCCTCCCCGATGTCTGTCAGACTGTAAGCCAAATGGTCTCACTAGAACTTTGACTTCCACACAAGTATCTCCAAACTCCACTCTCGAAGAACACGCTATGAAATCCTCTCCCACACAAGGATTTCTCTCAGACACCGATGCCTCCCCCTCCTCCAGTTGTCACTCAAGTTCTGCCATCTTCTTATTTCACTTGCAGGTGTCCTTGTAGGGGTTGTCGATGCCACGGAGGACATGACCCAGTGGCCAAGTCACCACGTAGAAGGTATTTAGCAACTCGGTTGACATCCATCTGATGTATGTGGCCGAGTTAGCACAGACCGCATCAGCTTAGCAATGAGTGTATGCTGGTGGAATTAATACACCCCAAGATCTCTGAAGTGGTAACCTTGTCCTTCCAAGAGATGCTGATGATACGTCTGAGTTAGCAGTGGTGGAAACTCCTGCCTAGCCTTTGTTGTCCAGATTTCATCACTGTAGAGGAGTATACTGAGGATGCACACTTGGCTGACTCGCAGTTTAGTTTTCTCAGTCAGGTTGCCGTTTTTCCACGACCTTACTCAGCTTGGACATGACAGCTGCAGTTTTTCTGCTGCGTGTGTTGATTTCAGCATCATGGGACAGATTGTTGGTGATTTTGGAGTCTAGACATAAAGCTCTCAACAACCTCCCGTGTCACATTGCCAATGCTGATAGAGGGCAGTATGGCAACATCCTGGACGATGACATTCCTGATGCTGATGGTCAAACCAAACTCTTTGCAGGTAAGAGAAAATCTGTCCATTTGCTGCTGAGGGTGTTTCTTGATTTGGAATGGTAGTGTTGCATTGTTAGAATAGAAAATCTCGCTGATGAGGACCTGGCACACCTGTGTTTTGGTTCTCAGGTGAGCAAGGCTGAATAACTTTCGGTCAATTCTGGTATGTAAGTAGACACCCTCTGTAGAGGATCTGGAGGCTATGACAGCATCAGTTTGATTCCCGGCTTGGGTCATTGTCTGTGTGGAGTCTGCACGTTCTCCCCATGTCTGCGTGGGTTTCCGCCGGGTGCTCCGGTTTCCTCCCACAGTCCAAAGATGTGCAGGTTAGGTGGATTGGCCATGATAAATTGCCTTTAGTGTCATGAAGGTTAGGTGGGGTTACTGGTTTAGGGTGGAGGCATGGGCTTGGGTGGGGTGCTCTTTCCAAGGGCCGGTGCAGACTCGATGGGCCGAATGGCCTCCTCCTGCACTGTAAATTCTGTGAAAAATAAAAATCTGCCCAAGAGTGTCGGTGCCAGCTCACAGCCCTATTTTACCACACCACGGATCTCAAGGGATTCCGATGTTGCCCAGTCACGGCTGACCTTACCTATCATGTTGCTATGGAAAGAGGAGCGGACGGTATGGTAACACAGTGGTTAGCACTATTGCTTCACAGCGCTAGGGTCCCAGGTTCGATTCCCGGCTGTACAGAGTCTGCACGTTCTCCCGTGTCTGCGTGGGTTTCCTCCGGGTGATCCGGTTTCCTCCCACAAGTCCTGAAAGAAGCGCTGTTAGGTAATTTGGACATTCTGAATTCTCCCTCTGTGTACCCGAACAGGCGCGGGAATGTGGCGACTAGGGGATTTTCACAGTAACTGCATTGCAGTGTTAATGTAAGCTGACTTGTGACAATAATGATTATTATATCATATTATTTTACATTGAGCAACTTCGGCACGCATTACCATTAAGTAATTGTGAAGAGTTCTTTGCCATATATTCTGGATTGGATTGGATTTGTTTATTGTCATGTGTACCGAGGTACAGTGAAACGTATTGTTCTGCGTACAGTCCAGGCAGATCATTCCGTACAAAAAAAAAACATAGGGCATACCCTCAGACCTGCAAGGGAACATAAAAGGGAAAAGTTAGAGGTATTATTAATAATAATAAAAATCACTTATTGTCACAAGTAGGCTTCAATGAAGTTACTGTGACAAGCCCCTAGTCGCCTCATTCTGGCGCCTGTTCGGGGAGTCCGGTACGGGAATTGAACCCGTGCTGCTGGCATTGTTCTGCATTGCAAGCCAGCTATTTAGCCCACTGTGCTAAACCAGCCCCAGAATTGAGTGTTAGAATGAAGTTTTATAAGGTTAGTACGGTTATAAGAGATGTAGGAAGAGGATCTGTGTGAGGGAGCTCGCAGAGAATCGCCATGCTCCGCGGAGCGTCATCTTGCTTTCTGATTGAAATAGTGATTGATTTTAATAGATACGATATAGGTGACAACTGGTTTTGCAATTTTAATACCATTCATACAATAAATGAGTTGAAAATCAAGATGATCATCACCTTGCAAAAGTTTTGAACATTCAAAAACAGGCCTTAATTCATAAAATTCGAAATAATAGAGTGCATCCACCAACAATGCACTATGGCAAAAGGCGAAAGCTACTAGATCGCTGACTCAGGAGATTGTACCTCACAGGGACTTTCATCATGAACTAATCTGCAGTTTTCACTCCGGTCCATGGAGTACCAGTACTCTTCATCCATTTTCCTGTTTACATAGGGGATAACAGGTTTCTGACACTTGGCTACCCAACAGAAGGATATAGTCAGTTTGATTGATGAGAATAAATTGAGCTGAGAATTTCATAGTACTTGTATTCCACAATGGGTGTAATATTTAGATAACTTGAGTATGAGGAAATATAATGGTTAGTCCCGAGCAGGTTTACAATTGTACCAGGAAGTGAGAAGTTAATTAAATTAATTAACTAGCCAGGGACGAGACTCCCATTTTCATTCATGTGGAGTTTGAAGACGGATACTCGAAATTGTGTTTTCTGATTCAAATACAAAATGGATGTAAAACTTCAATGTGCAATTCCAGTATTTGCAAGTGGAATTGAATTTATCTCAATTTAAAAATAATAAATTCTTCATGGACGACTATTTACTTATGATGACAATTTTGGCAGCTGGACATAATCCAAAACATTTGGGGCTTGCTTTAATGGCCTCATCATGCCTGATTTGGTGACGCAACTTGGCCACTGAATCTTGCGAGGGGCTTCTTGTGAGATTCGCGATGTTCAAAATGCCTCGTGAGATTTAACCGTTTAGCACTGGTTTCAACAAACATGGACCAGGCATAATGGCACCTGGGGGGCTTTTCCAGGCCACTGGAGACCGCTGGATGGTTGGCGAGAAGGCAGGTGGATACCCTGGCACTCCTGCTGGCACCCGGGCGCCTTGGCACTGCCAGTCTGGCACCTTGGCACCGCCACCCTGGCACTGCTAGGATGCCCAGGTGGCACTTCCAGTCTGCCTGGGTAGCACTGCCAGAGTACCAGGTTGGCAGTACCAAGGTGCCTGAGTGGCAGGTTGCCCATGCCAGGGATCAGCCAGGGGATGCCTTGCCCTTAAGAGGTGGGGTGAAAGGAGCCTACAGGAGCCCCTAAGAGGTAAGTTGGGTGCAGTGGGGGTTCCGGAGGACGTGGAAGATGCCCTCTACCAGCAGCTGTACTGTGTGATGGCACCTGGTTGACCACATCCAGGTAACCTTGCAGGTGAACGGGCACTCCATCCAAATGGAGCTGGATACCGCAGTAGCAGACTCCGTGGTCAGCCGTTGCCCTCTCAACAGGATTCGGTCAGGCCTCCAGATATTGGCATTGCAGAATACCGCTGCCCAGTTGGCAATGTGACAATTGAAGGTACATCGGTGTTCCCCGTCACATACGGACAGCAGTCGGCAAGCCTATCACTGAGGTGGTGCATGGTAGCGGACCGAGTTTGCTAGGCCGTGACTGGTTGTTGCACCTGCGGTTGGATTGCCAGCAGTTTGCTGAATGTACCCAAACGGGCCGGAAAGAGTCTTGGCAAAGTTCCACATTGTATTCCAGGAGGGCCTGGGCACCATACAGGAGGCCGTGGCCAAGATCATTGTGGACCCATTGGTGCAACCGAGCTATTTCTGTGCCCAACCGGTCCTGTATGTCCTGCGGTCAAAGGTAGATGCTTAATTGGATCATTTGGAGCATCTGGGCATGATGCGTGTTGTTTATTTCTCGAATTGGGCTGCCCCAGTCAGCCCTGTGCTGAAGCCCGACAGTTTCATACGCCTGTGCTGCGATAACAAAATGACAGTGACCCAGATCTCCCGCTTGGAACGTTACCTGGTTCCCCCGCATCTGTTGGAGAAGTTCAGCGGCAGTCGCATGTTTGCAAAGCTGGACATGAGCCATGCTAACCTCCAGCTGGCCTTGAACCACGAAACGCAGAGTTTCGTAATGGTCAAAACGCACCGGCACCTGTATGAGTATACCCATTTGTCTTTCGGGGTTTCCTCGGCGTGTGCCTTTTTCCAGCAGGTTATGCAAAACATTCTGCAAGGTTTACCCCAGGTCACAATTTACCTCGATAATGTCCTAATCACAGGCTCCTCCGACCAGGAACATTTATAGAACTTGGCCGAGGTTTTGCCAAGATTCCAGGCAGCCGGCATCCGCCTCTGGCGGGAGAAATGTGTTTTTAATGCAGCCAAGGTCACGTACCTCGGTTACTGAGTGGACCGTCATGGCCTGCACCCCGTCGGGGACAAGGTGTGGGCTTTCCGACAGGTCCCCCGTACCAGGTGTGCCAACAGAACTCTGCTCCTTCCTGGGTTTGACCAGCTAATCATCCCGAACTTGGCCACCCTGTAGACCCAGCCTCCGCTGGCTGTTGAAAAAGGACCAACCGTGGGAATGGGCCCAGCCCCAGCAAACGGCTTTTTCGAAAGTGCGACGACGGCTATTATATTCCCATCTGTTGACCAATTTCGATTCCTCCAAGGCGCTCATCTTTTTTTAAAATTTAGAGTACCCAATTATTTTCTTCCAATTAAGGGGCAATTTAACGTGGCCAATCCACCTAACCGGCACATCTTTTTCGGTTGTGGGGGTGAGACCCACGCAGACACGGGGAGAATGTGCAAACTCCGCACAGACAGTGACCCGGGCCGGGATTCGAACCCGGGTGCTCAGCACTGTAGGCAGCAATGCGTACCACTGTGCCACCGTGCCGCCTCTAAGGCGCTCATTTTGACCCGCGATGTGTCGCCTTACAGGGTCGCGGCCGTCCTCGCCCACCGCATGGCCGACAGGTCAGAGTGCCTCATCGCTTTTGCGTCCGGGGCTCTCGCGGAAGCCAAAAGAAACTACGCCCAGATCGAAAAGGATGGTCTTTGGAGTACTTGCTGGGAAGGTCTCCGCGGGAAGGATAGGTCCGAGGCGGACCTCCTCTTTCACCCTGGGCGATTTGGTCTTTGTCCGAAATTTTGGCGAAGGAGCCAGGTGGGTCCCGGGAATCGCATTAGCCTTGTCCGGACCGGTTTCTTACATGGCGCGAACACAAGGCCGGGAATCCAGCAGTGACTGGCACGTTCTCTCGCCTTGGATACTACAATATGCCTGTTCTTCCAGCACTGCTGGGTCAAAACCCTGGAACTCCGGTGACCCGGCAATTGGGAAAGGGCAAAGAAATTCCAGCTTCATCCGCATCCCATAAACGGATATTAAAACAAATGAATTTGTATAACTTCGCAGGTCAATTTCCCCGATGCTTCCAGCAAACTTGTGTGTCTAGTGGAACTCAAGTAAGGTAAATCTCACAATGTGACAATGATGTACACCTTGTACATAATTGAATATGAAAATGAATTAACTTGAGAATTCTCAGAGCCGTGTAACTGTTTTATGGACTTGCAACAAAGCTCTTCATTTGAGAAGGGATTTTCTGCTGTAATGTTTGAAGTATATGGTAATTATTGTCACAATGCGTGCACACCAGCTGTTGCAATCTCCTGATTGCACAGGCCTTTATCAAGTATTTTACTGTGAGCTTCTTTCTATTAGGTTCATGTATAATTCATCAGGGTAGTGTACTTTGCATTTTGTATTCATAACTACCTTTTGTTGTATTATTTAGAGTGCTACAAGTTTGATAGTTTTATTGGCATGAAAGAGCTCATCAATAAAATTATAAATCCATCTGTGTGTCCCAGTGTTTGAAACAGTTCTTATTCTTAGATGGGCCACAGCAAACAGACTGATGACGTCTCGTGGTGTGGGATTTAATGTAGTTTTTGCTTTGTCTTTACTTTGGACTGGAATCATTTTCTTATTTTGAATTGTGATTTTTATTTTATTTTCATCAGGAAAGATAGAATTTCCGATGAGGCAATTGATTCGGAATATCGGAAAGACAACTGTTCAGGCCTCACTAAACTGATCCAAAACAGACGTGCTTGCAAGGAGAAAAATGCAAAGTTTTATAAAAGGAAGCAGGGATTCTTCAAAGATATTTCGAATGTTTAGCGCCTTTTTTTTGCAGATGCACATTTTTAATAGTTGCGAGGTTTTAATTCAATGGGAATGTAAATGACGTTCTGCAGTTCTGTGATGCTCAATGCGGTTGGCAACACAAATGTGCCTTGCTGTTTTCATGAACAGTTACGGGCACAGTCTAGGCAACTGAGACGTGTTCGTCACGCCAATGAAACATTGGGCATGAATATCGGAATGCGCACAAAATCGCTTTTAGTTTCTTGACTTGATATCAAAGGCACTCAGAGTCATGGAGCAGAACTCAATGTGGCTACCAGGGACGGAAAACATGGCAGGCGGGGAAATTGATCAGCTATCATGTGAAATCTCGGTTTTGCCGACAGCATATTAAAATGTCGTGAAGCCGGCAGCGTTGCAGTGTTGGGTCAGGCCTTACACTGCCCAGTGGCAGGATCCTATTTTCAATACATTTTCAATCCCATGAATACTGATTTTATTAAAACTTTTTCAAGTTAAGTCCTACCTTCAAGATCAAGTTGCTGGCACATGAGAAACTTGTGACACCTTTGTCACATTCGTTAAAAATTGGTGTGCACCAGTTGAGCTTGTCCAGTTGGAGCTGAGATGAACAGTTTGTGGTGTTCTTTGGTTGCTAAATTCAGGGTGGTTGACAAAGACCACAAAATAGCTTTAACTTGAACAAAGCTATACATTTATTAGCAATCCTAATTTGGATTCAACACATACTCCTAAATAATACACAGTTGATAATTAACATAATCTACACTGATCTACAACTAATCGCTACACTATAATAAACTATGATCTGCTCTCACTCACATATCTTTCCTTCAGTCTGTACTCTAGCAAACTCCTTCACTTCTCTCACCACAAGGCTTAGCATCAATGAAATGAAAATGTCTTGTATACTTGTAACTCTAGCACCCTCTAGTGGCTGATCTGGACATTTCATTAACCCTTGCAGTTCTTCCATTTATGATAATACCACACAGTTGTCTTCATTGTGTGGAGGGGTCGGGAGGGGGGTGTGGGGGGGGGGGTGGAGGCGATGGGCAGGGTGGGCTAATGTATTTAGAAAAGGCAAAATGAGGAGCCTAAAGGGTGGGTTCAGTAGCGTCCAATGTCAGCTCCAAGGTATCTAGATGATGAAACTGTCGAACATGGGGAAGGTCCACCATTACAGGGGGAAGTTCAATTCGGTGTGGCAGGTCCAGTCTGAGATAGGAATAATCAAAGATCTCAGAAGGCATATCAAGGATGTTGGGGGGAGGGAGGGTCTAGGATCAAAAGAATGTTGACAGCGAATGGATGAGGGTGAAGAGGGAGGTGGGAGGTTCGAGGGTGATGGGGCAAGATGTTTAAAGAATCAAGGGTAAGGGCACAAACTCAAAGTATGTCGAAGGGTGGAGTGTGAGACTGATTATGTTGTTGACCATTTCTGCAAACTTGCGTTCAGCTGGCATGAGTCCAGGTTCAAGCGAGAGGAGGCCATTGGGTGGTAGTTACGGGTGTGGCCCATGTGAGGATTACAAAATCTCATTTCTCCGTTACTGTGTGGATGAAAGCCATGGACAGGTGCTCATGTTATTGTTTGCCTTCTTCACACAGTTCACTTGGTGGATTTTCTATGTCTCAGATACACCAAAAAATCTTGCAAACTTGGGGCGAGGATGAAGCAAGGCAGGTCAGTGGCCAGCTAACAAAAGCAAGGCCAGCATCAGGCAGAGGCAGAGTGGGAGGCTGGTCACGAGGCAGGTGTCCAGGGAAGACATTGTAAAGGAGGGGTACTGAGGTGAACTAACTACCTGCAAATGTTGGCGAGGCAATTCCTTCTGGGAAGCAGTCACAGAGATAATGTGGGATCCTGCAGCCACGTGGATTGGGCGGGAACCCTATGCCAATGGCCCCCAAGGTGATTGCGGCACTCATTTCCCTCGTCAAAGGTTTTCAGACTTCCACAGGTGACGTGTGGCAGTTCACAGGCTGTCACATACAAGTGCATAAAGGAGGCGAGTAATGTCTTCTTGCACCATGTGAGAGACGTGAACATAGCCCAGTCCATCACGCGGACCTGCGTCCCATCCACTGACTCTGTCTACACCTCCCGCTGCCTTGGGAAAGCGGGCAGCATAATCAAAGATCCCTCCCACCGGGGTTATTCTCTCTTCCAACATCTTCCATCGGGCAGGAGATACAAAACAAACAGATTCAAAATCAGCTTCTTCCCCGCTGTTACCAGACTCCTGAATGACCCTCTTATGGACTGATCTGATCTCTTTACACATTTGCCGGCAGCCCGGGGGTTTCCCGACGGCGTGGGGCTGCCCCACAATGGGAAACCCCATTGACCAGCTGGCCGACCGAGCATCCCGCTGGCGTGCTGAACCACAAATCTGGCGCCGCAGGGGGAGAATCCAACCCCTTCTCTACTGAACTGCACTGTAGTATGCTTCACCCGGTGTCTGTGTCTCTGTATTTACATTGTTTATTTATGCATGTCCTCTGTTTTTCATGTACGGAACGATCTGTCTGGACTGTACGCAGAACAATACTTTTCGCTGCACCTCGGTACACGTGACAATAAACCTTAATCTAATTCGTCAAATTCTCCACAGATGAGAATAGCCAGGCAGCAAGGGTGCTGAGCTCTGTGGACATCAGCCATTTGCAAGGGGTCATTGATTGCACGTGTGGCCTTTGGAGCTCCTTGGGAACAGCTAGCAGCATATGTGAGGTGCAGGGCATTGACAATTTGAACGTACAAAGGGTCTGTGTCCACAGTGAAAGGGTCAGAATGTCTGTGCCCATTTACCAGGCGGCTCTCAGCACACCTACATTTTATGTAACTCACAGCTCCCAGAGTATTTTGAGGTCCTAACCCAGGTTGAAAGGGTTGATTCTGGATGATCCCCTCCAGACCGTGATGTGGAGATGCCGGCGTTGGACTGGGTGAGCACAGTAAGAAGTCTTACAGCACCAGGTTAAAGTCCGACAGGTTTGTTTCAAATCACTCGCTTTCGGAGCACTGCTCCTTCCTCAGGTGAATGAAGAGGTAGGTTCCAGAAACATATACGTAGACAAAGTCAAAGATGCAAGACAATACTTTAAGTGAGGCACCCCAACAGTGCAGCAGGAGATTCAGATAATGTTTACAGCAGAGCCACTATTGAGCAGATCATTGGTTTGTTGAAAATGTGCTTCCACTGCTTTGCCTGGTCTGGAGTGGCTCTTCAGTATCAGGGTATCCCGGACAGTTGTAGTCTGCTGTGCACTGCACAATGTGGCCATGTGATGTAGAGAACTGTTGGAAAAGGCCGACAGAGAGAAGTAGCATCCCTCCTCGGATAAGGATCAATTGGATGGGACTGAAGAGGCTATGAATGTGGACGAGTCTTTGTGGGGTGTATGGGATACCAGGGGCAGCCTAATATACACCTGATTCGGCCAAGTGTGAGGCGCCTACAAAATCATGGTCCCATTGCCAGAATTTCCCTGCCTGTTCGGGATGCCGGCGAACTCTCGCCAGCCTCCCTCCCGGAGTTACCTCTCCACCTGTGCCCTCGACCGCCTAGAAGCCTTTGTCTCACACATTCGCGAGCGAATACTGAGCCCCAGCACACCTGTTTCACACTGAGACATACATCAATCAGCCGTTCATAAGCAAAACTTCAGATCCTGCACCATTGTTACACGACTGTAACAATTTCAATTGTCCCCATTGGGAGTAATCTTGGCCAATCTCCTTGACACTGTCAGTGAAGGAGGAACACCTGAGCTTGCAGGTTCAGCAATGTCCCACAGATCGCAAAGTATAAAACTGGACAAGTGCATGAAGATCCAATGAAGACAATGCAAACACACAACATCGTTTCCTCCACAACAAAGGAAATGCCATGAGTCCATGATAACCTTGAAACGCGCCAGCCCAGTCAGCTCTCTGACTAAGCTCGTCCCAACAAATGACGATGATGCACACATGAATAAAATGAAGCCAATATAATGTACAATATTTCCTTGGGACATCATGCCTTGGTGCCGAGATCAGGAGCTGAGGTGGAAGCAGGGTGCTTGGCATGCCGCCCCATTGCTATTGATGACCGAGCTGGGACCTGGAGCCTTGAGGATTTGACCTCTGGGGGCCTCCTGCACAGGTGTAGGGGTATCCTCTGCACTTGCCTGCCGGTGGCAATCTGGTAAATTGCAGAGGGGATGAAGAGAAGCTGTTCACCCTGGGGGTGTCCTGAGAGGAAGCCCCAAGAGTGGCTCGCACATACTTTTGTATCTCTGTGTACCATGTCTGCCACCTGTCTCCCTCTCACCTAGCCACTGTTACACTGAACCCATGACTAAAGCAGGTCAGAGGGAATGTTTGCTTACCTAATTCTCCATGGCAGTCACCAATCTCTCCATGGAGGAAGCCATGTGCATATATGCCTGAGACATGACAGAGCTCAGGCTGGCAAGGACTCCTCCATCATCCAAGTACAGATGCGCAAAAACCTCGAGAATCTCTGCCATCAATTTCCCTACTTTTTGCTGCACTTCTAGCAGGTTTCTTGTGGCCACAACCAGAGGCCTGCCATCAGTGCGGGGTTCAGCAGGAGCCCATTTAGAGTCAGGGACCTCGCTGCCATAGTCCCCCTCAGATGCTGTGCTCCCAATTCAGAGCGTGAACCCTCTGCAACCTGTGTGGTTGTCACTGCTCTGTGGAGGATGCGGAAGTGGCAACTGACAGTGCATCCTCTCAGTCAGCGGTTTTATCATGTCCCGAAATAGAATCATCAATCTCCTTCAGTGACTGTGGCCTGGTCTTGGGATGTCAATGTGTTATCAATTACATTGTTCAGGTTTGTTTAATGTCAATTACATTGTTAACGGAAAGAGGTGATGGGTCGTTTAACAGAACGAGGGGCTAGCTATAACACTGGGCGTACTACATATGGGTGTCCTTGAAGAGGAAGCATGTGGTGTCCACTGATACGCTTGAGGCTTTTGTGACTCCACTGGGGCTGGAGAACTTCATCGGCTCCCATAATGATGTTTTGATTTAGCTTTGATAAGTTTCCTTTAACATTTTGTTTTTTTGTTACATTTAAAGGGCTGTTTCCTCGTTATTTAGTTTATTTTACTGATTTATTGTTTCATTAAACGTGTGACATTACGGGGCGGCCCAGTGGCGCAGTGGTTAGCACTGCTGCCTCACGGCGCCGAGGACCCGGGTTCGATCCCGGTCCCGGGTCACTGTCCGTGTGGAGTTTGCACATCCTCCCCGTGCCTGCGTGGGTCTCACCCCCACAATCCAAAAAGATGTGCAGGGTTGGTGGATTGGCCACGCTAAATTGCCCCTTAATTGGAAAAAAGAATTGGGTATTCTAAAGTGTGACACTGGGTGGATGTGAGGAGTGTCGTCGTGTCGTCACTGAAAAATGTCAATAAACACTCAGCAGGGAAAGGTTCCGTGTCTTAGTTTTACCTTCCCCTACCAGCATGGATCTTATCAACATGGGATTGTGAGGACCTGTAGTGGAGAACAAAAACAAACACATTAAGGATCGGCATAATCTCTGAGCATACCACATGTCCTTGTGTGCCTCCTATCCATAGGCCACCATCAGGTTGGATGCATTCTCATTCTGATGCCTGGCCACTCCAACCTTGCCGTAAAGAGCGTTTGAACGCTCTGCTCTTCTATAATTTGCAACGCGCCTTCCTTGACAAAGAGGAAAACCTTCAGATTGGGCACCCTTCCTCGCTGTCTCTTTAGAGTTTTGTGTCTATTTATCCTGCATGACGACAAGTTGACTGAGTGTCATGTCAGATGATACCAAACCCCCTTATCATGGATCACCATCCCACTTACTGGCCTGTTAGTGGTAGGTTGTGTCCAAGGATCCATTCAAGCCGAACAGTCACAGGCTTTGGCCTCAATTTCCCTGAAGTTTAGGGGGAGGCGTTGGCATAGTGTCATTGTCACTGGACAGTAAATCAGACACCCAGAGTACCGCTCTGGGGACCCAGGTTCAAATCCCCCCCCCACTGCAGAGGGTGAAAATTGAATTCAACTAAAATCTGGAATGAAAAGTCTAATGATTATGAAACGATTGTCGATTGTCGTCAAAACCCATCTAGTTCACTAATGTCCCTTTGGAGAAAATCTGCCATCCTTACCTAGTCTGGCCTACATGTGACTCCAGACTCACAGCAATGTGGTTGACTCTTAACCACAAGGGCAATTAGGGCTGGGCAATAAATGATTGCCCAGCCTGCAAAACTCCATCCCATGAACAAGTAATCAAAAAACATACCAAGGCTGATCACATCGTCACCCACGTAGCCTAGCCATCCACTTGCACAGATACGTTGCTTGATGACTCCATGAGAAACCCTTGATATCATGTGACTGCTGGATCAGAGCTGGATTGACCCTTTTCCGTCACTGGTACCGGGGTCTTTGTCGGACCCAATGGTATCTCATCTCCGTTTAAGCTGTCTTGGTCAGACAGATAATTCTTATTTTAACCATCTGCGGGAAAGAGAAGCTGACATTGTTTCCTGACAGCCTGGAGGAGAATCAAGAGCCGGGGGGAGGGGAGGGGGTTCATTGCTAAATCATGGGGCCAGTGTTTCTCCAGGTTCACACATCTCCAAGGTACTTAAATGTGATTGGTGTTTTGCAGTGCACTAAAAATTAATGACAGAAGGGGGAGAGTGATAAGACCGTAAGACATAGGAGCAAAATTAGGCCACTTGGCCCATCGAGTCTGCTCCGCCATTCAATCATGGATAATCTGTTTCCACATTCTCCTGCCTTCTCCCCATAACCCCTGATCCCCTTATCAATCAAGAACCATCTATCTCTGTCTTAAAGACACTCAGTGATTTGGCCTCCACAGCCTTCTGCGGCAAGGAGTTCCACAGATTCACCACCCTCTGGCTGAAGAAATTCCTCCTCATCTCTGTTTTAAAGGATCGTCCCTTTAGTCTGAGATGCTGTCCTCTGGTTCACGTTTCTCCTACAAGTGGAAACATCCTCTCCACGTCCACCCTATCCAGGCCTCGCAGTATCCTGTAAGTTTCAATAAGATCCCCCTCATCCTTTTAAACTCCAACGAGTACAGACCCAGAGTCCTCAACCGTTCCTCATACGACAAGCTCTTCATTCCAGGGATCATTCTTGTGAACCTCCTCTGGACCCTTTCCAAGGCCAGCACATCCTTCCTTAGATACGGGGCCCAGAACTGCTCAGAATACTCCAAATGGGGTCTAAACAGAGTTTTCGGAAACATCAACATACATCCCTGCTCTTGTATTTTATTGATAGGGGAGAGGTTTTAAAAAAAAATTTAGTGTACCCAATTCATTTTTTCCATTTATGGGGCAATTTAGCGTGGCCAATCCACCTACCCTGCACATCTTTGGGTTGTGGGGGTGAAACCCACGCATTCATGGGGAGAATGTGCAAACTCCACATGGACTGTGACCCAGAGCCGGGATCGCACCTGGGACCTCGGCGCCGTGAAGCATCAATGCTAACCACTGTACCACCGTACTGCCCGATAGGGGAGAGGTTTGATGGGGTGGGGCTGAGGGTGATGAGGGGGGGTGAAACAAAAAATTAGTCGGAGTGCTGATCGAGAGGAGGTGGACATGCACGTTGTAGCCTGATGCAGAACATCTGTGTTTGTCCAGGCCGCTCATTTCTTCTTTCAGATATTTATCTCCTTTGTTTTTGAAAACTCTGCTTCCACCACTGTCCCTGGTGGGACGTTCAATGCCCTAAAAGCCTTGTGTGTAAAGATGTTATCCTAACATCTATGTTCTTATAATATGTAAATATATGTCCTCCAGTTGCTGATTAATTTACTCGTGGAAAGTTTACCTCAGTACTCTGTGTATTCTTATTAGAACGCTGTTAATTGGATTGCTGGTTCATATCTTTGCAAATTAGTCCTTTGAAATTAGTGATATTATTAGACTGGAAGACAACGCTGGGAATTAGTACCTGTGTATAATCAGATTTTAATTGACTCAGAGATTTTATATATACGGTCTGTAAAGACAACTTTTGATTTTCTTTTGTTTGGGTTAAAAACATGTTTATCTAGATGCAGTTTACTGGGATAAAAGCTATTAACTCAACCCCATCTGATCCTGCATGGCATACGAATGTGTTATTTTCTACTTGCGCACTGCTCGGATGTAAATTGGGTCCGCCCTATGGCCACAGTGACCGAGGAGCAGGTGTACGACAGCAGGACACACTGTGCTGGGAATAGAGCAGTTGATACTCGTTTGTTGTGTATCTCACAATGAATAAACACATATTTACCAGACAGATTATATCAAATACAGAGTTCCCAGTGCGCCCTGCGTTAAAACCTATCATTGCAGACTTGTTGGTGATTGACTGACCCATTCTCTTTCTCCTTCACCCCCCCCCCCCCCCCCCCTGGACTTTGTGGTTTAGCTGCAGTGTGCATGCTAGGGATTATTTAGCCTTGTGACAGTAAAGGAGTAATAATAAGGAAAGTGGACCTTGTATTGCATGAAGTACTTGCCCTTCTGGCTATTCTTTTATTTAATATCATTAAGCTCATCTCACAGGAAATTAAGGGCAGAATTTTACAGTTCCCCTGGCGGAGGGTTTGCAGGCAGAGGACCACTTTCTCGGGTGGCCATCCCCCTGCGGCCCACCCAGCCTTGCCCTAATTGAGGCCCCCTTGGCCAATAATTGGCCACTATAATGCCCGTTTCCCGACTGGCATCAATTGAGAGACTGGTGGGGGGAGGTCTGGGGCATGGAGACCTGCCCAGCAGGGCGACCTGCTGGTGCTTCGGGCGGGAATGGGAGGGACCGCCTCCATCTAGAACCCCTTTTTTCACATTGGGTTGGCGAATCTGCATCCCCCCCTTCTCCACTGTTATAAACTGCCTGCGTACCATTGGCTGGGGACTAATGACAATCCCACAATCCTGTGGGAGTATGAGCTTCCCCAATGAGGGGGGGCGGAGAAACCATTAGTAAACTCCAAGTATAAATAAAGCTGGCCAGTTTGGAACCAGCAGGAAGGAGTGTGCAGCAAGGGAAGTTGCTGCTGCTGTTATATATATATATATGTTATTGTAAATAAATGTTATTACTTTGTATCCTTAAAACTCGTGCTGGATTCTTCGTGGCCCTCACAAACCTGGCGACGAGGGTTAAAGTCAATAACTGTCTACACTGCTGAAGCCACCTCCCTGGATTTTTGTTGAATACAGGTTGGAAGTTGTTTTCTATTATACCATGCCTCTGTACGGATGTTTTTGATGCTGCGCTGGAAAGCTGGAACCAGTACACACAACGGATGCGTTACTATTTCTGGGCAAACAATATCACCGAAAACGAGCGCCAGGTGGTCATATTGCTCACCACCTGCGGCCCGCATACGTTTGGGGTGATTAGGAGCCTTACGTACCCAGCTGCGCCGGACACCAAAACGTTTGATGAACTTGTGAATATAGTGGGGCAACATTTTAACCCAACCCCGTCCACGATAGTCCAGCGTTACCAGTTTAATACCGCTGAGAGGACCCCTGGAGAATCCCTTGCCGATTTTCTATCCAGGCTACGCAGGATTGCGGAGTACTGTGACTATGGTGAGACCTTGTCAGAAATGTTACGCCACCGTTTGGTTTGCGGTATTAACGATGCGGCCACCCAGAGAAAGTTGTTAGCTGAGCCAACATTGACTTTTCAACAGGCCATTCAGATAGTATTGTCTCGAGAGAGCGCAGAACGAGGAGTGCAGGAGCTACAGGGAATGGAAGTGCATGCCTTGGGGCGCAACCCCTTCCGTCCAAAAATGTCCCCCTGCACTCCTGCGGTACCTTGGCGAGGCGACGTCCAGACCGACGCTAGTGGCCGTCGGACATTCCTTCCCGATGGGAGCCTTCTCCAGAACCAATGGATGAGGAACCATGTCTGTGTCAGACTTGTAAGCGCCGACCCCGTCGCGGACGCCGCGCCGTCGTTCCGACCGAAACTGGGTCCAGCCCAGGGGCCGTACCTTCCATGTGGATGAACCTGCGGCGACTACTCCTGAGGACGTGGAGACGGAGGACAACTGCCTGCAGCTGCATTGTGTGGCAGCTCCCCGTGTGGCCCCCATTAAGGTGACAGTACGGGTCAATGGTCACCCGCTGGAGATGGAGTTGGACACTGGCGCAGCAGTCTCCGTGATCACCCAGAGGACATTCGACCGCATCAAGCAGGGTATACAGACCCTTACATTAACCGACACACAGGCCAGGTTGGCCACCTACACGGGGGAACCACTGGACATTGCAGGAACTACAATGACCCGTGTTGTTTATGGACGCCAGGAGGGGCGTTTCCCACTTATCGTGGTGCGCGGCCATGGGCCCAGCCTGTTGGGTCGAGACTGGTTGCGCCATTTGCGGTTGCAATGGCAGCACATCCTCCAAACAATTTCTGAAGGGTTGACTGAGGTGCTAGGATGATACCCAGATGTATTCCAGCCTGGTTTGGGGAAAATAAAAGGGGCTGTAGCCCGTATCCAAGTCGAACCAGGAGCCATGCCGCGCTATTTCCGGGCCGCCCGGTGCCTTAAGCCTTGCTCAAGAAGGTAGAAGGGGAGCTCACACGTTTGGAGAGTTTGTGTATTATCAGGCCTGTCCGTTTTGCTGACTGGGCAGCACCAATTGTACCTGTAATGAAGCCAGATGCCACAGTTTGCTTGTGTGGCGACTATAAACTTACAGTGAATACGGCTTCCCGACTCGACCGATATCCAATGCCTCGCATAGAGGATCTCTACGCGAAGCTTGCAGGCGGACTCGCATTCACAAAATTAGATATGAGTCACGCCTACCTGCAGTTGGAGCTGGACCCTGCCTCCCGACCATATGTAACGATTAATACACACCGGGGCCTGTATGAATATACGCGGTTGCCCTTTGGAGTATCCTCTGCCTGCGCTATTTTTCAACGTGTTATGGAGAGCATTTTGAGAGGTTTACCACGTGTTGCTGTCTACTTAGATGACGTTTTTATTACAGGGACGTCGGAGCAGGAACATTTGGAAAATCTGGAGGCTCTCCTTAGATGCCTTTCGGAGGCTGGAGTTCGTTTACGTCGCACAAAGTGCGTATTTCAGGCTAAGGAAGTAGTCTACCTAGGTTATCGGGTGGACCGCGAAGGTTTGCACCCCGTCGCAGAGAAGGTGCGTGCGATTCAACAGGCCCCCGCCCCGACTGACACTTCGCATCTTCGTTCTTTTCTCGGTCTCGTAAACTATTACGGGAAGCTCCTCCCCAATCTGGCAACTACGCTGGCCCCGTTGCACCTTCTGCTAAAGAAAAATCACACCTGGGTTTGGAGTCAGCCGCAAGAAACCACTTTCCGGCGGGTAAAGCAACAATTGTCGTCGTCTGGGTTACTAACCCACTATGATCCTGGAAAGCCTTTGCTCGTCACATGTGATGCATCCCCGTATGGTATTGGGGCCGTCCTGTCCCACAAGATGGAGAATGGGGCCGAGCGACCGATAGCTTTCGCCTCCCGCACATTGACTGCAGTGGAGAAAAAGTACGCGCAGATCGAGAAGGAGGGCCTGGCAGTGGTTTTTGCGGTGAAACGCTTCCACCAGTACGTGTATGGCCGCCATTTCACTATCGTGACTGATCATAAGCCTCTGCTGGGACTTTTCAGAGAGGATAAGCCAATACCGCCCATTGCTTCCGCACGGATCCAGCGCTGGGCTTTGTTGCTTGCTGCATACGAGTATTCTCTGGAGCACAAACCAGGAACGCAGATAGCAAATGCCGACACACTGAGCCGATTGCCTTTATCGACCGGCCCCATGTCGACCCCCACGACCCCTGACCTCCAGGTGACAGCTTTGTGCAACCAACCTGAGTTCCATGGGCTCAGCATTCACCGAAAATGCCAGATATCAGCGAGCCCTTAACTCTGCTTACTGGATGATATAGATTCACCAATGTTATCTTTAAGTAACAGAAAAGCTGCATCAGCTGTATATTTGCCTAGTCACAACTTCTGGTTCTAGCCTCTGTCTTTTTCAGCCTGCCTGTACTGCACCACTGGGATCACCATCATCATTGACAGCTCTGTTTCCTTTCAACCAGTTTCAGTCTCCCCAGAGGTTTTGGTTTGTGATTTCAGTCTCTGTCTTAGGTTCTTTCAGATCAGTTTCCTTTCTTATTTTCCCTTTTCAGTTTCCTTTTTCAATTAGGGTCTGTGTCGAAAAAGTACACCTTTGGAATTATGGGTTCCATCACTCAATTCTGTGCTGAACCAAGAAATGCTGCCTTGTCTGAGGTGCTGTCTTCTGGTTGATGCATCAACCAGAGCTTTCTCTATTTTCTCAGCTGTATACAAAAGATTTCATGGTGCTATTCAAAGAAGAGTTGGGTGTTACTCAGGTGCCCTGACCAATATCCCGCCCTCAGATCAGGCGATTCATTTGTTTTCTTTTTGTGGTGTCTTTCTGTGTTCAAGTTGGCTACATTTGCTGACTAAACAACAGTGACTACACTTCAACAAATGTCCAGTGGCTGTGCAGTGCTTTGGAACGTCTAGTGGATAGAGAAAGCATTACATTATTACATTTTGAAAATTTACTTTCATGTGTCCTAATTAACTGATCCTTAATACCATTGCTGAGTCGCTGAATCGATCATGTAATTTTTGCTGTCGAATCAACTCTGCCATAGATTCTTTCCCTTGAATAAAACTGTTGTGGCTCGCAGCCCTTACCACTCAAGAGTAGTATTAGTTACCTTTGTAGATTACAGGTCTGCCGTTGCAGAGTATGTTCAGTAAGAAGTTTTACAACACCAGGTTAAAGTCCAACAGGTTTTTTTCGATGTCACTAGCTTTCGGAGCGATGCTCCTTCCTCAGGTGAATGAAGAGGTATGCTCCAGAAACATATATATAGACAAATTCAAAGACGACAGACAATGCTTGGAATGTGAGCATTAGCAAGTGATTAAATCTTTACAGATCCAGAGATGGGGTAACCCCAGATTAAAGAGGTGTGCAATCTCTGCAAGACGTGCCAGATCATCGACATGGATACCACCATTACACGTGAGAACACCACCCACCAGGTACGCGGTACATATTCGTGCGACTCGGCCAATGTTGTCTACCTCATACGCTGCAGGAAAGGATGTCCCGAAGCGTGGTACATTGGCGAGACCATGCAGACGCTGCGACAACAAATGAACGGACATCGCGCAACAATCACCAGGCAGGAATGTTCCCTTCCAGTCCGGGAACACTTCATCAGTCAAGGGCATTCAGCCTCTGATCTCCGGGTAAGCGTTCTCCAAGGCGGCCTTCAGGACCCGTGACAACGCAGAATCGCCGAGCAGAAACTTATAGCCAAGTTCCGCACACATGAGTGCGGCCTCAACCGGGACCTGGGATTCATGTCGCATTACATTCATCCCCCACTATCTGGCCTGCGAAATCCTACCAACTGTCCTGGCTAGACACAATTCACACCTCTTTAACCTGGGGTTACCCCATCTCTGGATCTGTAAAGATTTAATCACCTGCTAATGCTCGCATTCCAAGCATTGTCTGGCATCTTTGAATTTGTCTATATATATGTTTCTGGAGCATACCTCTTCATTCACCTGAGGAAGGAGGAGCGCTCCGAAAGCTAGTGACATCGAAACAAACCTGTTGGACTTTAACCTGGTGTTGTAAGACTTCTTACTGTGCTCACCCCAGTCCAACGCCGGCATCTCCACATCATGGCAGAGTATGTTGTTAGCTTGTGTCTCCTGTAATTCCCAGCAAATGGCCATATGACATTTCCCAGTCTCTGCTGTCCAGAGCTATGTGACTGCCGAACCCACAAACACAGGGACCCGTAAAGAGTATACGAGTTACTGTATAGTGAGACAAATAGTGTCCCATTGCTGCAACTCATTAACCAAATATCATTGACACAAAGATGCTCCATAAAAGATTTTCATGCAAACTTCTAATTTCTCTAGAAGAAGCTACACAAGGAACGGAACTCCAGTGTAATTATTCTGATTATTATAGGTAGCTCACACGGTGCCAAACCTTCAGTTGCCTGGGCTCCAAGCTCTGGAAGTCCCTCTCGACATCTCTCTCCACCTCACTTGCCACCTTTAAGACACTTCTTAAAACCTGCCTCTTTGGTCATTTTACCTAATATCTCATTATGTGGTTCGGTGTTGCACTTTGTGTTTTGTAACGCTCATGTGAAGACCGTTGCAGCATTTCTATGCATTAAAAACTCCAAGTAAACATAAGTTATTCTTGCAGTAAGTTGATAGTTAAACTCTACCATCCTCCATTATCACTCCCTCCCCATTGTAACTTCTCCCGAAATCATAGCAATGGAAGAGGAAGGCGGTTCAGGAACAAAACTATTTTGATGTCTACATAAATAGTTTTATGATAAAAATATATGTTAAATCAACCATTAGAGGTCCATTACTTCCCTTTTCTCGCAAAGTAAATTTGAACAGTTCTCGACCGTTTTTAAAGCCCTTTATTATGATCCCAGACCAGACCCCGACAGTTGCTGGGATTCTGGATCGAAGCCCCAATATTTTATTTTAATTTACTAAGTCGGTGAGGGAAGGATACTTCACTCCAAGATTTATTGTAAGAAGAAATAGGGACATGATATTTTAAAACAAAACTGTATTACTAACACAGTATTAAAATCTTTAACGTCACATCCAAAAATAGCTTAAATTACCCTTCAGACAATGCTTCTCAATACAGTGAATACAATACCCTTAATTGCTATCTTTATTCCCACTTAAACAACAAGAAAATAAACCATCTCAGCCCTCAATCCAGCCTAAATACCAATGGCACAGAGTAGTACTTGTTTTGCAGAGTTACTCTTTGAGAAAGAGATTCTCTTGACACTGCTTTACAGAACAGATCTGATTCCGGTCTGAACCCCTGCAGACACTCTCGCTAAATGTCTTCAAAAGCTGTTTTCAACTGGCTTGTTTCAGCTCCCCCTTGTCCTCAGACAAGTCTGCATTGCTTTACATACAGTTAATCTCTTTTAACTAACTTACAGGGAGAGCAGAACTATGTCTTGGTGCACACCTTCAACCAGATCAGAACTCAACTGAAAATGCTTTCTCAAAATACCAGGTACCCTAGCTCCACCCAGCAACACTAACTGTACTCCAATTAACTCCCCAGGGAATCCCCTTCATCAAAACAAAAGTGCATTAGCGCAAGCTTTTATGATGGTTAATTGCACCTCAGGCTCCTAAAAGCTTGGTTACCTTTCAAACCAAGATGCTTTTAAAAATGTGACTGCAGCAGACAAACACACTCTAACCCAGGCCTTTAACTCTTACTTCACCAAATACTGCTAATACATTAAATCTAAAATCCTACATTCATCACACCTTGCCCTAGCACATGTAACGTAAAGACTGCGGAATTTAAACATGCAAGGCAGGATGTCAGTGCAACACCGAGTGATGTGCTGTCAGAAAAAGCTGATTTTCAGTTAGCCGCTTTCTACCTGTTTAGGTAGAAGAAAAAGATACAACGGTACTATTTGAAGAGAAGCACAAACCTGTCCCGGGGTGTTGTGTGCAATGCTTATTCCTCAACAATCGTTCGTTAAAAATGGGTTAACTTGTATTCTGTCTCATTACTTTCTGCGGGATCTTTTTCTGTCGAAGCTGGCTGCTACGTTTGCAGATGATGTCAGTGACTGCACGCCAAATAATTAATTGGATGTATAGTGCTTTGGGACATCTTGAGGATGCAAATACGATCTTCGGATTATGGAAAATGCGAGCAGTGCTGCATTTATTGTACATCAGAAGTGATCCTGAGAAGGTAGTGATGAGCATTCTCCTTGAACCATTCTTGTCTTTGTGGCGATGATGTTCCCATGATGGTGCTGCGTGGGGGAATTGCAGAAATTGATGCAGTGGCAACAAAAGAACATTTAGAACATTTTTCTCTGTCCAAGCCATGATGGTGTCAGAATTGAAGGGGAGTTTGGAGGTGACCATGCTCCCATGACATTCCTGCTCTTGTACTTCCAAGTGGTAAAATGCAGGGAAGGACGTCCTGCATTTGAAGTAAACTTTCTTTACTCACGAGCAGCTGGGTACATTTCAAATAGTCTCAGCAAATTATCAGTAATTATTTAACCCACTTATCCTCCAGAACCACATGCATTGTTTTGCTGATAAGATCTGCTTGATTTTATTTTGTTTATCCCAAAGCTCCTCTACCAAATATTTTACTCTGTTGTTCTTAATTTATTATGTTAATCAGCTCGACAAAAACTACTCTAACGCGGTCCATGCACAGATGAGTATAATTCACATTATTTTTTTTTTTCAATTTTCAAATTTTAACAACTTAACATATCACACATATACATTTACAAGTTACAACCGGCTCAAAATAAAATATCACCCCAGATTCGCCACTCCCACGCCGGTTGGGAGAATTGCCTGGGCCGTCGGACTGACGCCCTCCCGCGATTCTCCCAAGCGGTGGGAACGGCCCGGTCGAGTTCCGCAGGCTGGAGAATCGCCGGAGACACCCAAAATGGCGATTCTCCGGCACCCCCGCTATTCTCAGGCCCGGATGGGCCGAGCGGCCAGGCCAAAACGGCGGGTCCCCCCCCGTCGCCGTCCACACCTGGTCGCTGCCGTCGGGAACAGCGCGGGAACGCTGGGGGGGGGGGGGGGCGGTCTGCGGGAGGGGGGGCGGAATCCTGCACCAGGGGGTACCTCAAATGTGGGATGGCCCGCGATAGGTGCCCACCGATCGTCGGGCCGTCCTCTCTGAAGGAGGACCTCCTTCCTTCCGCGGCCCCGCAAGATCCGTCCGCCATCTTGCGGAGCGGATTCGGAGAGGACGGCAACCACGCATGCGCGGGTGATGCCAGTTATGCGGCGCCGGCTGCGTCATGTATGCGGCGCCGCCTTTACGCGGCGACAAGGCCTAGCACGTGTAGATGACGCGGCCCTGATCCTAGCCCATCATCAGGCCCTGAATCGGTCGGGATAGGGGCCGTTTCGTGCTGTTGTGAACCTCAACGGCGTTCACGACGGTGTGGGCACTTAGGCGCGGGAGTGGAGAATCCCGCCCATGAATTGCATTAGATCCCCCAGCCACACAGAGGTACAGCGTGGAGAAGCTGACCTCCACCCCAACAGGAATCGTCTGAGAGCGATCAGCGAGGCGAAGGCTAAAACATCTGCCCTGCGCCGTCTGCAACTCGGGCAAATCCGTCACCCTGAATATGGCCCCCAGTGGACTGGGCTCTAAATCCACATGTAGAATTGGATCGGCTGGGACCCTCCCACACGGCTCACAAATATCTTCCATCCCCTCAAAAATCCAGCTCATCCTCGACTTGCTCAGATGTGCTCTGCACTACCTTTAGCTGTATCAAACCCAGCCTCCCAGACGAGCTTGAGACATTCGACCTCTGCAGCACCTCACACTACAGTCCCTCCTCCAGCGCCACTCACAGCTCCTCTTCCTACTTGGCCGTAACTCCCTCCTGAGATGCCCTCCTCCAAGATCCTCCCATATTTCGCCGAGATGACCCCCGGAACACCACTGACAACACCCCCTCCAGGGACGAAGAGGACAGTCGGACAGACAGTCACAAAATCCCACACCTGCACGTACCTGAAACTTCCCCTTTCGGCACCTCAAACTTCGCCCCCACCTCTTCCAGACTCGCAAACCTTACTCCAGGAATAGATCCTTTATTTCCACCACCCCTCGCTCTGCCCATCCCCGAGTACTCGCATCCATCCTCCCAGGCTCAAACCCAAGGTTCAACTTAGACCCTGCCCCCAACTTAAAGTCCTACCGAAACTGCCTTCATATTTTCAACGTGGCCACTACCACCGGACTCCCCGAATACCTCCCTGGGGCAAATGGAAGCGGCGCCGTTTCCAACTCCCGCAACCCCGACCCCTTATAAAAACCTGCCTCCGCCTTCACCCACAAAGCCTCCAGCTCCTTACTCCAGCCCCACACTTTCTCAGCGTTCACTGCCCAGTAATAGTAACAAGTTCAGAAGGGCCAAGCCCCCAACAGTCACCCTCGCTGGAGAACTGTCCTCCTAATCCTTGCTACATTACCTGCCCACAAAATCATAATCCATATGAAATAAATCCTATTCGTAGCAGTGAAAATAACCATGGAATAATTTAAAATATGAAAATAAAATAATATGGATATAAGGAACCTGGTTGAGCTCTTTCCATTAATATAATGGAAGTTGTGATTTGTATCCCTGGCCAATTGTAAGGAATTATCGGTAGGGAATGAAACCGAACGAATCTTCCAGCATCGACCCAGGCACCGCAAACCCAGCTCTGTCGACCCTGCAAAGTTCTCCTTACTAACATCTGGGCGCTTGTGCCAAAGTTTGGCACAGACTAGTCAAGCAACAGCCTGACATAGACATGCTCACAAAATCATACGTTACAGACAATGTCTCAAATATCACTATCACCATTCCTGGGTGTGTCCTGTCTCACCAGCAGGACAGACCCAGCAGAGGTGGCTGCACAGTGGTAGCGAGGTGCCCTGGGAGTCCTCAACATCGACTCTGGATCCCATGAAGTCTCATAGCTTCAGGTTAAACAAGGGCAAGGAAACCTTCTGCTGATGACCACGTACTGTCCACCATCAGCTGATGAATCAGTACTCCTCCATGTTGAGCACCACATAGAGGAAGCACTGAGGGTGGCAAGGGTGCAGAATATGCTTTGGGTGGGTGACTGCAAAGTCCATCACCAAGAATGGCTCGGTAGTACCACCACAGACCGAGCTGGCCGGGTCCTAAAGGTCATAGCTGCTAGACTGGGACTGCAGAAGAGGGAACAACATACTTGACCTCATCCTCACCAACCTGCCTGCTGCAGATGCATCTGTCCATGACAGTATCGGTAGAAATGATCACCGTAGAGTCCTTGTGGAGACAAAGTCCCATCTTCACATTGAGGATACCCTCCATGTTGTGTGGCACTACCATCGTGCTAAATGGAATAAACTTCGAACAGATCAAGCAACTCAATACTGGGCTCCATGGGGCACTGTGGGCCATCAGCAGCAGCAGATTTTATTCAGCCACAATCTGTAACCTCCTGGCCCGGCATATCCCCCACTCTACCATTACCGCCCAGCCAGGGGATCAACCCTGGTTCAATGAAGAGTGCAGGAGAGCATGCCAGGAACAACACCTGGCTTACCGATAAATGAGGTGTCCACCTGGTGAAGCGGCAACACAGGACTACTTGTGAGCCAAACAGCATAAGCAGCAAGCAATAGACAGAGCTAAGCGATTCCACATTGAACGCATCAGATCTAAGCTCTGCAGCCCTGCCACATCCAGCCGTGAATGGTGGTGGGCAATTAAACAACTCACTGGAGGAGGAGGATCCACAAATATCCCCATCCTCGCTCGATGATGGAGGAGCCCAGCAGATTTGCGCAAAAGACAAGGCTGAGGCACTCGCAACAATCTTCAGCCAGAAGTGCCGAGTGGATGATCTGTCTCGGTCTCCTCCGGAGGTCCCAGCATCACAGATGCCAGTCTTCAGCCAATACGATTCACTCCACATGATATCAAGACACAGCTGAAGGCACTGGATACTGCAAAGGCCGTGGGCCCTAACAATATTCTGACAGAAGTACGGAAGACTTCGCTCCAGAACTTGCCGCACCCCTAGCCAAGCTGTTCCAGTACAGGTACAACACTGGCATCTACCTGGCAATGTGGAACATTGCCTAAGTGTGCCCAACTGTACACAAGAAACAGGACAAATCAACCCAGCCAATTACTGCCCTATCAGTCTACTCTCCATCATCAGCAAAGTGACGGAACGAGTCATCAACAGTGCTATCAAGCGGCACTTACTCAGCAATAACCTGCTCACGGACGCTCAGTTTGGGTTCCGCCCAGGGTCACTCAGCTCATGGCCTCATTACAGCCTTGGTTTAAATATGGACAAAAGACCTGAATGCCAGGGGTGAGGTGAGAGTGACGGCCCTTGACATCTAGGCCTGGCAAAACTGGAGTCAATGGGAATCAGAGGGGAAACTCTCCGCTGGTTGGAGTCATATCTGGCACAAAGGAAGATGGTTGTGGTGGTTGGAGATCAATCATTTCAGCTCCAGGGCATCACTGCAGGAGCTGCTTAGGGTCCTAGGCCCAACCATCTTCAGCTGCTTCATCAATGACCTCCCTTCCATCATAAGGTCAGAAGTGGGGATGTTTGCGAATGACTGCACAATGTTCATCACCATCCGCGACTCCTCAGATAATGAAGCAGTCCCTGTCCAAATGCAACAAGACCTGGACAATATCCAGGCTTGGGTTGACAAGTGGCAAGTCATATTCACGCCACACAAGTGCCAGGCAATGATCATCACCAACAAGAGAGGATCTAACTATCGCCCTTGACATTCAATGACATCACCATCGCTGAATCCCCCACTATCAACATCCTGGGGGTTACCATTGATCAGAAACTGAACTGGACTAGCCATATTACACTGTCACTACTAAGGCAGATCAAAGACTAGGAATCCTACGCCGAGTAACTCACCTCCTGACCCGCCCAAAGCCTGTCCACCATCTCCAAAGCACAAGTCAGGAGTATAATGGACTCTCCACTTACCTGGGTGAGTGCAGCTCCAAAAACTCTCAAAGATGCTTAACACCATCCAAGTCAAAGCATCCCACTTGATTGCTCCCCCTTCCACAAATATTCAAACCCACCACCGCCAACAGTGGCAGCCGTGTGTACCATCTACAAGATGCACTGCAGGAACTCACCAATGTTCCTTAGACAGCACCTTCCAAACCCAAGACCACTACCATCTAGAAGGACAAGAGCAGCAGATACTTGGGCACCCACCACCTGGAGGTTCCCCTCCCAAGTCACTCACCAGCCCGACTTGGAAATATATGACAGATCCTTCACTGTCGCTGGATCAAAATCCTGGAACTCCTTCCCTAACAGTACAGTGGGTGTACCTACACATCAGGGACTGCAGCAGCTCAAGAAGGCAGCTCACCACCACCTTCTGAAGGGTAACTAGGAATGGGCAATAAATAACCAGCGACACCCACATCCCGTAAATGAATTTTTTTAACAGGTCCTCTCCCAAAATATGTATTAAATCTTGTTTAGGTTAACACAGATAACAAGCCTGTACGTTTCCCAGGTAGGCATTAACATTATTTCTCTCATGACTCAAGCAGCAGACTGTATGGAAAAAGTTAGCTGGAAATGAGTCACCATTATTCTTCATCCTGTTAAGGATGTGCGTTAAGGAGTATTTACTGAAACTGGGAAAGAATATTAATACTATCCTCGTAATACATGTTGTGAAACTGGCCGTTTAATTATTGACTTAATACTTCCAGAGTATAGTGAATGGATTTCTTTATTTTCAACATTTCGATGACCAAATACTGGTGAATGTCTGCAGCAAATCTTCCAGTCCTCTGTTCGTGCTGGAAGGATAGTATTATGTGCTTGTCAAACTCAGTGTAATGAGCTGTGGGGGAGGGAGACAGACTGGCAGTTCAGAGTAGCTGGGGGTCTTGAGATTGAAACTGCTTTGGTTTTGACCTGGTAGTTATGCAATGAACTTATTCTGTTTGTTTTAACCGCTCAGTGAAAACCTTCCTCTTCTCTTGCACACCTCTTGAATACAATCCCTCAACATTTCAATAATAATTACTCTGCCTGTGGTTTGTTCTGCAACAGGCTGCCCTTAATTTAGGATTCCTGCAGGACCTGAGTTCTTAGTTATGGAATACAGATTGTACTATGAACTGGAATGAGCAGGTGTAATGAATGGCGTATGTTCCTTTGCATCTGTTCCACTGCAACTTGGAGATGAAGAGTGGCAATGAAAAAAACAGCCAGGACACACACTGTTAGTAATCTCAAATAAACAACTGAACAGCATTAATAATCTGGATATCAATATTGATACAAGATACTGGCTTGAAAGCTAAACTTGTGTCGGTGTTAAATTTCAGGCACACACAGGTTGAAGCCTCTGTTCCGAACTTCAAATACAAAAATTGTGCATTTTCCCCCCAAAGAATTGCTGGAAAACAGAGGCTCAATCAGCGCCTGACAAGAAAAAAGGCAAGTTAACATTCTATCTCGTAACCATTATGTTTTTTCTTCTCACCTGCTGGCAGACCAGAATTTTGTCAAATTGCACTCATATAGTTCTTAAAAATAGAATTTGTTTGAACAGAAAATGGGCACAGCAGTTTCTTACACTTCCTTCAACTAACTAGGAACATTCTTTCTCCCACGCCTGAGCGACAATCCGATATCCAGCCTGGCAATATCACATTTGTACTGCCTGCTTCCTGCCTGATTGGAACTTCAGTGGTTTGGGGAAATGGAGCCGTGCATAATCCTGGACAGCAGCACAAGACAGAGCTCTCATCAATAACAGAAATCTTTCAACAGGGAGGTGGAAGAATCCTTGTTCTCTGTGCATTTGAACCGAGGTGATGCGAGTTTGTGGGAAGCTTATGTGTCAAAAATATATTGTTTTGGTGAAAAATCTACATTGAGAATCTGGAAAACCAGATATGACACTGCCCTGACTTTGTACTATCTATCGTGTCATGTGAACTACTCAAAAATACACTATTTTTATTTTATATTTGCAAATGGTAAGGGGACAACGAAGTAAACTCTAAACAATCTGCCGTCTCATTAGCTAATTTGAACACATTGGAAGACCAGTGAGTGGAAGGTTGTGCACATGTCCGCTTTAGCAGAGCAGTGGATGATATTGATGCCCACTCTGATATTGCTGCAGCATTCAATTGCTCTCTATTTGATTTTGTGAGTCTGCCAACCGATCTGCGCTCACTGCGCTTGATTAGTTAAAAACGGCTGTGGACTCAGAAGAGTAAACAACTGTACAAATTACTCAAAAAGGCTGGAAGCCACAGCGGAAGCATGGAGTAGACATTTCAAAGCACTGTGAATAAAACCTGCTACAGTCATAGAGGCTGTGTCGTCTCTTTATAACTGTGAGAGATATAAAATCTAGAATTGTGCCAGGATGATTGAGGCTGTATCAAAAAGCTTTGAACAGGCTGTCTGCAGTTCATTGAAGTAAACAATGGGGAAAGCCCGAATAGGGCAAAACAGGAATATAACAAATGCAAATGTGACAAAGCCCACTTTCTTGTCGTTCCATATATTAGAGAATATTGTTTGTTAATCTGATGAACTGCTGAATTATACATATCCAAAACATGAACAGTTCTTTCATGTATCAATGGAGAGGTTGCTCTGTTGCTCGATGCTACCACGGCAAAGAATTTCAGCGCAAAACTGAGAAACCTTGTTGCCAACGGTGATGAACAGAAAATGCTGGAAATACTCAGCAGCTAAGGTGAGATCTGTGAGGAGAGGAGCACAGTTACCCTTTCAGGTTGACGACCTTCCATCAGAGCCAGAACTTATTTGAGATATCAGAAGCGACCGGATAATAAGGGGGGAAAGAAATGGTCAAGACAGGAAGAAATGAGTTGTGTGGGTCAGGAAGAGGCTGAAATGGTGGGTTTACCAGGGCAGTCCTGCTTCTGGAACTTGTGAAGGAGGGAGAGGTGGGAGGAGTTTCTTCCTAGCCTGAAACGTTAATCATATTTCTCTCTGCATAGATGCTGCCTGACCCACTGAGTATTTTCATAATTTTATGTTTTTATTTCAGACTTCCAATATCTGCAATGTTTTACCTTAGTTTTAGTGATGAATGGGAAGATGCAGTGTCCTGTTGGTAATCAACACCATGGCCCAGATCTTCTGGTCTGTTGATGGCCAGAGACAGGGAGTGGGATTCTCCGATCGCCAATGTCGCGTTCGGCGATCGGTTGGAGAATCCATTTTTACGCCGGTATCGGGGCGGCGCTGTTTTTTGATGCTCCGCCCCCTCAAAAGCAGCATACTCAGGACGTCACCGGAGGCCCTCCCCCGATGCTCCGCCCCCAATGGGCCAAGTCCCCGATGGCGTCGCTCGCGTGCGCTCACACCGTTCGGGGTCCTCGCTTGGCGGCTGAAGACTGTGTTCAGCGCCTCCACAGTCGGGGGGGGGGTGGAGAGCTGATGGGGGGGGGGGGCTTTGGCGGATCTGGAGGGAACTGGTGGGGAGTGGTCCGGGGGTGCCGAGGAGGGTTATGGGGGGGGCAGTTTTTGGCAGGCCAGGTCTGCGCGCGACGGGCGTCATGTTGTACGACACAGCCGTCACCTACTCATTAGTCACCGTAACTGCCTTGCCCAACTCGCCGTCTACCACCCTACTCACCTGCCTCCCTGCCACCATAATGCCTCACCTCCTTACCTTACACACTTACCTTTGCTCCATAGGTGTTTTCAATGCGGCTTTGGGACATTTAAACTCTACTCATTGGAATATGGCAGTTAGTGCCACTGAAAAAGGGCGTGGTTTCGCTGCGGATTAGCTGTGTTGCTGTCTATACGGTTTGCTGGACTGGGTTGGATGTGAAGAGATGCCCATTGGAAGATCACTCTGAAAGTCAGAGGAAGGTCAGAGTGGGAAATTGGAGCCTTTCCTCGCAGGCCAGGAACGTCGGGGTCAGCCAACCCTTCGAACCGTGCTAGCTGCCTTATTTTATTCAGTCTTCATCCACTCTTGGTCATTAGAATAGCTTTGTAGTGAGTCAGGTAGTTAGTGTGATTAAGGTAAGTGGGTGGGTTGGCAAGATGATACATTTTTGTAGGAGGCAGGTACAATATTAAAGGGTCTGCAAGAACAGAGTGACCTGGGGGTGTTTATGCACAGCTGATCGAAGATGGCCAGACAGCTAAAAAAGCCGTTCAGAGAGCATACGAGGTAAATTAAGACATAGGGGCACGGTTTAATGGGATTAAAAAAAAGTCCTGTTTTGGGCGCTTTTAGTGGGGTGTGTCTCAGGGCCTGTGGCGCCAAGAACGACATTGCTATTTAACAGGAATTTGTCATTTTATTTGGCCTTGCTGAGAAACGCCAAGACCCCACTTGGACGAGCGAGAGACCCGTTCATCGCTAGCTCAAATCCCATCATGGCTGCTAAATCTCATGGGAGGGCCAAAGTGGGATTGGCGCTGGTGAGATCTCGTTTTGATTATTTCCTGCACCCTCCATCGGTGAGGTGAACAGATTCATGCCGTCGCGCCTGCCCACGACCTATCCCCCCACCCCCCCGTTAACTCTGTTTCTCTCTCCCCAGACGCTGATGGACCGACTGCAGGTAGGGAATATACAGTGAATGGTAGAACCCTCAAGAGTACTGAAAGTCAGAGAGATCTAGGTGTACAGGTCCACAGGTCACTGAAAGGGGCAACACAGGTGGAGAAGGTAGTCAAGAAGGCATACGGCATGCTTGCCTTCATTGGTGGGGCATTGAGTATAAGAATTGGCAAGTCATGTTGCAGCTGTATAGAACCTTAGTTAGGCCACACTTGGAGTATAGTGTTCAATTCTGGTCGCCACACTACCAGAAGGATGTGGAGGCTTTAGAGAGGGCACAGAAGAGATTAACCAGGATGTTGCCTGGTATGGAGGGCATTAGCTATGAGGAGCAGTTGAATAAACTCGGTTTGTTCTCACTGGAACGAACGGAGGTTGAGGGGCGACCTGATAGAGGTCTACAAAATTATGAGGGGCATAGACAGAATGAATAGTCAGAGGCTTTTCCCCAGGGTAGAGGGGTCAATTACTAGGGGGCATAGGTTTAAGGTGCGAGGGGCAAGGTTTAGAGTAGATATACGAGGCAAGTTTTTTACACAGAGGGTAGTGGGTGCCTGAACCCGCTGCCGGAGGAGGTGGTGGAAGCAGGGACGATAGTGACGTTTATGGGGCATCTTGACAAATACATGAATAGGATGGGAATAGAGGGATATGGACCCAGGAAGTGTAGAAGATTGTAGTTTAGTGTGGCAGCATGGTCGGCACGGGCTTGGAGGGCCGAAGGGCCTGTTCCTCTGCTGTACTTTTCGTTGTTCTTTCTTGTTCTTGACTGAGTTTTCATTTCAGAACATTCTGTTTTCGTTAAAGATTGAAGTTACATTTACGTAGTGAGTTACCATTTCCTAAAATGCTTTACATCTGATAGATTACAAATGGCTTTATCAGTTCAGGTGTTGCATGGCTACAATTGGGTCTTCAGCTTCCCATCTAATGCCATCTCCACTACTTTGATTATAGCTTGATTTTTATTCTGCATATGAAAGTTTACTTGTTATGTCGAGAGTCTGTTAACACCAGTTGTGGACAAGTACAACTACTTCTCGTTAAGCCTTCATTCTTGTGAATGAAGTTAACATTTTCTGATTAACAAAATTGCAGCACTATCAAATAGTCCCAGACTGGCCAGCCTTAATGAATCGGAAGTGCAAGGGATCTGGTGGGTACCTGGCAGTTGATAGCGGTGGCTGGGGAGAGGGGGGGCGGGGGGGGGGTGGTGAACATGGACAACTTGCAACAAGATGTGTATGGCAATGCAGGACCAATGGTTGTATTACAGATGCCAGAGTTGTCCATGCTGTAATTGTATAAGGGATATCTATCCACCTGTCACAAAGTAAAAGTCAACCTGTTGCAACTAATTGTGATTCACGGCTAAATGTGCAATGGTGCTGTTATCGGAAATTACAGCTGCATGGCTCTTAGAGAGATCTGAACAATTTCATTCTGCACTCTTTTTCCTTATGGGAACTTGGACAGGACTAAGCTCCAGCCTCTCTGAGAGATTTTATTTTAGCTTTGAATTAAATGTTGCTGCCAGATTTAAAGCATTTGTGACCAAAGTTCCAAAATGTTAAAAACAGCATTAATATCAGTAATATTTGCTCGTTCTGGGCAGCACGGTAGCACAAGTGGCTAGCACTGTGGCTTCACAGCGCCAGGGTCCCAGGTTCGATTCCCCGCTGGGTCACTGTCTGTGCAGAGTCTGCACGTTCTCCCCGTGTCTGCGTGGGTTTCCTCCGGGTGCTCCGGTTTCCTGCCACAGTCCAAAGACGTGCAGGTTAGGTGGATTGGCTATGATAAATTGTCCTTAGTGACCAAAAAGATTAGGAGGGGTTAATGGGTTACGGGGATAGGGAGGAAGTGAGGGTTTAAGTGGGTCGGTGCAGACCCGATGGGCTGAATGGCCTCCTTCTGCATTGTATGTTCTATGTTCTGAATGTTTTTAGGAACATGTGAACATAAGAATTCAGAGCTGGGTAATCCATTATTTTCAGCATCCATTCTGGCCAGCCCCAAAAGAATGTTATATATTTCAATTGAATCATCTCTCATTTTCTAAATTCCAGGGAATATAAGCACAGTCTCCTCAATCTGCTCATCCCAGGAACCAGTCCAGTTAGCCTTTATGGAACTCCTTCTGAGGCAAATATCTCCTTCCCCGGCTAAGGATGCCAATATTGCACCCGGAGGAAACCCACGCAGACACGGGGGAACGTGCAGACTCCGCACAGACAGTGACTCGGCAGAGAATCGAACCTGGGACCCTGGCGCCGTGAAGCCACAGTGCTAACCACTTGTGCTGCCGAGCTGCCCACTTGACTTAGATTTGAAGACTTTGGACAATCCTGTTTCTCTCCACAGATGCTCCCTGACCTGCTGGGTATTCCCTACATATTTTAAATTTATAATCTAACATTCCATTTTCCTCCTTAATTCCCTGTGACTCATGTATAAGGACAGCCAGGTCCTTCTCAATGTGAACATTTCCTAATCTTTTACCATTCAAACATAGATTACATAGATTACATAGAACATACAGTGCAGAAGGAGGCCATTCGGCCCATCGAGTCTGCACCGACCCACATTAATCCCTCACTTCCACCTTATCCCCGCAACCCAATAACCCCTCCCAACCCTTATGGACACTACGGGTAATTTAGCATGGCCAATCCACCTAACCTGCACGTCTTTGGACTGTGGGAGGAAACCGGAGCACCCGGAGGAAACCCACGCGGACACGGGGAGAACGTGCAAACTCCGCACAGACAGTGACCCAGCGGGGAATCGAACCTGGGACCCTGGCGCTGTGAAGCCACTGTGCTAATCACTTGTGCTACCGTGCTGCCCAAACATCTCCTGCTTGTTTATTTCTGCTATCAAAGTGGATGATTTCATACTTTGTCAAATTGTACTCCATCCGCCACGTTCCTGCTCACCCACCAAGTCATCTACATCCCTGATGCAGCCTCTTTCTGCCTACTTACCATTCACTTTCCCACTTAACTTTCTATCCTCAACACAATTGAAATATACTCAGTTCCCACATCTAAGTAATTAGTGTTAATTGCAATGGTCCTTGCGGTACCCCACTGTTTACAGCTTGCCAACACCAACAATGTTTTGTTCCTTCCTAATCTACCAGCCTCCCTGAACAGACGCCGCAATGTGGCGACTAGGGGCTTTTCACAGTAAATTCTAGGGGCTGCTAAGCACAGGGCTAAATCGCTGGCTTTAAAAGCAGACCAAGGCAGGCCAGCAGCACGGTTCAATTCCCGTAACAGCCTCCCCGAACAGGCACCGGAATGTGGCGACTAGGGGCTTTTCACAGTAACTTCATTTGAAGCCTACTTGTGACAATAAGCGATTTTCATTTCATTTCATCTGTTTTCTGACCATTAGCCAGTCTTCAATTTATGCTGATATATTAACCCCAAACCCATGAGTTATAATTTTGCGTGATAATCTCTTGTGTGGTACATTATCAAATGCCTTTTGAAAATGCGACACTACATTCATTGGGTCCCCATTAGTCATCTTACTAGTTACATCCTCATTGTAACACAGTAAAAATAACAATTAATACTCTTTTATGTTGACCATAATGACAGAAATGAATTGTTCTTTAAAATTATCTCATGGGGCAGCACAGTGGAACAGTAGTTAGCACTGATGCCTCACATCGCCAGGATCCTGGGTTTGATTCCGGCCTTGGTTGACTGTCTGTGCGGAGTCTGCACGTTCTCCCCGTGTCTGCGTGGGTTTCCTCCGGGTGCTCCGGTTTCCTCCCACAGTCCAAGGATGTGCAGGTTAGGTGGAGTGGCCGTGATTAATTGTCCCTCAGAGTCCAAAGATGTGTAGGTTAGGTGGGTTTACGGGGATAGGGTGTGGGAGTGTGAGGGCTTAGGTAGGGGACTCTTTCAGAGATGGGTGCAGACTCGATGGACTGAATGACCTCCTTCTGCACTGTCGGAATTCTATGATTCTATTACCACCCTCTATCAGCAAAGGAACCAAGAATAAATGGAAGCTCATATTTCCTTTTCACAGTTGAGCCAGGGATCTAACTCATTTTTCTTGTAGACATTAACAATACAAATTACATTAAAAGAAAAAACCTGTTGAAATTCAAATGGATCTTACAGTAGTGGCTTTAAACATCTAAAGAACAATGCATTAACTTTAGAAACACTCATCAAAATGTTAATCATTTTTTATGTTAAACCCAGTGACTGTTGCCATAAATATCAATTAATTAATGAAATTAAATCCTGTCAATGGCTGACCAATTCTAATTCAAGTGAAGTTCCACTCTTAACATTTGATCATGCCAGCTGCTTAATCCATTGAGCTTGCCCTTATTTTTGAATGATTAAACGGCGGTTGTGAATAATTTGCCCAGATGATCTGGTTGCTGGATGGTCAGAAAGCAGACGGACCCGAGAGGTTGTGCATTCCTCGGAAGTCCCAAAGCAAGGACACAGTGGAAATTGCCCTGGAAGTTTCAACTTCCAATGGGCAAGTCCCCTGCTCCGCGGATCCTATGAAAAAGTCCACAGCTCTTAGAACATAGAGCACACAGTGCAGAAGGAGGCCATTCGGCCCATCGAATCTGCACCGACTCATTTAAGCCCTCACTTCCACCGTATCCCTGTAACCCAATAACCCCTCCTAATCCTTTTGGTCACCAAGGGCAATTTATCGTGTCCAATCCACCTAACAGCACGCCTTTAGACTGTGGGAGGAAACCGGAGCACCCGGAGGAAACCCACGCAGACACGGGGGAACGTGCAGACTCCGCACAGACAGTGACTCGGCAGAGAATCGAACCTGGGACCCTGGCGCCGTGAAGCCACAGTGCTAACCACTTGTGCTGCCGAGCTGCCCACTTGACTTAGATTTGAAGACTTTGGACAATCCTGACACACTTACCTAAATAGTTAGCCAGAAAATATTAGACTGGAAAAAAATCATGCCTAACTTTTAATCTATTGTGCTGAAACCAATCACATCTAAAAATAAACTTGATCTTCCAGTGAATATCTGAACACATGACAAAACAATTTCACATTTTAAGACAATTATTGTCGGGGTCACTGTGTGGACAGTGGAAATGTGTCTTCCGGGTGTTATGGGCATTAACCGTGGCGGGCATTTAGGATGTGGCCACTCCTTGTGGGAGAGGTGTGGTCCTGGGTTGAATGCCTGGATGTGCGGCCCTGAGGAGGGGCTTGACCGGATCAGTGCGTCCTGAGCTTCTCTACCACCCTGGTCAATGGTTCGACACCTCTGGATGGCCCTGCAGTGCAGGATCACCATGTTCCACCAAGTCTCCCTCTCAGCCTCTGGTGACACTGCTGGCCCAGCCTAAGCTGAATCTTTGACGGTCCAACCCAATGATGAGTGCCTTCATGTGCTCCCTGTCTCACCTCTGCATTCCTCCTCAGAAAGTGACTGCAGCTGTTTTGGTGCAGCTGGCCCCTTTTAAAAAAATTACTTTTATTCAAGTTTTTGATATTTTAACATTTTTAAAACCCACAACACAGTAAAGAAAAAAACAGCACCAACCCTCAACACCCCCCCAACACCAAACACCCCACTTTGCCCGCCCCCCTAAACAGCTGACGGTAACAAGCTCCTTGAAATGTAACACAAAACACCCCGGGCGCGATTCTCCACTCCCACGCCGAAGTGGCCGCGCCGTGGTGAACGCCGTCGAGGCTCACGACGGCGCGGAACGGCCCCGGTCCCGACTGATTCAGGCCCTGATAATGGGCCAGGATCGGGGCCGCGTCATCTACACGCGCCAGGCCTTGTCGCCCGCGTAAAAGCGGCGCCGCATAGATGACGCAGCCGGCGCCGCATAACGGGCATCATCCGCGCATGCGTGGTTGCCGTCCTCTCTAAGTCCGCCCCGCGAGAAGATGAGGGACGGATCTTGCCGGGCCGCGGAAGGAAGGTCGTCCTCCTTCAGAGAGGACACCGATCGCGGGCCACCCCACATTTCAGGTAAAGCCCGGTGCAGGATCCCCCCTCTCCCCCCCCCCACCCCCCCCCCCCCCCCGCAGGCCGCCCCCCCCAGCGTTCACGCACCGCTCACGACAGCAGCGACCAGGTGTGGACGGCGCCGGGGGGAACCCGCCGTTTCGGCCTGGCCGCTCGGCCAGTCCGGGCCTCAGAATAGCGGGGGTGCCGGAGAATCGCCATTTTGGGTGTCTCCGGCGATTCTCCGGCCTGCGGCCCGCGAAACTCAACCGGGCCATTCCCGCCGCTTGCGGGAATCGCGGGAGGGTGTCGGACTGGCGTCCCGGGAAATTTTGGCGGCCCAGGCGATTCTCCCAGCCGGCGTGGGACTGGAGAATCTCGCCCCCCCCATCTCTTGTGGAACGCCTCACTCGCCACCTCCCCCCCCAAAAGCAAATTTCACCTTTTCCAGATACAAAAACTCCATTCGTTCTCCCAGCCACAGTGAGGCACAGGATGGAGCTACTGACCTGCTCCCCAACGGGACCCACCTGCGAGCGATCAGCGAGGCAAAGGCTAAAACATCTGCCTCCGTTGGTGCAGCCATTCCTAATCGCTATTTGTTGCAAGCTCAGACTACAATGACCAATGCTGGTCTGGCAACTGTCTTGTGGTTTTATGTCCAGTATTTTGTGCCTTAGATTATACCTGCCTCAGTGAGGCATCAGCAGGGACCTTGACCCGTCCCTTTCCTCACCTGCAACAGCCTCAAGCCAATTGTGACATAGAAAATACATGTTGGTTTTCAAATTTTTTTTCCAATCCCTCCCGACAGGCATCTCTGACTTCCGTGCAGCCGGGTGTTTTCCATCCCACAATGGGTCTCGATACAAGATGGTGCCATCCCCATATGTGATGATGCCCCTCCTGCACATGATGATGCATGCCTAGTGCACTGGTGTACCGCAGTGGTGACCTTAGCTGAGGCCGAGTCTGGGAATGGCCTCATTCGCCCAGAGTCGCATGGGAATGGCGGCTACTTGAGGCCCCCTGCCCGCCCATTCCCTCCCCCAGCGCCCCACTTTGCTGTGCCTAATGGAACTCTGCAGGTGCACTCACTGCTCTACTGCCTACAGTTGAATCACTCTGAAATCTCTGCTTATGTAATGGCCACTGTGCACCAATGTGAGAACTCCCCTCTGCTTATTCCACCACTTCCGAAGTATCTGGATTAACTCCCATTTCTCTCAACAGCTCATCTTCCTGGACATGCTGGTGACCCAATGTGATCCCCTGCATCAACTCACAGACCTCAACCAGCCCAGCAACAAGCTGTCATCTCGCGTCTTCACCTCCTCAATTGGTTTCCTGTCAATTGAGGGCAGGCTTGCCGTGACCCCCGAGACGACGCTTCCACCAGAATCATCGGGCAGTGGCATGGCTTCGGGGAAGCCAGCATGCTGCCCAGCACGTGGTTCTCCCGGGCATGCCCACCTCCAGATCTGCCTCTGCCTCTGGTTGAGAGTGTCATTATATACACTCATGCACATATTGAGATACAGACAGGCAGTGACAGACATCCAGTACAGCCAATCAACACACAGGACAGAACACAACCAATCACCAGAACACTAGAAGGGGGTTTCCCACTATAAAACACACGAGGCATCAACACTCAACCTCTTTCCACTGGTGACAACTGTAGTGACAGTCAGGGTATATATATCAGTTAGCACCTTCTACACTGTAGCCATCTGGGATGGCCACGTCCCGATTACAAAATGGACACTTGCAAAGAATGCAGGGAAAATTGGACAATTATGAAAAAGCAAGCAGGTGCAAGGTCTGTCTGTTGATTAGAGCTGTAGCTCTCAGACAAGACCGATACCGCAGAACCAGCTACATACTAATGAGCCATCCCCGGGAACAAAAGGCAAGATTTAGGTAAACAATGCTAAGACAGACACCCCGGCGCCAGAGGAGACTAAAACAAAGCAAACCAACGGCCGCCTAGGACACGCCCAGCAACCAGGGAACCCCCCCCGTATTGGAGGAAAATCGATAGGAACGATTGGGAAACGGCCCAAATAATTGGGGCCAAGTTCAAGGCCCGCCCAAAAGCACGCTAAGCCCTTTTGGGTATAAGAAGGATTCCCCAAGAGAGAATCGCTCTCTTGGCCTTGGCTCTCAGCGAGGAGAGACCTGCCAAAGCTACTCCAGACCAAGTAAGTTCCAAGTCAATGCACGCTACGAGATAGATGCTCCTAGTTGCTATCCTGTAGCCAGCAGCCTCAGAACCGAGCAACGGCCATTGTTCCTCTGACTGAGTGGTCACCCAAAGCTAAGTATAGGCTTTAGTAATAGTGATAGTTTAGTTTGTAGAGTTTTATGCATGAGTATATTTGACTGTGTGTAAATAAATGAGCATTGCTTTTGAACTAACTAACTGGTGTATCGAGTCTTTGATCAGTATTCGGTTTTGAACCTTGTGGCGGTGTCGAAAGATACCTGGCGACTCTTGAGCAAACATAATTAAACAGAGCCAAATTAAGAGACAACAGCAAGTTAGCAACAACACGTGGCTCAGAGCTAGTCTGGTCTAGTTAGGTGTACTTAGAATAGTAGAGTGTCAACCCACAGCCAGCTGTGTGCCTTGTTACAGAAGTTCAAGAATCGTATTGAACCAACGTCTAAGTTTGGTATCTGCTTTCCAGTACAACTGCATCCAGTTTCAGTCCGTGTTACCCCAGGGTGAATAACACGACAGAGAGATCAGCCCATTATTTAAAACACGGACCTGAATGAAATTTTCTGACATGTTCGCCTGAAATTTTGATCAAACGTCGTGTTGTAATTTCAGTGCAAAATTTGTGAAAGTAAAACACATCTGAATTTTACTCACACTCTGCCCAGTTTGCAGAATGAGAGGGAGGGAGAGAGACACCAGAATAAAAAAAATTATTGAAGAATAAAAAAATAATCAAAATGCAGCTGGGAAATTGATAACAGAACAAGCTGGCAGCATGGAAAGGGAAGGTAATTAAGCAATACATTCCGTAATCCCCAAGTGTCCAGCAATAAAAGGCTCTTGAGCAATGAATAGTCACTGAAAAATAACCGCTCAGGAACTATTTATTAATGAGTAGACTCAAATCAACTGAAAAATAATTCTGCAGCAATCATTTTTCCTTTTCCAGAATTAAAGGGCGTCATTCTCCGACCCCCCGCCGGGTCTGAGAATGGCCGTTGGCCGCCGTGAATCCCGCCCCCGCCGAAGTCTCCGGTACCGGAGATTGGGCGGGGGCGGGAATCGAGCCGCGCCGTTTGGCGGGACCCCCCGCTCAATTCTCCGGCCCGGATGGGCCGAAGTCCCGCCCAGAAATTGCCTGTCCCGCCGGCGTAAATCAAAGCTGGTATTTACCGGCGGGACCAGGCGGCATGGGCGGGCTCCGGAGTCCTGGGGGTGCGCGGGGCGATCTGACCCCGGGGGGTGCCCCCACGGTGGCCTGGCCCGCGATCGGGGCCCACCGATCCGCGGGCGTGCCTGTGCCGTGGGGGCCCTCTTTCCCTTCCGCCTCCGCCATGGCCTCCACCATGGCGGAGGCGGAAGAGACTCCCCGCACTGCGCATGCGCGAGAAACTGTCGGCGGCCGCTGATGCTCCCGCGCATGCGCCGCATTTCCGCGCCAGCTGGCGGGGCACCAAACGCCATTTCCGCCAGCTGGCGGGGCAACAAACGCCATTTCCGCCAGCTGGCGGGGTGGAAATCCCTCCGGCGCCGGCCTAGCCCCTCAATGTTGGGGCTCAGCCCCCAAAGATGCGGAGCATTCCGCACCTTTGGGCCGGCGCGATGCCCGTCTGATTGGCGCCGTTTTTGGCGCCAGTCGGCGGACATCGCGCCGTTGGGGGAGAATTTCGCCCATGATCTGTTAAGTCCGTTGTGTAATGCCGAATAATGCACTTTTGATTTTCAGTGGAACCTGACTCATTCTTAAGTATTTGTAGAAGCACTGTCACTTTCCAATCCTGATTGGGTAAACAATTCAGATTCATTCCTATGACTGGTTTGCTATTGCACCAGTCAGAATACAATCAGGTGGCCAATTATGTGCAACGCAGAACTCGGCAGTGAAGCAAATAGTAAGGAGGGTAGCAGCAGATAAAAGCGAATTACTGCGGATGCTGGAATCTGAAACAAAAACAGAAAATGCTGGACAATCTCAGCAGGTCTGACAGCGTCTGTGGAGGGAGAAGGAAGATACCGTTTGACAAAGAAGCACAGTAGAAGAGTGGTTAGCACTATGGCTTCACAGCACCAGGTTTGATTCCCGGCTTGGGTCACTGTCTGTGCGGAGTCTGCACGTTCTCCCCTTGTCTGCGTGGGTTTCCTCCGGGTGCTCCGGTTTCCTCCCACAAGTCCCGAAAGACGTGCTGTTAGGTGAATTGGACATTCTGAATTCTCCCTCAGTGTATCCAAACAGGCTCCGGAATGTGGCAACTAGGGGATTTTCACAGTAACTTCATTGCAGTGTTAAGTGTAAGCCTACTTGTGACAATAAAAATTATTATTATTAAATGTTAGCTCCCTTTGTTCTCCACAGATGCTGCTGGACCTACTAGGATAGCAGGAGATTCCAGCAGGATACAGACAAACGAGTGGGTGGCACAGCGGTTAGCACTGCTGCCTCACAGCTCCAGGGTCCCTGGTTGAATTCCGGCCTCGGGTGACTGTGCGGAGTTTGCACTTCCTCCCTGTGTCTGCGTGGATTTCCTCCGGGTGCTCTGGTTCCCTCCCACAGTCCAAAGATGTGCAGGTTAGGTGGATTGGCCATGCTAAATTGCCCCTTAGTGTCCAAAAAGGTTAGGTGGGGATACTGGGTTACGGGGATGGGGTGAAGGTGTGGGCTTGTGTCGGGTGTTCCTTCCAGGGGCTGGTGCAGACTCGGTGGGCTGAATGACCTCCTTCTGCACTGTACATTCTATGAAATCTATGAAACGGACAGGCGCATGGTAGATGTAGTTCAAAGTGGTCCAGCAGGAGTAATAAAATGGAGCAACTTGACAAGGTAGACGTACGTATTTTAAGTGCTTCTTGCCCTTACTTCTAAAAACATTAAATCAATAGTACAGCATGTACACATTACTCGGCAGCAGTCATGGACGGTTCTTCGGCTAGCCCTCATGGATTACAACAACAACCCGCCTACAACACCAACCTGCACTCACCAGGCTTACAGCTGACGTCACGTTCTTACTGATGACGTCAGTGTATATATTAGTGTACGTGCAGGAACATAAAAGGACAAGGCCTGAACTGTGAGGGTCCTCAGTGCAGAACCCATCCACATGAATGTGTTCAATCACATTTCCACCCCTATGACCCTCATGTCGACTTGATATTAGAATTTTCGAAAGTCTCCGACGCCCACCCGACCTCCAGCTGACGAGCCGCCCCTGGAACATTGTCGGGCTCCCTTCCGCTGGTAGCCCATGGCGATGCCAGCAAACTTGCACCACTCTCAGAAAATGGCCCCTGGCTGAGGCCTTCGTTCCCTTGATTGCCTGACCCATTCCATCGAGTGGACAGCCCAAACTTGGAAACCCATCAGGGTGCGGCGCTATATTGAGATTACGAGAATGAATGAATGTGTAAGTGCAGCCAGAACAATGGTATTTAGCATTTGACCTCCCCAATGTAGAAGGAACTGCATTGTGAGCGGCGAATACGGTACATTTTATTGAAGGAAGTGGAAGGAAGCTGCTGTTTCACCAGGAAGGAGTGTTTGGGGCCTTGGGGGAGGTGATAGGGCAGTTGTTATATCTTCAAAGCTGGCATGGGAAGGTGCTGGGTGAGCGGCTGTTGAGATGATGGAAGGGCCATGGTGGGAATGGTCCATTCTGAAAGCAGAAGGATGAGGGAGGGATGACACATAGAGTAGAGGAATCACACTAGAATTGGTACAGTGAAGTGTCATTCAATTGGTTCCTGGCAGGAATGAGTTGTCCTAAGATGAGAGGTTGAGAAAATTGAGCCAATATTCCCTGGGGTTCAGAAGAGAGAGGTGGTATGTCGAGAGGGCTAGAATGCAAGACCAGGGATGTACTTTTGAGGCTGCATAAGGCTCTGGTCAGACCCCATTTGGAGTATTGTGGGCAGTTTTGGGCCCCATATCTAAGGAAGGATGTGCTGGCCTTGACAAGGGTCCAGAGGAGGTTCACAAGGATGATCCACGGAATGAAGAGCTTGTCGTATGAGGAACGGTTGAGGACCCAGGGTCTGTACTTGTTGGAATTTAGAAGGATGAGGGGGGGATCTTATTGAAACTAACAGGATACTCCGAGGCCTGGATAGAGGGAGCGTGGAGAGGATGTTTCCTCTTGTAGAAAAAACTAACAGAGGGCACAATCTCAGACTAAAGGGACGATCCTTTAAAACAGAGCTGAGGAGGAATTTCTTCAGCCAGAGGGTGGTGAATCTGTGGAACTCATTGCCGCAGAAGGCTGTGGAGGCCAAATCACTGAGTGTCTTGAAGACAGAGATAGATAGGTTCTTGATTAATAAGGGGATCAGGGAATACGGGGAAAAGGCAGGACAATGGGGATGAGAAAAATATCAGCCATGATTGGATAGCAGAACAGACTCGATTGGACGAATGGTTTAATTCTGCCCCTATGACATATGGTCTTATGGTGTTAATGGAATCCTACATCTCTTAAAGTCAAATGTAATCTGGTTCAAACAGATCCTGGAATTCATTGTAGACCTGAGGAAGATGCAGTTATGGCACATTACAGATGTGAGTATGTCCAAGGTTCTCTGAAACAGCCCTGAACAATAGTAACGCTACAGTGTAGAGGAGGCTATGTGGCCCACTGAGTCTGCATCAACGCTCCCGAAGAGCGTCCCACCCAGGGCCACTCCCCACCCAATCGCCGTGACCCCACCTAACCTGAACATCATTTGGACACTAAGGGTCAATTTTATCATGGGCAATCCACCTAACCTCCCATGCAGACACGGGGAGAACGTGCAAACTCCACACACAGACAGCGACCCGAGCCTAGAATTGAACCCGGGTCCCTGGCACTGTGAGGCAGCAATGCTAACTACTGTGTCGTGAAGGCCTGGTACAGGATGGGGAGAGAGATCCTTTATCCAGAGAAGACCAGAGATCCTCCAGACAAACTCTGAGAAAGGAATGGGAGCAGATATATGTCATGGTCAACACCAAGTCTACAGCCCCAAGGACCTACATGCAGCACCACAAAAAGTTCAATGACTTCACACGAGTGATCAAGGTTAGTGAACACATCTTCAAATCCTTCATTCCACTAACTGCACCACAGTTTAATATGCTGCTCAGTACACCATCACTCCCTTCTCTCACCGACCAACAATCTTGAGCAACAAATACCTCACATTAATAGCTTCACTGCACCCTCAGATACTTAACACTGCTGTAAACCTCACACCTACATGCTATGTAATGCACTGAGTAAGACAAGAATATGCTCAAGGCAGACAGCCATTGTTGAACAAACTTTATTAACATCGAACAACACGGGACAGGAACGAGAGTAGTATAACAAAATGTGCAGACCTTGCCATATACTACAATCCCTCCACCATTTAAAAACATAACCTGCCTTAAAATATAAATTCATAGGTTCCTAGACGTTTACAGCACAGAATAGGCTATTTGGGCCATTTTGCCCATGTCGGTCACCAATGATCTGACTGCACTCCCATTTTCCAGTGCTTGGCCCATAGCCCTGGAGGTTATGACAGCGCAATACTATCTAAATGTTAAGAGAGCTTCTGATTCGACTACCCTTTCAGGCAATGCGTTCCAGACTCCCACCACCCTCTAGGTGAAATTGTTTCTCCTCAACCCCCCTCTTAGCTTCTACCTCTTACTTTATATTTATGCCCCTTGGTTATTGACCGCTCTACTGGTGGAAAAGGTTCCTTCTTATCGACCCGATCTAGGCCCCGCATAACCTTATACACCTTTATCAGGTCCCTTCTCAACCTTCGCTGCTCCAAGGAAAACAGCCCCACCCTATCCAATCTTTCCTCATAGCTCAGGCCCTTCAGCCCAGGCAGCATCCTGGTACAGCTCCTCGCACCCTCTCCAGTGCAATCACATCCTTCCTATAGTGTAGTGACCAGAACTGCACGCAGCACTTTAGTTATGGCCAACCCAGTGTTTTATAGTCCCAGTGTGACCTCCTAGCTTTTGTATTCTATGCCTCAGCTAATAAAGGCGAGTATCCCATATGCCTTTTTAACCACCTTATCTACCTGCTTCAGGGATCTGTGGATATGCATACCAAGGTCACTCTAATCTTCAATACTTTCCAGAGACTACCAATAGCAAGGGCTAAATGGTATATCTACATACATTCATAAGACTATAGAGCATAAGACATAGGAGCAGAATTAGGCCACTCGGCCCATCGAGTCTGCTCCGCCATTCCATCATGGCTGATATTTTCTCATCCCCATTCTCCTGCCTTCTCCCCATAACCCCTGATCCCCTTATTAATCAATATATTCCCAGAATACAATGTGACAAAACCAACATCAATAATACCTGAAAATTAAAAAGGTTAGGTTGCATATTTGCTTTAATTGTAACCGTAACTAAAACATAAATGATAACATTGCCAGAGTAATTTACATGTGAAAAAATGTTTTTCTTTCACACAAGAATGTATTTCACAAAGAATATCATAATTCAAGATGACATAATGAAAATGACAATACTTTTTCTTCCTTCCTACATACTGTCAATTAATCTGTCTGGCCTCTTTCTATTTAGGTATCTACTTCCATTTTCATTCGCTTGATTCTGCTCTCTCAACATCTCTGCCTCTGTTAAACTCCACATAATGGTAGTGACTATGTGATTAATGTAAGAAATTGTTATATATTATATTTTATGTATGTGACAGTAATATTATTAAAAATCCTGCTTTATAATACATACAGGTAGTGTGTCCACTAAAGCTGCGATTAAGAAGTCATAAAAGTGAGGTAACCGTTGCTTCTAACCATTTACTTGTTTACATATAGATGGCTAATGGGATATGAAATGAAAATGAAATGAAATGAAAATTGCTTATTGTCACAAGTAGGCTTCAATGAAGTTACTGTGAAAAGCCCCTAGTCGCCACATTCCGGCACCTGTTCGGGGAGGCTGTTACTGGAATTGAACCGTGCTGCTGACCTCCCTATTGTTTATAGAAAGGAGGTTCCTTGGGATGTAAGTAATTTATGAGGAAGTGATGTTTCGTCCCAGCTAAGCAGGTCATGGTGCAACTTAATGGGATACACTTAATAGGAGGAGCCCATCATGTCTGTGGTTGTGCAGTCTGCTAGATGATTTTCATGTGAACAGCGGTTTGCGACAGGATTCTAGTCTGACAAGGCAGAGGATTTTCAGGCGTTCCTGAAAAGTTCTCTCTCTAACGGTTTGCACAGAGAACCGCAAGTAATCCTGGTTGCTAACTTTATTTATGAGTGGATTTTGAATTGTATTGGGTTGCTTTGGTGGAATATATATTGTGGCAAATGTAGACAGTGAGTTAAAGGTGTTCCTTTTATTTAAGATCTGTTTAAATGTTAAGTGTAAAGCTGTTTCATTGATGTTCATATGGTTAATTCTGTGTTTAAATCAAAGTTTGTTTTAACATAAAAAGGTACTTATTGGTCAGAGTAATCACTCTTAGGGTGAAGTATACTTTCCTCACAGTTTTACAAATTGAAAATTGTTTGGGCTTTCTCATCTGGTATCCTAACAAAGTTAGGGTCTGGCCCGGTATCCTAACAACTGTGACGCTGGTTAATCGGTCTTAATCAAAGATCCTGACTCACTTTGCTCTGCATGTGGATTTTGTAATATAGGCAACATTCCAGTTTCTTTCTGATTTCAGTTGGGACTGGAGGAAGAATTTGGACCATAGGAAGTTTATCATGCTCGCCCTTTGTCTAATTTCTTCTTTTAAATGAATGATCCACCTGACACTGAAATAGCCTCTCCCCAATCTTCATCAAATTATGTCAATGAATCCAGTCTCTTTCCAAGAACCCCAATCACCAACTTTTCCTCATCCTCTCAATGGATTCTCACAGCATTGAGCACTCTAAGTTTTATGCCTCATGTGTCATGACTCACCTTCGTTTTGTCTTGCATTTCTATTGATATCAGGCTGAAGCAAACTGAACCTCATCCGAAGAGCATATTTGAACACTAATTTGTAAAGTGAGCAACCTTTGGGGTGATTCTGTGAGAGAACATAAAATTATCTAGCCTGTGTTAACGAGAAACAGGGAAATTATTGCCTGGCCTGTCACCAAGCAAATACTTCTGCAAAGACCTTTTCACAATCTGTACACTTCTTTCTACCATTTAATGCTGGGTGATATGGTGGACAGCACCATTTAATGCTGGGTGATATGGTGGACAGCACCATTTAATGCTGAGTGATATGGTGGACAGCACCATTTAATGCTGGGTGATATGGTGGAGAGCATCATTTAATGCTGGGTGATCTGGTGGACAGCACCATTTAATGCTGGGTGATATGGTGGAGAGCATCATTTAATACTGGGTGATATGGTGGAGAGCATCATTTAATGCTGGGTGATATGGTGGAGGGCATCATTTAATGCTGGGTGATATGGTGGACAGCACCATTTAATGCTGGGTGATATGGTGGAGAGCACCATTTAATGCTGAGTGATATGGTGGACAGCATCATTTAATGCTGAGTGATATGGTGGAGAGCACCATTTAATGCTGGGTGATATGGTGGACAGCATCATTTAATTCTGAGTGATATGGTGGACAGCACCATTTAATTCTGAGTGATATGGTGGACAGCACCATTTAATGCTGAGTGATATGGTGGACAGCACCATTTAATGCTGAATGATATGGTGGAGAGCATCATTTAATGCTGGGTGATATGGTGGACAGCATCATTTAATTCTGAGTGATATGGTGGACAGCACCATTTAATTCTGAGTGATATGGTGGACAGCACCATTTAATGCTGAGTGATATGGTGGACAGCACCATTTAATGCTGAGTGATATGGTGGAGAGCATCATTTAATGCTGGGTGATATGGTGGAGAGCACCATTTAATGCTGAGTGATATGGTGGACAGCATCATTTAATGCTGGGTGATATGGTGGAGAGCACCATTTAATGCTGAGTGATATGGTGGAGAGCACCATTTAATTCTGAGTGATATGGTGGACAGCACCATTTAATGCTGGGTGATATGGTGGACAGCATCATTTAATTCTGAGTGATATGGTGGACAGCACCCCATTTAATTCTGAGTGATATGGTGGACAGCACCAGTTAATGCTGGGTGATATGGTGGACAGCACCATTTAATGCTGAGTGATATGGTGGACAGCACCATTTAATGCTGGGTGATATGGTGGAGAGCATCATTTAATGCTGGGTGATATGGTGGAGAGCACCATTTCATGCTGGGTGATATGGTGGACAGCATCATTGAATTCTGAGTGATATGGTGGACAGCATCATTTAATGCTGGGTGATATGGTGGAGAGCACCATTTCATGCTGGGTGATATGGTGGACAGCATCATTTAATGCTGGGTGATATGGTGGAGAGCATCATTTAATGCTGGGTGATATGGTGGACAGCATCATTTAATGCTGGGTGATATGGTGGAGAGCACCATTTAATGCTGGGTGATATGGTGGAGAGCACCATTTAATGCTGGGTGATATGGTGGAGAGCATCATTTCATGCTGGGTGATATGGTGGAGAACACCATTTAATGCTGGGTGATATGGTGGAGAGCACCATTTAATGCTGGGTGATATGGTGGACAGCACCATTTAATGCTGGGTGATATGGTGGAGAACACCATTTAATGCTGGGTGATATGGTGGAGAGCACCATTTAATGCTGGGTGATATGGTGGTATTAGAATGTGTTTGACTGCATTCTTACTCATATTTCAAACTCATCTGACACAGACTGTGGACCATTCATGAACTGACACCAACACCTCGAGTAATCCATAAATTGCAAGCCAATTTCTCAAAATGTTCTCAATAGTTTTGGCACTGGTGATATTGGACACAGACTCAACATTTATCCACTTGTTACAGCTATCGACCAAAACAAGGTACAATTTCCCTCCCACTTCAAATAAATCAATATGTACTCATTCAGTTTTCCTGTGGTTGATCACGCAATGAAAGGAACCTTGGCTGGATCATTTCTCATTCTGAGACACACTTCACTTTTCACCAACTCTTCAATTATCTATCTATCTTTGGACACCAAAAGTAGCTTCTTTCTGAGTCTTTCATATGAGTTATCCCTATGTGCTGTCCTTTAACAATCTCTCTCCAAGCATTGCCAGAATAATGACTCTTAAATACCATACAACACAGCTATGACCTACACTCATTTCTATCATAGTAGCAATTTTTCATCATCATTGGGGTGATACGGTGGTATAGTGGTAATGTCGTTGGGTTAGTAACCCAGAGGCCCAGGCTAATGCTCTGGGGACATGGGTTCAAATCCTACCATGGCAGCTGGTAGAATTAAAATTCAAGGAATAAAATCTGGAATTTCAAGCTTGCCCCAGTCTTGAAATTATCATCGATTGTTGTATAAACCTGTCAGACTTATAGCAATGTGATTGACTCTTAATTGCCCCCTTTGGAATGCCCCCTTCTTTGAACAAAATATGATCAATTAACAAAGTGAACTTCCTCCTGTACAAGTTGGTCTTGGTAACACCATTGAGGTCTTGTGAAGCAGTCAGATGCTCTGGGCTCGCGACACACTTCAGGGCCTGATGGCCATGGAAGGTGTGTATAACACGTTCAAACAGGTTGATTGTCTGTAAATCCTTCTGATAATAATACAGTTTCCTGGTCAACAATCTGCAGAAGGCAATGCAAACCACTGTACCTTGCCAAGCATTACCAGGGATCAATCGCAGAGGCCCATGATCGCCAATGCCCTTTCAGGGCATGGTACCTGAATAGAGAGAGAGTAACACCATAAATGAGTGAAAATAGTTATTTGTAAACTTGTGAGTAAATATGCTGATTCTATTGGAATACAGAAGCATCTGCTGTGGACCTCTTCACATTGTCTTTCATTATGTGAGCTAACACCACACCTAACCACTTGGTGAAGCAATGCATAATCAAACTAATTTTCTCTTGGGCTCATATTACTCTTGAAGTGAATCTCGAACTTTCTCTGTCTTACTGTTAATTATAATATCATTTAAGAAGGAGCAAACCTTCTTCATTCCACGTAGCACCTATCCAAGATGCTCTCGAACGCTTATGGGAGAAGTAGGCACCTCAAGGGTGGCATGGTAGCACAGTGGCTATCACAGCTGCTTCACGGTGCCAGGGTCCCAGGTTCGATTCCCGACTTGGGTCACTGTCTGTGCGGAGTCTGCGTGCTCTCCCCGTGTCTGCGTGGGTTTCCTCCGGGTGCTCCGGTTTCCTCCCACAAGTCCAGAAAGATGTGCTTGTGTGATGAATTGGACATTCTGAAAACTCCCTCTGTGTACCTGAACAGGCGCCGGAGTGTGGCGACTAGGGGATTTTCACAGTAACTTCGTTGCAGTGTTAATGTAAGCCTACTTGTGACAGTAATAAAGGTTATTATTATATTATTATGTGCAGGGCTAAGCCTATTGCAGTTTAAGGTGCACAGGGCACACCTGACCAGGACAGGGAAGAGCGGGTTCTTCCCGGAGGTGCAGGTTAAATGCGGGCAGTGTTAGGGGGGGGGCCGAGACCACCACTCCCACATGTTCTGGTCCTCACCCAAGCTTATTGGTCCCTGGACCATCTTTTCGATCCATGCCCAAGGTCATGGCGGTGAGAGTGCAGCCATGCTCTATCCAGAGCTCTTTATGGGGAGAGGGGCAATGCCTTCGCCTTCGCCTCCATGATTGTCCGATGGAGACTCCAGCTAGGATGGAGGTTGGCAACCCCACCCAAGGCCTCAGACTGGCTATCCGACCTAGCAGAGTTTCGAAAACTGGAAAAAAATTAAATTTGCCATCAGGGGTTCGGAGGAAGGGTTTCACTACATGTGGAAATGCTTCACCGGTCTCTTTGAGGGGGGGGGGGAGCAAATTAGTGTGGAGGGGAGGGAGGAATAGCCAGAAAGGGGAGGCGGGTGAATGGGGGTGGGGGGGCTGAAGGAGGATGGGAAGGGAATGGATGGGAGGCCGAAGAAGGGAGGAAGGAGGTCGCACCCACATCACAGCGATGACAAAGCGAAATGTTTACAATTTATTGAGGGCGGGGATGCCCACAAACAGAACCACAGCAACATTGCCGTACGAAGGGTGCAATCGCCATGCGAGATCTCATCTCCCTTTTTGTCTCTCCCTGTGGTGCACAGATCTTGACGCTCGTCCTTTCCAGTGAGGAAATGGAGGCCAGCTCCACAAGCATACGTGGTGAGGCCCAGCCGTGGTGAGGCCCAGCCGTGGTGAGGCCCAGCCGTGGTGAGGCCCAGCCGTGGTGCGGCCCAGCCGTGGTGAGGCCCAGCCGTGGTGAGGCCCAGCCGTGGTGAGGCCCAGCCGTGGTGCGGCCCAGCCGTGGTGAGGCCTGTGATGGCCAGTGTTTCAGCTTCCTCCTCCAGCACCAACAGAAGCCACCCAATACCTGGATGCTGCACTTAATCGCCAAGGATGTAGTTTTGAGGTGTGATATGAGAAATGTGGCAGCCAATTTCCACACAGCACGATCCCATAAACAACAAGGTGATCCTGACCAGATAATCTGTTTTTGCGATGTTCATTGAGGGTTAAAGATTTGCCAAGGTACGGAGAAGAACTCCGCCTCTTTTCTTCGACATGTTGGGCTGCATTTTCCGATTGCCCAGCCACGTGTTTCAAGCAGCGCGCTGTTCGCTAGTGGCGGTATTCTATACTCCCGCCGCTTGTCCATGTGAATTCCCATTGAACCCACCCCACCCCGCCCCGAAATCCAAGGGCGGGAATGCGCTGCCGGTGGGAACAGTGAATTATTTTCAGGCCTTTGCCATGGAATCTTTTATGTCCACCCAACGCTGTAATGTCTCATCGGAAAGGTGGCACTCCCTCAGTGCTGCATCGGGATCTCAGTCTTGATTTGCGTGCTACGAGTTCTGGAGCGGGACTTGAACACACAACTTTCTTTGTGGTGATATGCTTTTGGATCATATCGTCGATGGATGGTGGGCGACCTCCAACCAGCAGGTGGCATTGCAGACACACCACGCGGTCTCTAGACCAATGTCATGTGACCAGTGACTCCCAGGTGAATTGGACGTTCCAAATTTATCCTCCATGTGCCTGAGCGGGCGCCGGAATGTGTCGACTAGGGGCTTTTCACGGTAACTTCATTGCAATGTTAATGTCAGCCTACTTGTGACACTTAAGATTATTATATAGAGGGAGACACATTCGGCCATCTTCAGAAGAATTTTGAGAGGTAGTGAGACATACAAGTGAATGGTCAGTGCTGGGTGTTCCAGAGGAGTAAGAAGCAGACTCCACGCTAACGGGCTCTGTAACAGATTGCTATCTTACCACACGAGACTCGGTAAAAGACTCTGGTTTGGACAAGTCAAAAAGTTTGGTGGATTCCTTCGTAAGGTTTAAAGGACCAAACACAACGGGCTGGATTCTCTGAACCCCGACGCGGAATCCAGTTTCAGGCATGGAATTGGGACCGGCGCCGTTTGCCCGATTCTCGGGGCTCAGAAAGCTATGCTGCGCCGCAAATCCCCTACTTGCGGCCATCGCTGGAGGCCCGCCTCGCTTTTCTGCGCCCCCGACTGGCTGAAGTCCCGACGGTGTGGACCACTCATAGGCCTGCCGGTTGGGATACTGTCAGGGCGGCTGCAAACTCAGTCTGTGGCCGCCATGGCTGGGGGCGGGCCGACCAGAGGGCAGGGGGCGTGTCCTCATAGGAGACAGGATCTTTATTTTACGTCCGGGCCGGGCCCCCAGCCGATCTGGAGCACTGGAGGCCACCGACGTGCGCCTGCCTCTGACCCGGAAGTGCGGGGGCCTGTATCTGCAGCAAAAGCTGCGAGATTCACGAGGGATCCCTGCTAGCTCCCTGCAGGTCTTTGAATAAGTGCCTATTTCACGCCATTTTTTCTGCTGTGAAAGGCCACAGTTTTTACGGGGAAATAGTCCCTGAAACGGAGAATCCAGCCCAACATTTCATTTTTTTTAAATTTAGAGTATTCAATTCATTTTTTCCAATTAAGGGGCAATTTAGCGTGGCCAAACCACCTACCCTGCACATCTTTTGGGTTGCGGGGGCGAAACCCGGGGAGAACGTGCAAACTCCACACGGACAGTGACCCAGAGCTGGGATCGAACCTGGGACCTCGGCGCCGTGAGGCAACTGCGCCAACCACTTACGCCACTGTGCTGCCCTCAGCCCAACATTTCTGAGCCATCAATGACGCACCACTGCTTTATAATTTCGAAAGGAAAAAGCTTTCACTCACTGATGCGCAATCAATTACTCTCGAGACAAGGTGAGGCATAACTAATAGGCTTTAACCTGCTAGAACTCTTCCCCAGCAGCTTCGATACAGAAAGTGAAGGCTGCTGGGGTGGCATCGGTTCTTATACTCCGCCTCTCAGGGCGGAGCTATGTACATCAGCCAATGGTAGACTCCTGGGTCTAACCAATGGTCATCCACCTCTCGGGTACCGCAATACCTGATATTACCACACTCACATTAGGCCTGACCAAATTTAGTTTGGTATTCACACTGGTCTGATATGAAGTTGCCCTTTCTATTTAAAAATAATTATTCAGCATATTTCCAGACTGAGTTTGACTGTGAGCAGAGTTAAACATTTGCTGGGGAAAATGGCTGGGCCGTCTCTAAGTACAGAGTGACATGATCGCAATGAAAACATGACCATTATCTGTCTTGTCTGCCACCCTGGTTTTCAATTTACTGAGAATTTGGAAGGACAGAATGAGACACGAACACGGAACACGCTACTAAACACATTCAAGATAGTGTCGGTCGGAATGTAAGTAACTTTTCAGTAGGTTCAAAGCAGTTGCCCTCCTGCAGTTTTATATATTAAGTAACCTTAATTATAATGTACAAGCTGCAAGACATCAAAGCAATAGAGGATGATCACTTTATTTGTCAAACAAAATGTTTAGCTCCTACATGATAAAATGTGTCGCGACTGATTCAACATTTCCTGGAGTGAAGAAAATTGCCTCATATCTATAGGAAGCAGATCATTTTCTTCCCTGTCTCCCAACAGAGCCTTGGATACTGAACACGGCAATAAAAAAGATTTGTAGGATGCAATATTTTTAATCAAGCCAAGCTTTGAACAGAAAGTCAAACATATTAGCTGATGGCTTTAAGAAATATGACTTTAATCATTTGCAGTATCCCATATTTCTTTTCAATTTAGCCGAGTTATTTAAAATTTACTGGATGATCCATTTCCCTCAGGTTTCCTTTTGTTAGGCCGCACTTTATTAGCGATGTTGTTTTATTTTCTTTGCAGGCGGATAATGAATTTTCACTCGGACATAAATCCTGCCTTGATAAATAGCCTATGTGTGTATTTATACCAGATTCTAGAACACCCTCAGCTGAATTTAAAGAGGTTAACGTTCCAAGGGATTGGACACCCTGTAAAATTTCCACTGTTCATTAGTTTGTAGCTGAATGAAACATTGGAACCTAATTGGCTATCCAAGTGGTTGCTAATTACCATTAAAGATGATCACATCAAAATGAACCTTTTAAAAAACATTCAGATGGAAAAGTGATTCAGCCCAAACTTAGCTGCCAATAGCTAAATTACTCAATCGGTTTTACTATAATCGATTAATCTCAATTAAAAATAATTACAATTGTAAACATTAGAAAATGCTTTTGCTCAAACCTGACTATTTTTTGTCTGGGCAATTATCCATAGTTCACAAACAAGCATAAAATCTGATAAAACTTTGTAATTAAGTCACCTTCTCAATGGTAACTAGGGATGGGCGGCATGCTTCTCAAATTCCGTGAGAGGTATTTTGAAAAATACACCTTCAGCCCGAAGAGGTCGATACAGCTGCAGACAAATGATCTCCAGCTCTCTTTTGTTGTTGGTGATGTGGTAAAATGGCCATCGGCCTGAATCTTATGCCCGATACTGAATTGGACACTTTAATTAAAACTACTGTCAGAACCACAGACAGACCTGAAGGGAAGTCAAACAGCCAAGTTCAAATATACTGGACAGAGACAAACAGCTGGGGCAAGTCTAGGCCTGTCAGGAGAATCAGCCCCGTTCAAATGGATCGATTATCGTGGATTGCCCAGATGAAGCCAGACTTTCTGGCACCCAGATTTCCCGCCATTACCTTATATAGAATTAGGTTACGTGTGGACAATGCACCTGGGGATGGACCCTAGATGGGGTCTTCCAGGTGTCCTGCAGAGTTGCAATCGACAACCTCACTGGGTGTTGTGACCTCCTCCCCCCAGTGACCTCCTTGGCTGAGGGCCAGAGAAACCTCTGGTAGGGCGTGAAGAGGTGGATAAGAAGCAGACACACAGGTGACCGCCCCAGCGAAGACCCCTTTGCAAAGCCAATGGAGAAGGCTCAACGGCCGACCAGAGAATGGCGAGACCCACCTTCGCAGACGAGAGCCCTGAGATGACTGCGGCTCAGAGGATTGGACCCACAGCTCGATGAAATGAAAATGAAAATCGCTTATTGTCACAAGTAGGCTTCAATGAAGTTACTGTGAAAAGCCCCTAGTCGCCACATTCCGGCGCCTGTTCGGGGAGGCTGGTACGGGAATTGAACCGTGCTGCTGGCCTGCCTTGGTCTGCTTTAAAAGCCAGCTATTTGGGGTTGCATTAGAAACTTGGGTAGATAATATCTGGGATAATTTGGAAGAATAGCTTTTATTGTGTTTGTGAATATGTTTGGGTTGAATCGTGAACTTGATTTTTGCCGTTTGTCCATCTCGCAAATAAAGGCACCTGGGTAAAACATTTTGCGAATAAATTGGTCAAAGTGTCTGATAATTTACAGGCAACACTGATTACTTCTTTCAGCAAAATTGGAGACCTCTTCTCTCTGGACCCATTTTAAGTATGGAGTCTCCCTTCCGATGCTTTGTAAGTGACTCAGATCCACGTACCACAAAGGAAATGGTGGAACTGTATAAAACTCTGGTAAGGCCGCAGCTGGAATTTTGTCTGCAGTTCTGGTCGTCACATAACAGGAAGGACATAACTGTTCTGGAGAGATTACAGAGGAGATTTACAGGAATTTTGCCAGGGTTTGAAGATTGCAGCCATGAGGAGAGATTGGAATAGGCTAGATTGTTTTCCTTAGAACAGAGAAGGCTGAGGGGTAACCTAATTGAGGTGCACAGAATTGAGACTGGCCAAGACAAGAATAGACAGGAAATACATGATTCCCTCAGTAGGGGAGTCAGTTACCAGGGGAAACAGATTTAAGGTGATTGGTAGAAGGATAGAGGGGACACCCAGAAGGTGGTGGGCATCTGATTTTTTTCTCCGTCTAATGACACTCTGGGCAAGTGCGTGGTCAATTCCAGCTCCACTTGTCCCAGAGTCACAACTCAAGTAAACTAACCAATAATTTGTATAAAAATACCCAAAGTCTTTGGCCACTGGCTGCCCCATAATTACAGTCACCAGGAGCGAAATTCTCCATCCCGCCCCGCCACATTTCTGCCCCGACCCGCCGGCGGGATGCTCCGTTACACCTGCTGGTCAATGGGGTTTCCCATTGTGGGGCAGCCCACGTCGTCGGGAAACCCCCGGGCGCCGGCAAAACGGAGACTCCTGCCAGCGGAGAATGACGCCCCTCGTTTGTAAATGTAAACACAATTACTGTTTATTTAAAACAAGAACTATAATGAAATATGCAACAAATACAACTGGTTAACTATTAATATTTCCTAACTCCCCACATTAAATTTCCCCCCACTCCCTACACACACACACACATATAAGATAGACAAACACAGAGGGGTGGAAAGGGGTAAAGAATAATAAGCAAAAGAAAAAATAGAGGTCATTATTTCAGATGATGGTTTTTTTAGCGCACCTTCTTTCACAGCAAGCTTGCACATTCTGGTCTTTGTTTCGCAGCCTGTAATGGTTTCTCTGCAAGTTCAGGAATACAGTGCTCACACAGCAGCTTTCCTGGAGCGATGGCACACACAGGCTTTCTGGAGAGAGATTCGGAGAAGAGAGAGTAGCAGGACTTTGTGCTGCTAGGATCAAACTACAATGCCTTGGGACCTGAAAAGCATTCTACTATATAATCCAATCACTACCTGTTACCTGGTCGAGTACGATCTTTTGGGCGATTCAATGGTCACCAGCCAATCAATCAAACCGAATCTCAGCCCCTGTCTCTCACTGCTACCGACAAGTCTGTGGTCTCCTGTTCAAACCAATACAGGCTCGCAAAGTGATCTCGCCTGTCAATTCTGCCTTCTTCTGCTTGAATTAAAGTTACAGGCTGCCTTAAAGAGACAGGCCCATTAATCATCCATGGATCAAAATAAGAACGGCAAAATAAAAGAAAGGGGAAATACGGGGAATAAACAGGGAGGACTCTTACACTAAGGTGGTGGTTGAAGCTGAAACGTTCAACTCATTTAAAAGGCACTGGATCTGCATCTGACGCGCTGGAACCTGCGAGGCTGTGCACCAGGTGCTGCAAAATGGGATCAAAATGAGGGGCTAGTTTCTTTATTCTCTTGGCTAGCGAAGGCACGAAGGCTGAATGGCCTCTTTCTGCACTGTAACTTTTCTATGGCACTATGAGACGCGGTTGCCTCACCAGAGCACCAGCTGTTAAACATCTGTGTTGCGTTCACCTGTATACTGCCTCGTGCCTACTGTCTGATGAGGCAAATGTTGTGTTCAAAGTGCTTGAAATAATGCAGCAAAAAACGCGACCCATGTGCATTATTAATTTCAAACTGCTCAATTATGGTTCCTTTTTGAGGCAGACGTCTTCATTTAATTTGCGGAATCAAAATTCTGTTCTGGAGTTTTCCTGTCAGCGTTTGACTGTGATCTGAAAGGGCCACAGTATCTATTTTGCCAATTTCGAGTCACTAAATTTTCACCGGGTAAAATGCGAATTGGATTGCCAAAATAACTGGTCCGTGATTGCTTTAAAACCTGCGGTAAACCCTCAAGGTTGTGTTAGGTTCCATGGGGGCTGTAACTTTTAAAATGAAAAAAAGAAAGATTCTGTTTCTGTAAAACCAGAATCAATTTTACACATTCCGCATTTGGAATGTGTCGCAAAGAATTAACCGAATCTGGTAGGAATGGAAAAAGCTCTGTGACAGTTTTGTGGTACATTCCTTGGTTTGACTGTGATCTTTGCCAAAGTATAAGTGGAGCTGAGAAGTTAATTCTATCATTTATCTTGCTGAAATCAATATGAAAATATTCAAAATAGATAGGCGGAAGTGCGGAGGAGTTTTAATGATATTGTTTTTTTGAATTTGCATACAAACTAGCTGATTTTTTTTCAATATGCAGTCAATCAGCATTTCTCTGGTGGTGTTTACAATTAAAGTAAACGTTCTATAATATTAAAATGCAATTCAATTAGGCCTACAAAATGCATCCACCCTGAAGCTTAATTAAAATGCAATCTGTGGGCAACCTGATGTGTTTGTGAAGAGATTCATTTTCATCCAAGGGTAGATTTGAACTTGAATCAATGAAGCACATTATTATTTATGTCTGTGTTCATCAGACACGAGGGGTGGAATTTATGCCTCCCTCCTCACCCGCCCTACTATTGAGAGGAGTATGATGGCAGTGGGCATTTAATCAGGTGGGAAAGCGATGGGTGGGACCATGCCACCACCCGGATTAAGTTGCTAGTGAGAAGGCCAGTGGACTTTACACCCACTTGATGATTAGACAAAGACAATCAACGAGGTTCCGGAATCAAAAAATGTATCGTGGTTGTGGTCTTTTCTAGGGATGGTCAATTATTGCGGCTGCTTTTTGCCAATTTTGACTCCGCTGCATCAACATTTAAAAAGCACCAGCGATGGAAGTGTGAGTGTGGCCCTGAGGAAGTCTTTTGATCAGGACAAGCAGGTCCTGCTGTCGTCGACCTTACTGGTCCATTTCAAGTCCATATAAGGCAGCACGGTAGCATTGTGGATAGCGCAATTGCTTCCCAGCTCCAGGGTCCCAGGTTCGATTCCGGCTTGGGTCACTGTCTGTGCGGAGTCTGCACGTTCTCCCCGTGTCAGCGTGGGTTTCCTCCGGGTGCTCCGGTTTCCTCCCACAGTCCAAAGATGTGCAGATTAGGTGGATTGGCCGTGATAAATTGCCCTTAGTGTCCAAAATTGCCCTTAGTGTTGGGTGTGGTCACTGGGTTATGGGGATAGGGTGGAGGTTTGGACCTTGGGTAGGGTGCTCTTTCCAAGAGCCGGTGCAGACTCGATGGGCCGAATGGCCTCCTTCTGCACTGTAAATTCTATGAGATCTATGAAACCCATCGCTGTTACTGGCGATGGATCAGCATATGGTGTTGGTGCGGTACTCTCCCACGAAATGGAAGATGGTGTGGAAAGGCCTGTTGCCTTCACATCCTGAACACTGTCAGATGCTGAAAGGACATATTCCCAGATCGACATCGACAGTCTGCTCATCAGTTATGCCATAAAAAAAGTCATCAATACATTTATGGTCAACATTTTACCATCGTCTCAGTCCATAAACCATCACTTGCCATTTTTCGACAAGATAAGCCCATCGCACCAATAGCTCAGTCTGGCTTCCGAGATTGGCACTGCTCTTGGTGGCATATTCGTAAACCTTTCAGCATAGACCAGGAACCCAGATATCAAATGTGGATGTTGTGAGCGAGGGCTCTATATTTTCTTGATTCCTTACCTATTTCACCCGGCAATATTAAAGCTTGGACCAACAAACACCCTGTGTGGTCAAGAGCCAAGAGAATGGTTCTCAGGGGCTGGCATCTTGAGAAGCCGGAATAGATTAAGCCCTCTCTGTGACACATGGACAAAATCACATGGGAGGGCAGAGTCCTCCTGGGAGGTTGCTGAGTAATAATGCCACCCCATAGGGTGGGAGCCTCTTCTTCAAGAATTACACAGTGGTCACCTGGGGCAATCTAAAATGAAGGTACTGGCTGGGAGTTACGTATGGTGCCCGGGGATCGACAAGGACATCGAGAGTATGGCCAATCGGTGTGACCACTGCCAGTCGCAACACAACCTTCCACCTCCAGCAGGTTTGCACCCATGGGAGTGACCAGGGCATTCATGGACCAGACTCCAGATGTACCTCGCTAGTCCCTTTTTGGGTATTATGTTTCAGGTCATCATAGGTTCCCACTCGAAGTGGCTGGATGTCCAGCCGATGCGTTCGACCACCACCGCAGCCACAGTAGACAAGCTACGGCAATGTTTTGCCGTTCATGGCCTGCCTGAAGTGATTGTCTCAAAGAACGGTTTCGTTGTTCAACTCTTCATTAAGTCCAATGGGATTCAGCACGTAAGGACAGCCCCCGACCACCCCGCACCAAACGGGCTGGCTGAAAGAGCTGTCCAAACCTTCAAAGCAACCATGAAAAAACAAGCTCATTGGCCACTATTGCTTCACTTGGAGAACTTCTTGTTGTCGTAGAATTCAACTCTGCAAACCACCACCGGGATGACCTTGGCTGAGTTATCAATGGGCTGGCATCTCAGGATCCGTCTTGATCTTATTTTTCCAAATTTATCGGGTAGGTTGGAGGCTAAGCAAGCCTCACAGAAAAGCCACCACAATACAGCCGAGTAGGACAGGTTGTTCCAAGCAGATGATTTCATACAGGTGTGGAACTTTGGTGGAGGCCCAGAATGGTTACCTGCGAGAGTTGCCAAAGCGACTGAGTCAATACCCTATGTTACAAATCTCCAGAGCCATGAGGCCAGAAAGCATGTTGGCCATCTGAGGAGGAGAGAATCCAACGTCCCCGAAAAGGGGCAGGTGGACTCAATGCCAGTTACCAGTAGACCACTTGCTGAGGCGGCGGTGTGAGAATCTCAGTGCTGGCTTTATTTTGTTTGTCCCTCGTCCTTATTTTGCTCCTGCCTAAGGAATCAAAGCAATTGAAATTTGACAGGGAACTGAAAATATATGAGGGAGAATTGGAGTATGAGAGCCTACTTGTAAATTCTGCCTTCATTGATTCCGTGCGGACTGGGTCAGGTGGCAAATTTGAAACAATTTATCCACAGCTTCAAACAGCCCACCAGCTTCGAAACCATTAACCTCTCCTTCTAAGGAGGAGGCATCGACCACAATATCATTGCTGCGAGCAACACAGTTTCAGAAGCATTTACATATAAACCGGAGTAGCCTCGGAGATATCAGCCAGAGTGTGCAGAGAAAGCAATTGTATTTTCTTTGCATACTTCTGCTGAATTCTCTAAGGCTGCTCTTAATTCTGCATTTCCCACCAAAATGCTTGCTTCCACGATTAACTATATTGATTGGTTCACTTACCATACTCGGGTCACATTGTATTGTGTAGCACATGGCTGCTGCCAGGATTCCATGAATCAAATTGCAAGTCCTTAACCCACAGTCTGATGAAAAGTAGATAGTGATTAGCAGCAGTGGATATTTCCTACTTATTTCTCCTGGGTGTTAATTATGTCAAGGGGGACACCATGACAGAGTTATTAAATTCAGCAATGGAAGCCAACGATATTATAGGTCATTACATTAAAGGTTATTACAGGTATTATATTAATTAGAATCTTGCAATAAACTTTGCAATCCAAAGTTTGTGGTGATAGCAATGATGAGTTTTGATGATAAAACTAAGTTTAAAAAGAATGGTGTTGTGGAATTATTAGCTCTCAGAGGACTACGTGAATGATACTGTGTTGAAAAGAGCTTTCATTGTATAAGATTTCCCAAATATTTGCCTGCCTGTAAAGGGAACAACTTGTTTTTACCTATCATCCTGTGCTTGCTGATCTAATAATAATCTTCATTAGTGTCATAAGTAGGCTGAAATTAACACTACAATTGAGTTACTGTGAAAATCCCCTGGTCGCCACACTCCGGCGCCTATTCGGGTACACTGAGGGAGAATTCAGAATGTCCAATTCACCTAACAAGCACGTCTTTCGGGACTTGTGGGAGGAAACCCACGCAGAGACGGGGAGAACGTGCAAACTCTGCACAGACAGTGACCCAAGCCGGGAATCGAAGCTGGCGCTGTGAAGCAACAGTGCTAACCACTGTGCTACCGTCGTCAACTTCCAGTCAAGTAATCAGCACCTCCTTTGTAAAGTTCCTTTCTTGTTTTCAAATTCCTCCATGGCCTCTCTCCTCCCTATCTCTGTAATCTCGTCCAAGCCCACAATCTTCCAAGATATCTGCACTCCTCCAAACTTGGCCTCTCGAGCATCCTCAGTTCAAATTGCTCCATCATTGGAAACAATACCCACAGTTATCAATGTCCAAAGTTCTGAAATTCTTCCCGCTCAACGTTCTATCTCACACTCCTCTTTAAAATGCTCCTTAAGTTCTAGCTCTCTTTGGCCGAGCTTTTTACTATTTTAAAGGTGTTACAGAAATGCAAATTGTTCCAATAAATGTGTCTTCAACTCAACTGACCTTTAATAATAATAATCTTTATTATTGTCACACGTAGGCTTACATTAACACTGCAATGAAGTTACTGTGAAAAGCCCCTAGTCGCCACACTCCGACGCCTGTTCGGGTACACTGAGGGAGAATTGAGAATGTCCAATTCACCTAACCGTCATAATATCCACTCATGTATATAATGAGATGCAGACAGGCAGTGATTGGCACACAGGATAACCAATGAACACACATGACACATCACAACCAATCACCAGACAGGCCACCAGCACTATAAAGCACACAGGGCATTAAGACTGAGATAGTCAGAGTGCACAAGCCAGTGAGCACTATCACCATGAGGTAGACAGTTAGTCTGGTCAAGCCAGTAGGAGGTTATCAGTTAGATTGATAGAGTGTCAACTCACAGCAGACTATGTACAGCAATCAGGAAGTTCAATAAAACAGTATTGGACCATCTCCTGTGTCAGAAGCCTGTTTCAATGTTGAACCAACTTACTGAACACATCACTAACAGTACGTCTTTCGGGTCTTGTGGGAGGAAACCGGAGCACCCGCAGGAAACCCACGCAGGCACGGGGAGAACGTGCAGACTCTGCACAGACAGTGACCCAAGCCGCGAATCGAACCCAGGACCCTGGCGCTGTGAAGCAACAGTGCTAACCGCTGTGCTGCTGTGCCGCCCACATAGGCAGACAGGAGGAACCTAATATAGTTGACATCTGTTCCCAGTTTAGGCTTGGTCGCTTTATAACTGTATCCAATGTACGGTCTGAAAATTGACACAGTTGATTACAAATATTTACCCGTCTTAGCAAGATTCTCTGAAATGATCAAGCTGATTGGGAAACATGCATCTTCTGTAGGTGTCTGATGATCAGTTGTGGTTATAAGACAGAAAAGAAATCCACTCGGCCCATAGCATATTTGGTTCCTGACTTTGCAGACTGAGAATGAAGTGGAATTGACAATGTTCGGGAATTGCCTTGGATAATGATCCAATACTTGCGGTGAGGGTGTTAGTGTCCGTGCGGGGGGCGTCTGTTGGAGCAACGTAGAACCAGCAGACTGCTCGTCAGTCAGTGTGCAATGCTGTTTAGCTGTCGATTGACTGGTTGTTGCTATGATTGGACAAGCGCTTGGTGGGTTCGAGAGTTCTTGAAAACTGCTAACGTTCACAGTGGAACGTTGAGTACTACAACACGGAGGGATTCCACCCGCTCCAGTCTCCAGTCTGTGTGCGGCCATACAGAGAGAACAATGCTGCAGATCCAGTATCTGCATCCATCAGAATGTCAGATACCCGGACTCCAGTCTTGATGGCTCCGTTCTGCAGCAGGCTGCTTTGCCATCTGCATTTTAACCAATGACAAACAAAGAGGACGGCTGCTCGGCAACAAGGGGAATCCTCTGACAACAGGGTGAAATCGATACACATATGGGGAGGTGCGTACAACGAAGCCATGCTACCACATAAAATGGCTACCACTGGCATGCTTAAACAATGGGGGTGATTTTTCCACCCCACTGTGCCCTGTGCCCATTCTGTTGTGCCGGCAGAGGCCCAAAGCGGGCTTCGCACCAGGTGCCAAACCGTGCATGATTCACCCCCGCTGGGTGAGATCCAGGTAATGATATTTCAATGGTCCATTCAGCTGACCTCAATATGCACGGCCGGTTACAAGCCGCATCTTCCTGGCCTCCGGGAATCACCGATGAGGCCACACCTGGCGCCGGTTAATATAAGCGGAGACCAGGCGTGATGGCCACTCTGGAGGTCTCGGAGGCCATTGGACTCCGAATATGGCACTGTCCAAGTGCCAGGTTGGAATTGCCGAGGGGTGAGGCCTGAGGGGGGGCCGGGGGCCATGCCATGAAAGATGGGGGGTTGAAGGGGGGGGGGAGGATGAAGGGGTGTCATGAAGTATGGGTGAAGGAGAGGTCCTGAAAGAGGGGCTCCCAAAAGGGGGAGGGTCTGAAAGGGGGGCCCTAAAGATTTGGGGGCCCTTCAGAAACCTCTAGCAGGGTATGCTCACTTGGCAGGGTGGGGTGAGCACTGATGCGCACAAGGATGGATGCGTTTGGGGCAGAGCCACCCTCATGCCTGGATGGTTTTGGGGGGGGGAGGGTGTAGTGGGGGTGCTCACGCTAACTTTTATTGATGGGGGTGGGGGAGAGGTTGTCCCTCAGGGGGCGAGGCTTGGAGGTGTTGCCCAAGTGTGTGGGTCGTTGCATTGTCCAAGGGTGGGGGGTGTGGGGCACCCTCAACCTCACTTTGAGATCGGAGTATCCTTCTAGAGGGAGCCCTGATCTCTGAGGAGACGGCCTGCCCGGTGAGTTTAGTTCCCCCACTGCAGAAATAATTTTGAAGTGTGGGCTTGACCAGTGACAAACTCTCCAAGGCCGCCAAAAAATTACCAAGTGTGGGTGAATGCAGGTCTGAATCTCACTCAAAAAGCCGGCAGGAAACAACGTGCCAAACCTGCCCAAAACAACATTCAGGGCGGAATTCAACCAATAAAATTCGATGGACGCAGTCCAACTGCCACACTGCGCCCGAAGGTCAGCTACAGACCCGGAAAAGAGACCCTGCCGAGGTGTGCATTCCTAGAAGGAGAAAAGCTGTGTTTAAACCCCTTAGATTCGTCAGTTGCAAAGAACAAAGAACAAAACAACAAAGAAAATTATAGCACAGGAACAGGCCCTTCGGCCCTCCCAGCCTGCGCCGATCCAGATCCTTTATCTAAACCTTTCGCCTATTTTCCAAGGATCTACTTCCCTCTGTTCCCCGCCCGTTCATATATCTGTCTAGATGCATCTTGAGTGATGCTATGGTGCCCGCCTCTACCACCTCGGCTGGCAAAGCGTTCCAGGCACCCACCACCCTCTGCGTAAAAACCTTTCCATGCACATCTCCCTTAAACTTTCCCCCTCTCACCTTGAAATTGTGATCCCTTGTAATTGACAACCCCACTCTTGGAAAAAGCTTGTTGCTATCCACCCTTCCATACCTCTCATAATTTTGTAGACCTCAATCAGGTCCCCCCTCAACCTCCGTCTTTCCAACGAAAACAATCCTAATCTACTCAACCTTTCTTCATAGCTAGCACCCTCCATACCAGGCAACATCTTGGTGAACCTCCTCTGCACCCTCTCTAAAGCATCCACATCCTTCTGGTAATGTGGCGACCAGAACTGCACGCAACATTCCAAAGTCCTATACAACTGTAACATGACCTGCTGACTCTTGTACTCAATACCCCATCCGATGAAGGCAAGCTTGCTGTATGCCTTCTTGACCACTCTATCGGCCTGCGTTGCCACCTTCAGGGTAACAATGGACCTGAACTCCCAGATCTCTCTGTACATCAATTTTCCCCAGGACTCTTCCATTGACCGTATAGTCTGCTCTTGAATTAGATCTTCCAAAATGCATCACCTCGCATTTGCCTGGATTGAACGCCATCTGCCATTTCTCTGCCCAACTCTCCAATCTATCTATATTTTGGTGTATTCTCTGACAGTCCTCCTCGCTATCTGCAACTCCACCAATCTTAGTATCATCTGCAAACTTGCTAATCAGACCACCTATACCTTCGTCCAGACCATTTATGTATAACACAAACAACAGTGGTCCGAGCACGGATCCCTGTGGAACACCACTAGTCACCTTTCTCCATTTTGAGACATTCCCTTCCACCACTACTCTCTGTCTCCTGTTGCCCAGCCAGTTCTTTATCCATCTACCTAGTCCACCCTGAACCCCATACGACTTCACGTTTCCCATCAACCTGCCATGGGAAACTTTATCAAACGCCTTACTGAAGTCGATGTATATGACATCTACAGCCCTTCCCTCATCAATTAACATTGTCATTTGCTCAAAGAATTCTATTAGGTTTGTAAGACATGACCTTCCCTATACAAAACCATGCTACCTTTCACTGATAAGTCTATTTTCTTCCAAATGTGAATGGAATATCCCTCAGAATCTTCTCCAACAGTTTGCCTACCACTGACGTCAAACTCATAGGTCTATAATTCCCTGGATTATCCCTGCTACCCTTCTTAAACAAAGGGACAACATTAGCAATTCTCCAGCTTCCGGGACCTCACCCATGCTCAAGGATGCTGCAAAGATATCTGTTAAGGACCCAGCTATTTCGTCCCTCGCTTCCCTCAGTAACCGGACCTGGGGACTTGTCCACCTTAATGCCTTTTAGAATACCCAAAACTTCCCCCTTCCTTATGCCGACTTGACCTAGAGTATTTAAACATCCATCCCTAGCCTCAACATCCGTCATGACCCTCTCCTTGGTGAATACCATGCAAAGCACTCATTAAGAATCTCACCCATTTCCTCTGACTCCACGCATAAATTCCCTCTTTTGTCTTTGAGTGAGCCAATCCTTTCTCTAGTTACCCTCTTGCTCCTTATATACGATAAAAGGCTTTGGGATTTTTCGTAACCCTGTTAGCCAAAGATATTTCATGACCCCTTTTAGCCCTCTTTATTGCGCGTTTGAGATTTGTCCTACTTTCCCGATATTCCTCCAAAGCTTCATCAGTTTTAAGTCGCCTAGATCTTATGTATGCTTCCTTTTTCATCTTTGCTGGTCTCACAATTCCACCCGTCATCCATGGTTCCCTAATCTTGCCATTTCTATCCCTGATTTTCACAGGGACATGTCTGTCCTGCACTCTAATCAACCTTTCCTTAAAAGACTCCCACATTTCAAATGTGGATTTACCCTTAAACAACTGCTCCCAATCCACATTCCCTAGCTCCTGCTGAATTTTGTTATACTTGGCCTTTCCCCAACTTAGCACTCTTCCTTTAGGACCACTCTCGTCTTTGTCCATGAGTATTCTAAAACTTACGGAATTGTGATCGCTATTCCCAAAGTAATCACCGACTGAAACTTCAACCACCTGGCCGGGATCATTCCCAAATACCAGGTCCAGTATGGCCCCTTCCCGAGTTGGACTATTTACATACTGCTCTTAAAAAAACTCTCCTGGATGCTCCTTACAAATTCTGCTCCATCTACGCCTCCAACACTACATGAGTCCCATTCCATGTTGGGGAAGTTAAAATCTCCCATCACGACCACCCTATTGCTCCTACATTTTTCTATAATCTGTCTACATATTTGTACCTCTACTTCACGCTCGCTTTTGGGAGCCCTGTAGTAAAGTCCCAACAATGTTACTGCACCCTTCCTATTTCTTAGCTCTACCCATATTGCCTCAGTGCTCGAATCCTCCACCATGCCCTCCTTAATCACAGCTGTGATATCATCTCTGACCAGCAATGCAACTCCTCCACCCCTTTTACCTCCCTCTCTATCCTTCCTGAAGCATCTATACCCTGGGATATTTAGTTGCCAGTCTTGCCCTTCCCTCAAGTCTCAGTGATACCAATAACATCATATTCCCAGGTACTAATCCAAGCTCTAGGTTCATCTGCCTTACCTCCTACACTTCTCGCATTAAAAGAAATGCACCTCAGACCACCTGTCCCTTTGCGTTCATCATCTCTTCCCTGTCTACTCTTCCCCTTAGTCACATTGAGTTTATTATTTAGTACCTTACTGGCTTTAGTTGCTGCCTCTTTACTGACCTCTAACTTCCTAATCTGGTTCCCATCCCCCTGCCACATTAGTTTAAAACCTCCCCAACATTGTTAGCAAAAGCACCCCCTCGGACATTGGTTCCAGTCCTGCCCAGGTGTAGACCATCGATTTGTAATGGTCCCACCGCTCCAGAACCGGTTCCAATGTCCCAAAAATCTGGACCCCCCTCCCTCCTGCACCATCTCTCAAGCCACGTATTCATTCTGACTATTCTTTAATTTCTACTCTGACTGTTTTGTGGCACTGGTAGCAATCCTGAGATTACGACCTTTGAGGTCCTACTTTTTAACTTATCTCCTAACTCCCTAAATTCTGATTGTAGGACCTCATCCCGTTTTTTTACCTATATCGTCGGTGCCTATATGTACCACAACAACTGGCTGTTCACCCTCCCCCTTCAGTATGTCCTGCAGCCGATCTGAGACATCCCTGACCCGTGCACCTGGAAGGCAACATACCATTCGGGAGTCTCGTTTTCGACCACAGAAACGCCTGTCTACTACGCAAGTCATTCATTTCTAGTCATGGGCGGTGATTGACAGCTTCCACAAAACAGCTGCAACCTTGCTTCATTTATGTTCCTTCATGGATGAATGAGTCTAATTGCTGAAACCCTAAAGTTTACAAACATCAACCACATCAAAGTAAGGTAAGTGCATTCCAATCACTCAGTGCATCCCCATCACTCAAGCATGATTTGGGCCAGATTAGCCCAGTTGGTTGGGCAGCTGGTTGGTGATGTAGAGCAAAGCCAGCAGCGCGGGGGTTCAATTCCCATACCCGCTGAGGTTATTCATGAAGGCCCCGCCTTCTCAATCTTGCCCGCGCCTGAGGTGCGATGCCCCTCAGATTAAATCACCACCAGTCAGCTCTTCCTCTCAAAAGTGAAAGCAACCAAAGGCCATCTGGTACTATGGTGACTTTATCTTTACGCTTACCTTCACCTTGTCAAGAGCAAGCTTCTCAGTGGAGTGGACACCGTCTACAGGATGGATGGAAAAATTTCAACCTCAACCAATTGAAATCCAAAAGAAAGTGGCACCGACATGGCCCGTGGATCTTTAGTATATGGTTGGTATCTCCACTCTCTCAGAAGAAATTCTCCAAGCTATGGTTGACACCTTCATCGAAACAAGCTGAAGAACTGGGGCAGGATTCTCCGCAAACGGCGCGATGTCCGCTACCCGGCGCCAAAAACGGCGTGGATCAGTCCGGCGTCGGGCCACCCCAAAGGTGCAGAATTCTCAGCACCTTTAGGGGCCAAGCCCTCACCTTGAGGGGCTAGGCCCGCGCTGGAGTAATTTCCGCCCCGCCGGCTGGCGGGAAAGGCCTTTGGCACCACGCCAGCCAGCGCCGAAAGTACTTCGCCGGGCGACGCATGCGCGGGAGCATCAGCAGCCGCTCACGGCATCCCCGCGCATGCGCAGTGGAGGGGGTCTCTTCCACCTCTGCCATAGTGGAGACCATGGCGAAGGCGGAAGGAAAAGAGTGCCCCCACGGCACAGGCCCGCCCACGGATCGGTGGGCCCCGATCGTGTGCCTGGCCACCGTGGGGGCACCCCCCGGGGCCAGATCGCCCCGCGCCCCCCCCAGGACCCCGGAGCCCGCCCGCGCCGTCTGCTCCCGCCGGTACGGTAGGTGGTTCAATCCACGCCGGCTGGCGTGGGTTGACAGCGGCAGGACTTCGGCCCATCGCGGGCCAGAGAATCGCCGGGGTTGGGCCCGCCGACCGGCGCGATTTCCGCCCCGCCGAATCTCCGGTGGTGGAGAATTCGGGACATGGCGGGGGCGGGATTCACGCCGGCTCCCGGCGATTCTCCGACCCGGTGGGGGTTCGGAGAATCGCACCCCTGGTCTCAGCTTCAACCTCAAGAAGACTCGAGTCCTTTACCCACCCTTCCCAAGGCAAGGTCTGGTCTCTCCCTCTATCAAGATAAAAGGAGACACCCCACCAAATGTAGAACACTTCCCATACCTGGTGAGCCACCTCTCCTCTAATGCTGACATTGACGTGAACATCCAACATTCTATCTCATCCGCGGGCAACCTCCTTTGAGCGTCTTTGCTGACTGCGACATCCGTGCTGACCGATCCCCCCCTCCCGGAAACTCCTGCCAAGTATGCGGTCAAAGATATGGTTCTCGGATCGGGCTTGGACCCACAGAGCCCATGACCAGTAACATGGAGTTCCTGAGATGGACAATCATACCTGTTAGCGAGTGGTCGCCAAAGATGGTTCCACTAACATTCTGCAAGAGCTCTCTCGTGGCCACAGCAAGGTTTGCTCCAAAAGAAATGTTCTTCGCTGGGGAAATACACAGCCCGGTGTTGTGTGGGACCATTCAGAACAGGGAGGTGCGAGGTTCACTGATCTCAGTTGGGTCAGTATTAGGCGGTCGGCCTTCATCGGCATGACTGAGGAGGAACATCAACTGAAACATGCACAACTCTCATTCTCACGCACAACTTATCATTTTTGGTGTTGCCTTTGGAAAACCTGTCGCTTTAGGTACATTAAACAAGGAGAAGATAGCAGAAAAAACTGGACCCCAGAAACCCAGGTAAACTGGGAGACACATGAGTAAAAATCTGTTTTTATTTGGAACATAAACAAGGAAATGTGCAGGGGACTGGAATTAAATGACATCTAGCAATTTCCTACGCTGTTCACGGACTGCATCTGTCGGCCTCAATGCCCATGGCAGTTAGAAAGCAGTGCAAAATTATTTTGCAACGTAAATCCACAGTTCCAGCTTCCTCGCGCCCGAACATCAGAAGCAACAAAACAATTGCAGTTGCTTCTGTTGCCAAGTAAGGAAACCCTGAAGATTGCCAGTCAGTGTGCCGAATCCTCAGAAAAACAGTCGCACACTTTTTGGAGGATTCCTCATAATCTCCTGTGGATTTGTCTACATGACATGCTATACGGCAGATGCTGTCATTTATGCCGTTTCTATATCCTTGCAAAGATGTAGAAGAAATATTCACTCATCTCAATGGAGTTGAAGATTATGGGGTAAATCCACAGTCCCGCCCACTATGGGAATCATTGCAGCTGGAATGGATAATTTCACTGACCATTGAAGGGTCCATTGACCTCAGGCAGGGAGCTCTCGTCCCGGGACAAGCGCGACCAGATAATCCCGCCCTATGTGTTTAACTCACTTGAGGTGTGGCGATCCTCAGCTTAAATCACTACCAGGTTAATTCTTCCCCTCAAAGGGGAGAGCAGCCAATGGTCATCTGGGACTATGGCGACTTTACCTTTACCTTACCTGTAGTAATCCAAAACAGTTCCAGCAATAACAGGAAAATGTTGGAAATACTCAGCTGTTCTGACAGCATCTGTGGAGAGAGAAGGAGAGTTAATGATCACCTTTTTTTGAATGGAAATAAATCATTTTAACGGGACGGGAATAAGCAGGAACAGTTGTTCTCTCGGTGCAGTCCTGTTTGTGAACTTTAGGAAGAAGGCAGAAGTGGACCGTTCGAGGTTGGAAGCTGTGCAGCGAACATTCATTGAGGAGACGAGGTCAGTGTCAGTCCTGGAAATAATGGCTTGATGTCCGGTGCTGGAGGAAGTAAAGGTCAGCTTGCCAGACAATTGAAGCACCACCAGCCTTGTCATCAGATTTCAGGAAAATGTCAAGGTGGAACCTTAGAGATTGGAGTTCAGCGGGTTCAGAGGGAGATGGATCATCGACCTGGAAAATTAATTATTTTTCAGTTGCACAGGTGCTGCCAGATCTGCTGTGCACTGCCAGCATTTCCTGTTTTTATTTCAGAGTTCCACAATCTGCTGTATTACATTGACACATAACACAGGTGAGCCAGAACTGGGCAACTAGCATAACGTCTGAGATTAAAGCTTAGTTAGTACAACAGATTTTTTTTTTGTCAATATGTGAATGTTGTTGGGGTGCAAAGTACAGATGTGAGGTAATGCATTTTGGGAAATGACAGTATTGACAGTCAGAGTGATCTAGGAGTACAGGTCCACAGGTCACTGAAAGTGGCAACACAGGTGGAGAAGGTAGTCAAGAATGCATACGGCATGCTTGCCTTTATCAGACAGGACATTGAGTATAAAAATTGGCAGGTCATGTTGCAGCCGAATAAAACCTTAGTTAGGCCACACTTGGAGTATAGCATTCAAATCTGGTCACCACACTACCAGAGGATGTGGAGGCTTTGGAGAGGTTTCAGAAGAGGTTTTCCAGGATTGTGCCTGGTTTGAGGGCATTAGCTATGAGGAGAGGTTGGATGAACTCAGTTTGTTCTCACTGGAATGACGGAGGTTGAGGGACGACCTGATAGAGGTCTACAAAAGTATGAGGGGCATAGACAGAGTGGATAGTCAGAGGCTTTTTCCCAGGGTTTAAGAGTCAATTACTAGGGGACATATGTTTTAGGTGCGAGGGGCAAGGTTTAGAGGAGATGTACGAGGGATGTTTTTTATACAGAGGGTAGTGGGTGCCTGGAACTCGCTGCCAGAGGAGGTGGTGGAAGCAGGTATGATAGTGACGTTTAAGGGACGCCTTGACAAATTCATGAATAGGATGGGAATAGAGGGATATGGACCCTGGAAATGTAGAAGGTTTTAGGTTAGACAGGCAGCATGGTCAGTGCAGGCTTGGAGGGCCGAAGGGCCTGTTCCTGTGCTGTACTTTTCTTTGTTCTTTCTTTGTTCTAAGACTGACAATTCTGAAAATGAATTTGCTTCGAGAGAGTGTCAAGTGCTTCATTGAAAGAATTTGATGTGAAATTCAGATCATGACATAACCATATCTTGGAACTTAGGTGTCATCATGCATTGTGCAAAATCACAATGTACCCATCTCCTGATGTTCACGGGGGAATTCTGGATGGGATTTAGAAGCTGGAGAGAAAAACTTGTCAGTTCAGCAATACACAAAATATTGGGATTTATAATGGAAATGATTAAAATATGACTTTTCTTATGTTTTGCGTAAAGGCCGATAACTTCTAAAAAAATAAATTAAACTTCCAGTTAATAGCTCAAAGGATTATACAACAAGATTTCATGTTTTAAGATTTTTACTGTAACAAAAGACAAAAAGCACTATTGTCTAATACAGGGCGAGATTCTCCGTTTGGGAGACTATGGGCTGGATTCCCCAGTTGACGACGGCTAAAACACGTTCGGCGAATGGCCGGAGAATCCAAATTCCCGACGAAATCGGGGGGCGGCGCCGCGTTCGCAATGCTCCGCCCCCTCCCACTTATCGACGGCCTCAGTCCATTGCCTGAGGCCTGCCTCCCGATGCTCCGCCCCCAACCGGCCGAGTTCCCGACGGCGCGGGACACGTGCGGTCTCATCCATCGGGAACTCAGCGTGGCGGCTGCTGCGGACCCAGTCCAGCGCCGCCACAGTCGGGGTAGGGTCGACCCGTGGGCAGGGGGGGGACATATTTGGGACTGGGGGCATGGTGGGGGGGGGAGCGTGGTCCAGGGCATGCGAGCCGGCCGAAGGGGGGACTATTTTGTGGGCCGGGTCCGCGAGCAGAGTCTGCCATGAAGCACACCGCGGCCGCTGCAGGCTGCCGCCGTACACATGCGCGGCCACGGACCCGGCAATTCTCCAGGGCTTATCGGCAGCTAGAGCCGGGCGTAGATGCCACCATTCCCACGCCGGTGTGGGGACATAGCCCCAGAATCGGAGAATCCAGCCCTATGGGTGCGATTCTTCCCAAAGGGAACAAAGTCCCCTTGTGAGTGCATTTGGCCACGTGTTTCCTGGCATTCACAGTGTGAGGAAATACATGGCTATTCAACGCGACTCACGTTGAAAAAGGGGCCCTTTTTGTACAGTGGGGAGCTCCGCTTGCCGGAACGCCCCAGTGTAGCGAGAGATCGGGACGCCATCTAAAAATGATCCCTGAACTCCCCCCAGCCCAAAGCACTATGGAAGGATCCCTGGCCCCCCAACACCCACGGCAGGAACCCCCAGCCCAATCGCGTGCACGCAAAAATGCTAGCCCGGCACCTTAGCAGTGCCAGGCTGGCACCCAAGTGGCCCCAGCAGTGCCAGGGCGCCACCCTGCCCGAAGGTAGATCTCTACCAGTGTGGCCCTGGCATAGTGGACCTCTTCAACGCAGAGGTCCCGCCGGCTCAGAGGATGTTAGAACGGCGGCGGCGGGACTCGGCCTTTTGATGACGGCCGCTCGGCCCATCCAGGCCGGAGAATCGGCGCGCCAGCCCGTGCCGGAGAGTCATCGCATACCGTGACCGGCACCACGCCGGCCACAATGGCGCCGATTCCCCGCTCTGCGGAGAATCGCGTCCCGGCATAGGGGCGGCGTGGCGCAATTCGCGCCGGTCGCGGCGATTCTCCGGCCTGGCCTGGTGTCGGAGAATTCCGCTCATGATACGTTATGTCTACATCAAAGCAAAGGGAACATTACAGATTTCCTCAACTCCATGAAACATCAAGGAGATTAAGGTAATAGCTCTGCGGAAAATAGTGAATTGATGCTGTGAAAAATTCCTGAAGATTTGCTGGCCTCGAATCGACAGTTAATTGAATCATGTTGTGGTCGAGCGGGGGGATGGTGGCAGTGTGCGTGAAGCAGATCCATTTGCATTAGTTCCCCACCAAGTGGATTAGGTTTAAGTTAGTCACTTTTGGCCTACATGTGGAGATGCCTTAGAGTACCCTTCGTCGTCCAGTACTTTCCCGGAATGGAAAATCTACGACATCTTCTTCGCAGCCTTCAACACGTCATCGATGAAGATGAACATCTTGCAGAGTACCCTTCGTCGTCCAGTACTTTCCCGGAGCGGAGAAACTACGACATCTTCTTCGCAGCCTTCAACACGTCATCGATGAAGACGAACATCTTGCCAAGGTCATCCCCACATCCCCACTACTTGCCTTCAAACAGCTGCGCAACTTCAAACAGACCATTGTTTGCAGCAAACTACCCAGCCTTCAGAACAGCGACCACGACACCACACAACCCAGCCATGGCAATCTCTGCAAGACGTGCCAGATCATCGACATGGATACCACCATTACACGTGGGAACACCAACCACCAGGTATGCGGTACATACTCATGCGACTCCGCCAACATTGTCTACCTCATACGCTGCAGGAAAGGATGTCCCGAAGCGTGGTACATTGGCGAGACCATGCAGACGCTGCGACAACGAATGAACGGCCATCACGCGACAATCACCAGGCAGGAATGTTCCCTTCCAGTCGGGGAACACTTCAGCAGTCAAGGGCATTCAGCCTCTGATCTCCGGGTAAGCGTTCTCCAAGGCGGCCTTCAGGACGTGCGACAACGCAGAGTCGCCGAGCAGAAACTTATAGCCAAGTTCCGCACACATTAGTGCGGCCTCAACCGGGACCTTGGATTCATGTCACATTACGTTCATCCCCACCATCTGGCCTGGGCTTACGAAATCCTACTAACTGTCCTGGCTTGAGACAATTCACACCTCTTTAACCTTGGGTTACCCCTATCTCTGGATCTGTAAAGACGTAATTACCTGCAAATGCTCGCATTCTAAGCATTGTCTTGCATCTTTAACTTTGTCTATATATATGTTTCTGGAACATACCTCTTCATTCACCTAAGGAAGGAGCAGTGCTCCGAAAGCTAGTGTTTGAAACAAACCTGTTGGACTTTAACCTGGTGTTGTAAGACTTCTTACTTTTGGCTTAGGTTTATTATTTTACCACTAAACGTAGGTTCAACGTCGTGAAAACAATAACTGAGGCCTGCCAAGGTTTTATGACTTGAGCAGATTGTTGTTACATTAAACATGTGTAATTTACACCGAGCCTTATTCTATTCTTCTAAAAATGACAGATTTAACCCATTTAATGGAATGAAAACTGTTTGTAAATGCAAATCACTGCGGAGAGAGGCAGTGGCGTAAGGTATTGTCGCTGAACTGGTAGTCCAGAGACCCAGACACGTGCTCTGGGGACCTGGGTTCAAATTCCGCCATGGCATTCGGTGAAATTTGTACCGATGACCAGAAAACTGTTGTTGAGTGTCACAAAAAAACATTTGGTTCAGGAATGTCCTTCAGGGAAGAAAATCTGCCGTACTTGCCCGGTCTGGATTACATGGGACTCCAGGTCCACAGAAATGTGGTTGATTCTTAAATGCCCTCAGGGCAATGGGCAATAAATGCTGGCCTGGCCAGCGATTCCCACATCCCGTGAACAAATAAAAAAAAGGCAGCTAATATTTCAAATCTGGATGGCTTTGACAAAGAGTCATCCAGACATGAAAAGTTACCTCCCTTCTAATAATACCAATCTATATTAGTGTCACAAGTAGGCTTACATTAACACCACAATGAAGTTACTGTAAAAATCCCTTAGTCGCCACATTCCGGCGCCTGTTCGGGTACACTGAGGGGGAATGCAGAATATCCAATTCCTTAACAAGCCTGTCTTTTGGGAGGAAACCGGAGCGCCCGGAGGAAACGCATGGAGACACGGGACAACGTGCAGACTCCGCATAGACTGTAACCCAGGCTCGGAATCGAACCCGGGTCCCTGTGTTCCCTCAGATGCTGTCAGGCCTGCAGAGATTGTCCAGTATTTTCTGGACCTGTTTCTAACACAGTATGTAGATTGTCCGACCAGAGGGGAGGCAATATTGGATTTGGTACTTGGTAATGAACCAGGGCAAGTGATAGATTTGTTAGTGGGGGAGCATTTTGGAGATAGTGACCACAATTCTGTGACTTTCACTTTAGTAATGGAGAGGGATAGGTGCGTGCAACAGGGCAAGGTTTACAATTGGGGGAAGGGTAAATACGATGTTGTCAGACAAGAATTGAAGTGCATAAGTTGGGAACATAGGCTGTCAGGGAAGGACACAAGTGAAATGTGGAACTTGTTCAAGGAACAGGTACTACGTGTCCTTGATATGTATGTCCCTGTCAGGCAGGGAACATATGGTCGAGGGAACCATAGTTGACAAGAGAGGTTGAATGTCTTGTTAAGAGGAAAAAGGAGACTTATGTAATGCTGAGGAAACAAGGTTCAGACAGGGCGCTGGAGGGATACAAGATAGCCAGGAGGGAACTGAAGAAAGGGGTTAGGAGAGCTAAGAGAGGGCATGAACAATCTTTGGCGGGTAGGATCAAGGAAAACCCCAAGGCCTTTTACACATATGTGAGAAATATGAGAATGACTAGAGCGAGGGTAGGTCCGATCAAGGACAGTAGCGGGAGATTGTGTATTGAGTCTGAAGAGATAGGAGAGTTCTTGAACGAGTACTTTTCTTCTGTATTTACAAATGAGAGGGGCCATATTGTTGGAGAGGACAGTGTGAAACAGACTGGTAAGCTTGAGGAAATACTTGTTAGGAAGGAAGATGTGTTGAGCATTTTGAAAAACTTGAGGATAGACAAATCCCCCGGGCCTGACGGGATATATCCAAGGATTCTATGGGAAGCAAGAGATGAAATAGCAGAGCCGTTGGCAATGATCTTTTCGTCCTCACTGTCAACAGGGGTGGTACTAGGGGATTGGAGAGTGGCGAATGTCGTGCCCCTGTTCAAAAAAGGGACTAGGGATAACCCTGGCAATTACAGGCCAGTTAGTCTTACTTCGGTGGTAGGCAAAGTAATGGAAAGGGTACTGAAGGATAGAATTTCTGAGCATCTGGAAAGACACTGCTTGATTAGGAATAGTCAGCACGGATTTGTGAGGGGTAGGTCTTGCCTTACAAGTCTTATTGAATTCTTTGAGGAGGTGACCAAGCATGTGGATGAAGGTAAAGCAGTGGATGTAGTGTACATGGATTTTAGTAAGGCATTTGTTAAGGTTCCCCATGGTAGGCTTATGCAGAAAGTAAGGAGGCATGAGATAGTGGGAAATTTGGCCAGAACTGGCTAACTGATAGAAGTCAGAGAGTGGTGGTGGATGGCAAATATTCAGCCTGGATCCCAGTTACCAGTGGCGTACCGCAGGGATCAGTTCTGGGTCCTCTGCTGTTTGTGATTTTCATTAATGACTTGGATGAGGGAGTTGAAGGGTAGGTTAGTAAAATTGCAGATGACACGAAGATTGGTGGAGTTGTGGATAGTGAGGAGGGCTGTTGTCGGCTGCAAAGCGACATAGATAGGATGCAGAGCTGGGCTGAGAAGTGCCAGATGGAGTTTAACCTTGAAAAGTGTGAGGTTGTCCATTTTGGAAGGACAAATATGAATGCGGAATACCGGGTTAACGGTAGAGTTCTTGGCAATGTGGAGGAGCAGAGAGATCTTGGGGTCTATGTTCATACATCTTTGAAAGTTGCCACACAAGTGGATAGAGCTGTGAAGAAGGCCTGTGGTGTGCTAGCGTTCATTAACAGAGGGATTGAATTTAAGAGCCGTGAGGTGATGATGCAGCTGTACAAAACTTTGGTAAGGCCATATTTGGAGTACTGTGTACAGTTCTGGTCGCCTCATTTTAGGAAGGACGTGGAAGCTTTGGAAAAGGTGCAAAGGAGATTTACCAGGATGTTGCCTGGAATGGAGAGTAGGTCTTACGAGGAAAGGTTGAGGGTGCCAAGCCTTTTCTCATTAGAACGGAGAAGGATGAGGGGCGACTTGATGGAGATTTATAAAATGATCAGGGGAATAGATAGAGTAGACAGTCAGAGACTTTTTCCCCGGGTGGAACAAACCATTACAAGGGGACATAAATTTAAGGTGAATGGTGGAAGATATAGAGGGGATGTCAGAGGTAGGTTCTTTACCCAGAGAGTAGTGGGAGCATGGAATGCACTGCCTGTGGAAGTAGTTGAGTCGGAAACATTAGGGACCTTCAAGCAGCTATTGGATAGGTACATGGATTACGGTAGAATGATATAGTGTAGATTAATTTGTTCTTAAGGGCAGCACAGTAGCATTGTGGATAGCACAATTGCTTCACAGCTCCAGGGTCCCAGGTTCGATTCCGGCTTGGGTCGCTGTCTGTGCGGCGTCTGCACGTCCTCCCCGTGTCTGCGTGGGTTTCCTCCGGGTGCTCCGGTTTCCTCCCACAGTCCAAAGATATGCAGGTTAGGTGGATTGGCCATGATAAATTGCCCCTAGTGTCCAAAATTGCCCTTAGTGTTGGGTGGAGGTGTTGACCTTGGGTAGGGTGATCTTTCCAAGAGCCGGTGCAGACTCAATGGGCCGAATGGCCTCCTTCTGCACTGTAAATTCTATGATAATCAATGATTAATCTAGGACAACGGTTCGGCACAACATCGTGGGCCGAAGTGCCTGTTCTGTGCTGTATTTTTCTATGTTCTATGTTCTATGTTCTCTGTGCTTTAAGGTGCTCTTCCTTCAGAAATAATCTCCTGAAGTAAAGACAGTTTTTCTCACGTGTATTCCGGCAGCACAATGGCAGCAAGACTTGGAGAGTGAACAAACAAATGAAATGGTTTCTGCTTTCCCGACTAAACACATATTTCTGTTCAATAGAAAATGTGGAGGTTTTCAAGTGAGGATTAACTTAGTACCTAGCATTTGACAATGCGTGATGAAACTCTGTACATGAAAATGCTTGGCCTTTCCTTTTATTATGCTTGATAAATGCAATAAATCAGCAGTCAAAATGCTTCCTTTCAATTTGTATTTAGGTCGACAGCTCTGAATGGCAAGATCATCTCTTGAAAGAGCAATGGCAAGTTTTGATTATATGGGCAAGTTTTATGATGTTGACTGACAGTGAACAGCAATAGGCTGACAAGCTAATGCAGGCCAAATCAAAACCAATAAAACAATAGCAAATTAAACTTATTTGTGAATGTTGCAAGCAAAATGTTATTACTGCAACATTTTCCATCCTTTGAGCAATTGCTGCAAAACAGTAGGAATTGGTGATAAGGATTTTATTTGAACTCATGAACTGGCCCGTGTAAGTGTATTTCATACTTTAAAATATAAAAGTCTATTTGCCTATTGACTCTATTTGTTTCTAAATGTAATGTACAATTTGCGCTGTGATAGATTCCCCCGAGGGAAAAGCATACACGAGACAAGTTCCCTGAAAGGAAACCTCTTAGCAAAGTAATATCACTGAGCTCAGTGAAAGTAATGAAGTGAAATTTCAACCCTTTACCACGGTAATGCTATCATCAGTACGGTTTTGTTGGCACTCAACAATACTGGTCTATCCAAACACGTGAAGTTCAATTGCTTCCCACGTCCCTTGCCATGCTTTGGGTTTTTATTTTTATTGACAGGACCTGGCCTGGAATTTCTCAAATGGACGTAAACAGAAATTTAACGATAACATTTACTATGGTTGCCACTCCAGCTTTGCTCACCAGTACATACATTGTAATTCTCATTTGTACCTCATTTGTACCTCTCATTAACATATGGCAGGGGGGTGGGCACGGGAGCAATAGGTCAGAAGGTGAGAGCATTGAGGGAGAACTAGGGAATAGGGACAGTGTGGCTCTGAGGCAGAGCAGACAGGGAGAAGTTGCTGAACACAGTGGGTCTGGTGGCCTGAAGTGCATATGTTTTAATGCAAGGAGCATTACGGGTAAGGCAGATGAACTTAGAGCTTGGGTTAGTACTTGGAACTATGATGTTGTTGCCATTACAGAGACCTGGTTGAGGGAAGGGCAGGATTGGCAGCTAAACGTTCCAGGATTTAGATGTTTCAGGCGGGATAGAGGGGGATGTAAAAGGGGAGGCGGAGTTGCACTACTTGTTCGGGAGAATATCACAGCTGTACTGCGAGAGGACACCTCAGAGGGCAGTGAGGCTATATGGGTAGAGATCAGGAATAAGAAGGGTGCAGTCACAATGTTGGGGGTATACTACAGGCCTCCCAACAGCCAGCGGGAGATAGAGGAGCGGATAGGTAGACAGATTTTGGAAAAGCGTAAAAACAACAGGGTTGTGGTGATGGGAGACTTCAACTTCCCCAATATTGACTGGGACTCACTTAGTGCCAGGGGCTTAGACGGGGCGGAGTTTGTAAGGAGCATCCAGGAGGGCTTCTTAAAACAATATGTAGACAGTCCAACTAGGGAAGGGGCGGTACTGGACCTGGTATTGGGGAATGAGCCCGGCCAGGTGGTAGATGTTTCAGTAGGGGAGCATTTCGGTAACAGTGACCACAATTCAGTAAGTTTTAAAGTACTGGTGGACAAGGATAAGAGTGGTCCGAGGATGAATGTGCTAAATTGGGGGAAGGCTAATTATAACAATATTAGGCGGGAACTGAAGAACCTAGATTGGGGGCGGATGTTTGAGGGCAAATCAACATCTGACATGTGGGAGGCTTTCAAGTGGCAGTTGAAAGGAATACAGGACCGGCATGTTCCTGTGAGGAAGAAAGATAAATACGGCAATTTTCGGGAACCTTGGATGGCGAGTGATATTGTAGGCCTCGTCAAAAAGAAAAAGGAGGCATTTGTCAGGGCTAAAAGGCTGGGAACAGACGAAGCCTGCGTGGAATATAAGGAAAGTAGGAAGGAACTTAAGCAAGGAGTCAGGAGGGCTAGAAGGGGTCACGAAAAGTCATTGGCAAATAGGGTTAAGGAAAATCCCAAGGCTTTTTACACGTACATAAAAAGCAAGAGGGTAGCCAGGGAAAGGCAAGGTTGGCCCACTGAAGGATAGGCAAGGGAATCTATGTGTGGAGCCAGAGGAAATGGGCGAGGTACTAAATGAATACTTTGCATCAGTATTCACCAAAGAGAAGGAATTGGTAGATGTTGAGTCTGGAGAAGGGTGTGTAGATAGCCTGGGTCACATTGAGATCCAAAAAGACGAGGTGTTGGGTGTCTTAAAAAATATTAAGGTAGATAAGTCCCCAGGGCCTGATGGGATCTACCCCAGAATACTGAAGGAGGCTGGAGAGGAAATTGCTGAGGCCTTGACAGAAATCTTTGGATCCTCACTGTCTTCAGGTGATGTCCCGGAGGACTGGAGAATAGCCAATGTTGTTCCTCTGTTTAAGAAGGGTAGCAAGGATAATCCAGGGAACTACAGGCCGGTGAGCCTTACTTCAGTGGTAGGGAAATTACTGGAAAGAATTCTTCGAGACAGGATCTACTCCCATTTGGAAGCAAATGGACGTATTAGTGAGAGGCAGCACGGTTTTGTGAAGGGGAGGTCGTGTCTCACTAACTTGATAGAGTTTTTCGAGGAGGTCACTAAGATGATTGATGCAGGTAGGGCAGTAGATGTTGTCTATATGGACTTCAGTAAGGCCTTTGACAAGGTCCCTCATGGTAGACTAGTACAAAAGGTGAAGTCACACGGGATCAGGGGTGAGCTGGCAAGGTGGATACAGAACTGGCTAGGCCATAGAAGGCAGAGAGTAGCAATGGAGGGATGCTTTTCTAATTGGAGGGCTGTGACCAGTGGTGTTCCACAGGGATCAGTGCTGGGACCTTTGCTCTTTGTAGTATATATAAATGATTTGGAGGAAAATGTAACTGGTCTGATTAGTAAGTTTGCAGATGACACAAAGGTTGGTGGAATTGCGGATAGCGATGAGGACTGTCGGAAGATACAGCAGGATTTAGATTGTCTGGAGACTTGGGCGGAGAGATGGCAGATGGAGTTTAATCCGGACAAATGTGAGGTAATGCATTTTGGAAGGTCTAATGCAGGTAGGGAATATACAGTGAATGGTAGAACCCTCAAGAGTATTGAAAGTCAAAGAGATCTAGGAGTACAGGTCCACAGGTCATTGAAAGGGGCAACATAGGTGGAGAAGGTAGTCAAGAAGGCATACGGCATGCTTGCCTTCATTGGCCGGGGCATTGAGTATAAGAATTGGCAAGTCATGTTGCAGCTGTATAGAACCTTAGTTAGGCCACACTTGGAGTATAGTGTTCAATTCTGGTCGCCACACTACCAGAAGGATGTGGAGGCTTTAGAGAGGGTGCAGAAGAGATTTACCAGAATGTTGCCTGGTATGGAGGGCATTAGCTATGAGGAGCGGTTGAATAAACTCGGTTTGTTCTCACTGGAACGAAGGAGGTTGAGGGGAGACCTGATAGAGGTATACAAAATTATGAGGGGCATAGACAGAGTGGATAGTCAGAGGCTTTTCCCCAGGGTAGAGGGGTCAATTACTAGGGGGCATAGGTTTAAGGTGAGAGGGGCAAGGTTTAGAGTAGATGTACGAGGCAAGTTTTTTACGCAGAGGGTAGTGGGTGCCTGGAACTCGCTACCGGAGGAGGTAGTGGAAGCAGGGACGATAGGGACATTTAAGGGGCATCTTGACAAATATATGAATAGGATGGGAATAGAAGGATACGGACCCAGGAAGTGTAGAAGATTGTAGTTTAGTCGGGCAGCATGGTCGGCACGGGCTTGGAGGGCCGAAGGGCTTGTTCCTGTGCTGTACATTTATTTGTTCTTTGTTCTTTGTATTTGCTGGAATATTTTAGAAATACACAAACCACCCAGGTTGAAGTTTAAAGCGCCACTTTGCACTGTCTAGTTCCTCTTACCATGTGGGAATTAAAGCTGGAAGCCATAAAACCATCATGTATGGGGTGGCATGGTGGCGCAGTGGTTAGCACTGCTGCCTCACAGCGCCGAGGACCCAGGTTCAATCCCGGCCCCGATTCACTGTCCGTTTTGAGTCTGCACATTTTCCCCGTGTCTGCCTGGGTCTCACCCCCACAACCCAAAGTTGTGCAAAGTAGATGGAGGCCATGCTAAATTGCCCCTTAATTGGAAAAATTTTATAAAAATTGTTTACACTTCATGGGCAAACCATGTTCAAGAATTTGTAAATTATGCAGACTTTAACATTCGTAATCATATTCATTCTGATATTGATAAATTCAAGGTGAAGATTGATAGATTTTTGGAAACAAAGACAATCAATGTTGTCTGGGCAGAACACAGGCAGGCGGTCGTTCTGACCGTATTGAATGTGGAGCCGGCTGGGAGGTCCTTAAGGGTCGACTCCTGATCGGATTGCGAATGTCCTTATTGTTGTATTTGGTCCTTTGTACTTGACGAAGGAATCCACCAAACACTTCGACTTGCCCAAACCAGAATCTTTTATTGAGTCTCGTGTGGTAAGATAGCAATCTGATACAGAGCACGTTATCATGGAGTCGGCTAACTACTCCTCTGGAACTTGCAGCCAGCACTGACCATTCACATGTCTTACTACCCCCTCAATCTTCTTCTCAAGGTGGCCGGATGTGTCTCCCTTTATATTGGAGTCACAGGTCACATGATCTTGGTCTGGAGACTGCATGGTGTGTCTGTACCGCCACCTGCTGCTTGGAGGTCACACACCTTCCAACTATGATATAGCCCTTAGGCATATTTATCAGGTCATAAATATACATTTAAAGACCCAGAAACAACAGAACATTTTCAAAATATGACCATAAAATGCCAGAAATATGGCAGCATCTAAAAGTTTGGTTTAAATCTGTTGCCGGTTCAGAACTGACACAGCTGTATGTATTTTCGGGTCTCCATCAGGTAGGCACAAAGCTATTTAAGGAGAAGCAGAGTGCATTGCCAGGAGTTCTGTTGAATCGTCGTAAAGGATTGAGGAATACTGGGCACAGGGCAAGTAACTAATGCACCAATTTCTTCAATCTTTCCTGGAGAAAATTGGCATTATGCCTGTTTAACTAAATCATATGTGTCTCACCCACTTTTACCATTAAGGATGATCAGGCAGAATTTACAATATTGGAGGAGGGGAGAATTCTAAAATTGGGGGAACAGCGAAAGAACCTATGGATAGAAGTTTACAAATTTCCTCACAGATGGTACAGCATTTTTTGAAGGCTTCCTAAAAAATAAGTAAGTGATCTTTTTTCCAGCCCACTGCAGGTAGCTAGTTAAGTGTGTGGTACTGACAGAAATAAACCTTGGGAAGTTATACGGCCACGTTATTTTAAGGCCAAGATATTACCTTTCCTGACAATGTTCTTCAAGGAAAGTCTGGTCATTTAGAAGCTACACAAGAAGCATAATTAGGCATTTAAAGCTTTACCCGACATTAGAACTTATCTCCAACGTGACAGCTCCATCCTATAATGCTCAGGCTACTTTACAAATTCCTTTCTGATGGTTATTGCTGCCATTGACCACAAATAACTGTGTGCTCCCATTATTTCTACTTATCCTCATGGGGTGAAGTTGGCAGAGACAGAATGACACACAAGGGGTGGGATTCTCCAATAATGAGGCGATGTCCCCATGCCGGTGTGACGAGCGGCTCCAACCACTCCGGCGTCAACGGTCCCCGATAATGGGGAATGCTCCCTTTCCTCGGGGGCTAGGTCGGCGTCGGAGTGGTCCCCGCAGCTCCAGCCGGCGCAGGTCCGCGCATACGCGGGGGTTCCCTTCTCCGCGCCGGCCCACGGGCAATATGGCGGAGCCCTACAGGGGCCCGGCACTGAGGAACATATGCCACCACGGAACCAGCTCGACTGCCGATCGGTTGGTCCCGATCGTGGGACAGGCCACCCCCCCCCCGGGATTGGATCCCCCCGCCCCTTCCTCCAGGACGGCCCCTGCAGACACACCTTCCAGGTCCCGCCGTGTGGGACCTGAGTAACTCACGCCTGCGGGTCTCGGCCGAACTCGGCAGCCGCTCGGCCCGCTGGGGCCCGGAGAATCGCTGGGGGCCGCTTTCAACGGCCCCCGACCGGCACGGTAAGAATCCCGCGGGTGCCCGAGAATTGGCGGGGGAGAATTGGGAAACCGGCGCGTGGCAGCGGGCCGCGATTCTCGCGTCACCCTGGGGATTCTCCAACCCGGCGGGAGGGTTGGAGAATCCTGGCCAAGATCAGAAAAAGTGGTATACCAGAGCAGCGATGGTGAAGCTAGTCAATGGCAGCGGCCATTCTGCTACACCTCACTGCTTTCTCTAGTTGCAGTCTGCACAGAATTCCTGGGTTTCAGCAGGATAATTCCTGGGTTTAAATTCCTGCTGCTTGAAATAAAATAGTGCAGGTAAACAAATCCTCCAATGTCCCCATGTCTGATTGTGAATGCAAGTGCATAGGTAACAAGTTTTAATACTGAGTTGCAGTATTGCTAACTACAATACACAGCAAACTCATTTGGTATTTGTTCATTCGGAGTAGAAGGTGGTTTAAGCCCGAGTACAGAATGGGTACCATTCTGAATGCATCTAATCGTAAGTAGGCAAATAATATCCTTAACAGGTCCTGCTGATCAATGAGAATAATAAAACACAGGCTGCCAGCATTGATGGTGCTATTTATTGGCAACTTACTGAATGGGAGGTATCAATAGAATCCGTAGAATCCCTACAGTGCAGAAAGAGCCCAGCCGGCCCATCGGGTCGGCACTGACTGTCAGAAAGAGAACTCTATCAAGGCCCACACCCCGCCCTGTCCCCAGAACCCCACCTAACCTGCACATCTTTGGACACCAAGGCGAATTTTTTTAGCACGGCCAATTCACCTAGCCTGCACATCTTTATAATCTTTATTGATGTCACAGGTCGGCTTACATTAACGCTGCAGTGAAGTTACTGTGAAAATCACCCAGTCGCCACACTCCGGCGCTTGTTCGGGTACACAAAGGGAGAATTCAGAATGTCCAATTCACCTAACAAGGACGTCTTTCGGAACTTGTGGGAGAAACCCCACACAGACACGGGGAGAAAGTGCAGACTCCGCACAGACAGTTACCCAAGCCGGGAATCAAACCCGGTTCCCTAGCGCTGTGAGGCACCAGTGCCACCCACTGCGCCACCGTGCCGCCTTACGCTGCTGATACCATTTAAAGACAATGTGCATCTCTTAAATGGGCGGTGCACTTTGGCAACTATAACTGAAGACTGTGGACTACAGTCAGCACAGGAGGATATGCAAGTACTCTCTGCTTTTCCAATGTTGAAGTATCGGTGGAGGAGATTGGTAGGAGGGGAAAGCTCTTCCATCATTCAGGTGGCAAGAAGCCATGGCAGAAGTGGCAGAGCAAGTTAGTGCCAATTGTATCATACATGATATGGGGATCATTGCTCTTTTGAAACAAACAGCAACTTCTGAAGTTAATATGCACAGTTAAATGTGGAAATCCAGATGATGCTGTCAGTAATTTTGTGCTTCACCAGACGGTGCACTGTTCAGGTCCCCCTAGAATGCAATCAATTAGAAATCATTGAACTGACTCAAGTTTACCCTTTCATGCTAATAGTCTCAATGTAGAAAAAGTTCCACCTTGTGGAATAAGGTGTAACTGGGTTTTTCAAACTGAACTAAGTTTATGTCTATTGTGAAACGGCTTCATTGCCCCAAAAGAGTGGTATCGTATTTGCGAAATGATCACACTTCTGCATTATGATAAGATTTTGCAAAATTAATCTCAATAAGTTTACTTATTGAACTTTTTGGCTTTGACCTTAATCCACTGTGTATTTTCCAGTCATTTACTTTGCTATCTGTAAAATTCAATTGAAGGGATTCTGTGGTTTGCTGCGTCTGAAAACAGAGCTGGTTTAAATCATTGGTATTTGTATTTGTGGGTATTAGAAACAATTTTGTGTTTCTGTGTAAGAAAGGTTTAAAACTTTAGTTAGCTTCATGTTTAGCATGTCTATGGGTTTTGGTCACTTTAAACTGTGCGTGCATTATAATTAAAGGGTGTACAATGTGAAATTAACAGGGTTTAAAGGAAAACCGGATTGTTGCTTAGCAACCGAGGGCCACTCTAGGTTTGAAATAACTTTTGGGTTTAGTTTTAAGATGCATCGTCCCAAACTTCCCAAAGGAACAAAAGGACATCCCGAAACTAGGGAGTTGGGACGAAAGTAATGTCTCAGGAAAGCAGTTTGGTTAAAGGAACAAAGAACAAGAAGTTGAACAAGCTCTTGTTGGACGAAGTTAAAATAACAAGCAGAGAAAGTGCTCCGAGTTAAAGAGAGAGCTGCAGGAACCAGATTAAAGTTGAGAAGCCAGACATCTGAGGTAAATCAAAAGTTTGGTGACATCTCAATCCAGCCTGTGAAGCAGTTATGTTCTCTTTGCATGGCTGGGTACCTGAAGGAGTGTGTGGAAGCTTGACTGCATTTGGTAACTCCATAGAATCCCTACAGTGCAGAAAGAGGCTATTCGGCCCATCGAGTCTGCACTGCCCCTCTGAAAGAGCATCCACCCAAGCCCAATCCCCCACCCTATCCCCGTAACCCCACCTTACTCGCACGTCTTTGGACGCCAAAGGACAATTTTGTAGCATGGCCGCCCACCTAACCTGCACATCTTTGGACCGTGGGAGGAAACTGGAGCACCCGGAGGAAACCCACGCACACACGGGGAGAACGTGCAAACTCCACACAAACAGTCACCCAAGACTGGAATTGAACCCGGGACCCTGGCTGTGAGGCAGCAGTGCTAACCACTGTGCCACCGTGTCACCATGAGGCAGAGGAACACTGAAAGGAGAGATTGGAATTTGTAAACAAATTATTCTTGCTTGGGATGTGAATGTTGCCAGCATTCGTTGCCCATCCCTAATTGCCCTTGAACCGAGTGGCTTGCAGTGGCTCTCATTTCAGTGCGGGCTGTTCAGAGTCAGCCACGTCGCTGTGTATGCCTGGAGTCACGTGTAGGCCAGACCGGGTAAAGGACATGAGTAAACCAGATGGGTTTCTACAACTGACAATGGTTTCATGGTCATCATTAGATATTTAATTCCAGATTTTTTGTGAATTCAAAATTCACCATCTGCCGTGGTGGGTGGGATTCCAATGCAGGGCCCCAGACATTACCCTAGGTCTCTGAATTACTAGTCCAGTGAGAATGCCACTCCGCCATCAACTCCCCTTAATCCTGGAAGTGGATCCTTGGTGAAGCCATCTAAGAGAAAGCATTGTTTGGGAAAAGCTTCTAAGATGTGTTTTCCAAGAGTGGAGTTTGGAGACACTTTGGAAGTCAGAGTTCCAGTGAGATCACTTTGCGCAGTGTCACAAGCACCGAAGGGGGTTGTTTTGGATGTCATCTGCCACTAGGTTTCAGAGTGCGGTGTATCTGAATACATTTCGCCTATTGGTTGACATGGACTGTGTACTGTGTACTTACTGAGAACATTAGCGTGCTAGCCATTTTGTAATGTGTAATCCTCATAAATCTGGCTATTGTTACGCCACCCTGGGCAAGTGAGTGGACAAGTCCAGCCCCTCATGCCCAAGAGCCACAACGTAAGTGAATTAAGCAATAAATCTTATAAAAATACCCCGGGTCTTTGGCCCTTGGCTGCCAAATAATTACAGTCACCGGGTTTATAAATGTAAACACAATTACTGTTCATTTATAACATAGATCATAGAATTTACAGTGCAGAAGGAGGCCATTCGGCCCATCGAGTCTGCACCGGCTCTTGGAAAGAGCACCCTACCCAAGCCCACACCTCCACCCTATCCCCATAACACAGTAACCCCACCCAACACTAGGGGCAATTTTGGACACTAAGGGCAATTTAGCATGGCCAATCCACCTAACCTGCACATCTTTGGACTGTGGGAGGAAACCGGAGCACCCGGAGGAAACCCACGCACACACGGGGAGAACGTGCAGACTCCGCACAGACAGTGACCCAAGCCGGGAATCGACCCTGGAGCTGTGAAGCAATTGTGCTAACCACAATGCTACCGTGCTGCCCACAAGAACTATCATGGAAAAATGCAGTAACTACAACTGGATAACAACAAGCTAATACAACGACCCCCTTTTACTGTCCAACCCTCTACCCACACACACACACAAGACAGACAAACACAGAGAGGTGGAATGGGGTAAAAAATAATAAGGATGAAAGCCAAAAGAAAAGGGGCTTTCTGAGACTAATGTTTGACGCTGGGGCAGGATTTGTGGACTTCTACGGCAGCAAAACTGGTCCTGTAGCAGGACTGATTCAGCGACTGTGGAGGGGCTAGCACTGGCATCACATGGAACACAATCAATTCCAATGGCAAATGGTGCTGGGTTCGCCGGTTTCACAGTTGACATTCAGGAGGCTGACAAGCTGTAGCCACATATATGCACTTCACCCCTCACACACACTCATCCCAGCTAACAAGATGGAACTGGTTGTGCTGGAGCATGTCTATCCCACTGATGGGTCGGCTGAGGCCAGAGGGCACATAGGGGGGAAGACCCATACAACCTGTGGCCCTAAGTTCAGGGTGGGCAGTCAGCGGCGTGCGCAGCTGCACGGCTGCCTTGCAGGCCACAGCAATGGTGTTCTGCGCTCATCCACCCCGAACCCACAGCCCAGCGCCTGGCCCCCCTGGCCAGTGGCACGCCTGTCAGCAAACTATGGCGATGTTGGACACTTTCCGTACCCTCTCTTGCCCCCTCAGCAGCCACGGCGCCTGTTTCACGATTTTTAAAAGCCCAAGTAAACCTTGCCGTCAGGAATTCGCCCCAGTGGAGGTGGAGAATTAAGGAGGCCGCAGGGAATACTGGGCTAGACCCGCTAGTGATATGCCAACGGCAGTTACTGTACATGCGGAATGGGATGCATTGACACCGCTGTCGGGGCGACGGAGAATTGTGATTTGGCGTGGAAAGGGCGCCCGCCACAATTTTGGTATCAAAACTGATCCGCTGCCCTATTGTGATCCGCAGCCCTATTGTGATCCGCCGCCCTATTGTGATCCGCAGCCCTATTGTGATCCGCAGCCCTATTGTGATCCGCAGCCCTATTGTGATCCGAAGCCTTATTGTGATCCGCAGCCCTATTGTGATCCGCAGCCCTATTGTGATCCGCAGCCCTATTGTGATCCGCAGCCCTATTGTGATCCGCAGCCCTATTGTGATCCGCCGCCCTATTGTGATCCGCAGCCCTATTGTGATCCGCAGCCCTATTGTGATCCGCAGCCCTATTGTGATCCGCAGCCCTATTGTGATCCGCAGCCCTATTGTGATCCGCAGCCCTATTGTGATCCGCAGCCCTATTGTGATCCGCAGCCCTATTGTGATCCGCAGCCCTATTGTGATCCGCCGCCCTATTGTGATCCGCAGCCCTATTGTGATCCGCAGCCCTATTGTGATCCGCAGCCCTATTGTGATCCGCAGCCCTATTGTGATCCGCAGCCCTATTGTGATCCGCAGCCCTATTGTGATCCGCAGCCCTATTGTGATCCGCAGCCCTATTGTGATCCGCAGCCCTATTGTGATCCGCAGCCCTATTGTGATCCGCAGCCCTATTGTGATCCGCAGCCCTATTGTGATCCGCAGCCCTATTGTGATCCGCAGCCCTATTGTGATCCGCAGCCCTATTGTGATCCGCCGCCCTATTGTGATCCGCAGCCCTATTGTGATCCGCAGCCCTATTGTGATCCGCAGCCCTATTGTGATCCGCAGCCCTATTGTGATCCGCAGCCCTATTGTGATCCGCAGCCCTATTGTGATCCGCAGCCCTATTGTGATCCGCAGCCCTATTGTGATCCGCAGCCCTATTGTGATCCGCAGCCCTATTGTGATCCGCAGCCCTATTGTGATCCGCCGCCCTATTGTGATCCGCAGCCCTATTGTGATCCGCAGCCCTATTGTGATCCGCAGCCCTATTGTGATCCGCAGCCCTATTGTGATCCGCAGCCCTATTGTGATCCGCCGCCCTATTGTGATCCGCAGCCCTATTGTGATCCGCAGCCCTATTGTGATCCGCAGCCCTATTGTGATCCGCAGCCCTATTGTGATCCGCAGCCCTATTGTGATCCGCAGCCCTATTCTGCTGTCAGCTGACGGAGAATCTCGCTCACGAGTCTTTGCTTCAAATGGTGGTTCTTTAGTCCTCTTTCCTCGCAGCTGGCTGGTTGATCAATGTCTCAGTTTACAGCTGGTAATGGCCTTCCGTGCAGAATTATTCATTCACTTACAGGCAAGCGGGCTGTCTGGAGAGATGCTTCATTTCTTACCAAACTGGGCCTTCAGCTTGAGGTTTACATTCAGGCCTATATCTTTCTGTGCAGACACTTTATTTCGCATCAAACCTTGGTTTGACTTCAGGCCTCTGCCGTCTCAAGAGAAGGATATCCAGACATAGTGCAGACAGAGTTGGCCTTCTGTAGAGGTTTGGTTAGGTTGTTTCTGGAGAGAGTTAGTTAGATCCCTCCACCCAGGCTGCAGAATGGAACCTTGTGGCTCGGAAAGCATTCCAGTGGGATAATATCCAATCACCGCCTGTTATCAGGCAGAGCACAGCCTTTTGGGGCAATTAATTGGTCTTCAGCCAAATCAATCAAACCGAATCTCAGCAAATCTCTGCCATTGGAGCCGGTCAGTCTACAGCACAAACTTGAACCAGCACAATGATCTCTCCTGCTGCTAAAATCCTCTGCTTGAATTAAAGGCACAGGCTACTTGACTTAAAGACGCATGTCCATTAATCATCCATGGATCAAAATTAATGGCAAAAATAAAGGAAAGGAGAAATAAGGGAATGACCAGGGAATAAACAGGAAGGGAGTGAGGGGGCAGTGTATTATAGTTAATCTTTTCTTGTTTAATAATGTTTTATTCTTTTGTTAAAAGTTAATCGGCAGCCCTGTGCCTCTGTTCATCCATGCCACTAAAAAAAAATACAAGTTACGATCTATCGAGCCAGGGTTCTATTCTGGGGCCTGATTGTCCAGTAACAACATCTGCTATGATTGTGACAGCTGTCTGTGAGAATACTTCCATGTGATTGGTTGCTTCCTGCATTTGATGACATCACTGCTGCTGGAAGCCTGGGGATCTCCTTGATTTGGCGTGAGATTCAAACTGATGTTGGGAAAGGGGAAATCTATCCTGGAGAGATCACCAGGGGCGGGATTCTCCAATTGCCGATGCTGAAATCGCGATCGGCGATTGGCCGGAGAATCCGTTTCTACGCCGAAATTGAGGGCGTCGATGTTTTGTGGATGCTCCACCCCCTCAAAATCGGCACACTCGGGGAGTATGCCGCACGTCGTCGGGATGGCCCCAGAACATCACCTGACACCCTCCCCTGATGCTCTGCTCTGATTGGGCCAACTTCCCAACAGCATGGGACATGTATCTTCTCAACGTTCATGAAGCCGGGGGCTTTACGTTGGCTCGGCTGCTCGCCCCGCACTGGGCGGACGCCACTGACATTATGGTTGTGAGGCCAGAAGCTTCGTCCGGACATAGCTGCAAAATCGGAGAGCCCACAATGTTTCTAGGAAGCCGTGCTCCATGCTCAGCAGCTCAAACAAACTTTACTGGTCCTGGCTGTAGCTCGCAGTTAGCCTCTCTCTTCTTTCTGGAAGCACAAGCAGTTCTTCCATTCACCATATGTAAAAAAAAAACCACTGTTGGACCAACAACTGACACTTGCAATCTGATCAAAGGTCCTCCTTCTGCGGTGGAACAACTGTAGGAACCTCCCAACCAGACCCCACGGGAGGCTAATCAGCTGGTGCAACATGAGGTTACACTACAATAGCTCACTTCCTGCTCCAGGGGATGAACAATGTACACAATTGTCTGCTGTGTGTATAATTGTCTGGGGTTCTACATGGACCAAAAACATAGTTGCGTCGGCCATCACCAGACCAGGACAGTATCCAATAGAACCTCAAACTGGGCAGATGAAGGATTGACTGCAGTGAAGGGCAGTTTTCCAGCAATATACAGCCCACATTGAAAAGCAATCGTTGAGGGATTATTTTTATTTTGGATGCTGATGCTGACAGAGGCATTGCCTGGATGCTAGGCTGGCATTTTCTGCGTGGCGATGATCGGGCCGGGGGTGGTGGTGTCCTGTTTGGTCGGGCGGGGGGGCATGGGGGGGGGGGGGGGGGCAGGTGACCCTCCTTATAGTGAGTCGGGGTTTTGGATGTCACGTTGGGGGCGGGAGAGATTGAGACATCATTTTTAAATAGCGAGCAGTTCCTTGTTGCAGAAAACAAAGAACATACAGTGTAGAAGGAGGCCATTCGGCCCATTGAGTCTGCACCGACCCACTTAAACCCTCACTTCCAGCCTATCCCCATAACCCAATAATCCCACCTCACCTTTTTGGTCACTAAGGGCAATTTTATCATGGCCAATCCACCTAACCTGCACGTCTTTGGACTGTGGGAGGAAAGCGGAGCACCCGGAGGAAACCCACGCAGACACGGGGAGAACGTGCAGACTCCGCACAGACAGTGACCCAGTGGGGAATCGAACCTAGGACCCTGGCACTGTGAAGCAACTGTGCTATCCACTTGTGCTACCATGCTGCCCTAACAGGATTGAGTGCAGTCTTATCGGGGAGGCTGTACTTGCTGAGGCCGCAGGTCTACCTGGGCGGGCGTTAGATAGCGGGGTGTTTCTCTCTGAGCACCGGGAACCATCCGGCTAATCTCTCACGCTACAGGACTCTGTACCCATTCGGGTAGATTGTGCCCAAGGGGACCAAAACTGTGCACAGTACTCCAGGTGCGGCCTCACCAATGCCTTGTACAGTTGCAGCAACACTTCTCTACTTTTAAACTCTATTCCTTTAGCTATAAAGACCAAAATTAAATTTTCCTTCCTTATTACCTGCTGTATCTGCCTGCTCATCTTATGTGATTCATACACCAGGACACCCAGATCCCTCTGCACCGAAACATTCCCAAGTTTCTCTCCATTTAGATAATAAGATGTCCATTTTCCCGACCAAAATGGATAACCTTCACACTTATCCACGTTAAACTCCATCTGCCAAACTTTGGCCTACAGACTTTTTAAAAAACAAATTTAGAGTACCCAATTCATTTTTTCCAATTAAGGGGCAATTTAGCGTGTCCAATCCACCTACCCTGCACATCTTTGGGTTGTGGGGGCGAGACCCACCCAAACACTGGGAGAATGTGCAAACTCCACACGGGCAGTGACCCAGAGCTGGGATTGAACCTGGGACCTCGGCGCCATGAGGCAGCAGTGCTAACCCACTGCGCCACCGTGCTGCCCCGACCCACAGCCTTAACCTATCTATATTCATTTGTAAATTTCTCATTTCCTCATTGCAACTTACCGTTCCACCTATTTTTGCGTCACCCGTAAATTTGGCTACAGTACGTTCTATCCTGATATCCAAATCAGTAATATACATTGACAGGAATTCTCCATTGCCTATTGCCGGTAGCAGCGTTCCTGATGCAGCAGAGAATTTTGTGTCGGGCAGAAAACGGGATGGGCGCCAGTGCTCCAGTTCCCCCACTAGCAGCGGCGTCGAGGTTCGTGCCCTGTGCCAGTAGGAGGATGCAAATGGGTCGTTTGACACATTTGCATCCTGTTAACGGGCTGAACACCAGATTCTCCGCCTCCATGGAGCTCTAGCTCTCTCAACGAGGATTCACACGGGTGTGGGACCGTGTGGTGGGCCAAGGGGGTACGTAATTAATGTAGGTGCCCACAATGCAAATCTTGCGAACCCCACCTGCAGCCCCCACTATCAGACCTCCCATCAAACCCATCCACCAGAGACCCCAATCACAGACCCACACAAGAGACCTCCATCAGAGATGCCAACAGACTCGCCTTCAGACCCTCATATCGGACAGTCCCCCATATCAAAGATCCCCCATTAGAGACCATCCATATCAGAGAAAACCCCATCAGAGACCTCCACCCATATCAGAGACCCCCCACCCCCACTCACCCCTGGCTGGAAGATGAAGAGCAGTCGCAACAGAAACAGTGAATAATCACTTCATTCACCTGTCACTTACACCGGCTGCCTCAGGCAGATGAGTAGAAAGCAGCAGTTTTTACTTCATTAAAAAAACAAAATAAATCACAAGATTTTAAACTCCCTCAAATCCTTTGATCTGCAAGCCTTCTATTCACTTTCAAAGTCAAATAGCTTTTCATAGGCTGTAATTGACAGGGTAATAGCTTCCAGACAGTCAAGTGTCTGGATTGTTTATTTTAATTTCTCTTCACATTTGAATGCATCTCAAGGACCCTGTTTTGAACCTAACCACAATGTTTATAAACATCTACATGTTAAGTGTTTTCCCTTCCTCTTTTTCTCAGCAGAAAGCACTTCACTGCTTTTGATGTGGTCAGAATCTATCAATCCTAGTTACATGTTTACATTGCAGTTAGTTTCACAGCAGGCTGCCTTGAAATCCACTCAAGCGTGAAGGGAAATGAAATTTAAAAATCCAGACAGCTGGTTGTGCGTGCAAACTGTCAATCACAGATTAGTAAAATCAATTTCACATTAATGTGAATGAAAGCCTTGCGGATCAAAGATCTGAGGGGGTTTAAACCCAGCTGATGTGGTTTTATCCTTTTAGGAATGTGCAGGTGCTGCTTCCTCTGCCTGAGCCAGCAGATGTATTGCACAGGTGAGTTTTAAAGCAGTGATTCTTTTTCACTGTCACTGTCTGGACTGTTCTCTAGCTTCCAGGCAGGGGGCTCTCTTATGGGGGGTCTCTGGTGAGGTTCTTTTTAATGGGGTAGTCTGGTTGGGGTTTCTGTTATGGGGGTCTCTGGTGGGGTGTCTGAATTGGCGGGTTTCTGATGCCAGTCTCTCTTAAGCGGGGGAAGATGTAGATGTGGTCAGACGATGATGTGATGACGCGACTGCAAAAATGGTCCTGCGCCGGGAGCTCGGGAATTCTCCCCAGAGCGCGGGCAGAACACAAGCATGGAGCAGCTGCACAGCTAGTGAATAAAGTATTGTTCGTCACAAGTCCTTGTGGTCAGTGTTTGGGAATCCGGCACTTCCACATTGTCAGGTAGCATTTTGCCGGCAGTTCTTTTTGGGCTGAATCATAATTCAGGAGCTGATTTTGAAAGCCTTGTGAAACAAGATGCAAGGTCGCTGCATGAGAAATTGATACATTCAGCAGTATTCACAAAGAATGAGCTCAGATTTAGTTAAAAGGCTACCTTTAATTAATCTTTTAGAAAAATGTGGTGCAGGAGCTATTGCTGTTTCGAATTTAAAAAAAAGCTGACTATTGGATCAGTTCTTTAATCAGCAGATTTACTAGTAGTTCCGAAATGTAATGTATTGAACTTAATGCAGCATGTATTTGTGATCCAGTCACTACTCCCATAAAGTAATGTAAACAAGCAACATAAGTCCACACTTCCCACTCCAACAACCACAGCAGCAGTTTTAGCATTTGCTGCTCTCTCTTTTCCCCACATTTTCCCCTTTAATTCATTACAATATCAACCAGCATTTTTTTAAAAAAATGTCTCCACAGTCCCAGAAGACCATCGGCTGCTTTCCCCTTTGAGGGGGAGAGCTGACTGGTGGTGATTTAACCCGAGGGTCGCCACATCCTCAGGCGCGGGGCAAGGTTGAGAAGGCGGGGCCTTCATGAATAACCTCAGCCGGCACGGGAATTGAACCCACGCTGCTGGCCTCACTCTGCATTTATAGAAGTGTCTTTCGCCTAGTCAAAATGTCCCAAGGTGTTTTAAGGAAGTATCATCGAGGAAAATTTGACACTGAGCCACATAGGAGATCTGAGGAGAGTTATCCAAAAACTTGACCAGAGTGTGACAATATAGAAATGTTCAGTATACAAAGTACGAAGTCTTACACCACCAGGTTAAAGTCCAACAGGTTTGTTTCAAACACTAGAAACAAACCTGTTGGACTTTAACCTGGTGTTGTAAGACTTCTTACTGTGCTCACCCCAGTCCAACGCCGGCACCTCCACATCACAGAGTTAATGTCATGTTACAATTAACCACCAGATGGAGCTAGATGCAGTACTATATAAGGTACTGACTCTCACGCTTCTGGGAGAGAGAGTGAAGGCTGGAGTAGAGTGGATTGGAGTGATCTAGAGAGGATCGAGTACAGTTAGAGTTAGAGCGTGGAGACTAGTGTTCATTTAGTGTAGATTACTATAATTCTTGTTTACTAAAGGAGTAGGCGGTCGAGCATAATTTAAGTAAATAAAAGCTAGCTTTGTTAATGGAGTTAGCTTCTGTGGTCTTTGTGAACACAGGGCAGCACGATAGTGCAGTGGATAGCACTGCTACCTCACGGCGCTGAGGTCCCAGGTTCAATCCTGGCTCTGGGTCACTGTCCGTGTGGAGTTTGCACATTCTCCCCGTGTTTGCATGGGTTTCGCCCCCACGACCCAAAAATGTGCAAGTTAGGTGGAGTGGCCACGCTAAATTGCCCCTTAATTTGAAAAAATTAATTGGGTACTCTAAAAAAGTCTTTGTGAACACTACGAAATCCATCCTGATAACAGCATCGCAAAGAGCACCACACAGAGAGGTAGGTTTTAAGAGCCATCTTAAATGGGAAGAGGCAGGTAGAGAGGCAAAGAGATTTACGGAGGGAAATGCCAGAGTTCGGGGCCCAGGCATCTGAAAATGTGGCTGCTAATGGTGAAGTGATTGAAAAATAAACACGGTTGCTGAATTAGGGTGGAGGTGTGGGCTTGGGTAGGGTGCTCTTTCCAAGAGCCGGTGCAGACTCAATGGGCCGAATGGCCTCCTTCTGCACTGTAAATTCTATGAAATCTATGATGATGATGTGGAGGTGCATGGAGATCTCAAACGCTGTGGGACTGGAGGAAGTCACAGAGATAACTGTAGGATTAGTGTGTTCAGAACTGAAAGGGTTAATGTGGGACTGGGAGCCAGTATCACCCACAAGATGTTTCAAAGGGAGTCTCGTGACTAGTAGTCGTCTGAATGATGTTTGCTCATGGTGAGACCTGAAGAAGTTTTTTTTCTACAATAAATAGTTACTGTTAAAGCTTCATGTCTCTGAACCTCTTCCTTTGACAACCTCAGCACCATTCAACAATAACGAGGGAGGGGCCATGGAGCAATTCAAAAACAAGGATCAGAATTCAAAGCTCGTGGTCTGGATTCTCTGTTTTGGGGACTTAAGTCCCCACGCCATCACGAAAACTGGTCTTTTACGGCAGGAAAACTGGCGTCAAAAGGCCACAGATTCACCGTTTGCTGGGGGCCAGCAGGCAGCCGTCGTGGAACTCGCAGCTCCAGCAGCCGATACGGCCCCCTGCACTTCCGGGTCAGAGGCTGCACATGCGCACGGCCTCCAGCGGCCGCGCCGTGCTCCACGGCGGACTCAGCCCGCGGACCTGGACCGCCAAAATAGTACCCGCATCGGCCTCTCTCCACGGGTACGCCGATTTTCAGGGGGGGGGGAGAATTGCGAAACTGCACCGGTCCCGATTTCGTGGGCGAAAACGGATTCTCCACCCCGTCATCGAACGCGATGTTGGGGTGTGCAGAATCTGGCCCCGTGCCTTCTTTTGTAAAACCAGTTGAAATAATTTTTAGACAATTATTTGCAGGTGCATATACCCACACGTACACAACACATACTGTCGTGGAAATTAAAATGAAGACAAATTCCTCGAGGTTCAATTTAAGGAGATTTATTTACACAAATATATTTGCGGAGAGAGAGTGTTCCGGCTGCGTAGCTAGGGCATTATGAGATTCGATTGATGGAAGCATATCTTTATAGTCTGAAATAACAGCTTGAATAAACAGCCATGTTTATATGAAATAGACCTTGGAAAGTACGTAAGATGAAATACGTAGGACGTATGTTCTTGCCCTTGGCTAAAAACAACTCGAGTACACATTTTGTTATAATTCGGAGGACAATGTGTTATCATAATAAGGCCGAGACCAAAATATTAAGCAATATTTTGTTTACGTTAACTGACCTACTTACTTCCGTTCAAAAGCAGTGTTGAACTATAGTCAAGCATTTCCCAGCATGCTTCTAAGTTGGCAACTCATTAATTTCCCTTCCGCATTTACATACACACACACACACACACATACACGCACTTACAGATACATACACGCACACATACGTACACACACATACACAGCAACTCTTTTGCAACATAGACAGATTTATTATGCTCAATATACATCTATTTTAATGTTATCTCTTTTCCAGTGGGTTTTTAAAGTGACGCTGATAGGACCTGACAATTTGCAGATGGAAATTAAAGAATGGATGTTTCCGTTAATGGTGGGAAAGCTGAGTTAGGACAGTTTCTGTCTGCCCAATCTACCCCGGGGAAAACAGTCACTCTTTGAATTGTCATGGTATGGAGGCAGGCGCCCTGTCCAACTAGGGGCAGTGTGAAGAGCAGCCTCTTGAGGCTGAAGGGCCGATTAGCGACCTTTGGCAGGCTACGATGGAGGAAAGAACAGTCAAACTTGGAAATGACGGGTACTGGTTTGAGCTGGGGTTCCATCTACCTATACAGGACCAGTTCGGGCCGGAGCCTGTCATTATCAAGTTTCTTTCCATCAGGCATTTCAACGTGATTCAAAATTGTTCCTGCTGCGGGGAGGGAGGGGGCCCCTTACTCGCCTTCAATGTTGTCACTACCGCATCCCTCTCCTCCATCCCTTGGCATGGAGGCCTGGAGGCTGGAAAATCCCAATCAGCCTTAACGGGCCTAATCGGCTGGCTACCTCGTGGGGATAGGTAGCACTGAAAGGTGCCACAGCCGTTTTGGCAGTGCCGAAGTTGGAGAATAGGCATGCCGACCAGTGTTGGTATTTTCAGACTCTGTCTGTCTCCACACGTGCCTGTTATCAGAGGCCGTTTCCCAGTATGTGTTCTGAAAAGGCATTCGGTCACTGACCTGACTAGCAGAGCTGCAACTGAAGAGCCCCGTAGAAACATCTGTATTGGCATTTTGAGATTTTTCAGAATCTTTTGTGTATTTGCTTTTTGTTTATTTCCTGCATCCACCGTGTTGATTAGCGTTCTGACACTACGTTGAAGTAGCGAGCTTTCTCAAGGCAATCCCTATTAGTCGCGTGTTTCTGGAGCAGTAACCAAGATGAGACCTGCTAGCCAGGCAGGTTCGCTTGAGCCGATCTTCCAATACCTTTCACCAACATTTACAGGGGGGGGGGCATTTAAACATTGTGAAAGTCTGATTCCACAAGCTCAATGTCAGAAGGCAGCCTCAGCACCATATGACTAGCATTGCTAACGGTACTCAAACTTCCTCCTACTGGCTCTTCCCAGACATGCTGGAACATTACCCTGTTGGTAGAGTACCATAGAATGGTCATAAAGAACATGCTCTTCGCTATCACTTCTTTCTGCACCATGTTCTGATTGCGAGCAATCAACCAAGGGTCAAATTGTTACTCTGCTCCGTCACTTGCCTTCCTTTCTGTGTATTGTACTAAGCATTAGGTTTTCCCAGACATTTCAGTTACTGAAGCAAGCATTACATCTTAAAATGCAATTAAGTGCATTTGATGCTGTTATCGAGATGTGGGATTCTAATGTACGCAGCCGGGACAAATGCTGATTCAGTCCATCATCGCCACCTGAAGGTTTATCAAGCGGGAGGTAACATTTGCATCGCATAATCATCTCAAGCAAGATGAAAACTCCCTCTGATTATTCACCATATCACCTGCCACTGTTGCCCCACAATCAACAACTTGGGTTCGTAATGTTATAGCTACAAACGTGGAGTAGGAAAGAGACTGGATCCTCAGGGACAAGTGTCACGTCAGAGTACCCTTTAAGAAATGAGTGTTTAAGAAATGTACCTTTAGGAAATGGAGCTGCTCATTTTACTGGAGTGATGTCAGAGCGTGGGTGGAGCTGAGCTCTACTTCTGCTTTATAGTTTCAGTTTGAGAAAGCTTGGGTGTGTCTGTGTTTTTCAGTGAGCTGAATCTGAAGTTAAAAGTGAGCTGCACTGCTGTTGATCTCTGCCATCAAAAGACTATCGATGGATCATTTGGCGAACTCAGAATTGTAAAAAAGGTCTCAGTATTGAATGTAAACCCTAATGTGCTCCTGTTTAGAGGTTTGTTAAGTCTTTTGGGATGTTGAAAGGACAGCATACAGGTTATTTAGTGTTGTATTCTTTGGGGGGTGTATTTGATTTAATGGTTGCTAAGATATTCACTGTTTGTTTTAAAAAGGTTAACTTGAGTTCATAGAATAAACATTGTTTTGTTTTAAAAAACCACTGACCCATTTTCTGCTGTACCATACCTGTAGAGTGAGCCCCATACCACAATCTATTAAAAGTTGTGGGTCAGGTGAACTCCATGATACACTTTGGGGTTCTCTAAACCCTGGCCCATAACACAAGTGAATCATTTCATGGCCTCTGAAACCTTTCTACCATGTTGCAAGGATCAATTTAAGAAGACGATGGGATACTCACCATTTGCCTGGATGGATGCAGCCTTAGAATAATGGCATTGAAGGAGGAGCCCAATGCCACACTGGTCAGAGCAGATTATTTGATTGGTACCCCTGGCACTAGACTCAATATCCACTCCCTCGCCTTGGTGGCTATAGTACGTATTATCTACAGGATGTATTGCAGCAATTCACCCAATTTACTTCAGCAACATCTCCATGTCCTGTGGACTTTATCTTCAAGGAGAACAAGAGAATAATTCTGTGTGGACACCATCATGTCCAATGCCATTCCAAGCTAGAAAAAGTCCTGACAATTCCATCATGGTGAATGCTTCAGCATCCTGGAATTCTTCACCTGATACTATTACAGGAACACAAACGTGTTCTCGTGAAGCTCGCCTGGTCCAACGTGGGTGGTCTTGCAAATATTCCTCGGGTCTCAGGTCCATAATTTGAAAATCTATCCTTAACTAACTTTTTGGGCGGGATTCTCCGACCCTCCCGCCGGTCGGGGGCCGTTGGCAGCGGCCCCCCTGCCGATTCTCTGGCCTGCAATAGGCCGAGTGGCCGCCCGTTTTCGACCGGTCCCTGGCTCCAGGGCGGCCTGCAGAGTCCTCGGGGAGGCGCGGGGGGATCTGGCCCCGGGGGGTGCCCCCACTGTGGCCTGGCCCGCGATCGGGGCCCACTGATCCGCGGGCGGGCCTGTGCCGTGGGGGCACTCTTTCCCTCCGCATCGGCCGCTGTCAACCTCCGCCATTGCCGGTGCGGAGAAGAAACCCCCTGCGCGTGGGCTGGGATGACGGCAGCACACGCTGGCGCTCTCGCGCATGCGCCAGCTCGCGCCGGCCGGCGGAAGTCCTTTGGCGCCGGTTGGCGTGACGCCAAACACTCCGGTGCCGGCCTAGCCCCTGAGGGTGCGGAGGATTGCGCACCTTCGGGGCGGCCCGACGCCGGAGTGGTTCACGCCATTCCTCGGCGCCGGTTCGTGGAGAATCCCACCCCATTCTTGATTTAGTTATATTCTCAGATGGTGGTACACACTCCATCAAGTAATATGTCATGATAAGCAAAATTCCATCAGAAAAGGATTCTCATCTTCCTTCCAACAGGCAACATGCCTGTAGTCAATAGAGGCTGAATGACAACAGAAACAAAAATAGCTTTCATCCTTCTTCAATTGAAGACTGTCAGATGTTTTCTAACCTTATGAGAGAGGAGTGCTAAGTGACAAGTGTAGCTCAATGTCCTTGATAGAAGTTTATACACAGTGTAAAGACTTTTGAAAAGTGCTGGAGCAGCTCATTGATTTTACCGATACGGAGAATAATGCATTAAACTGCATTATATCAACATCTGAAGATCAATAGCTTAAGTGCTACACCTTCAAAACGATTGCTTTCCTGTCTAAACCTTGTCTCTTACACAATTTCAGTTTTCAGGGGCTGCCTCGTCGACGGTGATGAAAGAATATTAGCTTTTTAAGTTCATGATTTACTGGGAAATCACTTGTTTGATACAATAGATTTCACAATCGTCTGCGTTTGACTATATTTTAAATACTGTTATGGGCGAGGCGTTTTCAGAACCCCAAAATGTATCATGGAGTTCAACCAATCTCCCCCTTTAATGGATTGTTGCTTTTCCAGCACATGGCTTGTCCCCCAGGAGTGAGATTACAATTATGGACGCGTGGGTTTTTAAACACAAAACAATGTTTATTCCATGAACTCAACTTACCACTTTTAAATAAACATTGGATCTCTTAACACCCCCTTACTTCAAAGATAACCCCGAAAATATTCCAACACTAAATAATCCTTCAGTTATTCTTTTCAACATCCAAGAGAGAATTAACACCTTTAAACAGAAACACATCAGGTTAAAGGCTTTACTATTACGAGTTTAAATCACCCAAATGATCCAGAGATAGCCTTTCATGGTAGAGATCACAGCAGATCCAGCTCACTGCAAAACATAGACAAACACCCAGCTCTTTTCCTCAAAACTGAAACTTCAAAATGGCTGAACTGAGCTCAGCTCCACCCACTCTCTGACATCACTGTCTTCTTAAAGGTACATTGCTTAAACATCCATTTCTTAAAGGTACTCTCACATGACACCTCCCCCCAAGAAAGAAAATAAACCATCAACTTCAAGATGGTTTCATTTTTCACTTTTGCACCATCCACTAAGAAATGTACACAGTAAATGTAAATATACCTTTTCGTTTTTAAAAAAAACAACACATGCAAACAGCATAATAATATACTCCATTTTTCACGTTCTTCTTCCTCCAACCGAAATCCTTCTCGATTGACAGTCTCTTTGAACAAGAAAGTCTCTGCACAATCCATCCATTCCTCTACGCCTCGGCATTTCTCTTTAGAATCTAGAATCAGGTACTTTAGTTCAATCTGACCACAGAGTCCCTTACAATTCTCCAATACGGGAGCATTGGTGATCACAGCTTTCAGGCAGTCAAATGACTGTTGAAAGTCCGCTGTCCATTGAAATTTTTGACGTTTCATTAGCAAGTCCTTCAGAGGAGCAACCATGCTACAAATCTGTTGCACAAAAGTTCAATCAAATTCATTCATGCTAAGAGATCGCATTATTTCTCTTTCATAGAATTTCATAGAATTTACAGTGCAGAAGGAGGCCATTCGGCCCATCGAGTCTGCACCGGCTCTTGGAAAGAGCACCCCACCCAAGGCCCACACCTCCACCCTATCCCCATAACCCAGTAACCCCACCCAACACTAAGGGCAGTTTTGGGCACTAAGGGCAATTTATCATGGCCAATCCACCTAACCTGCACATCTTTGGACTGTGGGAGGAAACCGGAGCACCCGGAGGAAACCCACGCACACACGGGGAGGATGTGCAGACTCCGCACAGACAGTGACCCAAGCCGGAATCGAACCTGGGACCCTGGAGCTGTGAAGCAATTGTGCTATCCACAATGCTACCGTGCTGCCCTTAAGAACAAATTAATCTACCCTATATCATTCTACCATAATCCATGTACCTATCCAATAGCTGCTTGAAGGTCCCTAATGTTTCTGACTCAACTACTTCCACAGGCAGTGCATTCCATGCCCCCAATACTCTCTGGGTAAAGAACCTACCTCTGACATACCCCCTATATTTTCCACCATTCACCTTAAATTTATGTCCCCTTGTAATGGTTTGTTCCACCCGGGGAAAAAGTCTCTGACTGTCTATCTATTCCCCTGATCATCTTATAAACCTCTATCAAGTCGCCCCTCATCCTTCTCCGTTCTAATGAGAAAAGGCCTAGCACCCTCAACCTTTCCTCGTAAGACCTACTCTCCATTCCAGGCAACACCTGGTAAATCTCCTTTGCACCTTTTCCAACATCCTTCCTAAAATGAGGCGACTAGAACTGTACACAGTACTCCAAATATGGCCTTACCAAGGTTTTGTACAGCTGCATCATCACCTCACGGCTCTTAAATTCAATCCCTCTGCTGATGAACGCTAGCACACCATAGGCCTTCTTCACAGCTCAATCCACTTGAGTGGCAACTTTCAAATGAAATGAAATGAAAATCGCTTATTGTCACGAGTAGGCTTCAATGAAGTTACTGTGAAAAGTCCCTAGTTGCCACATTCCGCCGCCTGTTTGGGGAGGCTGGTACGGGAATCGAACCGTGCTGCTGGCCTGCCTTGGTCTGCATTAAAAGCCAGCGATTTAGCCCAGTGTGCTAAACCAGCACCTGGTGTATGATGTATGAACATAGATGTATGAACATTGACCCCAAGATCTCTCTGCTCCTCCACATTGCCAAGAACTCTACCGTTAACCCTGTATTCCGTATTCATATTTGGCCTTCCACAATGGACAACCTCACACTTTTCAGGGTTAAACTCCATCTGCCACTTCTCAGCCCAGCTCTGCATCCTATCTATGTCTCGTTGCAGCCGACAACAGCCCTCCTCACTATCCACAACTCCACCAATCTTCGTATCATCTGCAAATTTACTGACCCACCCTTCAACTCCCTCATCCAAGTCATTAATGAAAATCACAAACAGCAGACGACCCAGAACTGATCCCTGCGGTACGCCACTGATAACTGGGATCCAGGTTAAATATTTGCCATCCACCACCACTCTCTGACTTCTATCGGTTAGCCAGTTCGTTATCCAACTGGCCAAATTTCCCACTATCCCATGCCTCCTTACTTTCTGCATAAGCTTACCATGGGGAATCTTGTCAAATGCCTTACTAAAATCCATGTACACTACATCCACTGCTTTACCTTCATCCACATGCTTGGTCACCTCCTCAAAGAATTCAATAAGACTTGTAAGGCAAGACCTACCCCTCACAAATCCGTGCTGACTATACCTAATCAAGCAGTGTCTTCCCAGATGCTCAGAAATCCTATCCCTCAGTACCCTTTCCATTACTTTGCCTACCACCGTAATAAGACTAACTGGCCTTTAATTCCCAGGGTTATCCCTATTTCCTTTTTTGAACAGGGGCACGACATTTGCCACTCTCCAATCCCCTGGTACCACCCCTGTTGACAGTGAGGACGAAAAGATCATTGCCAACGGCTCTTCAATTTCATCTCTTGCTTCCCATAGAATCCTTGGATTATATGGACTTGTCTATCCTCAGGTTTTTCAAAGTGTCCAACACATCTTCCTTCCTAACAAGTATTTCCTCGAGCTTACCAGTCTGTTTCACACTGTTCTCTCCAACAATATCGCCCCTCTCATTTGTAAATACTGAAGAAAAGTACTCGTTCAAGACCTCTCCTATCTCTTCAGACTCAATACACAATCTCCCGCTACTGTCCTTGATCGGACCTACCCTCGCTCTAGTCATTCTCATATTTCTCACATATGTGTAAAAGGCCTTGGGGTTTTCCTTGATCCTACCCGCCAAAGATTGTTCATGCCCTCTCTTAGCTCTCCTAATCCCTTTCTTCAGTTTCCTCCTGGCTATCTTGTATCCCTCCCGTGCCCTGTCTGAACCTTGTTTCCTCAGCCTTACATCTCAGCCTTCTTACTCTTAACAAGACATTCAACCTCTCTTGTCAACCATGGTTCCCTCACTCGACCATCTCTTCCCTGCCTGACAGGGACATACATATCAAGGACACGTAGTACCTGTTCCTTGAATAAATTCCACATTCCATATACAGCGAGAGGACACCTCAGAGGGCAGTGAGGCTATATGGGTAGAGATCAGGAATAAGAAGGGTGCAGTCACAATGTTGGGGGTATACTACAGGCCTCCCAACAGCCAGCGGGAGATAGAGGAGCAGATAGGTAGACAGATTTTGGAAAAGAGTAAAAACAACAGGGTTGTGGTGATGGGAGACTTCAACTTCCCCAATATTGACTGGGACTCACTTAGTGCCAGGGGCTTAGACGGGGCAGAGTTTGTAAGGAGCATCCAGGAGGGCTTCTTAAAACAATATGTAAACAGTCCAACTAGGGAAGAGGCGGTACTGGACCTGGTATTGGGGAATGAGCCCGGCCAGGTGGTAGATGTTTCAGTAGGGGAGCATTTCGGTAACAGTGACCACAATTCAGTAAGTTTTAAAGTACTGGTGGACAAGGATAAGAGTGGTCCGAGGATGAATGTGCTAAATTGGGGGAAGGCTAATTATAACAATATTAGGCGGGAACTGAAGAACATAGATTGGGGGCGGATGTTTGAGGGCAAATCAACATCTGACATGTGGGAGGCTTTCAAGTGGCAGTTGAAAGGAATACAGGACCGGCATGTTCCTGTGAGGAAGAAAGATAAATACGGCAATTTTCGGGAACCTTGGATGGCGAGTGATATTGTAGGCCTCGTCAAAAAGAAAAAGGAGGCATTTGTCAGGGCTAAAAGGCTGGGAACAGACGAAGCCTGCGTGGAATATAAGGAAAGTAGGAAGGAACTTAAGCAAGGAGTCAGGTGGGCTAGAAGGGGTCACGAAAAGTCATTGGCAAATAGGGTTAAGGAAAATCCCAAGGCTTTTTACACGTAAATAAAAAGCAAGAGGGTAGCCAGGGAAAGGATTGGCCCACTGAAGGATAGGCAAGGGAATCTATGTGTGGAGCCAGAGGAAATGGGCGAGGTACTAAATGAATACTTTGCATCAGTATTCACCAAAGAGAAGGAATTGGTAGATGTTGAGTCTGGAGAAGGGGGTGTAGATAGCCTGGGTCACATTGTGATCCAAAAAGACGAGGTGTTGGGTGTCTTAAAAAATATTAAGGTAGATAAGTCCCCAGGGCCGGATGGGATCTACCCCAGAATACTGAAGGAGGCTGGAGAGGAAATTGCTGAGGCCTTGACAGAAATCTTTGGATCCTCGCTGTCTTCAGGGGATGTCCCGGAGGACTGGAGAATAGCCAATGTTGTTCCTCTGTTTAAGAAGGGTGGCAGGGATAATCCCGGGAACTACAGGCCGGTGAGCCTTACTTCAGTGGTAGGGAAATTACTGGAGAGAATTCTTCGAGACAGGATCTACTCCCATTTGGAAGCAAATGGACGTATTAGTGAGAGGCAGCACGGTTTTGTGAAGGGGAGGTCGTGTCTCACTAACTTGATAGAGTTTTTCGAGGAGGTCACTAGGATGATTGATGCAGGTAGGGCAGTAGATGTTGTCTATCTGGACTTCAGTAAGGCCTTTGACAAGGTCCCTCATGGTAGACTAGTACAAAAGGTGAAGTCACACGGGATCAGGGGTGAACTGGCAAGGTGGATACAGAACTGGCTAGGCCATAGAAGGCAGAGAGTAGCAATGGAGGGATGCTTTTCTAATTGGAGGGCTGTGACCAGTGGTGTTCCACAGGGATCAGTGCTGGGACCTTTGCTCTTTGTAGTATATATAAATGATTTGGAGGAAAATGTAACTGGTCTGATTAGTAAGTTTGCAGACGACACAAAGGTTGGTGGAATTGCGGATAGCGATGAGGACTGTCTGAGGATACAGCAGGATTTAGATTGTCTGGAGACTTGGGCGGAGAGATGGCAGATGGAGTTTAACCTGGACAAATGTGAGGTAATGCATTTTGGAAGGGCTAATGCAGGTAGGGAATATACAGTGAATGGTAGAACCCTCAAGAGTATTGAAAGTCAAAGAGATCTAGGAGTACAGGTCCACAGATCACTGAAAGGGGCTACACAGGTGGAGAAGGTAGTCAAGAAGGCATACGGCATGCTTGCCTTCATTGGCCGGGGCATTGAGTATAAGAATTGGCAAGTCATGTTGCAGCTGTATAGAACCTTAGTTAGGCCACACTTGGAGTATAGTGTTCAATTCTGGTCGCCACACTACCAGAAGGATGTGGAGGCTTTAGAGAGGGTGCAGAAGAGATTTACCAGAATGTTGCCTGGTATGGAGGGCATAAGCTATGAGGAGCGATTGAATAAACTCGGTTTGTTCTCACTGGAACGAAGGAGGTTGAGGGGCGACCTGATAGAGGTATACAAAATTATGAGGGGCATAGACAGAGTGGATAGTCAGAGGCTTTTCCCCAGGGTAGAGGGGTCAATTACTAGGGGGCATAGGTTTAAAGTGAGAGGGGCAAAGTTTAGAGTAGATGTACGAGGCAAGTTTTTTACGCAGAGGGTAGTGGGTGCCTGGAACTCACTACCGGAGGAGGTAGTGGAGGCAGGGACGATAGGGACATTTAAGGGGCATCTTGACAAATATATGAATAGGATGGGAATAGAAGGATACGGACCCAGGAAGTGTAGAAGATTGTAGTTTAGTCGGGCAGTATGGTCGGCACGGGCTTGGAGGGCCGAAGGGCCTGTTCCTGTGCTGTACATTTCTTTGTTCTTTGTTGTTCTTTGTTATTTCACTTGTGTCCTTCCCTGACAGCCTGTGTCCCAACTTATGCACTTCAATTCTTGTCTGACAACATTGTATTTACCCTTCCCCCAATTTTATACCTTGCCCTGTTGCACGCACCTATTCCTCTCCATTACTAAAGTGAAAGTCACAGAATTGTGGTCACTATCTCCAAAATGCTCCCCCACTAACAAATCTATCACTTGCCCTGGTTCATTACCAAGTACCAAGTCCAATATGGCCTCCCCTCTGGTCGGACAATCTACATACTTTGTTAGAAAAGCTTCCTGGACATACTGCACAAACACCACCCCATCCAAACTATTTGATCTAAAGAGTTTCCACTCAATGTTTGGGAAGTTGAAGTCACACATGACTACTACTCTGTGACTTCTGCATCTTTCCAAAATCTTTTTCCCAATCTGTTCCTCCACATCTCTGCTACTATTAGGGGGCCTATAGAAAACTCCTAACAAGGTGACTGCTCCTTTCCTATTTCTGACTTCAACCCATACTACCTCAGCAGGCAGATACTCCTCGAACTGCCTTTCTGCAGCTGTTATACTATCTCTAATTAACAATGCCACCTCCCCACCTCTTTTACCACCCTCCCTAATCTTATTGAAACATCTATAACCAGGGACCTCCATCAACCATTTCTGCCCCTCTTCTATCCAAGTTTCCGTGATGGCCACCACATCGTAGTCCCAAGTACCGATCCATGCCTTAAGTTCACCCACCTTATTTCTGATGCTTCTTGCGTTGAAGTATACACACTTCAACCCATCGCCGTGCCTGCAAGTACTCTCCTTTGTCAGTGTTCCCTTCCCCACTACCTCACTACACGCTTTGGTGTCCTGAATATCGGCTACCTTAGTTGCTGGACTACAAATCCGATTCCCATTCCCCTGCCAAATTAGTTTAAACCCTCCCGAAGAGTACTAGAAAACCTCCCTCCCAGGATATTGTTGCCCCTCTGGTTCAGATGCAACCCGTCCTGCTTGTACAGGTCCCACCTTCCCCAGAATGCGCTCAAATTATCCAAATACCTGAAGCCCTCCCTCCTACACCATTCCTGCAGCCACGTGTTCAACTGCACCCTCTCCCTATTCCTAGCCTCGCTATCACGTGGCACCTGCAACAAACCAGAGATGACAACTCTGTCTGTCCTGACTTTTAACTTCCAGACTCAGTCCCTAAACTCGTTTATTACCTCCACACCCCTTTTCCTACCTATGTCGTTGGTACCGATGTGCACCACGACTTCTGGCTGCTCCCCTTCCCCCTTAAGGATCCTGAAGACACGATCCGAGACATCCCTGGCCCTGGCACCCGGGAGGCAACATACCTTCCGGGAGTCTTGCTCGCGACCACAGAATCTCCGATCTATTCCCCTAACCATTGAATCTCCTATTCCTATTGCTTTTCTATTCTCCCCCCTTCCCTTCTTAGCCCCAGAGCCAGACTCAGTGCCAGAGACCTGGCCGCTAGGGCCTTCCCCCGGCAGGTCATCCCCCCCAACAGCATCCAAAACGGTACACTTGTTTTGAAGGGGAACGGCCAAGAGGGGTCCCTGCATTGTCTGCCTGTTTATTTTCTTTCCCCTGACTGTAACCCAGCTACTCTTGTCCTGTACCTTGAGTGTGGTTACCTCCCTGTAACTCTTCTCTATAACCCCCCCTGCCTCCCGGATGATCCGAAGTTCATCCAGCTCCAGCTCCAGTTCCCTAACACGGTCTCTGAGGAGCTGGAGTTGGGTGCACTTCCTGCAGGTACAGTCAGCGGGGACACCAGTAGTATCCCTCACCACCCACATCCTACAGGAGGAGCATGCAACTGGCCTAGCCTCCATCCCCTCTTACCTTACAGAATATAGCTGCCCTGTGGACCAACTGGACCTCCGCCCTCCGACTCTGCTCCCAGTCAGCTGCACTCTCTGTAAACTCCTGGCTCCCTTCTCGCTCTTTGCGGAAATGTAGGAAACAAAATAAAAGGAGCACCTTACTCCCTCCTCACCTAACTCCCTCAGTCACCAAACTTTCACTATTGCACTCAAATGCACCAAATTCAGCACTCAGTGCAAACAAAGTCTGCACTGTAGGTGGATGACTTTTATACAAAACTACGAACTTTGGATTTCTTGTCCGCTACTCGTTTCATCACATTTTGTGCAACTTTCAAATGTTGTCTAACCAATTCACCTACTCTATTTAATCATTCCCTAAAATTTGACACGTAATCCAATAGTGTAATTTCCGATTTCTCACCCACCAATTTTTCCTTAATCAATTCAAGTGGTCCTCTTACCTCATGACCAAATATTCGTTCAAAAGGACTAAATTTGGTAGACTCATTAGGTGCATCCCTAATTGCAAACAATACGAATGGGATTCCTTTATCCCAATCCTCTGGATAATCTTGACAATATGCCCTCAACATTGTCTTTAATGTCTGATGCCACCTTTCTAACGCCTCCTGCGATTCTGGATGATACGCAGTTGATTTAAATTGTTTTATTCCTAAGCTATCCATAACTTCTTTGAATAACTTTGAAGTAAAATTCAATCCTTGATCCGATTGAATTTCTGTGGGTAGTCCATATCTAGTAGAGAATTTAAGTAACTCCTCCACAATCCTTTTAGCTGTAATATTATGCACTGGAATGGCCTCTGGAAACCTCTGGTCCCTAAAATGCTGGAATGGGTATTAAGGGCGCTGGTTTTATCACTGCTTGAGGTTTCCCTATCACTTGACATGTGTGACATGATTGACAAAATTTAACTACACCTTTATGTAGTCCAGGCCAATAAAAATGTTTCTTGATTTTAGCTTGAGTTTTCCTTATTCCCAAATGACCTCCCACTGGTACCTCATGTGCAACTTGCAACACCTCCTTGCTATACCCTACCGGCAATACTACTTGATGAACTTCTGCCCACTTTTCATCCACCTGCATACGTACAGGTCTCCATTTTCTCATCAAGACATCACTTTTACGGTAATAACACTCTGGTATACTCTCAGATTCCTCTTCCGTATATGCTTTCTGATATATTCGGTTTATTTCTACATCTTTCTGTTGTAACTCCGCCAATTTTCCTGCACTAAAAATATCCGCCTCATCCTCCACCTGTTCTTGTTTTTTTTCACCATCTGATCAAAAATCGTTTCTGATAATTGCACTTCAACTTCATCTTCACTCTTTGATTTCGCCTCTTGTCTTAACCTGTGACTTTGAGACCTTGTTACTACACAATCCGGAAAAATCCCAGGATATTCGTCCGTCAACACTTCAGTTGTCTGATTTTCCACTGACTTATCAACCACAGTAGGCATCACTCCCACCTGCGATCCAGCAATATCATTACTCAAGATAAACTGTATTCCTGGACAAGATAGTTTATCTATTACTCCTACTACCACTTCACCACTCTTCACTGGACTTTCCAACCTTACCTTATATAATGGAACGCTACTCCTCTCACCCTGAATTCCACATATCACCCACCTTTTCTGGCAACATTCTTTCCAAACGACATAATTCCTCATCTCTTACCATTAAAGATTGACTAGCCTCTTTATCTCTTAAAATTGTGACTTCTTTACCTGCTTCTACTGATACACATGAGTAAACTTTACCCACACAAGTAAATTCTTTAAAGACATCTGGCATCTTCTTAACAATTACGTCTTGAACAGGCTGTACAATCATTTGCACCTCCTTCACTTCCCTTGGGCTTTTCTTTACCACTCTAACAAATCCCACTGTCTTATCCTGTTTTATCATATCAGCCTTCCCAGTGCTTTTCTTCAACCACCAACACTGTGACTTTACATGGCCTAGTTTATTACAGTGAAAACATTTGAAACTTTTCATCTCTTTTCCACCCTCCTGGATTTCTTTTTTAATCTGAGGTACACTCCCTTTATTGTCTCCCATCAGATCACCTTTACCTTTACCACTTGAGTATTTCTCATGTCCCCAGTTTCTATCTCCCACTGGCTGAAACTGATGTCGGAAACCAATCTTTGATTTATGAACTAATTCATAATCATCTGCCATTTCTGCTGCTAATCTCGCAGTTTTAACTCTCTGTTCTTCCACATGAGTTCTCACTACATCAGGAATTGAATTTTTAAACTCTTCCAAAAGTATAATTTCTCTGAGAGCTTCCTAAGTTTGGTCTATTTTCAAAGCCCTTATCCACCTATCAAAATTACTCTGTTTGAGCCTTTCAAACTCAGTGTATGTTTGACCAAATTCTTTCCTTACATTTCTAAACCTTTGTCTGTAAGCTTCAGGCACTAGCTCATATGCACTTAAGATGGATTTCTTCACCTCCTCATATGTTCCAGATACCTCCTCCGGTAGTGATGCAAACACTTCACCAGCCCTACCTACCAGCTTTATTTGAATCAGTAATACCCACATGTCCTGTGGCCATTGCATTTGTTTAGCTACCTTCTCAAATTAAATGAAAAAGGCTTCTACCTCCTTCTCATCAAACCTTGGCAATGCTTCGACATATTTAAATAGATCCCCACCACGTCTTTGACTATGATGCTCTGTCTCATTATCCTCATCCACCTCCTCCAACTGTAAGTGTCCCTTTGCGTCTGCCAATTTTAACTGATTTTCATGTTTCAGAGCCATTTTCGGAAGTTCAAACTCTCTCTCTTTTTCCCTTTCCTCTCTATCTCTTTCTTTGTTTCTTTCTTCTATCTCCTTTTCTTTTTCCTCTCTATCTCTATCTCTTTCTTTATCTTACATTGCATAATCAAGCCTCTTTAATTCTTTTTCATGTTCAAGTTGCTTTAATTTTTTTTCATGTTCAAATTGCTTAATCTGCAACTGGAGCTTTGCCATATCTAATGAGTCAGAATGTATCACAGGCAAATGTAAATGCGCAGATACCGCATTAAGTATCTCATCTTTTCGTATTTTGCTAGGCAGTGTTAACTGCAATGCTTTTGCCAAACCTAACAGTCTGTCTTTAGTCTCTGTCCGTAAGGTATCGCGTGTTACCGCGTCCAACCGCAAAATCTTCTGAGCCTCCGAAAGAGCCACTGTTCACAACAATCTCCCCACTTAAACTAAAATACCACACCGGAAAAGCAATAATTCATCACTGTCTTTAAGTTCACAAAAGCCAATCTAATAGATAGACTTTTATCCCGGACGAGCCCCCAATTGTTATGGGCGAGGCGTTTTCAGAACCCCAAAATGTATCATGGAGTTCAACCAACCTTTCCCTTTAATGGATTTGTTGCTTTTCCTAGCACAAGGCTTGTTCTGCAGGTGTGATATTACAATTAAGGACGCGGGGTTTTTAAACACAAAACAATGTTTATTCCATGAACTCAACTTACCACTTTTAAATAAACATTGGATCTCTTAACACCCCCTTACTTCAAAGATAACTCAATATTGCAACAGTAAATAATTCCTCAAAATGTTCCTTCAAACTTCCAAGAGACTTAACACCTTTAAACAGAATCACATCAGGTTAAAGGCTTTACTATTATGAGTTTAAATCACCCAAATGATCCAGAGATAGCCTTTCATGGCAGAGATCACAGCAGATCCAGCTCACTGCAAAACACAGACACACACCCAGCTCTTTTCCTCAAAACTGAAACTTCAAAATGGCTGAACTGAGCTCAGCTCCACCTACTCTCTGACATCACTGTTTTCTTAAAGGTACACTGCTTAAACATCCATTTCTTAAAGGTACTCTCACATGACAGTACTGATAATGTTTTACGAGAAGAATATTCGACTTAACATAGTTTTTGATCATTAATTCTTGTGCCAATGCTAAACACGTATGTTCACAGCTTTCTCTTGTTGGGGGAATTATTAGTGGGAGGGGCTCTGTTTTAAGGAGGTGAATGAACTGAAGATGCCAATTTATGTACCACTTATCATTAAAAAGAAAGAAAGACTTATATTTATACATCACCACCAGACATCCCAAAGAACTTTACAACTCTTTAAGTACTTTTGCAGTGTAGTTACTGTTCTAATGAAGGAAGCTGTTAAGAACCCCGCTGATTTGAAACACAAGGGTGTGCCAAAACCAAGAAGGAACACTGATTGTTAGTGGTATATATTTTCATTTTGCTATACTGCGAGAAAAGATATGCAAATCAAGGAGGAATAGTCCAGTCATTGTGTGGACAATTAATAAATAACATTTATTAACTTAAAAAAAAACACACGACAAAAGGACTATAATACACTCAACATTTAATCACACTGATGGCTACATGCACACACAGTATTACAGGAAATTACCGCTTGGTTCCCAACTGCCTACGTTTCCTGAACTCGAAGACATCCCTTTCTTCCCAAACATCATCCAATATTATATAACTCTGTGAGCTAAATCCAGCAGATAATTACCACGCACAGGTTACTTGGCCACGTTTGGAAAAACTGACTTGAGTTTCAGCTAAAGTAAAATTGTCTCAATTCGAGTGTTGGATCTTCACTGGCTGCCCGTTTAGCAATTACTTCTTTTTGGGAGACTGTTTCTGTAGCTGGGTGTGGGTGTGATGGTAGCTACCTCTGCTGTGTCCCTTTCTCCAATTATTGTGCGACAGATATATAATTCTTTCCCTTTGATGTTACCCACCCTGTGGATCTGGCTTTTAGCCTATACATGTCAAATTTCCTTATCTCTCTACTTTGACGTTACCTCTGCCATACCGCATTGTTTTAGAGCATAGAACATAGAACATTACAGCGCAGTACAAGCCCTTCGGCCCTCGATGTTGCGCCGACCTGTGAAACCAATCTAAAGCCCATCTACACTATTCCATTATTATCCATATGTTTAACCAATGACCATTTAAATGCCCTTAATGTTGGCGAGTCCCCTACTGTTGCAGGCAAGGCATTCCACGCCCTTACTACTCTCTGAGTAAAGAACCTACCTCTGACATCTGCCCTACATCTATCTCCCCTCAATTTAAAGCTATGTCCCCTCGTGCTAGCCATCACCATCTGAGGAAAAAGGCTCTCACTGCCCACCCTATCTAATCCTCTGATCATCTTGTATGCCTCTATTAAGTCACCTCTTAACCTTTTTCTCTCTAATGAAAACAGCCTCAAATCCCTCAGCCTTTCCTCATAAGATCTTTCCTCCATACCAGGCAACATTCTGGTAAATCTCCTCTGCACCCTTTCCAATGCTTCCACATCCTTCCTATAATGCGGCAACCAGAACTGCACGCAATACTCCAAATGTGGCTGCACCAGAGTTTAGTTTTCCCCTAGTCACACAGGCAAACACTCGTTTTTCTCACTGATATGCTAAGTCGCATCTCAAAATCACTTCAGGTAGCTGCTCTTATCAATTCCTTTTTAAATTTTGTTTAATCTCAATTTCATTTTTTTAATGCTAATTTTCCCCAATTTGTAACAGAAGCATGACAGCAAATTCCCACAAACATTCTGCAATAGCGACCAGGTACGTTTTGTGATGTTGATGCAGCGATATATATTCACCAGGATACCAGGGCTCCCCTACTCTTCTGTGCCATGAAATATTTTACATCCACCCAAGCAGGCAGAGGGGATCTCAGTTGAACATTTCATCCAAATGACAGCATCTTCAACAGTGTAACCCTCCTTTAGTACTGCACTGAAATGTCAGCCTTGGTTGTGTACTCACGTCCTGGAGTGTGACTTGAACCAAGAGCTGGAAAACCCTGAGACAAGAGTGGTACCAACCGAGACATGGCTGACACACACACTGCACTTTCAAAAGGTGAAAAACCTCTCTCGTCCCCTCCTTGCACATTAAAATACAACATCTATCTTACTCAATCATTGGCACAGATGGGGGTCATTTAGCTCATATTTTACTGCTCTGCCATTTCGCTAACTCAGGACAACTCAGTTTCAATTTGAAATCTCTTGTGCAGTGCGCCATGAATTGGTTTGTGAAAGTGCATGTATGGGGTGTTGTGATGCTCTAATAATAATAATAATTTTTATTGTCACAAGTAGGCTCACATTAACACTGCAATGAGATAACTGTGAAAATCCCCTAGTCGCCACACTCCGGAGACTGTTTGGGTACACGGAGGGAGAATTCAGAATGTCCAATTCACCTAACAGCACGTCTTTCGGGACTTGTGGGAGGAAACCGGAGCACCCGGAGGAAACCCACGCAGACACAGGGAGAACGTGCAGACTCCACACAGACAGTGACCCAAGCCGGAAATCGAACCCGGTTCCCTGCTAACCACTGTGCTACACTAAATTATGAAATTTTAGAAAATACTGTTAAAACTTTGGACTGTTAACATGGCTGCTGCTTTTGATGGTATCGGCTCCACACAGCCCTGAGACTCATGCAAATACTCAATTCCATATGGAAATTCACACATCCCTTTGTTTAAGGGTGGAATGTCAACAAAAGGACTTAGTATTTGCAGATTACCTGTCTTCCTGGTTATGTGGCCAAAATACAAATGGGAAATGATCCCCATCAATCTTCAATTGTCCCTCATCCATATCCAGACTGGGTTAAATTCAAGTTGTTGACTTACAACACAGGATAATTATCGATCTGGCCACTCACCTGTTTGTAAAAGGATTTTGGACCTGTAACAGATCACATGGGTGAATCAGCCATGTCTGTTGCCTGTTTTTATAACAGCAATAATCAGTTCTTCAGAAACAAAGAGATCATCAGAAATCACACAAACCCTGCTGCAGCCAATTAAGTAGCTGAGGTCATCAACAGTCATACCTTGAAAGCTGGAGAAAGTATCTCCCTAACCTGGTCCTTCTTAATGTTCACCTGAGAACCAACTTACTGGGCTGCAAGAAGCCTCGGAGCTTCATGTGATGTGGGCGTCACTGACGAGGACAACATTTATTGTCCATCCCTGGTTTCCCTTGAACTCAGTGGCTGGCCCAGACATTTCAAGATCAGGAGTTCAGCGTTAGCACATTGCTGTGGGTCTGGAGTCGTGTGTAGGCTAATTGAAAGAGCAATTAGTCCCACTCCCTTTATGTGAGGCTGGACTTTATGGCCCCCATCGTGGGTGACAAAACACAAGGGGTGCCCAGCCCACCACCTTCCCACCACCCCTGAACTGTCCTCCATGATATGATAGTTGGGAAGGCGCTGAAATCCGCTGCCCACCTGCCATTTTAAAATAAATAATTAATGTTCAATCAAATTTCTTACCAAGCCAATTATTATTACAATGTCCACGTCATGAAATGTTTGACATGGGCAGTGATAAAAATCTAGATTTTAATATATAATAGGTTTACAAGGAAGAAATGGTTCAGAATCAAAATGGTTTATTAAAGTGGTTCAGAATTAAAATGCTTTATTAAGGTCACAAAGTTCAAACAGTGAAAACTGCTGAATAGCTGGAGAATGATCAGATTAAACCTCCAGACAGCCACATTCGTTAGTATGTAAATCTGGGCAGCGTTCCTAGTTCAGTTTTCATGAGAACTGATAAAGTTTGGTGGGAACGGAATATCACGGTAACACCATATCAAAATTTGATGGACAGCCATTTCTATCGAATTAAATGAACTATAATTAGTATGTTCCAATCACAGCCAGAAAGGGGACAGAACATTAACGATAGCAATTACCTTAAAAATAGGTGCCGGTTCGGACAATTCATTCCGGAATCATCTTACTTAATTTCTTTAACTAGTTCCTGCGCTTTGCGCTGAAAGCCGCCATTTTGTCTATTTTCAACTTCTGTGTATTGTGTATTTTAATTTGAAGAAATCATCCAGAACTGTAATTTATATTGAATTCAACTCAATCATCTGTGTTTGCTTGGACAAAACAAACTTTTAAAATACTCTGGGCGGGTGGGAGAATCGCTGGGGCGCCGCGCGAATCGTGCCATGCCGCCCCGACCCCCGCAAACGGCGAGCGGCGATTCTCCGGCGAGCGGCGAGCGGCGATTCTCCGGATGGGCCGAGCGGCCGCCCGTAAACGGCGCGAATCGTGCCACGCCGCCCCGACCCCCGCAAACGGCGAGCGGCGATTCTCCGGCGAGCGGCCGCCCGTAAACGGCCTCGTCCTGCCGGCGCCGTCCACACCTGGTCGCTGCCAGAGGGTACTCGTTGCGAAGGCTTGGGGGGGGGTGCCTGTGTGTGGGGGGGGGGGGGGGAGGGGGGCTCCGTTCCCAGGGGGGGGGGCCTCCGGAGTGGCCTGGCACGCGATCGGGACCAACCGATCGGCGGGCCGGCCTCTCTGTCGGCGGGCCTCCTTTCCTCCGCTGGCGAGCCTGGATCCATCCGCCATGTTTGTGCGGGGCGGCCTGGGGGAGGACGGCCCAACTGCGCATGCGCGGGACCCGGGTCTCTGACGCCGCGCTGCGGCCCCGCCCCCGTAGATTGCGCGATGCCCCTGCTAGCCCCACGGAGGGGGGAGAATAGGGGTCTGGGAACGGGCGCCGGCCAGTCGGCGTCGGCACTTAGACTCCCGTTGGGAGAATCCCGCCCAATGTATTTGCAAGCAAACTGACCTGGTCAAGAGACATTTGAAAACTGACTGAATAAAGCTTCAACTTACTTCACGCATGAAGCTCAGTTTTAAGTTCTGTCGAGCGATATATAGTGCGGCAACACATAAGATATATTAACCAAGTACAGATTAAGATATTTAACCTATCAGGCAGGCAGGTGGAAGTGGGTAATCCATCTTTTGAGTCAAAGTTGAGAAAATGGAGGGAACAAAGGGGAGGGGCACATCATTCAAGAGGCGACCTCTGCACATCAGGGGCACCCCCATAGATGTTATCCCTGCTTTGTTCCATCCCTTCTGAACTCCAAGACCAGTCTCTGGTCACCTCCACACTGCCTCCCTAGGCTGCCCATTCCTTCCACGTCCAAAATTGCAGTAGCAGGAGCCTTACCTGGCTCCAGTGTCCAGCTTCTCTTCTTCGTGGGCCTGCTTTGTAGCCCCGGTAGCACCCACTACCCGGTTCTAGCACTGCTGGGACTGCAATCAGATTGGCCAGCAGCGCACAAGGGCAGGGCCTCCTCCTGCCAAGTGGGCAGAAATCCCACTCTCTCCTTGTTCAGCCCCGTGGCAGTAAATGACGACTGCGGCGTGGGCTATCTTCGGGTATATCGGCTACCTGTCGACTTCCCTCCCAGGGGCTAATGAATTCCGCCACCAGGGAATGACACGACTGCGCGAAACAGGGGGCCAGGGGGGGGGACCAGAGAATCCAGATTTACGTCTTAAATTCTCTTGTCAGATGATATCGGGATTATAATGGATTTGGAAATGGGCAATTCAGGATTTTTCTTGCAAAACCTGTGTTTGGATGCCAGCTTGTTCCACATCACACTACTGTGAGTGGGCTTTGAGCTAACTCTCAAGTGGGTCACCAACAGTTCCTGATGAGGCTAATCTCACATGCTTCAATTTAGCAATAGAGTGTGACTCCACATTGCTGCCCCAACCAGGTTCGGATCACGTCAATTTTGAATAATGCTGTTGCTCCCACTGGCATTGCTTCCCTGGTGCATTCCACTCATTTGACCGTCACCGCTGGAAGAGGCGCGCTGTACCCCTATTTACAACCACGCGTAGAATTACCCCCTCACGAGAAAAACTGAAGTTCCAACGAGTCAGTTTCAATGGGGCACCACTTGGCTGGTGCCAATACTGAAACTGCAGCGTGAGACCCGTGACTGTATTGGATGCAGCATAAGCTTAGTAAACATTACATTCCTGGCATATTCTGGAACTGCTCTCTATTCATTAAATTCGCATAAAATGTATTTATGTTGAGTTAAAGCTCGGTTTGCAACCACGTTATTTTATTTTTCTGACTCATGAATCAGCCAAAGTCCTAAGGCTTTTCATTTTTGAGTAACGGGATTGATTTTTCCTTAATAGAAGGTTGATAAAAAAACTATGAGAGATTATGACTCAAAATCTGCATTTTAGAATGGGTACTTTGTAATATTCATGGCAAAGTACTACATTGAAGTTTTTTATTACATTATAAAGGTTACGATTTTAATTTTAATCCAAATAAAATGTACATTCCAATATTATTTTATTCAAAACTATTCTAATGGGACTCCTTTCTTTAAATTAATATCCCATATAGTAAGAAATGTTGTCTCGTCCATGGACGTTCTCTGTAATGTGTTCTATCTACGATACTGAAGCAGGTTGGAGAGGAATTTATTTAGTGGGATACAGGCTGCTTTTCCCTTTTAACAGGGAGAGACTGACTGGTGGTGATTTAACCTGAGGGTCACCACACCTCAGGCAACCTCCGGCAAGGGGCAACGTCGAGAAGGCAGAGCCTTCTTGAATAACTTCAGCCGGTGCAGGAATTGAACCCACGCTGCTGGCCTTGTTCTGCATCACTAAACAGCTGTCCAGCCCACTGAGCTAAACCAGCCTCTCAGTGGGATAGGTCCTGAGTGTGAGTGTAATGCATCAGAAAGGCTACATTTGCTGATACTTTTGTTGTTCCAAACCGTGCAGAATGCTGATAGCAGTCTTGGTGTCAGACTACCTGTTCATTCTTAGTAAGTTTTGGTTGAACTATACGCTCAAGGAGTTTATGGATTTATTTTGTCTTGATTGAGACCATCCAATCAATTGTGTCCTGCTTATCTCTGCCTTTCTGTAGTTCATCAGGCCAAACTTCCTCTAAAACTACTCCAGGCCCAGCTCTGAACGCACTTCTTTCTCTAGTTTTACCCTGATCACCCCCAAGATGCTCCTGGAATAGTGATCCAGAACCTTGGACTAACAATCTGGAGATGTGAGTTCAAATCCTACCACGGCAAGGGGGGATTTTGAATTCAATGAATTAATAAATATGAAATAAAAAGCTAGTCTGGGTGATGAGGATTTATGAAGCTACTAGACGTTTGCAAAATCCATCTAGCCCACTAATGGCCTTCAAGAACAAAAAGTCAAATCTTGGCTAGGCCGAGTCAGATTTTTTTTTCTTGAAGGCCATTAATGGGCGAGATGGATTTTACAAAAGTCTAGTAGCTTCATAACTACACTACTTGAGAAAGCAGTGAAGAGTCTATCACATGGCTGAAGGTTGAAGAAGCCCAGCAAGCCACTGTGTTTTGTGAAAACTGCTCTAGTAAAGTGAAATGAGAACAAACCCAAATGAACAATTTATATTTGCTGAATCATACCTTGCAACCAATGTCCCAGATACCTCCATCACTATGCATGGGTGTGTCCCATCCCACTACCGCCGGTTTTGATTTGATTTATTGTCACATGTACCGAAGTACAGTGAAAAGTATTTTTCTGCGGCCGAGGGAGCGTACACAGTACGTACATAGTAGACACAAGAATAATCAACAGAGAACATTGACAAATGGTACATCGACAAAACAGTGATTGGTTACAGTGCGGATCAAGGGCCCAAACAAAGCAAATACATGAGCAAGAGCAGCATAGGGCGTCGTGAATAGTGCTCTTACGGGGAACAGATCAGTCTGAGGGGGAGTCGTTGAGGAGTCTTGTAGCTGTGGGGAAGAAGCTGTTCCTATGTCTGGATGTGCGAGTCTTCAGACTTCTGTACCTTCTGCCTGATGGAAGGGTCTGGAAGAATGCAATGATTCGGTGGAGGGGTCTCTGATAATGCTGTCTGCCTTCCTGAGGCAGCGGGAGGTGTAGACAGAATCAATGTGGGGGTGGGAAGCTTGTGTGATGCGTTGGGCTGAGTTCACCACAGTCTGCAGTTTCTTGCGATCTTGGACCGAGCAGTTGCCATGCCAGGCTGTGATGCAGCCGGATAGGATGCTCTCTATTGCACATCTGTAGACGTTTGTGAGAGTTGATGCAGACATGCCAAATTTCTTTAGCTTCCGTAGGAAGTAGAGATGTTGTTGGGCTTTCTTGACTATTGCATCAACGTGAGTGGACCAGGACAGACTGTTGGTGATGTTGGCCCCCAGGAACTTAAAGCTATCGATCATCTCCACTTCGGAGCCATTGATGCAGACGGGAGTGTGTGGCATGCTGCGCTTCCTGAAGTCGATGATGCCCTCCCCCAAAGATAGATAGAAGCCCTGAGCATCATAAAGACATGTAATATACCCAGGATGATGGACGTCAATGTCCAGCACTCCGTAGATGACTATACTGGCTCATCCCAAAAGGAGATACCTACCGGAATGTGTTTGCAGGAGGTGCTGGGAGAACCAAGATGAGGGAAAAACTACTTCACCGTGTCCTCCATAATCTCCCTGGTGCAGATGCACCTGTTCATGACAGGATTGGTCAAAGAGGCCATTGCACAGTATCTGTGGAAATGAAGTCCTAATTTCACATTGCGGACACACACCAGCCTGTTGTATGGCATTACCATTTTGATAAATGGGATGGATTCAGAACAGATCTCAAAACTTGGCATGAATGTGATGTTGTGGGCCATCAGCAGGGGCTGAATTGCATTCGACCACAATATGTAACCTCATGGTCCTGTATATGCCCCCACTCTACCATTAATATAAAGCCAGGGAATCAACCATCGTTCAATGGAGAGCAGAGGAGAGCAAGAACAGTATCAGACATATTTAAAAATGAGTTGTCAACTGATAACAGGACCACAAACATGCCAAACAGTGGAAACAACATGCTACAACAAACAACTAAGCGATACCACAAACAACGCATCGATCTAAGCTCTGCAGTCCTGCCACGTCCAATCGTGAATGGTGGTGGAGAATGAAATGGGGGAGGTGGATCGACAAACATCCTCGCCCTTAATGATGAGAGTACCCAGCGCTGGTGCAAAAAGCAAGGCTGAAGCATTTGCAAACATCTTCAGCCAGAGGCACTGAGTGGATGATCTATGTCGACCCACTCCTGTGGTCCCCAGCAACACTGTCTTCAACCAATTCCATTCATTCGACAAGATGTGAAGAAACGGCTAAACGATTTGATAACTGCAAAGGTGACGGGTTATGACAACATCCTGGCAGTAATATTGAAGACCTGATAGGAACTAGCCATGCCCCGAGCCAAGCTCTTCCAAAACCGATACAACATTGACATTTGTTGATAAAGTAGAAAACTCTCCAGGTATTTTCTGTGTACTCAATTAATGGCCCTCGTTCGCTCTTTAGCTACAGATTTCATCCTTCTACCTGTCAAACATCTCTTCCCATCCTTGCACCCCAAACTGAAGTTCCAACGACATATCCACGCCATCACGAAGACCACCTTTTTCCATGTCCACATCATCACCTGATTGCAACCCTATTTCAGTTCACTTCCCACTGAACCCCTCCTTCATAACTTTGTTACCTCCACACTTGCCTAGATCATAGGTCATCATAGAACATACAGTGCAGAAGGAGGCCATTCGGACCATTGAGTCTGCACTGACCCACTTAAGCCCTCACTTCCACCCTATCCCCGTAACCCATTGACCCCTCTGAACCTTTTTTTTGTCACTAAGGGCAATTTATCATGGCCAATCCACCTAACCTGCACGTCTTTGGACTGTGAGAGGAAACCGGAGCACCCAGAGGAAACCCACGCAAACATGGGGAGAACGTGCAGACTCCACACAGACAGTGACCCAGCGGGGAATCGAACCTGGGACCCTTGCGCTCTGAAGCCACAGTGCTATCCGCTTGTGCTACTGTGCTGCCCTATTTCAATGTATTCCTAATTGGCCTCCCATATTCTATCCTCAGTAAACTTGAGGCCATTCAAAACACACACAAAGTCACATTCCCCTATTACCCCTGCGCTCACTGAATTACATTGGCTCCCGGTCAAGCAAAGTGTCGATTTTAACATTCTCACCTTTGCTTTCAAATCCCTCCATGCTCTCGCCCTTCCTTCCTTCTGAAATCTGCTCCAACCACAACTCTTTGGAGGGTCTACATTAATCAAATTCTGACCCTTTCACAGATTTTAATCGTCCCACCATTGGTGGCTGTGTCTTCTGTTGCCCAGGCCCCCACGGTCTGGTATTCCTTCCCTAGACCTTTCTGCCTCAGCCTTGCTTTCCCCTTTAAGAAACTCCTTAAAACTCACCTTGTTGACCAGGTGTTGGGTCCCCCTCCCCAATATCACTCTCTGGCTTGGGGTCATAATTGTTTTAAATTGTTTTTGTGAAGCGCTTTAGGATGGTAGATTATGTTGAAGATGCTATATAGACATGTAATAATGCACTTTCACAGATTTCATTAATTTTAAAAAAGGCTGCCCCCCCCTCCCTCCCTCGAGCTTCCCCTAGTTCTCTACAGTCTTCCGCCTAAGAAGGGACTTCACCCCCTGGGGTGATTACCCACTCTCACTCCCAATTGGTCCCCCAGGCCAGGTGACCATTACTCTGCTGTGTTGCCCTGAAAGGAACAACCACCAAAGATATAAGTTATTGTAACTTTTATCCCATCATTGCTTAGTTACTGTTGCCACAATAACTCAGACGATTTAATAGATGATAGGGCAAAGCTAATTGAATATTCTTGGCTTCAGTGCAACTTCTCATGTCATGAAGCAGTTTTGCTTCTACAAACCAATGTTTCTCTTTAACAACCTGAAGACGAGCATTGAATGGATTTGGCTTTTATAAGATTAAAAAGAAGGATGACGAAATGTGAATTTTCATCCTCTTAATAGCTGTCAAAAATAACTCAGCAGTGGTCCAGTAGACAAAATCACTCTGTGTTCCGCGTGGTAAGCTGCTGGCATTCTTATACCTCCACTGTCACTGGAGTTGAATTTGTGAAGAAGTGCCAAGTAAGATGAGAACTCATAATTTACAATTGCGATGGAAACATTCATTCTTCTACCTATTCTATACTTCGCCTTGGCTACTGTGGTATCTTCTAGATCTGTAACATTTCAAAGACACGAGTATCGGTTTTCCACCATTTTCCACTTTCTGGCCTAACCACCAAAGACAGGCTGTAGTTTATGTGCCTAACTGAATTTGAACAGATTAGGGGTGTGATTCAGCAGCCTCATCGCGCCCGACTTGGTATCGGGATGATGCCTATTGCATCTCGCAAGAGGCCTCACGCGAGATTTACGATGCCTGAAACACCTCACGAGATACAATGACATCTCGAGAGATGTCACGATTTGACTCTTGCCCTCACTGGGCATGAGTATTTCAAGAAGCGAGTGGGTTGGGGGACATTTGGCTAGCCAGGTTAGACACTGCCTCACTTGCAGGCACAGAACAAGCATGGCCCAGGCACAACGCACCTGTAGGGGTCTCACATGCTATTGGAGACCCAGATGGTCTTGAATAGGGCCTGACACAACCTGGCTCCTGGGCACCTTGGCATTGGCAGCCTGACACCCTGGCTCTGCCACCCAAGTTGCCCGGGTGCCATGTTGACAATGCCAAGGATTAGTCCCGGGGAGGCCTTACCAGCTAGAGGGGAGGTGGGGAGTGGGGGAGTTGCTCCTGGGGGCCTCCCTAAGGATAACGGGGAGGGGGGTGTTTGAAATCTGGGGGGCCTGAAAGGGGGTGGGCGGGGGAGGGGGGGGGGGGGGGGGAGGGGGGCAGGGTAGATCAGGGCAGCCAGTCAAATGGTGCCCCGATCTGCAAGGAGCCTTTCCCAAAATCCCTCTGTGTGGTCTTGGCAGAGAAAAACTCCCCTAGGCCAAAAAGAACAGCAAGGTGCCGTTGAATAAAGATGTTCTCGGCATTGCAGCCGGAGAGAAACACCCCAAGAAACGCGTTCGAAACCGGACATCGAAATCTTTCGGGTGAATCGAGCCCCCGACCTCTGTGAAACATTTGCTAGTCGTTTCCGTCCTCTTGCTGGGTCAGGAAAGAAGCCTTTCATACATCATACATTCCAGCTGAAAATTCATTGAAACAGCATTCACAGTATGGAGTCACTTTTGAAGTACGGGTTGGAGAATCCAGAGTGTGTTGCCCTCTCTCCACTATCCTCTCCCTGCTGGGAAGCATACGATTCCCAGAGGGAGATCGGGAATGAATCAAACCTCATTTATGTTTCCAGGAGCATTGGAAAATTAGGAAACAATGTACATGACTTAATACACCCCCAGTCTCACAATGAAATATATCACTATGGATAATTGATAATGCATGCATAAGGAGTCCCCAAATGGGCCCTTCCATCATCTTATCTATAAATACATTAATTATATATTTAATTTATGAAGATGATATATATTGATATTATTCTCAGAAGATCCCCCAAGTTGATGCTAAAAATGATGCATCAAACCAGAGGTGCTGCAGGCATGGTTCATGTAAGAGCGCTCAACTCCTTTTTAGAAAACAATCAAGTCTTTCTTGAACTGATTCTAAGGCTGACAATTTGAAATTAACCATTTGAAATGAACAATCCTACTTGGATTCTGAGGGATTCAAAATACCTGCAATTGAAGGTGGCATAACCTTGAGTAATATTGAGTATTTCAAGAAGTGAGTTGGTTGGCGTACATCTGGTGAGGCAGATAAGAGACTGCCTCCCTTGCAGGCACAGTACAGACTTCAAAGCACACATATGCTATCAATATTCGCATTCAGCAGATCAGTCCAGGAGAAAGCATACATCAGAATTATCAGAGATATAGAGGAGATAATCATACAATGGGAGAACTCATTACACATTTGATGAAAATTGCCATTATTTTGCATCTGCATTAATCAATCTTACCCCATCATAAATTGCTGATGCATAAAATATGAGAATATTATTTTCGTTTAAGATATGTTTTTGTCAGGTAATCGTAAGCTGCACTATTAAAACCGGTATGAGTCAATAGGCCCATCACAAGATTGATTATAATGGGTGTTTGTTCTAGATATTAGAAAATAAATTAGTTCCATTCTTCCTCATTCGAGGTACTAAAGATGCTGACATAGTAACTGAACAAGGTCTGCATTAGGTACCATTCTATTTAAAGTTTTAAGTGGAATTAAATTTTAATGATTTTCTTGAAAGTTTTCATTTTGAAGTTACACGCATGCCAGAGATTTCTTGGAGTAGTGTAGTTGGCAGTTTATGCCAATTGCATGCCAATCTTCCTGTTTAGATTATTATAGAATTTACAGTGCAGAAGGAGGCCCTTCGGCCCATCGAGTCTGCACCGGCTCTTGGAAAGAGCACCCTACCCAAGGTCAACACCTCCACCCTATCCCCATAACCCAGTAACCCCACCCAACACTAAGGGCAATTTTGGACACTAAGGGCAATTTATCATGGCCAATCCACCTAACCTGCACATCTTTGGACTGTGGGAGGAAACCGGAGCACCCGGAGGAAACCCACGCACACACGGGGAGGATGTGCAGACTCCGCACAGACAGCGACCCAAGCCGGAATCGAACCTGGGACCTTGGAGCTGTGAAGCAATTGTGCTAACCACTATGCTACCGTGCTGCCCCACAATTTACTGCTGCAATATCGTAGATGTGTTTGAGTTCCTCTTCTTCAGCAAGGCAGCGATACACACATCAGTCAGTTTACAGCAAACGCCAAGGACGATATCCCAGCTCAAGGACTTGTTCAGATGTCTGCAAAGCTCTTCCAGAGGGCAGTAATCCAGCAGCACAACCTGGAAGCTGAAACGCTGCCACCTCCACGCCAAGTCAATATTCTGGACCAAAGCCGGTTTTCAGTATACCGATGGTCCCCCTCCTCCAACATCCGCAATTTCTTTTTGATAAATTTAGAGTACCCAATTAATTTTTTCCAATTTAGGGACAATTTAGTGTGGCCAATCCACCTAACCCGCACATCATTTGGGTTATGGGGACAAACACGGGGAGTATGTGCAAACTCCACACGGACAGTGACCCAGAAATGGGAGCGAACCTGGGACCTCAGCGCCGGGAGGCAGCTGTGCTAACCACTGTGCCACCGTGCTGCCCTTCAACTTCCACAATTGCTGCTTGCGAGAGGTTGTCACATTCCTGGCGTCCTTTATCGGTGACTCAGAACCCTCTCAGTCGTTAAGCATGTTCTCGGGGCCTACAGGATCCGCTGACTTCCTGACTTGATCTCCTGTCGGCAATTGGAAGGAAGCAGGACTTTGGAAACTGAGGGCTTTCTTTAATCAGGGAACGAGATTGGTTCTGCTCCAGCATCGCACAAGGTTGGCCAAACGCTTCTCTGGTGAACCGGCGGCCATGCACACAGAGCTCCACCAACATTCCCCGATGCAAGAGTCGTTACCTCTCTGGGCTGGCGGGGGGTAGTAGAGAGTTTGATGTTGTTGCCGTCAATGGTGCCCCATGCATTTATGCCTTTCATTCTCACTGTCCACAATAATGTAGAATCGGCAAATGCCTGGTAAAAAGGCCAATGCATTGAGAGGCATCAGTGTCTCGAAAAGTGTATTCTGACACTCGGGCGACACCGGATAGCCAAACTGAGATAGTTAAACTATAAGAGGAGCAGCAAAAGAAATCTGCAAAATGAATGCCAGGTTGCAGATATGGGGCTGTGAAACCTTAATGGTCCTTCCAGGCTGAGAATCAAGCGAGAGCCATAAATCACATCAGAACAGGAGGCCGTTTGGTGTCGTGAATGAGTGATTGTATATGCTGATAAAACTAGTATAATCCCAGGAAAAATATAATTGCAACTGTCTTGTTAATGAACATTTCACAATTTTGACATGTGTTTTGCCAGAGTTGAACAAAAGACCATGTGAATTGTGGCACAGTCTGAAAACTGGCGTAGCTCATTTACTGCATCCATTCAGGATTTTCACTGGAAAATGTCTCTGCTGTGCATATTCTCTTGCAATGGCCTAACCCTCTAGGAAGGTCTCACCATCGTAAGAACATAGTAGGCAATTCAGCTCCTCGAGCCTGCTTCCGTCATTCAATAGGATCATGGCTGATCTCATCTCGGCCTCCTCCTCATCTCTACCTTCCTGCCACTTCCCCATATCCCTTCATCCCGCCACTAATTAATAACCTATCTATCTCCTCCTTAAATTTGTTTTAGTGTCCTGGTGTCCACTGCACTCTGTGTGGAGAATTCCACAGATTCACGACCCTTTGAGTGAATTCATTCCTCCTCATTTCTGTTTGAAATCTGCCACCCCTTAGCCTAAAACTATGGCCTATCGTACCAGAAGGTCCAAAATGGGGAAACATCCACTCTACATCTACCCTGAAAATTTTAGCACCTGTATACTTCAATTAGATCTATTCTCACTCTTCTAAACTGCAGTGAGTTTAGGCCAAATTGCTCAATCTCTCTTCATAAGACAAGTCCTTCATCCTTGGAATCAATCTAGTGAAGCAGCTCTGAACCACCTCTAATGCATTTCCGTCCTTCCTCAATAAGGGGACGGAGACTGTGTGCAGTATTCCAGATACGATCTCACCAATGCCCTATAAAATGGAAACAGCACCTCCCTACTTTTGTACTCTATAATGAATACCAAAATTCCATTTGCCTTTCTTATTGCCTGCTGCACCTGCATACTAACTTTCTGTGATTCATGCATGAGGCATCCAGATTCCTCTGCACCCAAGCACTCTGATGTTTCTCTCCATTTAGATAATAAGTTGCCTTTTTATTCCCCTGACCATAACGGATAACCTCACACTTACCCACGTTAAATTTCATCTAACCTACCTAGTCCATTTGTTCCTCATTGCAACTTACTATCCCACCTATTTTAGTGCCACCTGCAAATTTGGCTAAAGTACCTTCTATCCCTGCATCTGAGTTATTAATATCTGTTGTAAATAGTTGGGGCCCGAGGACCGAACCCTGCGGCACCCCACTAGTTACATTTTGCCAACCAGAAAAAGACCCATTTATCACCACTAATCCTCTATCCAAGCTAATTAATTATCCTCAACCCTGTGGGATCTAACCTTGTGTATTAACCTTTTGTGCGATGCCTTATCAACATCTTCGAAGAGCTCCAGCAAATTAGTTAAAAGTAGAATTCCTACAAGGCAGAAGGAGGCCATTTGGCCCATCGAGTTCACCGGCCCTTTGAAAGAGCGCCCTACCCAGGCCTAATCCCACACCCTGGGCGTCATTCGCCGGCGGGAGTCTCCGTTTTGCCGGCGCCCGGGGTTTTCCCGACGGCGTGGGGCTGCCCCACAATGGGAAACCCCATTGACCGGCCGGTGTAACGGAGCATCCCGCCGGCGGGTCGGGATGGAGAATTTCGCTCCCTATCCCTGTAACCCCACCTAGGGGCAATGTAGCATGGCCAATCCACCTAACCACCTGACACGATTGACCTTCCATAAAACCGTGCTGACTCTGATGGATTGCGGTTTGACTTTCCAAATGTCCCTTTACTACTTCCTTAATAACGGATACCAACAGTGTCCCAACAACAGGCGTTAAATTAACTTGTCTGTAGTTTTCTACTTTCTGCCTTTCTCCCTTCTTGAACAGGGGCACTATGTTAGCATTTTCCAATCCACTGGAACATTTCCTCCAGAGGACTTGACCATAAGTTGAATTGTCAAGGCTATATTGGGTTATATTCCATCTTTACCAATATTATTTGGTTATATATGGTTATACATGCATCAAAATATAATCTTGATCACCCAACTAAAACTAAATGTTGTCTGAATTTACAAACATATGAACTTAACGGATTCTGAGCAGTAAGAGGCCATTTGGAATCTCAAGCCTGCTCCACTTTTCAATAAGATCATGGCTGACCTGATTGTAACCTCGACTCCATATTCCCGCTGACCCCAATAAGAGTTCACCCTCTTGCTTATCAAGAATCTGCATACCTCTGCCTTAAAACTATTCAAAACACTGCTTCCTCCCCTTTGCAGAAGAGAGTTCAAAAGGCCCTCTGAGAGAAAGAAATTGCCTCATCTCTGTCCCTAATCAGTGACCCCTTATTTTTAAATGGTGACTGAGTCTAGATTCTCCCACTGGAAGAAACATCCTCTCCACATCCACCCTGTCAAGACCTCTCAGGATCTTACACGTTCCAATCAAGTTGCCTCTTACTCTTCCAAATTTCAGCGGACACTAAGTGAAGCCTGTATTATGGGCCAGGGTTTAGAGAACCCCAAAGTATATCATGGAGTTCACCTGACCCACAACTTTTAATAGATTTTGTTTAAGGGGAGCACAAGGGCCCACTTTACAGGTGTGATGCAACAGAGAACTAAAAGTATTTTTAAACAAAACAAAAATGTTTATTCTATGAATCCCAGTTAACATTTTATAAACGCACAGTTTATCAACCACCAACACACGTAACTCCACAGGTACAATACTCTATAGATAATCCTTAATAACTTCCCAAACAACATCCATAAGTTAATACCTTTTTAAACAAAGACAGCAGGTTTATATTCTCTACAGAAACAGGTATTACTTTGAAATCATCAATGAGCTGAAGACATTCTTTAGCTTGTAGGGAAAGATAATTACACAGCTGTTTGCTTTGAATGCAGCTCTCCAACTCTGAAACCAAAACCAAAAACAGAGCCACAAAGCAGCTTTACCGCTCAAAACGAAAGTGAAAGCCAGGCAGACAGCCCAGCTCCACCCACACACTGACATCACTGCAGCTATTTGATAAACGCCCATTTCTTAAAGGTACATCCAACTGACACCTGTCCAACCTTTCCTCATAAGATAACCCACCCAGTCCAGGTATTAGTTTAGGAAACCTCTGAACTGCTTCCAACATATTTACATCCTTCCCTAAATAATGAGACCAATTCTGTACGCATTACTCCAGATGTTGTCTCACTAATGCCCTATACAACTGAAGCAACCTCCCTACTTTTGTACTCATTTCTCCTTGTAACAACATTAACAATAACATCCTATTAGCTTTCCTACTTACTTTCTGTCGCTACAGACTAACCTTTTGTCATTCATGCACGACGACACCCCGATCTCTCAGCATCTCAAAGCTCTGCAATCTCTCACCATATGGAAAATATCCTTTTTCTTTTACTTTTCCTACCAAAATGGACAATTTCACATTTTGCGACATTATACTCTATTTGCCAGATCTTTTCCCACTTACTTATCTTAACTATATCCCTTCGCAGTCTTCTTGTGTCCTCTTCACAACTTACTTTCGTACATATCTTTGTATCATCAGCAAATTTAATAACCATACCTTCGGGCCCTTCATCTAAGTCATTTATGTGAAATTGTAAAAAGTTGATGCCTCAGCACTGATCCCTGTGGCATACCACCTGTTACACCTGCCCACCAGCAAATTACACATTTATGCCTACTCTCTGTTTCTTGTTAGTAATCGAATCTTATCTCCATGCCAATACCATGAGTTTTTATTTTCCACAGTAATCTTTGATATGACACCTCATCAAATGCCTTCTGTAATTCTTAGTACATTCACTAGTTCCCCTTTATCCGCATCACATTTTGCTTCTTCAAAGAACTCCAATAGTTTGGTTAAACATGATTTCCCTTTCACAAAACCATGTTGACTCTGCCTGATTACCTTGAATTTTTCGCAGTGCCATGCAATAACATTTTTAAAAATAGCTTCGAACATTTTCCCTCTGACAGATGTTAATCTAATTGATGTGCAGCCTTTGTGCTTTCTAAATACCTCCCTTTTTGAATAAAGGATTTACATTTGCTATCTTCAAATCCAATGGGGTTTTCCCCAAATCTGGGGACTTTCGGAAGATTAAAATCAACGCATCAATGATCTCACGAGATACTTCTTTCAAGACCCTAGGATGAAGTCCATCAGGACCTGGGGACTTGTCAGACCACAGCTCCAACAATTTGGTGAGATTTTTTCTTTTTCGGCTATCACTTGCTGACGTGTATGATTTTCCATCTCAGAAACTCCGTGTCCCTGGTCATAGATTCTGTGGGTCCATGCCTGGCTGATGAGCCCGATCCTAGAGCTGGATCTCTGGCCGCACACAGGGCAGGTATTTCCAGTGGGTGGGATTGGTCCTTGGATTCAAGATCGCTGGCATTCCTTCCTCAGGGTCCTTTTCAAGACCTCTGCTTTTCACAGGGTGGTTTCAAAGAATTGTGTCCCTTCGATCAGGAGGTTTCTCCCCGTAGACCTCTCCTGAGCAAAGGTTTCCCGGGCATTGACGTTTAAGTTGCATTTCTTGAGGTAAGCCTCCAGAGTGTCTTTGAAGCACTTCCTTTGTCTTCCTCTTGTTCGGAAGCCTTCCATGAGCTGCATGAGAAAGGTTTGCTTTGGCAGTCAGGATTCTGGCATCCTAAGGATGCGGTCAGCCTAGCGGAGTTGGTTTTGGATGGTCACGGCCTCGATGCTGGTGCTGTTGGCTTCTTCAAGGATGCTGATGTTAGTACGCCCACTGTCCTCCCCCTTTTGTGGAGAATCTGTCTCGAGCAGCATTGATAGTACCTCTTCAGGGCCTTGAGGTAACGTCTGTACGTCGTCCAGGTTTCTGAGCTGTATAGAATAATTGGGAGGATGTCTGCTTTGTACACGAGGATCTTGGTATCAGCACGGATGTCAGAGCCATCGAAGACTCTCATCCTTAGGTGTCTGAATGGTGGCACTGATGGATTGGATCCAAAGTTGGATCTCTGCTTCGATTGCAGCCTCAGATGAGAGGTGAATCCCCACATTGGGGAAATGTTCCACATTTGGGAGGGTTTCCCTGTTTATTCTGATGGACGGAGAGACTGGATCTTGTCCTGGGCAAAGAAATTGAGTCTTCTCGAGGTCGAGGCTGACACTGATTCTTCTGTGAAGGTGTTAAGCATGGCTTGGAGATTCTCTGAGTGGGGATGGCCATGTCATCCACATACTGAAGCTCCATGAGCGATGTCAGTGTTTTTTTTTGTTGGGTTTCAACAGGTTGAGGTTGACAGGTTTCCCGTCCAACCTGTAGACGATGCCCACCCCACTGGGAAGCTTTTTCTTGACAAGGTGAAGGATGGTGGCGATGAAGATGGAGAAAAGGGTGGGGGCAATGACCTACCCCTGCTCGACTCCAGTCTTGACCTTGAAGGTTTCCATCTTATTTCCGTCGGTGAGGACGTTCATCGACATCTTGTCGTGGAAGGATGCATTTCTCAGAACAGCCAGCCTTTGACAGGGTCTTCCATAGAACTTCCCGATTGACTGAGTCAAAGTCCTTGGTCCGACCGATGAAGGCTATGTAGAGTGATCGATTTTGCTGTTGCCATTTCTCTTGAAGTTGTCGAGTGGCAAAAATCATGTTCGCTGTTCCATGGTTTGGTTGGAAGCCACAATGGCTTTCTGGAAGGATTGTAATTTTCTTGAGTTCCTCGCCCTCTTTAGTTTTCATACAATTCATAGAATTTACAGTGCAGAAGGAGGCCATTCGGCCCATCGAGTCTGCACCAGCTCTTGGAACGAGTACTCCGTGATCTGCTTTACAGTTGTCTGATTTACAGTTATATCTGGGCTGTTACTTGTGTCCTCTATCATGAAGACCGATGCAATTCTCAAGTTCACCTCAGAGTAATTTGGTGCATAATACCTTTTAACTAAAAACCTCTGTCTTTGAATTAAAAACTGGCATTCATTCAGCAAGCTGCACGTCGCACCAGGAACATCCACACAGATGGCGACCATCTGCCGGGATCAACATTTGTTATATTAACATTATGCACTTGGTGTAATTTACCTTAAATAACTTCAGGAATAAACAGCAGAGCCTAATTTGACCCCTCGAAATCTCCAGCTGCAGACAAATGGACCAAATTCACTCACTTCCTGAGTCAGTCAATCAGGCTGGTTAAACATCGGTTCAGATCTCAGCTCCTCACAAAACTAATCAGGGAAAATAATTATACTTCTCGCATAACTGAGTTTTATAAACCTAATCAAATTACATGTTTTTCTCAGAGCCGAGGCTAATTACAGTCCGTGTATTTTGTGTGTAGAGAACACCTGTGTTGCAGAAGAGTTTTGTTATTATTCAGTAATGTGAACATTGGCTGAATTGATCAGTCAGTCATTCAGAGGAGATGCATTTCACATTAAATATAATTAGGTACAAGTGTCCGGAACAGAGCAAAAAAAATTAGAGCTGGGTTATTCTGGGGTAATTTTTAAAAGACGTCTTTGTTCTTGAATGTGGGTGTCGTTGGCTCGGCTAAAATTTATTACCCATCTGTAGTTGCCCTTCAGAAGGTGATGGTGAGTTGCCTTCTTGAACTGCTGCAGTTCCTGAGGTGTAGGTACACCTTCCGTGCTGTTAGGCAGTTCCAGAATTTGGACTCAGTGACGGTGAAGGAACGGCGATATATTTCCAAGTCAAGGTGGTATAGAGGTGGGGTCCTCAGACATCTTTTTCTCTTGTCCTTCTAGATGGTAGTGGCCATGGGTTTGGACGGTGCTCCCCAAGGAACCTTGGCGAGTTCCTGGGGTGCATCTTGTAGATGGTACACACAGCTGCCACTGTCGGTAGGCGGTGGAGGGACTGAATGTTTGTGGAAGGGGGAGCAATCAAGCGGGCTGCTTTGTCCTGTATAGTGTCAAGTTTGAGTTTTGTTGGAGCTGCACTCATCCAGGCAAGCGGAGAGTATTCCATCACATTCCCGACTTGTGCCTTTTCGATGGTGGGCAAGCTTTGGGAAGTCAGGAGGTCAGTTAATGTCAAGGGCAGTCACTCTCCCCTCACCTCTGGCATTCAGCTCTTTTGTCCATGTTTGAACCAAGGCTGTAATGAAATCAGGAGCTGAGTGACCCTGGCGGAACCCAAACTCAGAGTCCGTGAGCAGATGATTCCTGAATAAATTCCACTTGAAAGCACTGTTGATGACCCCTTCCATCACTTTGCTGATGATCAACAGTAGGCTGATGGGGCTGCAATTGGCTGGGTTGGATTTGTCCAGTTTCTTGTGTACAGGACCCACCTGGGCAATTGTCCACATTTCTGGATTGATACCAGTGTTGTAGCTGTACTGGAACAGCTTGGCTCGGGGTGCGAAAAGTTCTGGAGCACAAGTCTTTAGTACTATTGTCGGATTATTGTTAGGACCCATGGTGAGCCAACTTCTTTAACCTCCGCAGTCCACTTCGTGCATGCATATCTACAGTGCTTTTAGGAAGGAAGCTTCAGGATATTGACCCAGCAACAGTGAAGGAACAGCAATTTGATTTCAAGTCAGGATGGTGTATGACTTGGAGGGAAACTTGCAGATGGTGGTGTTACCATGCGCCTGCGACCCTTGTCCCTCTAGGTGGTAGAGGTCACGGGTTTGGGACCTACTGTCAAAGGAACCTTACTGAGTTGCTACAGTGCATCTTTCATAGAATTTACAGTGCAGAAGGAGGCCATTCGGCCCATCGAGTCTGCACCGGCTCTTGGAAAGAGCACCGCACCCAAGGTCAACACCGCCACCCTATCCCCATAACCCAGTAACCCCACCCAACACTATGGGCAATTTTGGACACTAAGGGCAATTTATCATGGCCAATCCACCTAACCTACACATCTTTGACTGTAGGAGGAAATCGGAGCACCCGGAGGAAACCCATGCACACACGGGGAGGATGTGCAGACTCCGCACAGACAGTGACCCAAGCTGGAATCAAACCTGGGACCCTGGAGCTGTGAAGCAATTGTGCTATCCACAAGGCTACCGTGCTGCCCTTGTATATGGTACACACTGCTGCTATTTTGTGTTGATAATAATCTTTATTGTCACAAGTAGGCTTACATTAACGCTGCAATGAAGTTACTGTGACAAGCCCTTGGTCGCCACATTCCGGCTCCTGTTTGGGTACACGGAGGGAGAATTCAGAATGCCCAAATTACCAAACAGAACATCTTTCAGGACCTGTGGGAGGAAAGCAGAGCAGCCGGAGGAAATCCATGCAGACACGGGGAGAACGTGACCCTGGCGAGGTGAAGCAACAGTGCTCACCTCTGTGCTACAGTGCCACCCAATGGTTGGGAGTGAATGTTTAAGATGGTGCCAATCACGCAGACTGATTTACTGGATGGTGACAAGATTCATGTTGGAGCTGCAGTCATCCAGGCAAGTGGAGACTATTCCAAAACACTCCTGGCTTGAATGAGGCCATTCGGCCCATCGAGTCTGCACCGGCTCTTGGAAAGAGCACCCTACCCAAGCCCACACCACCCTATCCCCATAACCCAGCAACCCCACTCAACCAACACTAAGGGCAATTTTGGACACTAAGGGCAATTTTAGCATGGCCAATCCACCTAACCCGCACATCTTTTGGACTGTGGGAAGAAACCGGAGCCCCCTGCGAGGAAACCCACGCACACACGGGGAGAACATGCAGACTCCGCACAGACAGTGACCCAGCCGGGATTCGAACCTGGGACCCTGGAGCTGTAAAGCAATTGTGCTATCCACAATTCTACCGTGCTGCCCTGGTCTTGTAGCCTTAGCATTTATATGGCTAGTCTAGTCAATTGTTTGGCCAATAGTGATCCCCAGGGTGGTGATGGTGGAGGGTTCACTGATGGGAGTTCCGTGAATGTCATGTTAGGTCCTCTTTTGTTAAAAATAGGCATTGCCTGGCATTTGTGAAGCTAGGACAGAACTCAGAGGATTCCACAGTGATGTCCAGGGAAGTCCCGTCCACAGCATTAAAAATGGTGTGCTTACAATAATTGAAACTATTATATTAATTTCATCAGATTTAACAAGTGATTTCTCTTCTGGTTTACTTTCATATATGGGCCCACATGGAGCTGTCCTGCTCCAGGAGGATGATTCTGGCATCAACCATCTCTCAGGCTATTTTGCAAAAAACCTCAACTCACACCAGAAAGGTTAATCCAGAGACCTTCTCCCAGCCGCTCCAGCATTTTGAAATTTATGTTCCACATGGGCACCAGGAAACTCCATCATACACCAACCACAATCCTTTGAAACCTTTGGAAAAATTCAAAGCTACCAATACTCGACTCTGTCTCTGGAGTCTGTTCTGACACTCCTGCGAATCACCCGCATGCAAGGTAGGCACCGACCTTGCTGACGGCTTCTCGTGGGTTTACACCTAAAAACAGTGCAGCAGGGAACTGCCATTGCCCCCGTTAGTTGTGGGCATGATTCAGGGGGTTGGGGGTAGTTACGCTGTGAGGCGCAGTTAGCGATGTGTTTGCCAGTGCCTGCAGCACCGAGAAACATTGCGCTATTCAACGGCACTTTGCCGCTTCTTTTGGCCGCGGGGATTTCCTGCGGCCGAGCTGATTTCACCAGCCGATAGGTTCCTCGCAGATCGGGGTGTCATTTTGTCCGGCTGCCCAGATCTCTCCCCCCACCCCCATTTCCGACCCCCACTCACCCCCAACATTGGCAAGGCACCCAGGAACTCCCCTCACCCCCTCTGACTGGTAAGGCCCCCTAGAGCCCAATCCCTGGCAGTGCCAGGGTGGCACTGCCAGAGTGCCCAGGGGCACTGCCTGGGTGCCAGGGTGGCAGTGCCAAGATGCCCGGTTGCAAGGGGGAGAGCCAGGATGCCACCCTGCACTGTCCCTGACCACCTGGGCGTCTCAATGGCCTGGGAGACCCCACCAGGTGTTGTTACGCCTGGTCAACGTTTGTGTGGACCAACAATAAACGGCGCCTAGGTGAGGTATCCAAAGCACGGCCATTGAGCACCGGGCGCCTTGTGAATCCGGCAAAAATATACTTAAATTAACCGTACGGCTCATTTAAATATGCTGATCTGGCCCATTCCAGTGAGGGCGAGATTGTTTCGAGGAAGGCAAATCTTGCAAGGGACCGCTCACATGATTCAACGTCCTCGACCTGACACTGACTTTCCAGTATGAAGAAGAGAATGAATGCGTACTTCTTTATTTGAGTAATGCTGAAAAAAGAGACATATCAGTACTTTGTATCTTGCACATAACAGGACACTTTTCAAGAATACTAATATAAGGAGAAAACAACAATTTATACCGTACGAGAAGAGAGTGCTGATTGGTTGGCAAGGGGACTCTGGTAGGTAGAGGTGTTGCCATGGAGTTTGCACCAGTTGATGATGACTGGCTGCTAACTGCCAAGCATTTTTTGACATTTAAATCCAGTAGCTTGATCCTGATTGGTCAATGCATTACCTTGAGGAATAAGTGAGTAAATGGGTGTCACCGCATTTGTTTAGCTGAAACAAGCGCAATGTGTGTACATATTCTTTCTGTCTGTAAATAACAGGATGATATTAATCTGCATATAAATTGGGCAAATCAAATTTTCACAATACCATAGAGGAGGAATTCCTGGAGTGCATGTGGGATGGTTTGCTCTACCATACATTGAGGATCCAACTCGAGAACAGGCTATCCTAGGGGGGGTATTGTGCAATGAGAAAGGAATCATAAGTAATCTAGTTGTGTGAGACCCCTTGGGAATGAGCGACCATAACATGATAGAATTTTTAATCAAGGTGAAGAGTGACATAGTTGATTCTGAGACTGGGGTCCTGAATTTTAATAAAGGAAACTACGATGATCTGAGGCATGAGTTGGCTCTGATAGATTGAGGAACATTACTTCAATGGATGACGGTGGATAGGTAATGGCAAACGTTCCAGGAGCACATGGGTGAACTGCGACAATTGTTTATTCCTGGCTGGCGTATAAATAAAGTGGGAAAGGTGGCCAAACCATGGCTTGCAACGGAAATTTAGAAATAGTATTAGATCCAAGAAAGCATAAAAATTGGTCAAGAAAATCAACGGACCTGAGTATTGGGAGCAGTTTAGAATTCAGCAAAGGAGAACCAAAGGATTGATGAAGAAAGGGAAAGACAGTTAGCTTGCAAAAACCTGACTGTAAAAGTATCCATAGGTATGTGGAGAGAAAAAGATTGGGGAAGACAAATTAAGTTTCTGACAGTTAGAAACAGGGGAATTTATAATGGGGAACAAAGAAATGGCTGACCAACTAAATACATACTTTGGCTCAGTCTTCACAAATGGGGACATAAATAAGATACCAGAAATGTTGGGGAGGAACTGAAGAAGATCTGCATTAGTAGCGAAATTGTATTGAGGAAATTGACGGGATTGAAGGCCAATACATCCCCAGGGCTTGAGTGGGCAGGTGCAGACTTGATGGGCCGAATAGCCTCCTTCTGCACTGTAAATTCTATAATACCTCGCACAATGGAAGATAATTGTGGTTGTTGAAGGTCTCTCGCTTCTGTTCCAGGACATCACTGCAGGAGTTCCACAAGGTAGTGTCCTCGGCCCAACCATTTTGAGCCACTTCATCAATGATCTTCCTTCCATCATGAGGTCAGAGGTAGGGATGTTCGCAGATAATATGATATATGCTCAAGGTACCTAATCTTTCAATGCCCATCACCTGTGTATCGTTGATGTTGACAATGAGATTAATCTGCCATTAACAAGGTCAAGTTCAAATTTGGTTCAACTTTTGATCACTTTGTGTGAGGTCATGTTTTGGGGCTGGTTTAGCACAGGGCTAAATCGCTGGCTTTGAAGGCAGACAAAGGCAGGCCAGCAGCATGGTTCAATTCCTGTACCGGCCTCCCCGAACAGGCGCCGGAATGTCCCGACTAGGCGCTTTTCACAGTAACTTCATTTGAAGCCTACTTGTGACAATAAGCGATTTTCATTCATTTCATTTCATTTTTTCATTTCATTCATTGGTGGGAGCCCTCTGGAATAATCTGCAAAGATCAAATAGGTCAAGAATCGCCCACCATTCTGAAAAACATTGTTCCCAAGTTTGTAAGAGCCTTCAACAACCTGTTTGCAGAAAATAAATGTCCTGAAAATGGCCCAGCATCATTGCAAATGGTTTTTTAGAAATCAGACTCTTTAACAGAAGAGAACTACCCAGGTGCAGGCAAAGATTTCATTCAGGTCTGGAAAAGCCCAGCAGGTCTATGTAGAATCAGAGTTAACATTCTGAGTCCAGTATGATCCTTCCTGTTTCCACTTTTTCCCAGCACTTTCTGCTTTCAAATTCATGCTTCAGTCAGAAACCTCTGGTCAAAACAGACGCTGAAATCCTCCTCTATGTTGGATCCAGCATCGATTGCACTTCTCGTGGTACAGAACCACCATTAGACGGTCAAAGTGCAGAATATGTGCATTAAATGAAGTGCGACCACTGATATTTCATCAGTTTCCATATTTTGAACAGTTTAAGCATGCTAAAATGTAATGACAAATCTTATTGATTTTCTGTCTTTTAAAATTGGAAATGGCCTCAAGGAGTTATTTATCACAGGTAGATAATAAGCCATTGCAAATCAATGACACCGAGGCAAAGCATCATTTTGGTTAAAGCCAAGCTTTACAGAATATTAATCTGGGGAGGATGGGAGATACATTTTATATATTGTGAGTGCATGAACCTGATTATGTAACATTGATTTGCTGACCTTATAGCCATCATTGAATGCAACCCTGTTAGATTGATATGAAATATTCCATTTCGATCTTTACTTCTCTTCATTCTATGCAACGCTGCAAGAGTAGCCTTTACCACATTTTAGAAGATAAGAGGCCAGGTCTAAGTGTTACCCTCCCTCCAGCTTTCTCACACTTCTTATGGAGAAGTATTTATTTGTTTCTTAGTGGCTTTCTCTAATGTTAACTTGATAGCGTTACAATTATCAGGCTTATATGATTGCTTACCTTTTGGGACTGTGTCTTTAAGTTAGAGTAAAATGAATATGTGATGAATGTGCAGTCAGGCTGACAGCAATTCTGGGTGGCTTGATTGTTAAAGATGGTTTTCCAAGGAACATGGTGCAAGGGACAATGGTAGCCGCGTGTGTACTAACAGTGGATAGACTGTGAGGGTGGAATTTATGACCCCATCACAGCACGGGGGTGGGGGGAGGCCATAAATGTGCAAGCAGTTCAAAATTTACTTTGGTGGACCTGAAAGTCCTGTTGGCAGGAGAGGCCGTAAAATTCCGTCCTGAGTCTCCAAAGTCCCAGAAAAGTGTTGTGAATGTTGAGTTGTAAACAGTTGTGCTTCACACTCGTCCATTTACTTCCAATATGAAAGACAGTTGGTTCTCAAGGATCGCTATTAAGAATTTCTACCTAGATACAAGGCCCATGTGATTGACATTGCCATGAAAATGGCTTTGGTAGGGAAGGATCTAAGATTTCCCTGAAATTCACAGACAGTGTTTTTCTTCTAGGGTCTGGGAGGGAGCAAAGCTTTAGTCAGGAAGATGCTGTAGTTCACCACATAGGCGTGCCTACGGGAGCTAATACTTTATTGAAAAGACCAAATTCATGATGAGCTAAAATAAGGCTGGAAGATTCACCTAGCTTTTATGATAGAGGAAAGATCTCTGGGGAGTAACCACACTGTAAAAGACAGTTCTGAGATTAAAAGTTCCCAGGCTGAGATAGAACAAAAGTACATAGAAACATACATAGAAAATAGAAGCAGGAGGAGGCCATTCGGCCCTTTGAGCCTGCTCTGCCTTTCAATATGATCATGATTGATCATCAAGTTCAATACCCTGATTCCGCCTTCACCACATATCCTTTGATCCCTTTAGCCCCAAGAGCTATATCTAATTCTTTCTTGAAATTTCACAAAGTTTTCACTTCAACTACTTTCTGTGGGAGCGAATTCCACAGATTCATCACTCTCTGGATGAAGAAATTTCTCCTCACCTCAGTCCTAAAAGGTTTACCCCTTATCCTCAAATTATGACCCCTAGTTCTGGACTTCACAACCATCAGGAACATTCTGCCTACCCTGTCTAATCCTATGAGACCCCTCTCACTCTTCTAAATGAATATAATCCTACCTGATTTAGTCTCTCCTCATATGACAGTCCCGCTGTCCCAGAAATCCGCCTGGTAAACCTTCGCTGCACTGCATCCACAGCAAGAACATCCTTCCTTAGATAAGGAGACCAAAACTGCGTATGATACTCCAGATGTGGCCTCACCGATGCCCCCTGCAATTGCAGTAAAACACCCCTATTCCTGTACTCAAATCCACTCGCTCTGAAGACCAACATACCATTTGCCTTCTTTACTGACTTCTGTATCGGCGCGTAAATCTCAGGAACAAAGAATCACATTGGACTTATTCCTGGCGAATTAACGTTTACCTAAAGACAGTGTAAGGTTTATCAGTAAAATGTGTTGAACGTTGTGCTAAAAGGTAAAAGCAATGTTCTGTTTTTTAGTTTAAAGTATAAGTCGCCTACAAAGATAGTATTTAGCCAATAGTGCTATTGGTCTTTTGTTACAGTAAAGGTCTTTAAAAATGTGAATCTTTTACAAACCTTTCAGCTATTAACGGAAACTCAAATTGCCTTATTTTAAAGTTATTGGCTCTATGGGAATCATCGCAAAACTTAAAAATTTTAATCGCTCAATCCAATTTGAGATGAAGTTATTGCATGTCGTGATGCATTGTTGAAATGTAATCATTTTTATGCCAGTTAGTTTGTCATCAGCTAAGTCAATACAGAAGCTCCCAGCTATTTCAGGGTGTATCTTTTTCTTCCTAGTCCAAATGGGTATTGAAGATTAAATCTGACGGTATTAGATGTCCTCTCATTTACAGAAAATTGTGGCTCAAGGGTGTTTTATAGACAGGAGAGATGCAAATAGTTGTGTCCCACTGCTACCACTCCAAAACAATCCAATCAAAGCCATAAGACCATAGGACGTACGAGCAGAAGTAGGCCACTTGGCCCGTTGAGTCTGCTCCATCATCCAAAGAGATCGTGGCTGATCTGATGTAATCCTCAACTCCAATTTCCCGCCTTATCCCATAACTCTTGATTCCGTTAAACTCGCTATGGGAGCAAATGAAAATCTGCCTTGTGCTCCACTAGGTGCGGGAAGCAAAACAACTAATATGCTGTAAATGCAAGGATGTCCTCCAGTTTTGCAGAGCCTATTACAGAAAAGAATCTAGAAAGGCGACACTGAGACACACAAGGGCGGCATGGTGGCACAGTGGTTAGCACTGTTGTCTCACAGCGTCAGGCACCGGGATCGATTTCAACCTCAGGTGACCGTGTGGAGTTTGCACTTTCTCCCCATGTCTGCGTGGGTTTCCTCCGGGTGCTCCAGTTTCCTCCCACAGTCCAACGATGTGCAGGTTAGGTAGATTGGCTGTGCAAAATTTCCTTTAAGTATCCAAAGGTATTTGGGGGCTATGAGGATAAGGCGGGGGAGTCAATCTTGGTGGGGTGCTCTTTCACAGGGTCAGTGCAGACTCGATGGGCCAAATGGCCTCCTTCTGCACTCTAGGGATTCTATGATTCTATGATGAAGAATCTGTCCACCTCAGCCTTAAACATACTTAACGACCCAGCCTCTAAAGCTCTCTCCGGTAAAGAATTCCAAGGATTCACTACCCTCTGCAAGAAGAAATTTCTCCTCGCGTCTGTCTTAAATCAGCGACCCGTTACTCTTTGATTATGCTGTCTGGTCCTAGTCGCTCCCTCAAGACTAAAATCCTCCCAGCATCTACCCTGTCAAGCCCCCTGAGAATTTTATATGCCTTAATAAGGTCACCTCTCATTCTTTTAAACTCCAATGAGTACAGGCCGAACCTACTCAACCTCTCCTGAAAATCCCTCCATACCGGGGATCAAACTAGTGAACCTTCTCTGGAATGTCTCCAATGCCAGTGTATCTATCCTTAGATAAGGGGACCAAAACTATCCACAGTGCTCCAGGTGTGCTCTAACTAGTGCCTTTTACAGTTTTAGCAGGAGTTCCCTTTTCATACTCCTTTCCCTTTGGCCAATCCACCGAACCTGCACATCTTTGGACTGTGGGAGGAAACTGGAGCACCCGGAGGAATCCCACACAGACATGGGGGGAACATACCGACTCCTCGCAGACAGTGACCCAAGCCGGGATTCGAACCCGGGTCCCTGGTGCTGAGGCAACAGTGCCAACCACTGTGCTACCATGCCACGCGAGTGGGAGACCGGGAGATAAACGCATCTTCTCAGTTGTCATTGGTGGTGCTGAGAATCTTGTATTTGTAAGGATTGAGTCGTTGGTCTCTTGAGAGGAACATGAGGTTGTGCATCACTTTGGCATCAGAGATTCATAGAGGTAGGTAAGGGAGTTGAGATGGGAGTAACTGACTCTAACTTTTGGCAATGTAGTGAGGAGCGCCTTAATGAGGCTGCTTTATCAATGGCCTTCTTAGTGGGAATCTTTGTTGATTGCACAGTGGTTGGTAACATCCGTGACACTTCAGACACCCAAACAGTTGGTGCTTGCATGTGGGAAGACCTGGATACGGGTTCCAACAACTGCAAATCTCTCATTTCACCCTGATGTTCAGCACCATTATTATCACTGAGACACCCCCTATCATCATTTTGGGGGATTACCAATGACCACAAACCAAACTGGATCAGCCAGATAAATATTGTGGCTCTAACTGCAGATCTGCGGCTACGAATTCTGCAGCGTGAAACTCACTTCCTAACTCCCCAAAGGCTGTTCACCATCTACAATAAGAACTAGGAGCAGGAGTAGGCCATCTGGCCCCTCGAGCCTGCTCCACCATTCAATGAGATCATGGCTGATCTTTTGTAGACTCAGCTCCACTTTCCGGCCCAAACACCATAACCCTTAATCCCTTTATTTTTCAAAAAACTATCTATCTTTATCTTAAAAACATTTAATGAAGGAGCCTCTACTGCTTCACTGGGCAGGGAATTCCATGGATTCACAACCCTTTGGGTGAAGAAGGCACAAGTCAGGAGTGTAATGGAATACTCTCCACTTGCCTGGATGAGTGCAGCTGTGAAAACAATCAGGAAGTTTGACCATATCGAAGACAAAGCAGCCTTATATTACCACAACCTACAGATTTCAGTTTTACTGAAAATTGCCCAAAACATTTTATTCGATGCTGGTTTTTTTTAAAACTTAATTTAAATATTCTGCTGTTTAATCTGCTTTGACTAAATAGATTTTATCCACAGTGGCAGCAATTTCTTTCAATTCCTGATGGAAGGTGTGATGTTCTCTACTTTCTTTGTCAAGGATGGCTTTGTTGTGTAGTGTTCAACAAGTAACATCAAGCTATGCTAATTAACAAAGCTAATTCACTGACACTACGTAGGTGCTAAGTAAACTATGCTATAACTCTATCCACAGATCTCCTAAACACACGACTGCTCTCTATCACGCCTAAACACCTTCTCCCAGATCAAGGCTGTCACGTGACCTACGTGACTGCTCTTGAGCACCATCTGGTGGTTAGATGCATTTACATGAAATTGTTAACCCTTCATTTACCATACAATATCCATATTATCACAAAAGGGTGAGATGAAATGCGGTCAAATGTCAGATTTTCATCAGAATTAATTTTGTGATCATGAATCACAAAAACAGCACGGTAGCATTGTGGATAGCACAATTGCTTCACAGCTCCAGGGTCCCAGGTTCGATTCCGGCTTGGGTCACTGTCTGTGCGGAGTCTGCCCATCCTCCCCGTGTGTGCGTGGGTTTCCTCCGGGTGCTCCGGTTTCCTCCCACAGTCCAAAGATGTGCAGGTTAGGTGGATTGGCCATGATAAATTGCCCTTAGTGTCCAAAATTGCCCTCAGTGTTGGGTGGGGTTTCTGGGTCATGGGGATAGGGTGGGGGTGTTGACCTTGGCTAGGGTGCTCTTTCCAAGAGCTAGTGCAGATTCGATGGGCCGAATGGCCTCCTTCTGCACTGTAAATTCTATGATAATCGATGAATGAATTCTCAAATATTCAGCACCAAACCTGTCCTAGAGTTGAGGCCCCGATACTAATCTGAAATGTCCAAGACAGGTAAGAGGTTGTGTGGCCAGGGTGGGTAGGGTAGTTATTGACTAAACTATCACTTTGCTTTTTTAAAAAACTTTTCGTGGTCAAGCTAATCAATGCTTGAGCTAGACTAGAGCTACTACTGAAGCGCCTCCTCATAGGCGCTCTGTATATGAAATAAAGATCAAAGGGGCTGTTTAGCACAGGGCTAAATCGCTGGCTTTGAAAGCAGACCAAGGCAGGCCAGCAGCACGGTTCGATTCCTGTAACAGCCTCCCCGAACAGGCACCGGAATGTGGCGACTAGGGGCTTTTCACAGTAAGTTCATTTGAAGCCTACTTGTGACAATAAGTGATTTTCGTTTCATTTTCATTTCATTTCAATTGTAGAAGGTCAAAATTCAGCAAACCCAATATTGATATTCTACCATCATTGCAGATTCTGTTTTAAGTCAAATGTCTAACTTTTGTGACAGGTTGTAATCTTATTTGACATTTGATTTTGTGCCGACATTATATTAGTTTTGTTCTGTTTGATCTACTTGCTTAAACTTTCGCTGTTTGCTTTTTGGACATAATTGACATTCGGCTTTTGAGATAATTGTTGGACCACGAGCTGTAAAAGAATAATCAGCTCCTTAAATTTGTGATAGTCACTTGCAAAGACGTTCCCGTGGCAGGTCCCTGCAGACGGAGAAGGAATTTGTGAATTGTTTTCCAGTTGTGCAGTTTAAGCAAAAAAGAGTCGAATACCAAAGACATTTGAGCTTCTGCGTTTCTCCCTAAAACACAAAAGCTATTATTTTCAAAGCTTTAGCTCATCTAAAGCTACAACTTATTATTTATTTTTTTTTTGCAATTTTAGCCATAAGCTTCAAGCTGTGACTTAGATGATTTTACCTTCCTTTTTCCATTTTCTGAGGAATGCTTAGCGAATCATTATGCAGTCAGCTGATTAATTCCGCACAGGTACCAGCATGACAGGTTCAAGTGATTACTATAGATACCAAATACCAAAGATGGTGAACTTCGCAACTAATCCACAATGCAGGAGGAAGACGGCAACTAACTCATGCCTTTTGAAGTTAGAAGTAGGGCCACGTGAAGTGATGCCGAAAGATATTACTAATATATCAGTGAAGGATCTGAAGGCATATTGGATTTACGATCTGGGATGTAGCAGGTAATGCATGGGTCAGCCTGTAGACTGAGGAAACAGCAGGTGGCTTGCAATGGATGGCGGAATGGGCGGGGGCCTATGGCCGAGGACTGACAGGCCAGAACCAGCACTCAGCTATGTGGATTGGATTGGGGAAGCGGGAGGGGGGAGGGGGGGGAGTGGTACAAGGAGGATTGCTGCAGTGGGGGGAAAAATAAGTGGGGGAGCCTGGAAGCTCAATCCACACCATCTACACCTTTAAAGAACAACCTTGCTCTCTCAGCTATTCATGAGACAGGTTGAAAATCAGAATGTGCAGGAAGGCAGTTGTGATGAACGGTTATTGTGTTACTGTACCCTTATCATCATGTAAGGTGATGTCCCCTTTAAGACCGGGCTTGGAAACCTGGGAGTCTCCGCCTCCTGCTCCGCTCACCTGGGAGTCGTATATAAGGGGCCGCTTTACAGACGGCACAGCACCCATCTCGGCACCAGGCTAGTTCTTAGCTTATTAAAGCCTTCTTTACCGTTTTACTCTCTCGTGTCATTATTCAGGGTACAACAGCAGTGGGACCTCAACAGGTTACCTGTCCATCAGCCTAGTTCCCACCCAGCAGACAGGATTAAAATTGCCCCTGGAGTCCGGTAAATCTCTCAATTTTAGTGGCTGCACGCAAAAGCATTCGACCAACATGAAAAAAACCTTACAATTTGAAGTAAAGTACAAGTGAATTAACAAACTAAATTGCTTCTGCGATAGAGATGTTTGTATAGGAAAGTTTAACTGTCGAATGTTTGAAATTCTACTACAAAGGTGGGGAATCAGCCTATTAAATAGATTTTTTATTGTTGAAGAAATTCTCAATTCATTATTAAGTTCCCAATTACATCTTGCAAAGAAACCCAGAGCATTTTCCTAGTGATAATCACATGCAATTCTTACAAAAATGTGTTAGCTATTGTGTATTATAATACCCATCGACAGGATGTACACGAGCTGCTTTCCTGTTCCTGCCCTAAGTAGATCTTCCTACAAAAGAGTTCAGACCATTGTAAAAAAAAACATACATCTGGTAACCACAATGCCACAATGTAATCACATATTGGTTCCTTCAGACTGATCATCGTAAACATCCCCGTACCTCAGTCAAGGTTTTTCTCATTTCCATTGTCCAAAAATAACATGCATTAAACAATAAAAGAGCGACTTTCACTCCTGAAAGAAACTTTCAAAATTCTCAGAAAAGGCCATTTAATGCCTTTTTACATTATTTCTTCAATTATCTTTTCACAAGCATTCCATGATTCCTTATGTATTGTGGTCAGCCTACATACTCAGGTAACAAAGCAAATACCACACACAAGACAAACTGTAATTACTTTTACAGATACCGACTGGATTTATTAGCCCCTAAAGACTGATGTATTAAACCATGAATCACGGGGAATTTGGAAAAGATAACGCTGCCACATAATCTGCCCACCACTTCTCAGCTTTGAAAGTCAGTGCGATGATGGGGAGAAGAATTGAAACTTGAGAGGATGAATATGTCATAGTTTTCCTCATCCATCTGTAAAGTGGTCCCAAATTTAAAGGAAGTGTTTTTGTAACTGAAATGATCTCATATCTATAATGGTGTTATCACACCCCGCACATACGTGAATTAGGGGGAACTGAAATGTGGGAGTATTTGTTTCTGTTTGCTGATGCCATTAATTGTGGTTGTTCCAGAATCTGAGTCAAATGGAATGTCTGTGTGAGAACATTTATTTGCTGGTGTGTTGCACAGTGTTACGAATCCATGCTTCATAAAAATAACTTCATGTCTTTATGGATTGATGCTCACTGATTTAAGTTTTAAAATGACTGAAACAGCAAGCTGAAATGAAAATCGCTTATTGTCACAAGTAGTGTGTAAATGAAGTTACTGTGAAAAGCCCCTAGTCGCCACATTCCGGCACCTGTTCGGGAAGGCTGGTACGGGAATTGAAACGTGCTGCTGGCCTACCTTGGTCTGCTTTAAAAGCCAGCGATTTAGCCCTGTGTGCTAAACCAGCCCCAGGGGCTTTCAAGTGCCGGTGACAGAATGCACACCCCAATTGTACATGCAGTTACCCAAAACGCAAAGTAAAGACTCCATGGGTAGGATTCTCTGTTGCCTGGTGCCGATATCGTAATGGGCGACCGGGCGGAGAATCGATTCCTACGCTGGAATCGGGGCTGGCATTGGTTCGATGCCGGTTGGCGACACTCTCCGCCCCCTCCAAACTGGCGTCATTGTGACGCACGCCCCGCGCAGTCGCAGTGCCGTTGGCGTCTCATCTGCTGGCCCCCGATGGGCCGAGTTCCCAACGGCACGGGACACGTGTCCTCATAGGAATCGTGAAGCCGGCGGGGCGGCTGAGGCCTGTGTCCAGCACCACCACACTCGGCTGAGATCCGTGCCGCTGGCCGGGGTGGGCTTCAGCGAGGGCTGGGGGGACTGGTGGTGAGTGGCCAGGGGGTGGGCTGTGGGGTCGCAGTTTGTGGGTCAGGTCAGCGCACAGCTGCCACCATGTTGTATGGTGCGACCACTGCAGGTCATCAGCCGTGCGCATGCGCGGCCGGGGACCCGGACATTCAGTGGCTGTTTCCAGCACAGGAGGCGGGGGTTTTGGTCATCACCGGTGCTAGCCCCTCACGGGTACCGGAATCGGTGAGGAGTCCGCGCCGATTGTTTCCATGTGAACCTCCGGTGGATTCTCCGTTCGAGTAGGATCCCACATTGTGCAGCAAGAGCTTCCAACTTTGAATTTGTTGAACAATGGAAATATTGATCCTGCGGTCACATGACTAAAACCAATCTCTCTTTCTCTCGATCTCTCTTTCTGAGATATTTAAAGAATTCAAACCCAGCAGCTGCAGTGTAAATTAGGCACTTACATCTTTAAATCACCTCAACATTGAAATCAGAAGGACCTCCAAGCTCAGCTTAGATCCACACGAGTCATCAACCTACAATAATCATCTAACTTTAATCTTTACTGGACTTTAACTGTGTCATTTAATTTATCCTCCCACATTGCAATCCATTTTTGTATGTGTGAACCTGTGTGGGTTGAAAGTTGGACTATTTCCATTATTTTACTTAAACTGGGTTGAATACAATAAATGCTATCGTCTTCTTTTTTAAAAACTCAAGCAAACCCGTCTGTTTGTGTCTTTGACAGGCTCAGGCATGTAAACAGTTTCCCACTCACTGACTTGGCATTATACTCTTCAATAAACCTGTAATAATAATCTTTATTAGTGTCACAAGTAGGCTTACATTAATACTGCAATGAGGTTACTGTGAAAATCCCCTAGTCGCCACACTCCGGCGCCTGTTCGGGTACAGGGAGGGAGAATTCAGAATGTCCAATTCGGCGAACAAGCACTATTCGGGACTTGTGGGAGGAAACCGGAGAATCCGGAGGAAACCCACGCAGACACGGGGAGAACGTGCAGACTCCGCACAGACTAGGACAGATTTTTGGAGATGTGCACCCCTAGGAATTTGAAACTGCTAACCATCTCCACCTCGGCCCCGTTGATGCTGACAGGGGTGTGTACAGTACTTTGCTTCCTGAGGTCAATGACCAGCTCTTTCGTTTTGCTGGCATTGAGGGAGAGATTGTTGTCGCTACACCACTCCACTAGGTTCTCTATCTCCCTCCTGTATTCGGACTCGTCGTTATTCGAGATCCGGCCCACTATGGTCGTATCGTCAGCAAACTTGTAGATGGAGTTGGAACCAAATTTTGCCACGCAGTCGTGTGTGTACAGGGAGTAGAGTAGGGGGCTAAGTACGCAGCCTTGCGGGGCGCCGGTCTTGAGGACTATTGTGGAGGAGGTGTTGTTGTTCATTCTGTTGGTCAGAAAATCGAGGAACCAGTTGTTGGGGTAACTTCATTCACCACATAGCCTCCCAAGATTCGTGGGCAAAAAGGAAACCATGTCTCACAATTTTCAGGTAACGACAGTGAAGGAATATTGTGCCGTGCCTTTTCTTCAGGAAATGTGCACATCATTGATATACTCCAGTTTCGTGCTGCAAATGCCCGACCTTTGTTGCTCGACTGAAAACCCACTTTTGATGAACATCGGTTAGCCCCTGTGAAAATCCCAGACAATGTGAGTGTGTGGAACCAGCAAAAATTTACATTTAATATTTTTAGGCCCAAAGTCACGACTTATGGCTCCGGTTTCCTCCCACGAGCCCCAAAAGATGTGTTTGTTCGGTGAATTGGACATTCTGGGCGGGATTCTCCATGATCGGCGTGATGTCCGCCGACCGGCGCCAAAAACGGCGTGAATCAGTCCGGCATCGCGCTGCGCCAAAGGTGCGGAATTCTCCGCATCTTGAGGGGCCAAGCCCTCACCATGAGCAGCTTGGCCCGCGTCGGAGAGATTTCCGCCCCACCGGCTTGCGGGAAAGGCCTTTGGCGCCAGCTGGCGCGGAAATGACTTTGCTGTGCGACGCATGCGCGGGAGCGTCAGCGGCCGCTCACGGCATCCCCGCGCATACGCAGTGAAGGGGGTCTCTTCTGCCTCCGCCATAGTGAAGACCATGGCGGAGGCGGAAGGAAAAGAGTGCCCCCACGGCACAGGCCCGCCCGCGGAACGGTGGGCCCCAATTGCGGGCCAGGCCACCGTGGGGGCACCCCCCGAGGCCAGATCCCCCCACGCCCCCCCCCCCAAGACCCCGGAGCCCACCTGCGCCGCCTTGTCCCGCCGTTCGAAAGGTGGTTCAATCCACGCCGGCTGGCATGGGTTGACAGCGGCGGGACTTCGGCCCATCATGGACCGGAGAATCGCCGGGGGTGGGCCCGCCGACCGGCGCGGCGCGATTCCCGCCCCTGCCGAATCTCCGGTGGCGGAGAATTCGGGACACGGCGGGGGAGGGATTCACGCCAGTCCTCGGTGATTCTCTGACCCGGTGGGGGGTCGGAGAATCGCGCCCTCTGAATTCTTCCTCTGTGTACCCGAACAGGCGCCGGAGTGTGGCGACAAGGGGATTTTCACAGTAACTTCATTGCAGTGTTAATGTCAATAAAAATTATTATTATGACATTCTGTAACATTTCTTTTGGATTTCTCCTTGCAAGGACCTACATTGACATTCAATGCTGGAATGTCTTATGGCGTCAGAATCTGTCATACTGAAAAGTGAAAGAGTTTGTAAAACATCTTACACATGCCAGGGGGAGAATTTCTGCTGGTTTCCACTTGTGTTGTTACATGTCCAAGGTCAAAATTGTGAGATTCCACTGGTTTGAGGAGGCTTTTCTAGTTGCTCTCATGAATAGGTACTCCTGGGCAGGCCTTTACAAATGTTCTGCTATAAAAACTTACGTCATTTTTGAAAAAGTGGCTTGCTGCACCAATAAAGCTTTTAAATGGTCTAGTATTTTTTAAAAAGTAATTTTAAATCAAGTCACTCACCGGCAGAGGGCTGGACATCCTTATTGATTACATTTATACTCGGGGATTGTAATGACCTCCAATTGGCATTATTGTTTGGCCAATTGGAGTATGAGCTCCCTCAATGATAGCTCATTGAGGGGGGCCATATAAGCACCTGTGTAGGCTTTGTGAGGCAGTCGTAAGTTGACTGGGAATGCTAGCAGCACTGTTTGGAGCTGCTCTTGTAAAGAAGTTATTGCAAATAAATACTGGTGTGGTGATGGAACCCCTGCCTCCTGTGGATTATTACAGGGATAAACCCCATTTTCATCTGCATTAATAAGCTGCACCAGACCTCTTGCTTACACCATTAAGCTCAGTCCATCTATGTTTCATGTTCTATGTTCTATCACCAGAATGACAGGGGGTGGGATAGCTTGATCTTGGTTTCGGACAATGCTCGGCACAACATCGAGGGCTGAAGGGCCTGTTCTGTGCTGTACTGTTCTGTGTTCATTCTTTGGCCAATGATTAATTATGCACTGAGAACAAGCTTTCAGGCCATTAATGACACTGTGGAGGCATTTTCTACAACCCAGGTGATGCGCGATCAATTACAATCAAAGACGAGGTTGTAACATAACTGAAGGCTTTAATCGACTAGAACTGTTCCCCAGCAGCTTCGCTGCAGAAAATGAGGGCTGCTGGGATGGCACCGGATTTTATAGCCCGCCTGTCAAGGCGGAGCTACATACCAACAACCAATGGTAAACGCCTAGGTTTAACCAATGGTCTTCAAAATCTTGGGTACTGTAATACCTGATAATGCCACATTCACCCCCTGTTAAAAAAGAGTCCGGCGGGGGTAGTGGCCAGTGGTTACAATTGCATCTAACATGGTATGATCAGATATGGAGGTACCGTGATACCTCCTTACAGAGTTGTCGCGAATATTTACAAGCGTGGAAGATACATACATTCAGTGTTCGTTTACAGTTACAGTGAAGCAATCAGTTGGTCGGGTGGCCTGGTCGTCCTCCTGGATCGTCTGGGCTTCAGTGGTGATTCTGGTGGGGGTCCGGGCGTCTGCGACTCCGGGAGCGTGGTTTCGGCCTCCATGGCAGCTTCGTCACCCCTAGACGGCGCTGGTGGGGCAAACGGTTGGGCTGAGAGGGGGGCGCCTGCAGGGGGCATCGGTGGGTGGGAGGGCCTAGGCAGGAGCGGCGGGAGGACTGACCCGAAAGGGGGGGGGTTAGCGTGCAGCAGGTGGACCCTCTCGACCAACGGGTCTGACTTGTGCGCCCGCACTTGCTTCCGAAGCAGGATGGGTCCGGGTGTTGCTAGCCAGGTTGGGAGCGAGGTCCCGGAGGACTTCCTGGGGAAGACAAGGAGACATTCATGAGGTGTCTGATTGGTAGTTGTGCAGAGCAGAGACCGGATGGCGTGGAGGGTCTCCGGGAGGACGTCTTGCCAGCAGGAGACTGGGAGATTCCTGGACCGTAGGGCCAATAGAACGGTCTTCCAGACCGTTCCGTTCTCCCTCTCCACCTGCCCATTTCCCCGGGGATTGTAACTGGTCGTCCTGCTCGAGGCGATGCCTTTGCTGAGCAGGAATTGACGCAGTTCGTCGCTCATAAAGGAGGACCTCCTATCACTGTGTATGTACGCGGGGAACCCGAACAGTGGAAAGATACCCTGGAGGGCCTTGATGACTGTGTTTGCGGTCATGTCTGGGCAGGGGATGGCGAATGCGAACCGGGAGTACTCGTCAATCACGTTCAGGAAGTACGTGTTGCGGTCGGTGGAGGGGAGGGGGTCTTTGAAGTCCATGCCGAGGCGTTCAAAAGGACGGGAAGCCTTTATCAGGTGCACCCTCTCTGGCCGGTAGAAATGCGGTTTGCACTCCGCGCAGATTTGGCAGTCCCTGGTGACTGTCCTGACCTCCTCGATGGAGTAGGGCAGCTTGCGGGTCTGAAGGAAGTGGAAAAAACGAGTGACCCCCGGGTGGCAGAGGTCCTCGTGGAGGGCTCGGAGGCGGTCCACTTGTGCAGTGGCACATGTGCCGCGGGACAGGGCATCAGGAGGCTCGTTTAGCTTCCCTGCACGATACAAGATCTCGTAGGTGGAGAGTTCTATCCTCCACCGTAAGATCTTGTCGTTTTTTATCTTGCCCCGCTGTGCATTATCGAACATGAACGCCACCGACCGTTGGTCAGTGAGGAGAGTGAATCTCCTGCCGGCCAGGTAATGCCTCCAATATCGCACAGCTTCTACTATGGCTTGTGCCTCTTTTTCGAACAAGGAATGGCGAATTTCTGAAGCATGGAGGGTACGGGAGAAGAAGGCCACGGGTCTGCCCGCTTGGTTGAGGGTGGCGGCCAGAGCTAAGCCGGACGCATCGCTCTCGACCTGGAAGGGGAGGGACTCGTTGATGGCACGCATAGTGGCCTTTGCAATGTCTGCTTTGATGCGGCAGAAGGCCTGGCCGGCCTCCGTCGACAGGGGTAAGTTTGTGGACTGGATTAGGGGTCGGGCTTTGTCTGCGTAGTTAGGGACCCACTGGGCGTAATAACTGAAAAACCCGAGGCAGCGCTTCAGGGCCTTGGGGCAGTGAGGGAGGGGGAACTCCATAAGGGGGGCGCATGCTTTCAGGGTCGGGGCCTATAACTCCATTTTGCACCATATAGCCGAGGATGGCTGTGTGGTCGGTGCTAAATACGCATTTATCCTTATTATACGTTAAGTTAAGGACTTTCGCTGTCTGGAGAAATTTTCAAAGGTTGGTGTCGTGGTCCTGCTGGTCATGGCTGCAGATGGTGACGTTATCAAGATACGGGAACGTTGCGCATAAGCCGTACCGGTCAACCATTCGGTCCATCTCGCATTGGAAAACCGAGACCCCTTTAGTGACACCAAAGGGAACCCTTAAAAATTGATAGAGCCGCCCATCTGCTTCGAAGGTAGTGTATTTGCGGTCACTAGTATGGAGGGGTAGCTGATGGTAGGTGGACTTGAGATCCACTGTGGAGAAGACCTTATAATGCGCGATCCTGTTTACCAGGTCGGATATGCGGGGGGAGAGGGTACGCATCCAGCTGCGTAAACCTGTTGATAGTCTGACTGTAGTCAATGACCATCCTATGTTTCTCCCCGGTCTTTACCACCACTACTTGAGCTCTCCAGGGCTGTTGCTCGCTTCAATGACCCCTTCCCCCAGCAGCCTTTGGACCTCTGACCCGATGAAGGTCCGGTCCTGGGCGCTGTACCGTCTGCTCCTGGTGGCGACGGGTTTGCAATCCGGGGTGAGGTTCGCAAACAGGGAAGGCGGGTCGACCTTAAGGGTCGCGAGGCCGCAGACAGTAAGGGGGGGGTATAGGGCCGCCGAATTTGAATGTCAGGCTTTGCAAGTTATATTGGAAGTCCAACTCCAGGAGTGTAGCCGCGCAGAGGTGCGGCAGGACAGACAGGCGGAAATTGTTGAATCTCCTGCCTTGGACAGTGAGGTTTGCTAGGCAGAACCCCTTTATCTCCACCGTGTGTGACCCGGAGGCCAGGGAGATTCTTTGGTTTAGAGGGTGGGTATCAAGTGAACAGCGCCTTACCGTGTCGGGGTGTATAAAGCTTTCCGTGCTCCCAGAGTCGATCAGGCAGGACGTCTCGTGGCCGTTGATGAAGACCGTTGTCGTTGCTGTTGCGAGTGTCCGAGGTCGATTCTGGTCCAGAGTCACCGAGGCCAGATGAAGCAGTTGCGGGTTTTGATCAGGCAGCGTGTAGTCAGCCATGCTGGGGGCCTGGGGCCCCGTCCAAGATGGCGTCTCCCATGGGTCGCTCATGGTGGTCGGGGATGGACAAAATGGCGGCGGGGATGGACAAAATGGCGGCTCCCATCTGTCCAGTGTTTTGTCCGGGGGGCAAGATGGCCGTGCCCGTGGGTCGGACGTGGCCCTAGGATGGGGGGGGGGTGGCGGTGAATGCTGGCTGCCTGGGGCCCGAAGGGAAGGTTGCCGTGGCGGTCCAGAGTTGCTGGAGACCGCGGCCACAGCTCGTGCCTGGCAGACCCCCACAAAATGGCCCTTCTTGCTGCACCCTTTGCAGGTGGAGGTGCGGGCCGACCAGCACTGGCGGGGGTGCTTCGTCTGCCCGCAGACGAAACAGCGGGGCCCGACTGAGTTAGCAGGCCATCTTACGGCGCAGGCCTGCGGGGACACGGGCAAGGTCTGTGGGCTGCCACTGCGGGATGCCACGCAGCCCAGGGGGCCGCCGCGTGGTCGGGCGCATAGGACTGCGCGTTTCTGGAGGCAACATCCAAGGACCCTGCCGGGGCCCTCTCTAAGTCCCAGGGTGGGTGTCTTTTTCTAAGAGTCTTTGGCGGATCTCTGAGGAGCTCATACCTGCTACGAAGGCATCCCGGATTAGAAGTTCCATGCGCTCGCTCCCCGAAACTTGCGGGCAGCCACAGCTTCTGCCCAGCACTAGTAGCGCACGGTAGAACTCCTCCAACGATTCCCCGGGGCTTTGCCGTCTAGTTGCAAGCAGGTGATGTGCGTAGACCTGGTTTACAGGGCGGATATAATGTCCTTTTAACAGTTCGATCGCAGCATCGAAGTCCTCCGCCTCCTTGATGAGGGTGTAGATCCCTGGGCTTACCCTTGAGTGCAGGAGATGCAGTTTCTGTTTTCCTGAGGGTGTACCTCTGGCCGTCTCGAGGTAGCCTTTAAAACACGCCAGCCAGTGCTAAAATATCACCACCGAGTTCTCCGCGTGGGGGCTGAGTTGTAGACACTCCGGCTTGATTCGGAGATTCATCCTTTCAGCTGAAGTGTAGTCGATTAAATTGATGCACCATCAATTACACTCAAGACGAGGTTGTAACATTAACTGAACGTTTTATCGACTAGAACTGTTCCCCAGCAGCTTCGATACAGAAAATGAGGGTTGCTGGGATGGCACCGGTTCTTATACACCGTCTGTCAAGGCGGAGCTACATGCCAACAGCCAATGGTAAACTCCTAGGTTTAACCAATGGTCTTCAGCCTCTTGCGTAATGCCTGATAATACCACACCGGGGCAGGAATATTTCTGTGGCATCTCATAGAATCCTTACCGTGCAGAAGGAGGCCATTCGACCCTTCGAGACTGCACTGACCCACCCAGGCCCACTCCCCCGCTCTACCCTGTAACCCCACCTAACCTTTTGGACACCAGGGGACAATTTATCATGACCAATCGACCTAACCTGCACGTCTTTGGACTGTGGGAGGAAACCGGAGCACCCGGAGGAAACCTACGCACACACGGGGAGAACGTGCAGACTCCACAAAGTCACCCAAGGCCAGAGTTGAACCTGGGTCCCTGGAGCTGTGAGGCAGCAGTGCTAACCACTGTGCCGCCGTGCCACCCAAAATCTCATTCTAACTTAACTTGGGCTGCAATAAAAATAGTAAACATTATTGCATTTTTCAAAATTCCTATGATGATAAAGACATTCAGCGTGGAATTCTCCCAAAATGTTTCTAAGTCTGGTCGCCGGCAGGACGTGAGGTGTGACCTCCTTTGGGTGGATCGGTGCAATCCAGATCACAATCCACCCACACGTAGACATTTGTTTGGACAGGGGGGAGAATCTTGCACTGGCACTGAGAGAGGTGGGGCCTTATTCACACCGGCAAGCCCGGTTTCACAGAGAGCAGGACACCCTTTTCAAAGGGTGCCCTGATCTCGAAGTGACAGCCAAGGCCCCAACATAGCTGGCAACGGAGTCTCAGTGCCCCCCCCCCCCAAACCCTCACCTGCATCAACCCACTTCCCCCCCCCCTCCAAGATTTGCTGCCATCGGCCTCCCCTCAGTAATCTCCTTCAGACCTTTTTTTCCTTCGTGCTGGCGTCAGCCCCCCCCCCTCCCATCGCGGGTGCCAGTGCCCACACACCCCTCCCCCTTGAGGACGACACCTAGCTATGGACTCGGCAGGTGATTTGATTTGATTTATTGTCACATGTACCGAAGTACAGTGAAAAGTATTTTTCTGCGGCCGAGGGAACGTACACAGTACGTACATAGTAGACACAAGAATAATCAACAGAGAACATTGACAAATGGTACATTAATGAACAGTGATTGGTTACAGTGCGGAACAAGGGGCCAAATGAAGCAAATACATGAGCAAGAGCAGCATAGGGCGTTGTGAATAGTGTTATTACAGGGAACAGATCAGTCCGAGGGGGAGTCGTTGAGGAGTCTAGTAGCTGTGGGGAAGAAGCTGTTCCTATGTCTGGATGTGCGAGTCTTCAGACTTCTGTACCTTGATGGAAGGATCTGGAAGAAGGCAATGCCTGGGTGGGAGGGGTCTCTGACAATGCTGTCTGCCTTCCTGAGGCAGCGGGAGGTGTAGACAGAATCAATGTGGGGGTGGTGAGCTTGTGTGATGCGTTGGGCTGAGTTCACCACACTCTGCAGGTTCTTGCGATCTTGGACCGAGCAGTTGCCATACCAGGCTGCGATTCAGCCGGATAGGATGCTCTCAATCGCACATATGTACAAGTTTGTGAGAGTCGATGCAGAAATGCCAAATTGCTTTAGCTTCCGTAGGAAGTAGAGTTGTTGGGCTTTCTTGACTGTTGCATCAACGTGAGTGAACCAGGACAGACTGTTGGTGATGGTGACTCCCAGGAACTTAAAGCTATCGACCATCTCCACTTCGGAGCCATTGATGCCGACGGGAGTGTGTGCCGTGCTGCGCTTCCTGAAGTCGATGATCAGTTCCTTGGTCTTTCCAACATTTAGTGAGGGGTTGTTTTCAGTACACCATGCAATCAAGTGATTTATCTCCCTCCAGTAGTCTGATTCGTTGTTGTTTGAGATACGGCCCACCACAGTCGTATCATCCACAAACTTATAGGTTGAGTTGGAGTTAAATCTTGCCACACAGTCATGGGTGTATAGGGAGTACAGTAGAGGACTGAGCACACATCCTTGCGGGGCTCCGGTGTTGAGGACTATTGTGGAGGAGGTGCTGTTGCCTATCCTGACAGATTGCGGTCTGTTGGTGAGGAAGTCCAGGATCCAGCTGCACAGGGAGGGGTCAAGTCCAAAATTGCGGAGTTTGGTTATTAGTCTTGTTGGGATAATGGTGTTGAAGGTGGAGCTGTAGTCTATGAACAGCAGTCTTACATAGGTGTCCATGTTGTCGAAATGTTCGAGTGTTGATTGTAGAGCCAGTGAGATAGCATCTGCTGTGGGCCGATTGCGGCGATAGGCAAACTGCAGTGGATCGAGACCGTCTGGGAGGCTGGTGTTGATCCGTCTCATGACTAGCCGCTTGAAGCATTTCATGATAACAGACGTCACCGCCACCGGTCGATAGTCGTTGAGACAGGCTACCTTTGGTACTGGTATTATGGTGGTCTTCTTGAAGGAGGTGGGGACCTCAGAGCGGAGGAGTGAGGTGGTGAAGATATCTGTGAATACACTCGGCAGCTGGTCTGTGCTCTGAGTGCTCGCCCAGGGACTCCGTCGGGGCCCGTCGCTTTCCGCGGATTCACTTTCAAGAAGGCAGCTCTTACTTCTGAGGCTGTAATAGTGGGCATGGGTGTGACCAGGGCTGTTGGGGTGGGTGGCACTGATACATCGGCTGATTGCTCAAAGCGGGCATAGAACTTGTTCAGATCATCGGGTAGGGATGCTCCAGCCCCAAATATTCCTCCTGGCCTTGCTTTATAGCCTGTGATCATGTGTAGGCCCTGCCATAGACAGCTTGGGTTTGTGTCGTTGGCCTGGGACTCTGGTTTGATCCGGTATTGTCTTTTGGCGTCCCTGGTGGCTTTCCGTAAGTCGTACCTGGATTTTTTATATAGGTCAGGGTCATGCGACTTGAACGCCTCCGCCTGGAACTTCAGCAGGGAGTGAACCTTTTGGTTGAGCCAGGGTTTCCAATTGGGGAACACCCGTATTGTCTTCTTTGGTACACAAGCCACGACACACTTACTGATGAAGTCTGTGACGGTGGTTGCGTACTCGTCCAGGTTAGCTGCCGCAGCCTTGAATATGGACCAGTCCACAGACTCCAAGCAGTCGCGGAGGATGTTCTCAGATGCCTCTGACCAGCACTGCACAGTTTTCTTGACTGGCTCAGCACGCTTGAGTTGTGGTCAGATTTGCCAAAGTGTGGCCGGGGAATGGAGCGGTCGGCACCTTTGATGCTCGTGTAGCAGTGGTCCAGGGTGTTTGCACCTCTGGTGGAGCAGGAGATATGTTGCTGGAGTTTGGGGAGGACCTTCCTGAGGTTGGCCTGGTTGAAGTCTCCAGCCACGATTGTCAGGGCTTCGGGGCGATTTGTTTCTTGGCCGTTGATGGTGGAATGTAGTTCGTCAAATGCTTTCTTCACTTCCGCCTGCGGTGTGATGTGGACAGAGGTGAATTCACGGGGCAGGTAGAAGGGGCGTCACTTCACAGTCAGGTATTCTAGGTCTGGGGAGCAGTGGCACGCTAGGGATACCACATCCAAGCACCAGGAGGTGTTGATCAGGAGGGAAACACCCCCGTCCTTCGACTTGCCCGAGTCCGTCGTGCGGTCCTTACGGTGGATTGAAAAACCTTCGGGTTGATCGGCACAATCTGGTGTGGCCGGAGTGAGCCTCGGTGAAGCAGAGCACACAGCAGTTTCTCACTTCACTCTGGGAGGTAAGTCTAGCGTTGAGGTCATCCAGCTGGTTCTCAACCGCTTGGACGTTCGCCAGGGGTACGCTGGGGAGAGGAGTCTTGAATCCACATAATTTAAGTTTCACCTTCAGGCCGGTGCGTTTTCCCCTCTTCCGGGGTCGACGGCTGCTCTCGGCTGGCTTTGCGTAAGGTAGGTGATTGCGTTCGGAGGGGGCGTGGATGATGGTGGCGGTGTCAGGGTCACTGGAAGGGGTTGTGCATGGGCCGGTCTGGTCTCGTGGGGCGGTGAGCTTGGGTTCACCTTCCGGTGGGGATGGGCGGGTGCCCTGCCCTCCTTCATGGCTGCCCCTTTCTGGCTCCTCCCCTTGGCAGTGCCCGCCAGGTTGGCATTGCCAGGATTCCCAGGGCAACGCTATGGCACGGTCCTGCCATGTCCCCGACCACCTAGGGGTTCCAATGTCCTCCGAGCCCCCGGCATGGCCACTACATCTGGTCTCCGGTGGTGAAGACCAAACATACTTTCTGATGCTGTGCCAGGGCAGAATCCGGTAGCCAGGAGAATCTGGCTTTAAACGGACGCCGTGTGTGATAATTTGGAAGGTCTAATACATGTAGGAATTACACAATGAATGGTAGAACTCTTGCAAGTACTAACAGGCAGGGAGATCTGGGCGTGCATGTCCACTGATCACGGAAAGTGACAACGCATGTGGATAAGGTGCTCAAGAAGACATGCGGAGGGAAGCACGGCGCAGTGGTTAGCACTCTGCCTCATGGCGCCGAGGTCCAAGATCGATTTGGCTCTGGGTCACCTTCCGTGTGAAGTTTGCACATTCTCCCCGTGTTTGCGTGGGTTTCGCCCCCACAACCCAAAGATGTTCAGGGTAGGTGGATTGGAGACGCTAAATTACTCCTTAATTGGAAAAAATGAATTGGGTACTCTAAATTTTTTTTTAAAGGCATACGGCCTTGCTGGCCTTCATCGGTTGGTGCATTGAACGTAAAAATTGGCAAGTCATTTTGCAGCTATACAGGACCGTAGTTCGGCCTCATTTGGAATATTGTGCACCATTCTGGTTGTCACACTACCAGAAGGATGTGGGAGCTTTGGAGAGGGTACAGAAGCGGTTTACTAGGATGTTGCCTGGTATGGAGGGCATTAGCTATGAGGAGAGGTTAGATAAATTCGATCTGTTCTCACTGGAACGACGGAGGTTGAGAGGTGGCCTGATAGAGGTCTACAAGATCATGAGGGGCATAGACAGAGTGGATGGTCGGATGCTCTTTCCTGGGTAGGAGAGTCAAGTGCTAGGGGACATAGGTTTAAAGTACGCGGGGAAAAGATTAGAACTGATGCGCGAGGCAGATATTTTACACAGAGGGTGGTAAATATAATGGAACGCGCTGCCTGGGGAGGGGGTGGGAGCAGGTACAATAGCAGCATTTAAGGGGCATCTAGACAAATATATGAATAGGGTGGAAATGGAAGGATACAGACTCCGTAAGTGCAGACGGTTTTAGTTTAGGCAGGTACTGTGGTGATCTCCGTAGGTGCATGCACACAAGGGGTTAATGGGTAGATAGCAGAACCACATGATCACCAGAGGGCTGGACCAACAGGGGTATAAAGGGCAGCCACACGGGGTCTCTCTCTCTCTCTTGCTGGTGTGCTGTGAACAGGGAAACATCAGAATCACATAGATAGTTAGTGGAGTTACATTTAGTTACAATTGTTAAATCTTGTTAACCAATTCCTAGTTCCCATGTTAAGGTAAAGAACTCACGCATTAATAGTTATAGTTACTCAATAAACCTTTGTTGTTACTGGACGAGTTTGAGTCTTCTTCAACAAGATTCAAAGGACCTCACCATCAGCCAGGGATTGAGTAACACGTGTTATCGACCATGCAGGTAACACCACAGGTACCACGGAGTGTGTTGGCCTTAACAACGAAAATAGAAACTAGCTAGCTTAGGTTCGACAGACAAAGAGAAAACAAAAAAAATAAAAAAAATTTGGATAAGATATTCGGCCAAGGAAGGAAAATGAAAATGAAAATGTAAATCGCTTATTGTCACGAGTAGGCTTTCATGAAGTTACTGTGAAAAGCCCCTAGTCGCCACATTCCGGCGCCTGTTCGGGGAGGCTGGTACGGGAATCGAACCGTGCTGCTGGCCTGCCTTGGTCTGCTTTCAAAGCCAGCGATTTAGTCCAGTGTGCTAAGCCAGTGGCATCGCTACACTCGGATCTCTCGGGCACAAACTGGTAAGATGGAATCACTTCCAGAACACCTCAGAACCTCTGGTAATCTCCAGGATAATTGGAAGATTTTCCTGCAACAATTTAATTTGTTTCTGGAAATTAAGGACATGACCGCTGCGCCAGATTTTTAAAACAATTGCATACCTCCTAGCTGCGGCAGGGAAACCGGCCATGGAGATATATAACTCATTTACCTATGCCGAAGGGGAGGACAAGATTAAGTGGGACACAATTATAAAAAAATTCGATACTGTCATGTGAGAATACCTTTAAGAATTCGATGTTGAAGAAATGTACCTTTAACAAATGAAGCTGATCATATTACTGAAGTGATGTCACAGCGGGGGGAGCTGAGCTCACTTCTACTTTTGGTTTCAGTTTGAGAGAGCAGCTTGTGTGTGTCTGGGTGTTTCCAGAGAGCTGCAGGAAGAAAAGCAAGGTGCTGGAGCTGAAATCAACCAAGCTGATATATCTCTGCCATCCAACAGAAAATATATATATTCTGTGACCTGGTGTGTTACTGTTTTGAAAGTTTGAAGCCTTTTGGATGTTTGAAGGAACATTTTGAGGGATTATTTAGTGGTGTATTATTTTCGGGGTTATCTTTGAAATAAGGGGTGTTAAGGGATCCAATGTTTATTTAAAAGGTTAAGTTGAGTTTATGGAATAAACATTGTTTTGTGTTAAAAACCACGTGTCCATAATTGTAATATCACACATGGGGAACAAGCCGGGTGCTTCAAAAGCAACAATCCATTAAAGGGGGAGGTTGGTTGAACTCCATGATACATTTTGGGGTTCTGAAAACACCTCGCCCATAACAATACCCACTGCAAATCGGAGGTGAATGAAACATTTGAACGCTTCAAGTTCACCAGGCGTATACAAGGACCAGAAGAATCATTCAGCAGCTTTCTCACTGACTTAAAGCTGCTGGCCCAATCCTGTAATTATGAGACCCTCCGTGACTCCCTCATCAGAGACCAGATTGTCAGTGGCATTTCTGATGTGGGACTCAGTAAATCTCTCCTTAAGCACAAAAATCTTGATCTTGAAATGGCTGCACAACTATGTTCTGCTCATGAAATCACTGAAGCACAATATCAACAGTTTACTTACCGGGACCAAAGCCTCCACCACGAGGTTGCAGCAGTCAAAACGGTGGCCCAGGCTTCTCGAAGGTGCTCCTCCCCCGGCAATCCCGTGCGCGCGAATCTGAAAGTGGCCCACACACATGCGCAGTTCGCACGGAGACTAGAACCAGCTGAGAACGCTACTGCGCATGCACGAACGTGCCAGGATGGTGTCATGACATGTCATAACGGCGGACATGCCCACTTAAAAGGGCAATGTCCAGCTTATGGCAAACAGTGCCTGAGGTGTGTATAGTACAACCACTATGCCTTCAAATGTCGAGCTGTGCTACAGATGACTTCCACAGGACAACAACTAAGACCCTGCGACGTTCGGAACGTGGCGTCTATGGACCGCCAACCAATATTCAGTGATTACCTGTCCGAAAACGATGACCTTGCCGATGATGACTCCTACCGTGTGGCCACGGTCACAGTCGCGGAGGAACCTTACATCACCACGCCTCATCCAAAATGCCCGAAAGTGAACAAGAAGGGGTTTAAAGTTTCAAAACAAAAAATTATTTTCCCCAGCGACAGAATGAAGCTCGAGCCTCCACTTACAGTTAAAGATCACTGCCGCAGCACCCTGAAACATACCGTTTGCAACACCCAAAGAGAACAGCACAAAGACAAATCAATAGCAAAGGATTTGTTCATTGACGATGATTACTCCGGGGATGAGTTCCTCATTGGTCAAGTAGAGCACCATGACACATCCTTGACAAGAAGCGATGGTTTGCTCGCTGACGAATGCCACTCAGCCATGTATCAGTTCTCCGGATCTGATGGTCATTGCAGCAGCAACATGGCTGCCAAGTCCCATACGAGTCTCATGGTGGGAGAATCCAGTACCATGACGACATGGCAGCTCGTCGACAAAATGGATGACAACCACATGTCATATATCTTAGCAGAAGGTGACGCCATGCAGAGAGCACAGATTGACTCCACTGAGGGAGTGATACCAGCCTCCATAGCGAGCTCATTGACAGGCTCCAGAATGGCCACAAGCGACGACTCCGGAGCGACAGCCGTGAACCAGGAAGACTATGACGCTCTATCTGCCTTGTATGAGCAGCCAGCAGCAGACATTAAATGTCTACCCACTGTTGATCAAAGCAGTGAACAAAACCACAACAACAACAACAACAGATCTCGTGATCTTGTGTCTGCGCCGCAGCAATCACCCAACCCAGCTGCAAAAAGATGCCATACGGGGTAAACACTGCAAGCACAAAAGAAAGTCTGCTACTAACGTCAACTTACTTCTACCATTCCGATGTCTCATGATGTCCTCACGGACACACATAAACACTGACGGCCACAACGACATGGCGACATCAACACTGCCACCTCAACGACAGGCGGAAGGATCAACCCACCGGATCAAACGCAGACAGTCTGGACTCACAAAGCTTTCCGTTCGAATTGGACTTTTTAAACGTTGATTGACTTTGTATAGTCATTAATACCATCCCATTCTGCACACAGCGTTACTTGTTTTATCTGTTCCCAGTTGACTTAATTCATTATGTTTGTTTAGTTTTCGTTACACCATACAGAAAACCTGTAGCACATTAAAAAGGGGGAGATGTGGTGATCTCTGTAGGTGCAAACACACAAGGGGTTAATGGGTAGATAGCAGCACCACATGATCACCAGAGGGCTGGACCAACAGGAGTATAAAGGGCAGCCACACGGGGTCTCTGTCTCTCTCTCGGGTGTGCTGTGAACAGGGAAACATCAGAATCACACAGATAGTTAGTGGAGTTGCATTTAGTTACAATTGTTAAATCTTGTTATCCAATTCCTAGTTCCCATGTTAAGGTAAAGAACTCACGTATTAATAGTTATAGTGACTCAATAAATCTTTGTTGTTACTGGACGAATTCAAGTCTTCTTCAACAAGATTCAAAGGACCTCACCATCAGCCAAGGATTGAGTAACACGTGTTATCGACCACGCAGGTAACACCACAGGTACCATGGTCAGCGCAGGCTTGGAGGGCCGAAAGGCCTGTTCCTGTGCTGTATTGTTCTTTGTTCTTTGCCCTTTGTTCTGGCATATTTCAATATGGTGATCCAGTTCACTCCTGGTGAGAGCGTGAACCATATTTCATCACCTGCTGTGGGCCGGTGTTGCGCTCTGTTCGTCACCTGGAGCAGAGCTGTTTAGGGGCTCATTCTCCCAGCACAGTGGGATGTATGCCAGGTGCAAAGCAGCCGGAGATTCACCCTTCGTGATCGTGACTGATTATTTAAATGAGCTGTTCTGTTCAATTCTTTAATCGTAACATAATAAATAGGAGCAGGAATAGGCCAAACAGCTTTGAACCTGCTTTGCCATTCAAAACGTTCATTGCTGATCCTGAACCTCAACTTCACTTACCTGCCCAATCCCAATATCTCCTGATTTCCTTTGGAATCTATCAATCTCAGCCCTTAATATACTCACCGACCTGAGCATCCACAGCCCTTGGTGTACAGAATTCCCAAGGTTTGCAACCTTGCGAGTGAAGAGGGCTCCTCCTCTCATTATCCTGAGACTATGACCCCCGCATTCTAGAGGGGGAACTGCCCCTCAGGCTCGACCCGATCAAACCCACTCTGAATCTTACATTTCAATGAGGTCAATTCTCATTTTTCTCGGGGCAGCACGGTGGCGTAGTGGTTAGCCTTGCTGCCTCATGGCGCCGAGGTCTCAGGTTCGATCCTGGCTCTGGGTCACTGTCCGTGTGGAGTTTGCACATTCTCCCCGTGTCTGCGTGGGTTTCGCCCCCACAACCCAAAGATGTTGCCTGGTATGGAGGACATTAGCTATGAGGAGCGGTTGAATAAACTCGGTTTATTCTCACTGGAACGAAGGAGGTTGAGGGGAGACCTGATAGAGGTCTACAAAATTATGAGGGGCATAGACAGAGTGGATAGTCAGAGGCTTTTCCCCAGCGTAGAGGGGTCAATTACTAGGGGGCATAGGTTTAAGGTGAGAGGGGCAAGGTTTAGAGTAGATGTACGAGGCAAGTTTTTTATGCAGAGGGTAGTGGGTGCCTGGAACTCGCTACCGGAGGAGGTGGTGGAAGCAGGGACGATAGTGACATTTAAGGGGCATCTTGACAAATACATGAATAGGATGGGAATAGAGGGATACGGACCCAGGGAGTGTAGAAGATTGTAGTTTAGTCAGGCAGCATGGTCGGCACGAGCTTGGAGGGTCGAAGGGCCTGTTCCTGTGCTGTGCATTTCTTTGTTCTTTGTTCTATGTGCAGGCTAGGTGGATTGGCCACTCTAAATTGCCCCTTAATTGGAAACAATTAATTGGCTACTCTAAATTTATTTTTAAAAATTAAAACAAATTCTCATTTTTCTCAACTCCGGAGAGGATCGGCCCATTGTACTCAATCCCTCCTCACAGGACAACTCTCTCACCCCATAAATTCATCCGTTGAACCTTAATTACACCCTTTTAAGGCAAGTCGATCCTTGCTTAGGTAAGGAGACCAAAACTCTACACAATAACCTAGGTGTGGTCACATCAACTCCTTTACACTTGTAATAAGGTTTCCTCACTATTGTACTCTGATTCCCTTGCAATTTGCCTTTCTAAATGCTAGCTGTAACTGCATTTTAACATTCTGTATTTATTTTATGAGGACATCCAAATCTCTTCGAAAACCACAATTTAATACTTTCTCGCTATTTAAAAAGCATTCAGTTTTTCTGTTCTTCCGACCAAAAGTGAATGGCCTCGCATTTTACCACATTATTTGGATTTGGATTTTGGATTTTGTTTAATGTCACGTGTACCGAGGTACAATTCATGTTGATATGAAGGCGGTCTTTGAGATGAGAACAGGCCTTAGAAAGTGATTGTAGTGTCAGCTTACAGGATATTTCTTAAGATATTCCTGTGCCTCATAAACAAGTTAATCTACAAGGATCGGATGGGAAAGTTAGAGGCTGCTAGCCTCCACTGTTTACCGCACTAATGTGAGTGGGAGCTCCTGCTTGGATATCAAGAGACCAAGCTCATGAGGACTTAAATAAGGCTGGAAGATTTGCCTAGCTTTGGCTAGAGGGAGGGATTTCTATGCTAATTTTCACCATGAAAGTCTGTTTGGGGGTGTAGAAGTTATCCAGTTTGAAAAGGTGAAAGAATGAAAGCCACCTGGTGATGACTCTTGCTGTGGTTCCTGGAGAATGTAGTGTCCATCTGAGGGACAGAGTAAAGTAAAATGGTCAGGGAGGATGTTCAGTTGTTTAAAAAATCAAATGGGGAACCCTCTCTGTCATTTAGAGTATAAGTTTCCTCCTGAAATAGTGTTTAGTCAACATTGCATTTAGTTTGTTTGACACAGTAAAAGTCTTAAAACCTGATCCCTCCAGTCAGTCACTGAAACTTTGAATATATTTCTGAACGTGATTAGTCTTGACAGGGATTGTAACATTGCACAGATCCAACTTGTTCATACTTGGAGCATAGTATTGTGTACTAAAAATAAATAGCTTCTTGATGAAGTGCACTGTAATAATTCTTGCCCCAGAGCGCATTCTGTGCAATGCTTTGTTTATTCATTTAAGGGATGGGGCATTCACGCTGGGCCAGCACTTATGATATGGTGTACAGCAGGCAGACTTTCTGTGAAAGAAATACCTTGGGCCGGACTCTCCTTCCCGCGCCATGGGGGTTTCCCATCGTGGGGCAGCCCCACACCGTCGGGGAACCCCCGGGCTGCCGGAAAAATGGAGGATCCCGCCGGCAGAGAATCCAGCCCCCTGTTCTGTTGACCTGGCTCATTTTGGGGAATTCCAGTGTGCAAATTGACTGTGTTATTCATTTTTTATTTTAATAAAAAATGTTATTACAAACATCTATCAAAACAGGTTACAACAAATATATTGTGAAACATGCTTCCCAACAATCAACTATACAGTGTCTGTACAGAATTTTCCCCCTTTTCAGCCTCCCCCCCCCCCCCCCCCCTTCCCCCACCTCCCCTGCGACGAACAGCTCCTCAAACATGGTCACAAACATCCCCCACTTTTTCTCAAACCTCCCTGCTGAGCCCCTTAACTTTATCTTCTCTAACCACAGGAAGTCATACAGGGCACCCAACCAAGACTGTGTCATTCATGACTTTATTGGGCGTAAAATGCTTCGGGATCGTCTCTGATAATGAAAGTAGCTATGTAAATACAAGTCCTCTCTTCCTGTTAGACTCTGTTCGTGGGAACATATGCAGAGGCAGTGGCATAATGGTATTATAATAATCTTTATTTCTGTCACAACTAGGCTTACATTCACACTGCGATGAAGTTACCACATTCCGGCGCCTGTTCGGGTACACTGAGGGAGAATTCAGAATGTCCAATTCACCCAACAAGCACATTTTTCGGGAATTGTGGGAGGAAACCGGAGCACCCGGAGGAAACGCACGCAGACACGGGGAGAACGTGCAGACTCCGCACAGACAGTGACCCAAACCGGGAACTGAACCCGGGTCCCTGGCGCTGTGAAGCAACTGTGCTACCGTGCCGCCCAATTCCCTGGAGACCAGGGTTCGAATCCCAGCAGGGCAGATGGTGAAATCTAAATTCAATAAAAGTCTAATGGCGACCATGACACTATTGTCGATTGTCGTAAAAACCCATCTGGTTCACTAATGTCCTTTAGGGAAGGAAATCTGCCACTCTTACCTGTGTCTCCAGCCCAACAGCAATGTGATTGACTCTTAATGCCCACATTCCATGAATAAATAAAGAAAAAAAGACATAGGAACACGAGCTGGACATTCAATCCCTGGTACTTGTTCTATCATTCAATAAGATCAGTGTTAATCTGAATCCTAACTCCATCCACTTATCTTGATTCCACATCTCTAATACACCAGATTCACACTATTTTTACTACTTCCGTATGCTCCTTCTTATCGATTTAAGTTATCGTTCACCTGTTTTGTCGACATTAATCTTTTACTTGGTTGTTGGCTCTTACCCTTTAGGGTATACAGTGGTCCTGCATAAAGCTAAATTATTTGTAACACCTCATCTGTCATTTTATCTATTAACAGAAATTAGTTTATGTTGCCAATCTGTCTTATCCTGCTAAATTATCTTTAACCAACTGATGTCTAAGTAACTGTATTAAGGTTTTCAGTTTTTTTCAATACAAAGCACGCCAAATGATTTTGTTTTGGAAGATGAATAAGCATTCAATAGCCTGGCCCATTACTATGGAAACAATATCTGGAAGATTTTCTCCATATTGAAAATAACTTGAAAGTGCTGTTATCTCAATTCAGCAAATTGAAAGATACCTTGAATTTACAACTATTTAAGGGCAATAGGTTATAGAAATCTGTAAAGGAATGATGTGAAATTATAACTAAAATGTTAAAATAATACATGATATCTTCCTTTGAATACATTTAAAGTGCTTTATTTCCCTCATGGCTGCTTAAAAGAAATAAAGATCTACGTGAGTGCAAATGCCTGAGAGCAACAGTGATGAGTGGTTTGCAATAGAATGGGGCCAGAAGGCCCAGCACATACTGTGTACCGGATAATTATATTGACCCAAGTTACTGACGATATTAAGTTAATTGGAAAACTAATAATGTTGTGCCAGATTTTGTCAGTAGTACAGCTCGATTTTCAAGTTAGTGTTAATAATGGGCGGCACAGTAGCACGGTGGTTAGCACTGTTGCTTCACAGGACCAGGGACCCGGGTTCAATTCCAGACATGGGTTACTGACTGTGCGGAGTCTGCACGTTCTCCCCGTGTCTGCGTGGGTTTCCTCCGGGTGCTCCGGTTTCCTCCCACAAGTCCCGAAAGACGTGCTTGTTAGGTGAATTGGACATTCTGAATTCTCCCTCAGTGTACCCGAACAGGTGCCGGAGTGGGGCGACTAGGAGATTTTCACTGCAGTGTTAATGTAAGCCTACTTGTGACAATAATAAATGTCATGATATTCATGTGAACATCACAGCACATACACACACACACACATAATGATGGACAGATCAACGGACCAATCAACACACACAACACGACAGCCAATCACGGACAAGAGCACACACAGTACAAAAGCAGGAGCACGACACTTCCTGGGCACTCGAGCAGGAGAGAACTCAGGGCACAGACCTCATTGCCAGCCACTCAGAGGCTCACCATGTGCTGAATACCAGAGTTTACTATGTTTATAGTTCAATGAAATCAAACTGCGTTGTACCATACGCAACCGTGTTGGTTCATCTGTGTGTCAGAGTACCCAACACTTCAATAAATATTATTATTTTTGTGATAATGCTAATTCTTTCCTGGCAGCAAATAACGCAAATATTTTCTTACTTAAAGATACAAAACAAACCTCTGCAAAGAGATCATAGTGGAGATTTTGCAATCTCCCCCCTTGGAGGAAATGGAGCGCCAGCATCATGATAACAGAGGGATATGACTTGATTCCCTGTTCTCACCGTTACTATGGCGACTGCAGTCTTTCCCTAGTTGGGCCTAGTCCTGGCTGACTGGAAATGCAGCCTGAGTCACGATGGACGTGCAACCCTGTTTGCCTATCCAGTATCAGTTGGCCATCCAGGGGAAGAGGGAAACACAAGGGCCTTTTATTTATCATTGTGGGCTTGTCAGGAGAACGAGGTTTTCTGCAGGCTTGCGTGATGCACTATCAATTACGACGAGACGAGAGTTGAAGGTAATCGAGGCTTTATTACACAGAGGTGTGTGGTCTCCTACAGCAGCTGATGAAATGGCTGCTGTACGGAGAGCACACATATTTATACTCCGCCTACTGGGCGGAGCCAGCAGGCAGGGATCTACCCCCGTACCTGTAGTACAGGGGCCTTACCGTAAAACCCATATATATATATACAGTATAATACATCAGTGGTGACTACAGGCATGAAACCAGCCTGGCCTGTTGCTTCCTGAAGTCTGTGCTGGGGTATAATCTACTCCGCACGCATCTCAAAAACCACGACAAATTGCTGGAACCTATGCCACAAAGGTAACGCATGGGTGAGCAGATTACCTGACTGATGGAGTGACAAATTGCACCAAAAGGCTCATCACCCTCCTACTAGGACAAGTTCCGTGTGTCAGACACAATGCTGACGCTATTTTTATGTGGCACATTGAGTCATGTAATAACTCCCAACAGGGACCGTGTGTTATAACGGAGTAATCAATTGTGTAGCTACTATTAGCTGCGCGAAAGACAATCGCTTGTTTTGAGCACAATTACACTATTCATGGCATTGAGCTGCATTGAGCAGTGCTAAAAATCAGTGATTTAAATGTCTCTGCCGTCCGAACCAGCTTTCACATTGCTACCCCCATCGCAGGTGCTCAGTGCGCGGCAGAGAACAGTTGTTTAAAGCATAAGTTAAACTGAAGCCATGCTTTGTGATATTTTACATGATCATTTATGAGCTGTGATACCTTTATCTTTAATTTGGTCCTTTAGCTGAAGCAGCAGCAGACTTTCCGGCCCAGCGGTTGTTAGGCAGCCAGGCAGTGGAGTTTGCCTGTCAGCCACCCAATTGCCCCGACAGATGGCCCAGTTCTTTGCAGGAGCTGGATTTTATTGATCTGGGGCCAGCGGACAGTTGGCTGAAAACGAAAGCAGCGGGGCAACTGGCTGCCTTCAAGGTGTTGGATGGATCGACTGGCCTCAGGGGCTAGAGGGGAAGTGATGGGGGGAGCAGGGGCTCTGTTCTGGGTGAAGGGCAATAGCCCAGGTTATTTTTGTGGAGCCCCAGGGAGTGCTCATGCTTCACCTTGTCCAAGATCAATAACTAAGTACTATTATCGCAGGTCAATCTGTTATCGCTAGCTTCTACGAATGAACAAGTCACCGAAGTCTCAGAGCAGCTTGACGATTGTTTATTCAGACATACGCAGGGAGAGATAGTTCAACGAGTGTGCACGTTGGATCAACTCTGTTGTTTACAAAAAGGGGTACATGTTTATATCCTTTTTAACACATACACGGTCGTTGTTTAAATTTTGATCTGACATTAAGAATCAGGTACATCTTGCACTAGCCATGCAGTCACGTCTACACCCTTTCCAGGTACACCTTGTACTAGCCATGCAGACACGTAGACACCCTTTCCAGGTATACCTTATACTAGCCATGCAGATACGGCTACACTCTTTCCAGGTACACCTTGTACTAGCCATGCAGTCACGTCGACACCCTTTCCAGGTATACCTTATACTAGCCATGCAGATACGGCTACACCCTTTCCAGGTACACCTTGTACTAGCCATGCAGTCACGTCGACACCCTTTCCAGGTATACCTTATACTAGCCATGCAGATACGGCTACACCCTTTCCAGGTACACCTTGTACTAGCCATGCAGTCACGTCGACACCCTTTCCAGGTACACCTTGTACTAGCCATGCAGTCACGTCTACACCCTTTCCAGATACACCTTGTACTAGCCATGCAGACACGGCTACACCATTTCGAGGTACACCTTTTACTAGCCATGCAGTCATGTCTACACCCTTTCCAGATACACCTTGTACTAGCCATGCAGACACGGCTACACCATTTCCAGCTACACCTTTTACTAGCCATGCAGTCATGTCTACACCCTTTCTAGGTACACCTTTTACTAGCCATGCAGTCATGTCTACACCCTTTCCAGATACACCTTGTACTAGCCATGCAGACACGGCTACACCATTTCCAGGTACACCTTTTACTAGCCATGTAGTCATGTCTACACCCTTTCTAGGTACATCTTGTACTAGCCATGCAGTCATGCCGACACCGTTTCCAGGTACACCTTGTACTAACCATACAGTCACGTCTCCATCCTTTCCAGGTACACCTTGTACTAGCCATGCAGACACGGCTACACCATTTCCAGGTACACCTTGTACTAGCCATGCAGTCACGCCTACACCCTTCCCAGTTACACCTTGTACTAGCCATGCAGTCATGTTTCCACCCTTTCCAGGTACACCTTGTACTAGCCATGCAGTCACCCCGACCACCTTTCCAGGGGCTTCCAGCTTTTCTTGTTCTGACTTTCTCCATGAGTACTATTGCAAATGCCCTTGCTACCTGACTCCAAGACTCCGTCATCGCTAAGGAGGTCAGCGAAAGCACACCTTGCAGCTGTAGAGTCTATTGATGGAGGTTTAAGTGTTCTGAGGGTAAATTGGTATTGGAATGTGCTTGATGCTGATATTTGAAGCAAAGAGATATATTGACCTTTTAAACAAAGACATTTGTAAACCCTTTTCTATTAATTTCTTATTCTTAAATCTTGCCACGCATTCACGTTAATTCATCCTTTCATTATTATTATTTCCCCGAACAGTACTTAGTTTTGATTCCTCTTCAACTGAACTCCCAATTGAACTGGTTACAGCACGGACTCTGCTGATTCCAGTCCTATAATGACATAATTAAGGCCCCGCTGAGTTAAGTGACTAATTTGCAATTGCTTCAGGGGGCACCTGAGTTGTCTCGCACAAGGATTCCAGCAAAGTTGTGACAGCAGCAAAGACAGCTGGAACCAGGGGGTTATTTGCTAACTTCAAAACAGAAAGTTCTGGCAGATCTCAGCAGGCCTGGCAGCACCTGAGGCGAGAGAAACAGAGTTAATGTTTCGAATTGAGTATGATTCATCTTCAGAACTGGGGCACCGTCTGTAATCTTCAGAACGCTATCGCCCCGCTTCGGCCTGACAGAAGCTTTCACAGTCTCCCTATAATTTGAAAGAATAAAAGTCATTGTCAGAGGCCAAAGGATTGAGGAGGATGCAGAGATGCTGTGGTGTGATTTGGAGAAGTTGAGTGAGTGGGTAAATGCATGGAAGATGGAGTATAATGCGGATAAATGTGAGGTTATCCACTATAGTAGCAAAACCCGGAAGGCAGATTATTATCTGAATGGCCATAGTGAACCTAGTGGAGTGGTGTGGTGACAACAATCTCTCCCCCAATGCCAGCAAAACTAAAGAGCTGGTCATTGACTTCAGGAAGCAAAGTACAGTACACACCCCTGTCAGCATCAACGGGGCCGAGGTGGAGATGGTTAGCAGTTTCAAATTCCCCGGGATACACATCTCCAAAAATCTGTCCTGGTCCACCCACGTCGACGCTACCACCAAGAAAGCACAACAGCGCCTATACTTCCTCAGGAAACTAAAGAAATTCGGCATGTCCACATTAACCCTTACCAACTTTTACAGATGCACCACAGCCTCCTATCTGGCTGCATCACAGCCTGGTACGGCAACTGCTCGGCCCAGGACCGCAAGAAACTTCAGAGAGTCGTGAACACCGCCCAGTCCATCACACGAACCTGCCTCCCATCCATTGACACCATCTACACCTCCCGCTGCCTGGGGAAAGCGGGCAGCATAATCAAAGACCCCTCCCACCTGGCTTACTCGCTCTTCCAACTTCTTCCATCGGGCAGGAGATACCGAAGTCTGAGAACACGCAGAAACAGACTCAAAAACACCTTACACCCCTGTATGCTTCATCCGATGCCAGTGCTTATGTAGTTACATTGTGTACCTTGTGTTGCCCTATTATATATTTTCTTTTATTCCCTTTTCTTCCCATGTACTTAATGATCTGTTGAGCTGCTCGCAGAAAAATACTTTTCACTGTACCTCGGTACACATGGCAATAAACAAACCCAATCCAATCCAATAAATTTGGAGAGGGGAATGTGTAATGAGACCTGGGTAGCCTCGTACACCAGTTGTTGAAAGCAAACATGCAGATGCAGCAGGCGGTAAAGAAGGCACATGGTATGTTAGCCTTAATAGTGAGAGGATTTGAGTACAGGAGCAGGGATATCTTGCTGCAATTATATAAGGCCTTGGTGAGACCACACCTGGAACATTGTGTGCCGTTCATCATGGTTATAATGAATGGTGGAGCGGGCTTGAAGGGCTGAATGGTCTCCTCCTGCTCCTATTTTCTATTTTTTCCATGAATAATATCTATAAAGTTGGATAAATATAAGTACAAAACACAATGGGGTGATTCTCCACCAACCACCACCGGTAGCAGAGTCCCCAATGCAGCGAATAATCACAGGTTGGGGGAAAAACGGGATTTGCTCCCAGCGCCGGATGGCAGAGAAACCCTCCCAAAATGCTGTGAACCTAACTGTTTATAAACATCTAGCTATGATTGACATCTCCTCACCACATCAAAAGTAGTTAAGTGCTTTCTGCTGAGAAAAAGAGGAAGTGAACAGTTAACTGCTAGATATTTATAAACATTGCAGTTGGGTTTGAAGCAGGGTGCTTGAGATGCATTTTGAGAGTGAAGGGAAATTAAAATAAACAATCCAGACATCTGACCATCTGATAACTATTACCCTGTCAATTGCAGCCTACCAAAAGCAATTTCTCTTTGAAAGTGAATAGAAGCCTTGCAGCTCAAAGGATATGAGAGGGTTTTAAACTTTGCTATGTGATTTGACCTTCTAACTGCTCCTGCTTTCTAGACATTTGTCTGAGGCAGCAGGTGTAAGGGGCAGGTAAGTGAAAAAGCAATGTTTTTTCTCTATTTCCACCTGAACTTCTCTTTAACTTCCAGGCAGGGGTGACTGATGGGCGACTCTCTCTGATGGTGATTCGTAGAAACATAGAAAATAGGAACGTGTGGGGACCATTTAGCCCTTTGCGCCTGCTCCACCATTCATTATGATCATGGCTGATCACCCAACTCAATCGTTCAATCCCGCTTTCCTCCAATAATCTTTGATCCCCTTCCGCCTCGGTCCTTTATTAACTGCTTCTTGAAAACATACAATGTTTTGCCCTCAAGTACTTTTTGTGGCAACAAATTCCACAGTCTCACCACTCTCTGGGTGAAGAAATTTCTCCTCATCTCTGTCTTAAACCCTGTATCCTCAGATTGTGACCCCTGGTTCTGGACACACTCACCATTGGCAACATCCTTCCTGCATCGACCCTGTCCAGTCCTGTTCGAATTTTATAGGTTTCTATGAGATTCCCCCTCATTCTTCTGAACTCCAGCGAATACAATCCTAACCGATTCAATCTCTCCTCATACGTCAGTCCCGCCATCCCTGGAATCAGACTGGTAAACCTCCGCTGCTCTCCCTCGAGACCAAAAACATCTTTCCTCAGACAAGGAGACTAAAACCCACACAATATTCCAGGTGTGGCCTCACCAAGGCCCTGTATAATTGCAGCAACACATCCCTGCTCCTGTACTCGAATCCTCTCGCTGTGAAGGCCAGCGTACCATTTGCCTTCTTTACGTGTGCTTTACTTGCATGCTTACCTCCAGTAACTGGTGTACGAGGACACCCAGGCCTAATTGCACATGCCCCTGTCCTAATTTATGGCCATTCAGATAATAGTCTGCCTTCTCATTTTTGCCACCAAAGTGGATAACCTCGCATTTATCCACATTATACGGCATCTATCATTCACTTTCCCACTCACTCAGCTTGTCCAAATCACACTGAAGGATCTCTGCATCCTCCTCACAGCTCACCCTCCCACCCAACTTGGGTAGGTCATATTCGCGCCACACAAGTGCCAGGCAATGACCATCTTCTACAAGAGAGGATCTAACCATCGCCCCTTGACATTCAATGGCATTACCATCGCTGAATCCCCACAATCAATATCCTGGGGGGATCCTGGGGATCAATAACATTGATCAGAAACTGAACTGGACTAGCCACATTCAGCCTGTGGCGACTGGAGCAGGTCAAAGGCTAGGAATTCTATGGCGAGTAACTGAACTCCTGACCCCCCCCCCCTCCTACCCAAAAGCCTGTCCACCATCTACAAGGCACAAGTCAGGGGTGTAATGGAATATTCTCCACTTGCCTGGATGAGTGCAGCTCCAACAACACTCAAGAAGCTCAACACCACCCAGGACAAAGCAGCCCCGCTTGATTGCTCCCCCTTCCACAAACATTCAAACCCTCCACCACCGATGAACAGTGGCTACTGTGTGTACCATCTACCATCTACCGTAGTAACTCGTCAAGGTTCCTTCGACAATACTTTCCAAACCCACGACTACAACCATCTAGAAGGACAAGAGCAGCAGATATCTGGGAACCCCACCACCTGGAGGTTCCCCTCCAAGTCATCCACCACCCCGACTTGGAAATATATCAGCCGTTCTTTCACTATTACTGGGTGAAAATCCTGGAACTCACTCCCTAACAGCACAGTGGGTGTACCTACACCTCAGGGACTGCAGCGTTTCAAGAAGGCAGCTCACCACCACCTTCTGAAGGGCACGTATGGATGGGTAATAAATGCTGGCCCAACCAGCGACGCCCACATCCCGTAAACGAATAAAGAAATATATTGGGGACGGTCTCTGGTGGTGGGGTGTCTCTGGTATGGGGGGGCTGGTCTCTGATATGGGGGTGGTCTCTGATCTGGGGGGACCATAAGACATAGGAGCAGAATTAGGCCACTCGGCCCATCGAGTCTGCTCCGCCATTCAATCATGGCTGATATTTTTCTCATCCCCATTCTCCTGCCTTCTCGCCATAACCCCTGATCCCCTTATTAATCAAGAACCTATCTATCTCTGTCTTGAAGTCTCTGGTGGGCGGTCTCTGGTGGGGGGTGTCTCTGATACAGGGTGTGTTCTCTGATCTGGGGGTGGTCTCTGATCTGGGGAGTGGTCTCTGATGTGGGGGGGGGGTGTCTGATATGTGGGGTCTCTGATTTGGTGGGGAGTTCTGGTGGGGGTCTCTGATGGGTGGAGGTTGGGTCACAGCGTGCGTGCAGTTGGTTGGGAGGTGGGGGGGTGACCCAGCAATTCCCAAATTCCGATCGTTGGGGGAAGGTGACCCTACTTGTCAGCGGGGGCAGGATTGGTGTCGTTGGAGGGGAGGGGGCACAGTTGCTGGACCTTGCTATCGGGCCGCCTGCTCAAAATGGGGGCCCGATAGCGGGATCCAGAACTGAATTCCTTGCTCTCTGCGCCATACATGAATTTGCATGGATTGGGAGAGAAAATCGCCACTGGGGGCAGCTCCGAGCACCAGCACAAACCAGAAGCAATTCAGCTCCGGCAGGAGAACACGTGTGGACCACCAACCTACGTTCTGGTATTTGGGAGGGATGGAATGTTGGATGGTGCAGCCTGAAGAATAGTATCCTATTTTTAAATATATATTTAGAGTCTCCAAATTTTTTTTTCACACTAAAGGGGCAATTTAGCGTGGCCAATTCACCTATCCTGCACATCTTTTGGGTTGTGGGGGTGAGACCCACGCAGACACGGGGAGAATGTGCAAACTCCACACGGACAGTGACCCGGGCCAGGATCAAGCCTGGGACCTCGGTGCCGTGAGGCACCAGTGCTAACCACTGCGCCATCATGCCGCCCACAGAAAACTACCCTGCTGAGGTCTCAACTTCTGGAGGACCTTGCTACCGAATAGATCCGAAAGGAAATTTAAAAAAGGGACAAGGGTAAGAATGGCGTCAACTGGTTTGATATTAGCAGTTGACTGTTGAGAAGGCAGCACAGTAGCATGGTGGATGTGGATGCTTTGGAGAGGGTACAGAGGAGATTTACCAGGATGCTGCCTGGAATGGAGGGCATGTCTTATGAAGAAAGATTGAGGGAGCTAGGGCTATTCTCACTGGAGCGAAGAAGGCAGAGAGGTGACTTGATAGAGGTGTACAAGGTGATGAGAGGAATGGAAGAGCGGATAGCCAGAGACTTTTCCCCAGAGTGGAAATGGCTGTCATGAGGGGACATGATTGTAAGGTGATTGGAGGAAGGTATAGGGGAGATGTCAGAGGTTCTTTACACAGAGAGTGGTTGGTATGTGGAACGCACTGCCAGCAGAGGTGGTGGAGTCAGAGTCATTAGGGACATTTAAGCGACTCTTAGACAGGCACATGGACAGCCGTAAATTGAAAGGGTGTAGGTTAGGTTGACCTTAGATTAGGATAAATGGTCGGCACAACATCGTGGGCCCAAGGGCCTGTACTGTGCTGTACTGTTCTATGTTCTATGGTTAGCACTGTGGCTTCATAGCACTAGGGTCCCAGGTTCAATTCCCGGCTTGAGTCACTGTCTGTGTGGAGTCTGCACGTTCTCCCCGTGTCCGCTCACAAATCCCAAAAGACGCGCGTGTTAGGTATTTTGGACATTCTGAATTCTCCCTCAGTGTACCCGAACAGGCGCCGGAATGTGGCAACTAGGGGTGTTTCACAGTCACTTCATTGCAGTGTTAATGTAAGCCTACTTGTGACAATAAAGACTATTATAGATCAAAGCTGGCAAGCTGGTGAAATATACAATTTGCTGAGGTGATTGAAGGGTTACAGTGATGGGCATTCACTCCGATAGGTCACCAGCCTCACCTTCCCCAATTACGTTATTTTTTTTCTGGGCTGTTATCACCAGAGCTTCAAGCTCCATTTCAGTGAGAATTACAATGTCAAGTGCTTGTTCCTGCTCCATGGCATTGTGTGCGGCAGAAAGAGAGGATGGGAGCCAGCGACCTTTGAAAGGAAAGTGGAGAGATGCAGTGTTTGTGCTGGAGATAAAGCACATAAAGGAATGACAATGGGCCGATAGTGGGTGAAAGGTGACGAGTCTGGAAACTGAAGCGAGGAGGGTGCCATGGGAACAGCCGCAGGTTGTGAAAGTGTTGGGATGTGAGAACGGAACTCTGGTAGTGTGTGGTGCGAAGCGAGCAAAGGAAGTGGTGAGCATGTTTGGAGTAAGAAAGGGCTGGTACACCGTGCCCTCGTGATCGTACGTGGAAGGAGGTGATACAGGGGAGCGAAGTGTTGAAAGCGCTGGGGGCGGGAGGGGGCGGGGCTTGGTGAAGACGAGTGTTTAAAATGCTCAGGCGCACGGGCCAGAATTTTATGTTGATCGGGCGGGTCCGCACCCGACCTGAGAGTGGGTGATATTGCGCAGGGAGGCATTGGGCATCCGCAAGTCACCGTGTTCACACACAGGGCTGAGGTCGCGGGAGTCCGGAACTTGCCCACCGACAATTCAGAGGCAATTGTTAGTGATTTTACGATGACCGTCCACTTTCACAGTCAGCGGACAGGGCAATTGGTCAGGCAGCCTTCACGTTTCTGCTACAACCTCGACTCTGGATGGGATAAAATGTCTGGGGTGAAATAAAATGAAAATATGATGTCTGGGGATTGAGGTTATTTAATTTATCTCACCAGAGTCAGATTTTTGGTGGCAAGGTAGCACAGTGGTTAGCACTGTTGCTGCACAGCGCCGGGGTCCCAGGTTCGATTCCAGGTTTGGATCACTATCTGTGTGGAGTCTGTACGTTCTCCCCGTGTCTGCGTGGGTTTCCTCCGGGTGCTCCGGTTTCCTCCCACAAGTCCCGAGAGACATGCTTGTTAGGTGAATTGGATATTCTGAATTCTCCCTCAGTGTACCCGAACAGGCGCCGGAGTGTGGTGACTAGGGGCTTTTCACAGTTACTTCATTGCAATGTTAATGTAAGCCTACTTGTGACACTAATAAAGGTGCTTGAATGTGCTGCGTTGACACAGTTTGCTGTGTTCTTTTCATCGCATTCAATTGGTACCAGTCTGCAGCTCTGGGGGGGGAGCTCCGGGGCACCGACCTGCCTGCGGATAATTCGGTAAAAGTGCCCGTCCACATCGTCACTTTGCTTGGCTCCTGCCTTCCTCCCTCACCCTCCCCGCTGCCCCAGCAGCCCTGAGCCTTTCCCGGCCTGCGTTTTATACTGGCTGCCCGGTAATTGGCCAACCGACAAGAAATCACTGCCGGGGTCCTATTTCGTCCAGAAGCACCAACCCCGCCTGCTCCCAGGCCTGCCCTTCACACGTGTCTGGTGAGCGCAAGGTGCCGGCCGTGGAAATAAGAAATGTTCACACCATTAGAAAAGAGGAAACAATGATTGCAATTTGACTTTTACAGACACCCCGCTTTACATCATAGCCTGGATGGTCAACATTATTTGTAAGCAGGGTATCGATTTGAGTTTTAGATATCAGGGGGGAAAATTAAACTTAAACCTATTTGTTTTTCTGGTGGAAAACAGCCACTTGCACATTACACGGCGTGATCTGCTGTACCCAAATTATTGTGTAATTTTGGTGGCACGGTGGTTAGCACTTCTGCCACACTGTGCCAGGGACCCGGCTCAATTCCAGCCTCGGGTGACGGTCTGTGCGGAGTCTGCATGTTGTCCCCATGTCCGGGTGGGTTTCCTCCGGAACGGTGATTTTACGAGGTGCTCGCCATATTCCAAGAGGCGCAGGAGTTTCAGAGTCTTGTCAGCTGTAAGGAAGTGGAAGTTCAACCAGGTGCTCTGGTTTCCTCCCACAATCCAAAGATGAGTGGTTTGCAGGGTAAGGACTGTTATATTTTAAATAATGACTTATCCAAAATATATATATTACTCTTGAATCCACTAGGATGATAAAACGACCAATAGTCTTCTTGTTGAAAGATGAACTATTTAATGAGTAATAAAATAATAAACTGTGAGTTCTTTTGCTCAAGACTAAACTAACTATGAAGAAATAAAGTACAATACTTTTGTGAGGGCCACGAAGAATCCAGCACGAGTTTTAAGGATACAAAGTAATAACATTTATTTATAATAACATATATACATATATAACAGTAGCAGTAACTTCCCTTGCTGCACACTCCTTCCTGCTGGTTCCTAAACTGGCCAGATTTATTTATACTAGGAGTTTACTAATGGTTTCTCCGCCCCCCTCATTGGGGAAGCTCAGACTCCCACAGGATTGTGGGATTGTCATTAGTCCCCAGCCAATGGTAAGTAGGCAGATTATAACATCCCTCCCCCCCCCAAAGTCCAAGGAATCCACCGAAGACCCTGGCAAAGGAGGGCGTCGGACTCGTTTGGCCGCAGGCCGGACACCATTTACACGTGGCGCTGGATCAGGCGGCGTGTAACGAGACGGAGACCGGCGCTTCCAAGATGAACGGCGCAACGGTTGTACATCCACGGCCCGTGGACCCGAGGATTCCCCCTCTGATGCATCCTGTGTCTCCATCTCGGAGTCAGAGTCTGTTGCCTCCGTCATGTCAGCGTTTCTATCTCCATTCGGTTCCGTAACGACCTGCGCAGGCTTCGAGTGAGGCACCAGTGGAAGATTGTGAGGACTACCTTCCCTTGTCTCTGGTCTCTGCGGCTGTAGGAATGAGCTCCGGGGGGGGGGCGATTCTTTTGAGGGGACAGTCTTCTGGACCGAACGTGGTCTACATGTTTTCGCTGGAGATGACCCTGGGCTTGCACCTGGTAAGATATAGGGCCCGTTTGGCGAAGGATTACACCAGGAACCCATTGGGCACCACCAGCAAAATTCCGAACGAACACTGGGTCACCGGGCGCAAACTGCCGAATCGGCCGATGCCGAGAAAATCCCATCCTCGTCGCCAGTTTTGTGAGGGCCACGAAGAATCCAGCACGAGTTTTAAGGATACAAAGTAATAACATTTATTTACAATAACATATATATATATAACAGCAGCAGTAACTTCCCTTGCTACATAATCCTTCCTGCTGGTTCCTGAACTGGCCAGCTTTATTTATACTAGGAGTTGACTAATGGTTTTTCCGCCCCCCTCATTGGGGAAGCTCATACTCCCACAGGATTGTGGGATAGTCATGAGTCCCCAGCCAATGGTAAGTAGGCAGGTTATAACAAATACAGATAACTATATAACTATACACTATTATAACAAACTAGCTCTAACTTCTCTCACTCTAGCTCGTCTATGTCTTGCTTGTTCACAGTCTTGAATCACACTCTCATCATCACCTGACTTAAAAAAGGTGGGAATCCAGTTCTTATAGTATCTGACTGTGAGACATCTAGTGTTGAAATGACTGTACTACATTTACATACATTGATATGTATATTGATATCTGAATATCACTACAAGGGCGGGGGAGTGTTCTTTCAGAGGGTAGGTTAAGAATCGAGGGGTCAAATGGGCTCCTTCTGCACTGTAGGGATTCTATGGATTTCCTTGGCTTTAGCCATTCAGGATCCCAGGAAAAATAAGCATTTGGCTGTTTAAATAAGCAGGAAGCAGGTTTTCTGATGTAAATCCTCTCTGGCGGGTAGTTTTTTTATGCACGTGAGACTGGTTCTGTGCTCCTTATGCTCTTTTCATCCATGTGCCCTCTCAAATTCATGTTCCTCGTGCCCCCCCCCCCCCCCTCGCGGGCGGCTGCCCGACTCCGGATGGTAGAAGCTCTCACCCTCTCCAATTCTCCTCTTTAGTGGGGGTCTCAAAGCCAGAGTAAACGAGACCCTGCTGCACTTGTGTCTCAGGTTCTCTCACTGAGAGAGGTCGCCCAGTCTGAGTGGCTCCAATGTGCTCTCCAGATTTGACCATGTCCAGATTTGACCATGTCACCCTCCCTCAACCCACACCACCCGTCGCAATGGCTGCCAGCTGCAGCTAGGTCACATTTTCTACTGAACTTCCACTTCCTTACAGCTGACAAGACTCTGAAACTCCTGCACCTCTTGGAATACGGTGAGCCCCTCGTAGAATCACCGTTCATTCCTGTTCAACGGGCCCAATTGCTGGCCTTCGCCCAGCAACCTGGCCGCCTCTGGAAATGTCTCTTGGTGGTGACGCAGAATTGGGTGTCATCGCATTTCACCAGCTTTCCTGCTGCCCCGCCTGCTATCCAGCCCGCTGCCCCTGTGGCGACAAAGTTCCACCGAATGCCGTCAGAGTGGGAAGGTGTTAGAGATGTTGGAAGATGCCAGGCAAGAGGAGGAAAAAAATAAATTCAAGAACGAGGGAAAGAAGTTCCGTGGAGCAAGAACTGGCTAAAATATGATTGACCTGAAATATTAACTCTGTATTAAATTATCCAGTTTGCCTGTATTTATTCACATGGAGCTGTATTTTACAGACCATCAAAGTCAAAAACTCATCATCAATAGGTCCTGCAGCCTATAGACTTTCCCTGATCAGAGCATATTGCCTTTGGCCAGACTTTGACCCACTGCCCTGAGGTAGATTTTCTCTCACTCTCTGGTAGTCCCCTCAGGCAAGGAGGATGCCTGCCCTAGAACATCGTCCGTGGTTTGCGGAGTCTTTTAACATGAGGAGGCTGTTGTGCTGCATCTATCACATGGCTCTGGGTGACCAGAAGACTCTCCCGCTCTTGCCACCTACTCACGGCAGATTGGAAGGATTTGCAGGTTGATAATCGACCTGTCTGGCCGCGTTATGAAGGCACCTCCGTGGCCATCAAGTCGTGGGAGGGGGGGCCTCGAATCTGGAACTTCTGGTTCAGAGTGGGGGAGGTTACCCATTGTGTCGCAAGGCCCCCTGGGGTGGATTTTACAGGGAGGAGAACCACCCCCCCTCCCCCCTCCCCCGCCCAACGTACAGGTCAGTTGGCACCTCACCAACCTGGCATCTGGCTGCCCCATGGCGATAACACGCTGGGGTACAGAACGGGACTTCTACCCTCAGGGACAGCAGGTTGTTTCATAGAGAAGTGCCGGCCAATCACAGCAGCACCAGGCAACAGTCGGGGCCACCGCCGGGACTACGCGCAGTCCCAAAGAAGAGTTGAAGATGTCTCCAGAACTGCAGGTACGTCTGGAGGCTTTGAGGGAACACAGCTGGGAGATCTCAGTGAGGGTGGAGGGTGGAGTGAGATCAGGTTATAGAGGCGGGAGGGGATCGTCTTTGGTGTTGAGTGTTGCGGGGAAGGGGGGTGGGGGTGCCCCTAGATGGGCTCCACCGACCCTTCAAGGGAGGAATCCTCCTTCTTGCCCAACAGAAGCCCGTGTGGGCAAAACTGTTGGGCTGGGAGAACGAAGCCCTTTCATGGCAGTTCGTTGTCCACTTGAAGATCTCAATAAACCGAAGGATAGGTGGACTACCTGAGGTCTTTCTCCTGCAATATGTGGGAAAAGTCAGAGATGTGTGGGAACTTGGCAAACTGGCCACCACTTCATTTTACGTCTCCCCTCTGCCTTCAAATTCAAATCTTTTCAGCCCCAGGGTCACTTATACAATGCAGATGGCTCCTTGCCCCCACGAGAGGTTGCACCAGTCTGGGGGTTCTGTAGTTCCTTGTACAGGCCTCTCTTGTCCTCTACTCCTTGGAGGCCTGCTGCAGTGCGCCGTCTCTTGAAATGAACCTGTCGCATGTCGATGGTGCCTGTGGCCAGCTGTTTTGCAGGGTTTTCCCCGGGTCCCTCTTGTGGATTAGAGATCCTTCCGATTTCACCACTCTGAACCGCTGGGCCTCACAGCCGCCTTTGTTCAACGATTAATAGTGAGAAACACAGTAGAGGGCGTGGATCACTTCAACGTGATGACCGTACAGAAGCCTGTGGATGTATTGTGCTCCGGTCAGGCTCATCAGGAGCAAATGGCATGAGGCAGCAGAGTTCGCCGCCACATAGCTTTCTGCACCCCTCAGACCTGCAGAATAAGAAGAAAAGTGAGTGGGAGGAAATTTGTATGTCAGGAAAAATTATTGTTCAGTATCTTTCTTACTCTGACACCATTACATATCTCCACATCTAGTCGTATAATATATATTCCGTTTGACAGTAAGTGCCTGTTGAAATTATAGCCCCAATTTCGTGAGTCTCGCTAACGGTGAGCAAGGGTTGTGAATTTGAATATACAAGACAAAAGACTCTGAATTCATGGCAAGGAACACTTGTCAGGCTTTTGGAGGTTGTACTGGCGACCGGTTCAATTATCAAGGGACTGGGGAGAAAGCAGGCACTTCAATTTGCCATTCAAATCTGTTACCTTTCCTTCTCCAGACAGGTCTCTCTCTCTCTGTAAACCTTAACCAGGCACAGGAATCCGCCAAGTGAGTTATAAATAAGGGGCGGCACGGTGGCACAGTGGTTATCACTGCTGCCTCACAGCGCCAGGGACCCGGGTTCGATTCCGATCTTGGGTGACTGCCTGTGCAGAGTCTGCACGTTCTCCCCGTGTGTGCGTGGATTTCCTTCGGGTGCTCCGGTTTCCTCCCACAGTCCAAAGATGTGCAGGTTAGGTGGGCTGGCCATGCAAAATTGTTCCTTGGTGTCCAAAATGTTAGGTGGGGTTACTGGGTTACGAGGATAGGGATGGGGCACGGGCTTAGGTAGGATGCTCTTTCCAAGGGCCGGTGCAGACTCGATGGGCCAAATGGCCTCTTTCTGTACTGTAGAGATTCTAAAACCGCAACAAAATCTCTCAGGTTTACCTTATATCCCTGTTAGTACGCATGCAAATAACACACTTCCGAATCTTGGAGGTTTGATCAGTATTGGTCTTACGCTTGTGGTTTTTCTTTTTTCCCAATTGGATTCGAATTCAAATTTGGGTTCTCTCGGAGTGACAAAGGCCACCCCTAGGTCGAGTCCCGTCAGATGTCGCCAGTAATGTTGCTCTGTTTCTCTGGTTATGAATATGCGGTCAATATGGTCCTAATTATGTTTACTTTCCTAATATAATCCTAATTATGTTTACTTTCCTAATATAATCCTAATTATGTTTACTTTTGAGTCGCCAGATATCTCTCGATACCGCCACAAGGTTCAAACCCGAATACTGATCAAAGAGCCGATACACCAGTTAGTTAGTTCAAAGTCAATACTATTTATTTACACACAGTAATATCTACTCATGCACAAAGTACTACAAACTAACCTAGCTCTAATGCTAACGCCTATATTTAGCTTCGGGTGCCCACTCAGTCAGAGGAACAATGGCCGTTGTTCGGATCTGAAATTGTTGGGTTCGAAGTGGTGAAGGGGAACCGCTAAGGTCGTCCGTCTGGTAGCGAGCGTTGACCTTGGACTTACTTGCTTCTGGTGCAGCTGGTGGAAGGGTCTCTCCGCTTTGAGAGCCAATTCCAAGAGAGCAATTCTGTCGTGGGGGTTCCTTCTTATACCCGGAGGGGCTTCGCGCACTTTTAGGCGGGCCTTAAACTTGACCCAATTAATTGGGCCGCTTCTCAATCACTGGTATTGATCTTGACCAATAGAGGGGTGGGTGCCCTGATGGCTGGGCGTGTCTTTGGTGGCCGTTGGCCTTGCTTCGTTTGTGCTTTTCGGTTGGGGAACTGGCGCCGGGATGTCTGAAACAGTATCGGTTGCTTGAGTGTCTTTCCTTTGTTCCCGGAGATGGGCCATCAATATGCTAATTGACCTATAGTTCCAATTCGGTCTGGGAGCTGTTTCTCCAATATGCATACAGGCTCCATGCCTGCTTGTTTTCCTAACATTGTCCACAGTTCCCTACATTCTTTGCGAGCGTCCATTTTGTATTCTAGAAGTGGCCATCCCAGATGGCTACAGAACTCATTTCTGGACTCTCTCCCTTTCCCCAAAAGGCTGTGGTTGGTACGTCAATTGAAATATGCAAGACTGCTAGATTTTGTGTTAAGTGTGGGTATCGAGAAGAGGTAAATGAATGGTGTTGAAGTTCAGGTCAGGCTCCGGGGGCTGAATGGCCTATTCTTGTTCACATAATAAAATACTGCAAGTCCATATCAATTAAACAGCGAGACAGTCCACTGTCTACTACTTTTGTTATTCCCTCAAATTATTCAATTCGTTTCCTCAGACATGACCGACCTTTTACCACTCCGCAATATAATAACTTCTTCACAATAGATATTCCACCAGCAGGCCGACAATTTTCTGGTTATTGTTCCACTCATCATTCCTCATTGGAAAGTAATTTTTTCTGGAACCATTCATCACATCATTTTTGTGTCAAATCGCTGGCTTTTCAATCAACCTTTCTGAATATACAATACCATCTTCAAATAAAACAGATGAGCCAATCTGATCACGAGTAAATGTGTTTCTCAATGCCAGGAATTTCCTTTTCGGATTGGACGGCATATGTTTGGCGGCTGTCAGAAGGAGCTCCCTTCATGTGGCCTGAGTTTTTAGGATGGTGGGGGCTCGGCCGACAGCCACAAAGCAATTTTCCAATGAGCGTTGATTAGCATAAGTCGGCCCTTCCGTCCCTCACTCAGGAGTAAGTCCCACCTTAGAGTGTCGCTGGCCAATCTGATTGACCCTCCATGTCGTGGAAATAATGATTAGACAGAGGCTTCGAGCTTCGTTTTAGGATTTTATTCACACGATATCGTGGAAAGGCTGCAGTAGCCAAATAGCCACTTCACAGCACTCTGAACTTATACAGCAGAAATCTTTACAGTCTGCCATAAACAATTCTAGGAGTAAACAGCATCTGGCTGGCCATGTTTATGTTAAACAAACCTTGAGAATGCTCTTGGTTCATTATCCAGTACATATTTCTTGCCCTTGCTAAAACAACTCGTCATCATAAAAAGGCCAAGTCCAAAATACTGTTACTAAGCAGTATTTTGTTTACATTACCCGACCTTCGACGTTCTGTTCAGAAGCAGTGTTAAAATATAGTCAAACAATCCCATCATGCTTTAGCAAGTACATTTTCTTTAATAGCAACTAATATTCATGTATTTTCTAAGCGGGCAACTAATCCTCCTATTAACTTCCCTTCCACACTCCAACAACAGCAAACTGTACTAACCAGCCTGAGATTAAGTCCCCGGAACCGGACACCCAGGGAAGTGAAAGGGGTCCTAGGGCAAGGAGGATAGGTAAGGCCTGGGGGAAATCACCAAGCGCCCAATTTGGATTGCGGAGATAGACCGAGTGGGAGTGGGGGGTGGATCCAGAGTTCGCCTGTCCTTACGTGGGGTGGCAGCCCCATTCAGAAGGGGGCTTCTGTTGGAGGTGCCGTCCCCTTCCCACCCGAAATCTAATATTCCAGGTGTCCCCATGGCGCTACAATATGCCCGCCGGCCTAAAAGCTGAGGCTGGGCAGGAAACAAGCCTTAAGTGGCCATGAAATGGGGAAAGGGTGGTCTTTCCTTCTGAGGCCCTGCGCCCACCCCGCTGTGGGGCTGGGGTGTGGGGGTATCTGCAGGGGACCCTGTCTGAGAAGGTTCACCCCCCCCTCCCCGATGTCTCAGAACCCACTGGGGGGGGGGGGGGGGGGTGAATGGGGGAGTGTCAAATTCTGGCCCATGTCTTATCTTGGATTCCAATTGATCTTTTAGTCAAATTCATGGCAACTGTAGTATAAGTTCTGACACATATAGATAGGGTTAATGTGGGACTGTACGACCCACACAGTGATTGGAGAGAAGCACATTCAGGATCAGTCCAGTGTACTTTAAAAATGCACGTCAAACTAAAGTCATCAATGAATCAAACTGTTCAAGATAGGGACACATTTCTTTTTTTCTATAAAACTCTTCAAGTCTGGGTTCCGCCCATTGTGGGTGGGCCACACAACAAGAGCTTTCTGGAGTAAGATAACTTCTCCAGAGAAGAACGCTCAAAGGAAGACACAGACCTCATTCAAAAGGAAGACACAAACCAAATTCAAGTAAGAACATTCATCGTGAGGTAGAAATGAACAACAACCACAGTGAAACTGAAACGATTCAGTCCAATGAAGAATGAAGGTTCAAGTGCGGGTGGATCACACCGTTTTTGGGTTGTGCCAAAGTTGAATGGGCAACCTATTAAAATGGAGGTTGATACGGGGGCTGCCATCTCCCTAATTCCTGAGACCATCTATGAACCGAAACTTAACCACCTGCTGTTAAAACCAGCAGATGTGATCTTGAGGACCTAGACTGAAGAGTTAGTGCCACTGAGAGGTTACATCACAGTCAAGGTTAGGCAAATTGGACAAACCACAGAGTTACCACTCCGTGTGGTGCGAGGAATTTTTCCAGCACTCTTTGCTGGGGAAGGATTCAATTGATTTGGAGCGACGTCAAAAACCCAGCTTATTCAAATTCATACTGACCGACCATAATGGAAAGATACAGCAGTGTTTTTGAAGATAGACTGAGGTCCATGAAAGGTGCGCAAGTGTCCCTGAAGATTAAGGAAAATAGCCAGCCCAAATATCGCAAGGCATTGCCCTATGCAATATGTCTGAATGTTGAATCCGAACGACTGAGACTTGTGGAAACAGGAGTCCTAGAACCCATCACTACTAGTGACTGGGCAACCCCTATTGTACCTGTCATGAAACAGGATGGCACAATTCACATCTGTGGAGATTCTAAGACAAGAATCAATCCGATTCAATGTGTGGATCAATACCCGCTACCAGTGATTGAAGATTTGTTCTGAGGTCTAGCAGGAGGACAGAAGCTCAGCAAGATTGACCTATCGCAGGCCTACCTTCAAATAAATGTGGCAGCTGAATAGAACAAAGAACAAAGAACAAAGAAAAGTACAGCTCAGGAACAGGCCCTTCGGCCCTCCAAGCCCGTGCCGACCATGCTGCCCGTTTAAACTAAAATCTTCTACACTTCTTAGGTCCGTATCCCTCTATTCCCATCCTATTCATGGATTTGTCAAGATGCCCCTTAAATGTCACTATCGTCCCTGCTTCCACCACCTCCTCCGTCAGAGGGTTCCAGGCACCCACTACCCTCTGTGTAAAAAACTTGCCTCGTACATCTCCTCTAAACCTTGCCCCTTGCACCTTAAACCTATGCCCCCTAGTAATTGACCCTGGGAAAAAGCCTCTGACTATCCACTCTGTCTATGCCCCTCATTATTTTGTAGACCTCTATCAGGTCGCCCCTCAACCTCTGTCGTTCCAGTGAGAGCAAACCGAGTTTATTCAACCCCTCCTCATAGCTAATGCAAAATCTCAACACCTGCTCGCCATCCATCACTCACAAAGGCCTATTCCGCTGAAAGAGATTACCTTTTGGAATGACGTCAGCACCAACATTATTTCAATGTTCAATGGTCCAGATACTTAGTGGCTTACAGAGGTACTAGATGATATATTGATCACCGGCACAAATGAGAAAGAACACTTACGACACTTAGAAACTACACTAAAACAACTTCAGAAGCATGGCCTTTGTGTCAGGAAAGATAAATGTCATTTCTTTCAGACATCTATCCAATATCTAGGACATATAATATTTTAAATATAAATTTAAAGTTCCCAATTATTTTTTTTCCAAACAAAGGGGCAATTTAGCACGGTCAGTCCATTGGCCCATCACATCTTTAGGTTGTGGGGGTGAGACCCACGCAGACATGGGGAGAATGTGCAAACTCCACATGGACAGTGACCCGGGGCCAGGATCGAACCCGAGTCCTTGATGCCGTGAATCAGGAGTGCTAACCACTGCGCCATTGTGCCGCCCCTTAGGAAATGTTAGTAAGAGTCCAGACAAAATACCTAAAAAGGTGGAAGCTTTTATGGAAGCTCCATGACCTATGAAAGTCACTCAACTTAGATCATTCCTCGGGTTAATCAACCACTATGGAAACTTTGTCCAGAATTTGGCAACCTTATTGAAACCCTTACATACATTGTCGTGTGCAAAACAGGCAATGGACACCAGAATATGAAAAAGCAGATCAAACTGCAAAAGAAGCACTGAAGAGGTCAGAAGTGTTGGTACATTTCAACCTGACGTTACCTTACAACTTGCCTGTGTTGCTTCATCATCTGGTGTCGCATATACTACCTTCAGGCAAAGGTACGTAACAAGTGCAGAATCTAACTACGCTCAATTGGAGAAGGAGTATTATATTAGGTGTACGGGAATTCCAGCAATACCTGGATGGTCATTACCTCACATTGCTGACGGACCACAGGCCCTATTCTTGGGCCAACAAAGATACCCCATTGTTGGCTGCAAGTAGACACCAATGATGGTCATTAATCCTACCAGCACATTCGTACAAAATCAAATACATCAATACATAAAACATATTAATGTGCTTGCATTATCACTTCTACCTTTACCAGCTGGTCAGATACCACCTGTCATGATAATACGTTTTACTGTTCACAGATTGAGAACAGGCCGGTGACAGCAGCTCAAGTCTACAGACAGACCAGAAATGATCCTGTGATGGGGAAGATACTGGAAATGGTATTAAAGGGGGGTGGCAGGAAAACATCCTGAATTAAAACCTTACAGTTCCAGGAGACTAAAACAGCACAGGACGGATGTCTGTTTTGGGGGATAAGAGTAATTATTCCTCCAAATTTGCAACAAAGAGTATTGGAGCAGTTACACGAAGGACACCCAGGTATAGTTTGAATGAAGGAACTAGCACAAAGTTCCATTTAGTGACCAGGAATTGGTGCCTAGATAGAATAAAAAGTAGGACTGTGACAGTCATGTGCACGGGTAAGGAACCATTGTCCCCATTGCATCCAGGGCAGTGGTCTAAAATGCCATAGCAACGTCTGCACATTGACTTTGCTCTCCGGTCGAGGAGCATATGTTCATGGTCGATGTAGACGCACACTCAAAGTGGCCTGACTTGGTCCTAATGAAGTCGACCACTGTTGAACAAACCATTGAGAAACCCGACGAGATCCTTGCGAGATTCGGAAAACCTGAGCAGATCGTGAGCGATAATGGGTCACAGTTCACAGTCCAAGAGTTCAAACAGTACTTCAAGATGTGTGAAGTTCAACGAATAACGCCAGCACCTTGCCACTCGTCCACGAATGGTTCAGCCAAAAGGTTTGTCCAGTCCTTGAAACAACACATGCAACTACACAAAGTTCACCAGCTTTGCTATTGATGAAAAGGAAGCTGAGGACTACCTTTGATTTACTCTTGCCAGAGGAGCCATCTGACATTGTGGAATGAAACCAGTAGTCACAGACCTTGAGATGGGAATGTAACTCAAGGAAGCTCTCGCTTCAACCAATGTTAGCACGCAGCTACACACTAATGAGAAGTCGATCCCTGCAGTGGTATTGGCTCAGAATGTTCAATATCCTACACGGTTCAAATGACAGACAAACTGACGTGGACACGCCATGCGATCAACAGGCCTTTGTGCGCCAGTGCCAGAACTACCTCAAGAGGTAACAGTCTCCATTCCATCTGACTGTGCAACTTCTCATTCATCTACCAAAGAAGAGATTGCATCAGGAATACCTGCTACTACTAGTCTTCTCTCGGAAAGAGACACTGTAACGCCTTCCAGGGTAGAGCCATCTACTGGAGAACTTGAAAATACATCTACGGTCGAGGATGACAAGATCCCGGAAGAACGCAAGCAGCCAGCGAGAAATGCACGGCCACCAGACCTTATTGACTGTGTTATTACAGTGTAATAATACAATGTCTTGTAGCGCACAATGACTTACGCGAGACGAGAAGCGATGAAGTCGATCTAGGCTTTATTAAGCGAGACTTGTCCCCAGCAGCTCAGCAACAGAATGAGGCTGCGGGGAAAAGCTCGGGCTCTTATACTCCGCCTTCAGGGCGGAGCCAGAAGTCGGCAGATCCAACCAGGACCCGGGACCTGTCAGCCAATAGCCTCTCGGCTTCACAGGTACCACATTACCCCTAATACATACCACCACAGTCTGCAATTGTATCTAGATGTAAATGACTTTGGTAATATCCTAATTATTAGTTACATTGAACCTGAGAAGTAAAGGAGGAGGAATGTTATATACTTGGATTATTGTAGTTTTGTGCAATGTCCCTTTAAGAACCGAGTCACGTGACTTAGAGATGTCATCGGCTAATTCGCGGTCTAGTGCCAAGCTTTGTACAGTGAAGACATATTCAATAAACCTCTGTTTAAACCTCTGCATCAAACCCAAATGCTTCTTCAATCCTATTTCTTTTTGTAATGTTGGTCTGAAAGATACAATAACAATTCTGAATTCCATTGTTGGTAAATTGAAATGAGGGTGTTGGAAAAACTCAATCAGAAACACAGTTAGGCATAAAGGCAGGGAGAAAATGCATTCAAAGAAGTTGTGGCCTTGAAAGAACTGAAGTGACACAATAGACTCAGGAATGTTCTAGATTCTGGAACAAAGCCAAGTGATTCAAGAAAGAGACTGCAGAACTGGAGAAAATGCTTGGACATGTGTGTGGAAAACTTGAGAAAACATTACTGGCGCGATTCAGTGGCCTCATCGCGCCCGACTTGCTGGTGGGATGAGGCAGTTGAATCTTACGAGAGGCCTTCATCGAGAATTGCAATGCTCGAAACGTCTCGCGAGATTCTACGGAGTCTCACAGCCGTTGTGATCTCGCTCTTGCTGGGTGAGATCCAGGCACGCATATTTACATATGTGTTCGCCAAATTCACCAGTATTCATCGGCCTTGCCAACAAAGTTTCAACTGCCGCCGTTTGGTGCTGATTCACAAAGTCATGAACCAGTCATTTTTTAAAAAAACTTGTTTTTCTTCAAGATTTTACAGAATGTTTACAAAACCACTACCAAAAAAAGGAAAGAAAAAAAAATCAACAACTTAACAAAACAAGGTGGGATAACTATGATTTACAAGAGAAATCTATCCACAACCCGTACAGTTCCCCCACCCCCCTCCTCCCCGGTTTGCTGCTGCTGCTGACCTCCTCACTTAACATTCCGCGAGAAAGTCAAGGGTCAGTTGCCACCTCCCGGAGAACCCCAGCAAGGACCCTCTCAAGGCAAACTTTATCCTCTCCAAACTTAGAAACCCAGCCATGTCACTAACCCAAGGCTCCACACTTGGGGGTTTTGCGTCCCTCCACATTAACAAGCCATCTCCGGGCTACCAAGGAGGCAAAGGCCAGAACTCCGGCCTCTTTCGGCTCCTGCACTCCCGGATCTTCTGACACCCCAAATATTGCTATCCCCAGCTCGGCTTTACCCGAGTGTCCAAGAACTTGGACATGGCCTTTGCAAAGCCTTGCCAGAATATTTAAGTGCCGGGCATGCCCAAAACATATGGACATGGTTTGCTGGGCTCCCTGAACACCTCATACACCTGTCCTCCACCCCAAAGAACTTGCTCATTCTTGCCGCTGTCATATGGACCACCTTAAACTGAATCAAGCTAAGCCTGGCACAAGATGAGGAGGAATTGATCCTCCCAGCTCCTCCTCCCACTTGCCCTTCAGCTCCTCCGCCGAGGCCTCCTCCGCCTCCTGCAGCTCCTGGTATACGCCTGATACCTTTCTGTCTCCTGCCCACATGCCCGAGACCACCCTGTCCTGTATCCTGTGGGCAGGTAGCAGCGGAAATTCCACCACCTGTTTCTTCAAGAAAGCGCTGCCTTGCAGGTACCTAAAGGTATTCCCTGGGGGCAAACTGAATTTCTCCTCCAGTGCCTTCAGGCTGGAGAAAGTCCCATCTATAAACAAGTCCCCCATGCTTTTGATACCCGCTCTGTGCCAGCTTAGAAACCTTCCGTCTATTCTACCCGGGACGAACCTGTGGTTGGTTCGTATCGGGGTCCAGACTGAGGCCCCTACCTCCCCCCTGTGCCTTCTCCACTGACCCCAAATCCTCAGTGTCGCCATCACCGCCGGACACGTGGTGTACCGTGCCGGCGAGAGCGGCAGCGGTACCGTTATCAGTGCCCCCAAGCTAGTATCCCTGCACGGCGCTGACTCCAGCCGCTTCCACCACCCCCCCTTCCCCCCCACCCCTGGACTGCGCTCTAAGAACAGTCTTTTAACTCGCGGGGTCTTGTTTGCCCACACAAATCCCGTGATAATCCTGTTCACCCGCTTGAAGAAGGACTTAGGGATGAGGATGGGAAGGCACTGGAAGATGAACAAGAACGTGGGGAGGACCGTCATCTTCACGGACTGCACCCTTCCCACCAGGGAAAGTGGGAGCATCTCCCACCTCTTAAAGTCCCCCTCCAACTGATCTACAAGCCGAGTTAGGTTGAGCTTATGCAGGGCATCCCAACTCTTAGCCACCCGTATGCCCAAATAGCGAAGGCTCCTCTCCACCATCTTGAGCGGGAGCTCTCCCAGTCTCTTTTCCTGGCCCCTCGCATGGATCACAAAAAGCTCGCTTTTCCCGACATTCAACTGAGACCCCGAGAAATCCCCAAAATCTTTTAGGATCTGCATGACCTCTCCCATCCCCTCCATCGGATCTGAAATATACAGGAGCAGGTCATCCGTGTACAGTGGAACACGATGCTCCTCCCCTCTCCGAACCAGCCCCCTCCAGCTTCTAGACATCCTCAGTGCCATGGCCAACGGCTCGATTGCCAGAGCAAACAGCAGGGGGCACAGGAGCACCCCTGCCTCATTCCTCGATGCAACCTAAAGTACTCCGACCGCAGGCGGTTCGTGGACACACTCGCTACGGGGGCCTGATACAGTAATTTGACCCACACTATGAATTCCTCGCCAAATCCAAATCTGCCTAACACTTCTCACAGGTACTCCCACTCCACCCGATTGAAGGCTTTTTCTGCATCCATTGCAGCCACCACCTCTGCATCCCCTCCTTCCGAGGGCATCGTGATCACGTTCAGGAGCCTCCGCACATTCATGTTCAGCTGCCTGCCACTGACAAACCCCGTCTGGTCCTCATTAATCACCCCGGGGACACAGTCCTCAATTCTAGTGGCCAGGATCTTGGCCAACAGTTTGACGTCTACATTAATGAGCAATATCGGCCTGTAGGAACCACATTGCAACGGGTCCTTATCTCGCCTCAAATGCCACCCGTTTGCTCACCAAGAATGTGTCCCCCCTGGTCTTCGCACCCAGCCCCGAGTGAAAGACCTGCCCCACCCATCCCTTCCTCAGCCTAGTTTGATCAGCGATCTTCAGATTCGTTTCTTGTAGCATTGCTACGTCTGCGTTTAGCCCCCTTAAGTACGAGAACACACAGGCCCTCTTGACCGGCCCATTCAGGCCCCTCACGTTCCACGTGATCAGCCTGGTTGGAGGATTGATTAACCCCCCCCCCCGGCCGACTAACCATCCCCTTTTTTAGGGCAGCCGCGTGTCCGCACCTCCCGCACACTCCAGCCCCCCAGCCGGAGGCTCCCCGTCCCGACTCTCCCTTTGACTCCAAAGGTTTCTCCCCCTACAGCCAGCACAGCAGCATCCCAGCCCTCCCCTCCCCTCCTCGATCCCCCTCTCCCAAGTCAAGCATCCGCTTAACGCCAATTCCCACCCCCATTACGCTCCCGTAAGTCAGCTGACTCATGCTGACCCTGGCCGCTCCCGCCTCTACCTCCAATCCCAATGTTGGCTCCCTCTACGGGCCTCCAACCTCCCCCCCCCCCCCAACCAAGTGAGGGAGAGAGAGCCCCCCCCCTTATTCACATGTGTCAAGAAAGAAAAGCTCAGACAAACAAACAAACTTTGGGTGCTATCCCCAACGACGAGCAACTCCCCCCCACCCCGTAATCTTCTCTCGCTGTCTGTACCGTCCCCACTGCCTGTGACGCAGCTCTATACCAGCAGCAAACAGACCCAGAACCTCGAGGGCCCAGAACAAAGGGGCAAAAAAAGAAAACACGGGGGAAAACCAACATAACACCGCCCCCTCCAGTCCCCACCGTCCCACCGGGGTGCCCCAACAAATTACAGCTGTCCATTAATTCAAGTCCAGCTTCTCGTTCTTAATAAAAGTCCACGCCTCATCTGGCGTATCGAAGTAATGGTGCCAGTCTTGGTACGTGACCCACAGCCTCGCCGGTTGTAGCAGCCCGAACTTCACCCCTTTGCTGTGGAGGACCGCCTTGGCCCGCTGGAATCCCGCATGCCTCTTAGCCAGCTCTGCACCCCAGTCCTGGTAGATACGGATCTCGGTGTTCTCCCACTTACTGCTTCGCTCCTTCTTTGCCCATCGCAGGACACATTCCTTGTCGGTGAAGCGGTGGAACCTTACCACCATAGCTCTCGGCGGCTCGTTCGCCTTAGGCTTCCTTGCCAGGACTCTGTCCAGCTCCAGGGGCCACAGGAAGGCCTCCGTGCCCATCAGCGTCCCCAGCATGGTGGTCACAAACGCACTCGCATCCGACCCCTCCGCACCTTCAGGGAGACCCAGAATTAGCAGGTTCTGCCTCCTCGACCTGTTTTCAAGGTCTTCCAGCTTCTCCTGCCATCTTTTGTGCAGGGCCTCTAACCGCCAGGCCCAAATTCCTGTCCTCGTTATCAGAGGCCTTTTGCCCCACCTCCTTAATCGCCGTCCCCTGCATCTTCTGGGTCTCCACCAACCTTTCAATAGAAGCTTTCATAGGGGCCAGCATCTCCGCTTTTAACTCAGTGAAGCAGCTTCTAAGAAACTCCTGCTGCTCCTGTGACCACAGGGCCCACGCTGCCTGATCCCCGCCCGCCGCCATCTTGCCTTGTCGTGCCCATTCTCCTTTCTTCTCCAAAGCAGCTTTTTTGATCGCCCCACTCCTGGTCCACTCCATACAGCGCTGGGGGATCCTCACTGTTCCCTTCCCACACTGGGAATCATCGTCCAAGTGCTGCTGGAGCTCCGTACAAGGGCCCAAAAGTCCGTTGTCGGCGGGAGCTGCCGACCGTGTGACCTACCCGGGCATAGCCGCAACCGCGTCATGAACCAGTCATGATGGCAGCTCGGTGGGTCTCGCTGGGGGGTTGAGGCTCCCGGGCGATCCAGGACAGGGCAGGGTGGTATTCTGGCACTCCCCTTGGCACCCTGGCACCTTGGTACTGCCAGCCTGGCACCCTGGCAGTACCAACCTGTCACTGCCAGGGTATCTGGTGGCACTGTCAGGATGGCAAGGGCACTGCCATGATGCCAGGCTGGCAGTGCCAAGGTGCCCAGGTGCCAGGTTGCCCATGCTAAGGGTCAGGTCCAGGGGGGGATCTTTCCCATAAAAGGTGGGGTGAGGAGGGGGGGGGGGGGGCTTAAGAACCTCAGAAGAGGCAAATTGGGTGAAGTGGGGGGGGGGGGGAGGTCCTGAGGCAGCAGAGGGGGGTCAAAAGATGGGGGCTCCCTTTAAAAATGGCACCCGATCCGCGGGTAATTGCCTTGCACCGGTGAGCTGAGCTCGGCCATGCAGAAAATGACTGAAAGAGACCTTGCCGGGGGGGGAGGGGGTGTTTCCTCGCCGAGGAAAAACATAATGCAAAGTGCCGTTGAATAGCGAGGTCTTTCTTGGCCTTACAGCTGCTGAGAAACACGCCTCCAAATGTGCCGTTCAGCAGACTTTAACTCCAGTCCCCTGAAGCACGCCCTACATTTAGAAGTGAAGAGATTAAAATGAAGAACCTGTAATGGAATGACCAAGAAGGAATTCTCACAAGAGAGCGAAGAGTCTCAGAAACAATCAACAGAAATATAACAGCAGAACGCGAGCTTGTAGGATAGCACAGGGTGCTGGAGGGCATTTTGTGACACTGGACTACGATATAAATGATAGATGGCCCTGTAACTACATTTGTACTCCTGTATTACTTTTGAATAGTTCTGATGAAACAAAAGGTGCTCATTGGCTTAGATGCCTGTTTAGAAGAGGCAGTTTGTAGAAATAGATAGTGTATACACAATGCTGTTAATATTAGAAAAGACATAAAATGGATGTTAGCTATTTTGTGATATTAAAGACACAAAATGTCAGACACAAGCCACATTCCCTGTAAACTGTCTCATGAGAACCAACCGTGGGTATGTATAGAGAGTGTCCCAACAGCCGCTGATAACAGCTTCGCAGAACAAGACTTGCGATGTATCCTTGATAAGCTCAAGGTCTAAGGCTGTAGACAGGACACATCATTATGTTAGTTTTGAATGACTTCTGTATGAAGTTAGGGGCGGGTAAGACAACACCCACTTTAACCATATATGTGATAATTGGGGATGCTTGGAAAAATTGATTGACTGCGTGTAATAAGTGTGACGCGAGTATAGTTGATTGATTGTATGTAAATGAGAAAACAACTAATTCCGCCCCTTGAATCTGTATATTAACCCATGTGAGCTTTTGCTCAAGTGCGAGAAGGTGCTGTCACAGGCTGTGGAGTCTGAGACCTTCCCTCCCAGAATTCTGACATAAACTGCTTTTTTTTAACTTATACTCAGGCCTTCGTGTGAATATTTTCACCCCTTATTCTCTGCGGAAGAAAAACTGATCAACACAGAGAACCAACTTTCATGGACAAAAGATGTATTTGTAAAGGAAAAACGAGAATGGATCAGAACACTGGAATGTCACTCAAAGGAAGAGAACTTGAAACGCTTAAATGATAAACTTGCAGAAGCAAATCCAACAAAGATAGACCTTCACTTAAAACTTGATGAACTTCAAGCAGCAGACGTCTCCAGTAAGCATTGTGCAAAATGCCTGTCACCAGAGAAAGAATCGCTGATGGATCAGAACAGTTGTGTGGTGGTATGTATTAGGGGTAATACGGTACACCATGATGCCGAGGGGCTATTGGTGGACAGATGCTGGGTCCTGATTGGATCTGCCGCCTACTGGGCTCCACCCAGAAAGGCGGGGTATAAGAACCCGGTTTCTCCCAGCAGCTGCATTCTGTGACTGAGCTGCTGGGGGAAAAGTCTGCTCAATAAAGCCTCGATTGAGTTCTCTACGTCTCGCCTCGTGTGTGATCGATGCTGCCACAATTTATTGAGCAGACTTAAAAAGGAATATGGAGCTCCAGATCGCCCCGGAGTGCCTGCGAATCGGCCCCCAAGCAGCTAACTCCGCATCGGCGTTTAAGCACTGGCTGGCGTGTTTTGAGGGATATCTCCGAACGGCTCCCGGCAGACCAACAGAAGACCAGAAGATGCAGGTCCTACATTCCAAGGTGAGTCCCGAAATCTACTCGCTCATCGAGGACGCAGAAGATTTCCCAGCGGCGATCACCTTGCTGAAAGAGACCTACATTCGGCCCGTCAACTAGGTCTATGCACGCCATCAGCTCGCGACGAGACGGCAAATCCCCGGGGAATCGCTAGACGAATTCTACAATGCTCTACTGATCCTGGGAAGAAACTGCAACTGCCCAGCTGTAACGGCGAATGAGCACACGGAGCTCCTGATCAGAGACGCTTACGTAGCAGGTTTGGCATCATCGCAAATTTGCCAGAGACTTTTAGAGAAAGACTCTCTCGGACTCACAGAGGCACGGGCCCTTGCGGCCTCCCTCGACGTGGTCTCCCAAAACGCCTGCGCCTATGCCCCCGACCGCACTACAGCCCCTTGAGCTCCGTGGACCCCCACCGCGATCGACTCCTCGGCAACACCCCCCCCCCCGCAAGCGTGCGTGGCCAGAATCCCAGACCACCCGGGGTGGCCCCGCTGCTATTTTTGCGGGCAGCCGAAACACCCCCGCCAGCGCTGTCCGGCCCGCTCGGCCACCTGTAAAAGCTGCGGCAAAAAGGGGCACTACGCAGCGGTGTGCCAGTCCCGTGGGGTCGCTGCTATCTCCGGGGAAGAAATGGGACTACGGACTCACCCCCCCCCCCCAGTGACCCATGTGCGGCCAACGGGAGCCGCCATTTTGGACCCCGGACGCCACGAGGGGGGATGGGCGCCGCCATCTTGTTACCCGCGGGCCGCGTGCGATCCATGGGAGCGGCCATTTTGTCCACCCCCGGCCGTGTGCGACCCATGGGAGTGGCCATTTTGTCCACCCCCGACCGCGTGCGATCCATGGACGCCGCCATCTTGGCTGACAGGCAAGGACCCCAGCATGGATGGCTCCACGCTGCCTGAAGACAATGACCAGATGCAGCAACCATGTTTGGCATCGGTGACCCTGGACCAGTTGCGGCCCAGGACGCTCCAGACAGCAACGACGAAGGTGCTGGTGGACGGGCATGAGACGCCGTGTTTGATCGACTCGGGGAGCACGGAGAGTTTTATTCATCCGGACACGGTAAGACGCTGTTCCCTTGTAATTCGACTCGGGGAGCACGGAGAGTTTTATTCATCCGGACACAGTAAGACGCTGTTCCCTTGTAATTCGTCCAAGCACCCAAAAAATGTTCCTGGCGGCGGGGTCCCACTCCGCTGAAATGAAAGGATTCTGCATCGCAAACCTAACGGTGCAGGGGAGAGAGTTCAAAAATTACCATCTGTATGCCCTCCACCACCTCTGGGCTCCCACCCTCCTGGGGTTGGACTTCCAATGCAACCTCCAGAGCTTAACATTCAAATTTGGCGGCCCTATGACCCCACTGGCTATCTGCGGCCTCGCAACCCTCAAGGTTGAACCGCTTTCCTTGTTTGCGAACCTTAACCTGGATTGGAAGTCCGTCGCCACTAGGAGCAGAAGATACAGCACCCAGGACCGGACGTTTATCAGGTCCGAAGTCCAGCGGCTGCTGAAGGAAGGCATAATCCAGGCCAGCAATAGTCCCTGGAGAGTCCAGGTGGTAGTTGTAAAGACCGGGGAGAAGCAGAGGATGGTCGTAGACTACAGTCAGACCATCAACAGGTACACGCAGCTAGATGCGTACCCTCTTCCCTGCATATCCGACATGGTCAATCGGATTGCACAGTACAAGGTCTTCTCCACCGTGGACCTTATGTCCGCCTACCACCAGCTCCCCATTCGCCCCGGTGACCGCAAGTACACTGCCTTCGAAGCAGACGAGCGGCTATACCACTTTTTAAGGGTTCCATTCGGCGTCACGAACGGAGTCTCGGTCTTCCAACGGGAGATGGACCGAATGGTTGACCAGCACGGTTTACGGGCCATGTTCCCGTACCTCGACAACGTCACCATCTGCGGCCACGACCATCAGGACCATGACGCCAACCTCCGCAAATTCCTCCAGACCGCTAACGCCCTCAACCTCACCTACAACGAGGAAAAATGCGTGTTTAGCACTGACCGCCTAGCCATCTTGGGCTACGTAGTGCATAATGGAGTGATAGGCCCCGACCCTGAACGCATGCGCCCCCTCATGGAGTTCCCTCTCCCCCACTGTGCCAAAGCCCTGAAACGCTGCCTGGGCTTCTTTTCTTATTACGCCCAGTGGGTTCCCCAATACGCAGACAAGGCCCGCCCACTAATCCAGTCCACTACTTTTCCCCTGTCGACAGAGCCGCATCAAAGCGGATATCGCAAAGGCCACGATGCGCGCCATCGACGAGTCCCTCCCCTTCGAAGTTGAGAGCACGCATCCGACGTAGCTCTGGCGGCCACTCTCAACCAAGCGGGCAGACCCATGGCCTTCTTCTCCCGGACCCTCCACGCTTCAGAAATTCGCCTCTCCGCAGTAGAAAAGGAGGCCCAAGCCATAGTGGAAGCTATGCAACATTGGAGGCATTACCTGACCGGTAGGAGATTCACTCTCCTCACTGACCAACGGTCGGTAGCCTTCATGTTCGATAATGCACAGCGGGGCAAGATAAAAAACGACAAGATCCTGCGGTGGAGGATCGAACTCTCCACCTACAATTATGAGATCTTGTACCGTCCCGGAAAGCTGAACGAGCCGTCCGATGCCCTATCCCGCGGCACATGTGCCAATGCACAAGTCGACCGTTTCTAAGCCATCCACGAGGACCTCTGCCACCCGGGGGTCACTCGTTTCTACCACTTCATAAAGGCCCGCAACCTCCCGTACTCCGTCGAGGAGGTCTGAACAGTCACCAGGAACTGCCAAATCTGCGCAGAATGCAAACCGCATTTTTTCAGGCCAGATAGAGCGCACCTGATAAAGGCTTCCCGTCCCTTTAAACGCCTCAGTTTGGATTTCAAAGGCCCCCTTCCCTCCACCAATCGTAACACGTACTTTCTTAACGTCGTTGACGAATACTCCCGTTTCCCCTTCGCCATCCCTTGCCCCGACATGACCGCGGCCACGGTCATTAAAGCCCTCTGCACCATCTTTACCCTGTTCAGTTTCCCCGCCTACATCCATAGCGATAGGGGGTCCTCCTTCATGAGTGACGAACTGCGTCAATTCCTGCTCAGCAAGGGCATAGCCTCGAGCAGGACGACCAGCTACAACCACCGGGGGAACGGGCAGGGGGAGAGGGAGAACGGAACGGTCTGGAAGACCGTCCTACTGGCACTATGGTCTAGGAGTCTCCCAACTTCCCGCTGGCAGGAAGTCCTCCCGGATGCCCTTCACTCTATCCGGTCCCTGCTGTGCACCACCACTAACCAAACGCCTCACGAGCGCCTCCTTGTCTTCCCTAGGAAGTCCGCCTCTGGAACGTCACTTCCGACCTGGCTGGCAGCCCCGGGACCCATCCTCCTCCGGAAACATGTGCGGGCGCACAAATCAGACCCGCTGGTGGAAAAGGTACATCTCCTCCACGCAAACCCGCAGTATGTCTACGTGGCGTTCCCAGACGGCCGACAGGACACGGTCTCTCTGCGGGACCTGGCGCCCGCCGGAGCTCCCCACCCCTCCCAACACAAATCACCTCCCCCTCACTCCCGCCGGTGCACCCCACAGCCACCCCCTTCCCTGGGGGATCGGTTCTCCTCCCAGGCCCGCCCAGGAAACAGGGATGGACAGCGCGATGCTCCCAGAGTCGACCGGACCCGAGCCAGCACCACCACCACCCGGGCTGAGACGATCGGAAAGGGCGACCAGGGCACCCTCTCGACTCATCGAATCGGTTTAAGATGTAAATAATTCAGTGGCCCAGTAAAGCGACATTGTTGTAGATAGTTAATGCTGCGAATCGGTTTAAGATGTAAATAATTCAGTGGCCCAGTAAAAGCGGCATTGTTGTATATAGTTAAATGGTTAAGGCACCGACCCTGTAAACCCCTACCACCCACCACCCACCACCCCGCCGGGTTCCTTTTTAACAAGGGGTAAATGTGGTGGTATATATTAGGGGTAATACGGTACACCATGATGCCGAGGGGCTATTGGAGGACAGATACTGGGTCCTGATTGGATCTGCCGCCTACTGGGCTCCACCCAGAAAGGCGGGGTATAAGAACCCGGTTTCTCCCAGCAGCTGCATTCTGTAACTGAGCTGCTGGGGAACAAGTCTGCTCAATAAGGCCTCGATTGAGTTCTCTACGTCTCGCCTCGTGTGTGATCGATGCTGCCACAAGTTGCTTGAAAGCAGAATTAACAACCGAAACTGACCAACTTCTTCAATTTCAGCCCACTCTGAACAACGTGAAGGCTGGGATGCACGATGTGAAAGAGCAAATCCAGACTTTGAAGGCGGGTAGAGAAACTCTGTGAAACAGACTGACAATCTGAGGAATGAACTGAAAGAACCCAAGGAGCAATCTGGGAAGAAAAACTCTGAACCGAACCGAACGTCCAGGTGAAGGTGTCAAACTTATAACCGAGTTCTGCAGACAACTAATTCTGAAACAAAGACAACTCTGAGTTGCTGAGCTGAAAAAAAAATCCTAAGCTCCAAAATCAACTGGAAAAGAAGAAAGTGTTCAAAAACATGGGTAAAGTGGTGAAACAAATGAGGATGTGAGTTCTACTTTGGAAACATAAACTTCCACATCTTCGCCATGACTCACACAATTGCGGAAGAAGGGAAAATCATGGCAAGGAGATGAGCGCTATGTTTTTCCAACCTGTAAGAAATGAGTTAGAGTAGCAACCACCGATCAGCTCAATGGCCCACCAAGAGAGGTTCAATGCGTAAGAATGGAAGGAAAGGATGAAAACATCCCCAGATACCAGAATCACCTCCAAACCAACTGAGGAAACCACAAGTGATGGAGCTTCCACTCCTCTGACTGCACTGCAAATGAGGCATGGAAGGATTATAAGGCCTCCAGACTTCCTGAAAGCTTGAAGTCAAGGCCTTTAAGGGAGGAGATGGGGCAGTGATCATGTAGTAATGACACTGTAAATAGTAATAGACATGTTAGAAATAAAGTAAATGACAGCCACTTAAAATACATTGGATTAAGACTTGGGGGAGGTGTAGTATAAGGATCTGGCAAGTATAGGACTGATTACAATACTGCCCACGCAGAACACAGAACACCTACAGTGCAAAAGGAGGCCCTTCACTCCATCGAGTCAGCACTGACCCTCTGAAAGAGCACCCAACCTAACCTCACACCCCCACCTGACCACCTCATAACCCTACCTAACCTGCACATCTTTGCACACTAAGGGGCAATTGAGCATGGTCTATTCAAGTAACCTGCACATCTTTGCACTGTGGGGGGAAACCGGAACACGCGGAGGAAACCCACGCAGACACGGGGAGAACGTGCAAACTCCACACAGTCACCCAAGCTGAAATTGAACCCGGGTCCCGAGCGCTGTGAGGCAGCAGTGCTAACCACCGTGCTGCCCTGTAAAAGGCGCACATGACCTGCATCCAGTGTCATAGTATCATAGAATTCACAGTGCAGAAGAAGGCCACCGGCCCATCGAGTCCACACCGGCCCCCGGAAAGAGCACCCCACCCAATCCCTTTGGACACAGAGGGCAATTTAGCCTGTCCAATCCACCTACCCTGCACATCGTTGGTCTGTGGGAGGAAACCGGAGCACTTGGAGGAAACCCACGCAGACATGGGGAGAACGTGCAGACTCCGCACAGACAGTAACCCAAGCCAGGAATTGAACCCGGGTCCCTAGCTCTGTGAAGCAACAGTGATAACCACTGTTCTACCGTGCCACCCCAGTGTTGGACAGAGCCTTGTGTGCCAGCAAATATGGAGATGGCTCATAGCTTGTAACTGTATCTTTGTAAACAGTTCTAAGAGTCAATAAAGAATTGCACTTAACCTACGTACGACTACAAAGACTTCTTCCGACCTACCAAATTGTAACCAGCACTCTACAACGGCAATCAATTTATTTTCCTCGAGAAAGTTCTCACTGTAAGTCCCTTTGTTCATTCCCCTCACAGTGGTGTCCTAACCCATGCAAATCCTTACCCTGTCATCACAGCACAAATAGAAAATCTGACCCTTTTTGCCACACAATCACTTTTTCCTTTTTTTCTGTTTAAACTAACATTTCACAATGAGATAGTGGGCATCGCTCAGAGTACAATAATTGCCTCTGGCCAGCTGTGGAACTGTATTTTATCAGAATTGCACAATACATGGCTCAGGCTTTGAAGAGATAGAATCCCCAAGGACGTTGTTCACTTTCTTATAGAAATGCTACTTTAACCGTCTGATGTTTTTTGACGCACAGCGCATTTAACCCAGAACAATATGTTCATGGCCAGTAGCACTGAAAGTACCGATCATTAGAGCAGTTTGTTATTATCGTTCCACTGAGCAAAATCTTTACGGGGGCTCAAAGGTGGAGAGGGTGCCGGGAAATCTGAAATCAAGCCGAATGTTTCCTATTAAAGGGAGAAGAGATAATCTGCTGGTGGTTAGAGGGATGCTGCGGAGTGGAATGCCACATGGAAGGTCCTGGTAATTGAAAGAAAAAATTTTATCATTGATGTCTGCCTAATCTTAGTAAAAAAATAAAAGGGAGTGAAGTTACATTTATATTTTGCCTTTTGCCACCTTGCAGTATCTGCCTCCTCGTCAATGAAGTACTTTCGAAGCGCAGTCATCCTTCTCAAGTCAGTTTTAAATATATTCAATGATGGAGCATCCACACCCTCTGGGGTTGAGAACTCCAAAGATTCATAGCCTTCTGTGTGAAGAAATGTATCCTCGACTCAGTCCTAAATAATTGGCCCTCTAAACCTGAAAGAGCTTCCCCAAGTTCTAGATTCTCCATTCAGTAGAAACAACCCCTGGGTGTATACCCTGGCAAATTCCTTAACAATCTTGAAATTTTTCAATGATACCATAAGATCATAAGACATAGGAGCAGAATTAGGCCACTCGGCCCATCGAGTCTGCTCCGCCATTCAATCATGGCTGATATTTTTCTCATCCCCATTCTCCTGCCTTCTCCCCATAACCCCTGATCCCCTTATTAAACAAGAACCTATCTATCTCTGTCTTAAAGACACTCAGTGATTTGGCCTCCACAGCCTTCTGCGGCAAAGAGTTCCACAGATTCACCACCCTCTGGCTGAAGAAACTCCTCCTCATCTCTGTTTTAAAGGATCGTCCCTTTAGTCTGAGATGGTGTCCTCTGGTTCTAGTTTTTACTACAAGTGGAAACATCCTCTCCACGTCCACTCTATCCAGGCCTCGCAGTATCCTGTACGTTTCAATAAGATCCCCCCTCATCCTTCTAAACTCCAACAAGTACAGACCCTGGGTCCTCAACCGTTCCTCATACGACAAGCTCTTCATTCCAGGGATCATTCTTGTGAACCTCCTCTGGACCCTTTCCAAGGCCAGCACATCCTTCTTTAGATATGGGGCCCAAGACTGCCCACAATACTCCAAATGGGGTCTGACCAGAGCCTTATACAGCCTCAGAAGTACATCCCTGGTCTTGCATTCTAGCCCTCTCGACATACCACCTCTCACTCTTCTGAACTCCAGGGAATATTGGCTCAATTTGCTCAACCTCTCATCTTAGAACAACTCATTCCTGCCAGGAACCAATTGAATGACACTTCACTGAACCAATTCTAGTGTGATTCCTCTACTCTGTACGTCATCCCTCCCTCATCCTTCTGCTTTCAGAATGGACCATTCCCACCATGGCCCTTCCATCATCTCAACAGCCGCTCACCCAACACCTTCCCATGCCAGCTTTGAAGATATAACAACTGCCCTATCACCTCCCCCAAGGCCCCAAACACTCCTTCCTGGTGAAACAGCAGCTTCCTTGCATTTCCTTCAATAAAATGTACCGTATTCGCCGCTCACAATGCAGTCCCTTCTACATTGGGGAGGTCAAATGCTAAATACCATTGTTCTGGCTGCATTTACACATTCATTCATTCTCGTAATCTCAATATAGCGCCGCACCCTGATGGGTTTCCAAGTTTGGGCTGTCCACTCGATGGAATGGGCCAGGCAATCAAGGGAACGAAGGCCTCAGCCAGGGGCCATTTTCTGAGAGTGGTGCAAGTTTGCTGGCATCGCCATGGGCTACCAGCGGAAGGGAGCCCGACAATGTTCCAGGGGCGGCTCGTCAGCTGGAGGTCGGGTGGGCGTCGGAGACTTTCGAAAATTCTAATATCAAGGCGACATGAGGGTCATAGGGGTGGAAATGTGATTGAACACATTCATGTGGATGGGTTCTGCACTGAGGACCCTCACAGTTCAGGCCTTGTCCTTTTATGTTCCTGCACGTACACTAATATATACACTGACGTCATCAGTAAGAACGTGACGTCAGCTGTAAGCCTGGTGAGCGCGGGTTGGTGTTGTAGGCAGGTTGTTGTTGTAATCCATGAGGGCTAGCCGAAGAACCGTCCATGACTGCTGCCGAGTAATGTGTACATGCTGTACTATTGATTTAATGTTATTAGAAGTAAGGGCAAGAAGCACTTAAAATACGTACGTCTGTCTACCTTATCAATTTGCTCCATTTTATTACTCCTTCGGAGCCCCTTTGAGAACACCTCCCTTTTCAGGTGACCCGAGCTCAATCCCCCCCCCCCCCCCCACCCACCCCCACCCCCACCCTCTCAGCAGCGCTCCCCTCTCCCGGCTTAACATTCCTCGGGGCCCTCCCATTGCTCCTCCTGAGTCCCCGTTCTGCCCGCCATCCTTATTTGGACGGCGAATGTGGAGGTGGCTCGATTGTAGGCTGCTTCCCGTAAGACTGAATCACAAATGCGGGCTCGGGACCTGCAAGTGACCCCACATCGGGCTCCCTGGGTCCATTCAGCCGACTAACTCTGTTTCCAAAGGTGCTGTCTGACCTGCTGAGCGTTTCAGGAATTTTCTGTTTTTATTTCAGATTTGCAGCATCTGCATTTGTAAAAGAAGCGATAATCATTTTCATTATCGCTGCTGAACAATTAAAATTGGCAAATATCGGGCGTCTGCAACTTCTATAGTTTTTACCAGGAAGTGAAAGCGAAACAAAAAAATTAAGCAGCAGACGCGATAATTTAGAGCAGATGATGGACTTTCATCCAAATGTAGGGCTGCGAGAGGTAAGCTCTGGTTGAAAACTGGAGAATGGTGTATTTTCAAACCTGGGGGGGATTCTCCTGTTCGGCGGCAGAGTGTCGGAAACGCCGTCGGGGGGCCAGCACGGCGCTGGAGCAGATGACGGCGCTCCGGCCTCCCATCCCGGTGCGAACTGCGTGCCGCGGGATCCTCGCAGGCGCAGTGGCGCGGGCGCACACCCGCGGTGGCCTCCCTCAACGTAACATGGCGCGGGAGTCCAGGGGCCGGCGCGGAAGAAAATAGGCCCGAGGAGCGAGAGGCTGGCCCGCCGATCGTGGGCCAGGCCCCATCGGATGCCCCCCCCCGGGTCGGAGCCCCCCTCCCCACTCCCCCCACAGGCCGCCCCCTGACCCTGCGCGCAGAGTTCCCGCCGGCTGCGACCAGGTGCGGAGAATCGCGTGCCGACATCGGGGTGGCATGGCCCGGTTGCGGGGATTCTCCGGCCCGGCCCCGGGCTGGGAGAGTCCTGCCCCCTATTCTTGGTCAGGGTTGCTGTGTGAAGCATAGCAACATACTTTTCAATTTATAATAATAATTAGTGTCACAAGAAGGCTTACATTAACACTGTATTGAAGTTATTGTGAAAATCTTCTCGTCGCCAGTTCGGGTACATGGAGGGAGAATTCAGAATGTCCAATTCACCTCACAGACACGTCTTTCAGGACCCGTGGGAGGAAACCGGAGCACCCGGAAGAAACCCACGCAGACGTGGGGAGAACGTGCAGACTCCGCACAGATGGTGACCCAAGTCTGAAATTGAACCCGGGTCCCTGTCGCTGTGAAGCAACAGTGCCAACCACTGTGCTACCGTGCCGCCCCATTTTAAAGGAAGGAGAAATTGAGAGAGTGAGTCACACACCACAGAAACATGCCTCCTGCCAGCCAACAATAGCAAGGCAGTGTTGTAGCAGTTGGAGAAATGAAAGAGTTCAATTTCTTCACTTTGAGAAAAAAACAATGTATAATTATTAGTTGCTTACTGATCTGAGGAAATGTTTCTAATTTTGTGCAGGAATATGCTGTTGCGTTCGAGTATTTTGACCAGGAACAGTTTTGGTTTATGTCCTACTGTCTGGTTAAGGGTTCCTCGCTGGTGTACCAACAGACACACAGGTGTTATGGCAATGTCACCTTAAGAAATGTTTGTCTGCTCAAGTGGCTGCAGTGATGTCAGAGTGTGGGGGAGCTGAGCTCTGGCTCTGCTTTTTAGTTTCGCCTTGAGGAAAAGCTTGGGTGTGTCTGTGTTTTTTTGGTTTTGTTTTAGTGTTGGAGCTGAAGCCAGCCAAAGAAGGTGTAATTTCGATCTCACTGCAATCTAAAGACTATCTCTAGATCATTTGGTGAATTCAGATTGATAACTGTTCTCAGAAGAGAATTTAAACCTGATGTGCTTCTGTAAAAAGGTTTTTGTCTTATGGATGTTAAAAGGAAAGTTTAAGGATTACTTCGGGTGTTGTATTCTTTGGAGGTTCTATTTGAATTGATGGTTGCTAAGATGTTCACTGTATGTTTTAAAAAGGTTAACTGAGTTCATAGAATAAACATGATTTTGCTTTAAAAGTTACTTTTAAATTTCTGCTGCACCACACCTGGGCCCATGTGCTCCCCATACCACAATCTAGTAAACGTCGTGGGTAGGTAACTCCATGATACACCTTGGGGTTCTCTAAACCCTGGCCCATAACACAGGCCTGTTTCACGTTTTGAAAAGGCTTGGAGCAGTGGTCTGAAATTGGTGGGCAATCCCTATTTGTGAGTTGTGCTGTAGAAAAATTCCACTTCCCATTAACACCAACTTGCATCAGAAGCCATCCTCCAAATGAACACAATTATACTTTGGCATTCGTCATCTGAAATGCTTTAATATCAATCTTTTTTCTGTGTGATAGCTGGTGGCTGTCGCTCGTCCTGAGAAATCTCTTTGCTGAAATTACATGTTAAAATTGGAATGAAGATCAGGACAATGTACTGAAGCAACTGCAGGCAGTTTTCTAATTGTCTCGATGCATATTAGCTTGCTAGCGATAATGAAGCAGATGATTAGGGGAGAGATCTCGCAGTATTAAACATTCTTATTATTGCTGGTGGAGGTTTTTTAAAAAGGTTTATCACCATAAATGTAGATGGCTTGAAAAAGGGACGCTTAATTTAGCAAGGCCTATCACGCTTTGATTGTCAGCTCTTATGGTATGAGAAAGAAAGGAAGCATTAAAATAGTGAACTGCGTACTTTGAAAAAGGTTACACTTAATAAGGTGCATAATAGATGAGATTGTGTATGTGCTATGGAGGGGACCGTTTCGCGAAGGTTTGCTCTGATGTAGAACGTGATTCACAGACCTGGACTGTAACGAATGCTCTAATTGTAAAACTTTTGAGATCACTGCCGAAATTTTACCGGGCCATTGCAGACAGGCTGGGAGGCAGGAGGGTGTGTTAAATGGTGACGGAAGGCACCGGGAGAGGAATCCAATTCTTCCCGTCTCCACAGGATATTCCGGGAAGTGGGGATTGCAGCTGCCCAGCCGGAAGCCAATTGATTCAATTAACTAGCCAATTGATCGTCCACCTTATGTCCTTGCTGGCCATTTACCAGCATGGCCCCCTGCTGTTGGGGAGACTGGCAGGTACAGGGAGATGGATTCCCAGAAGAGTGATGTGGAGCATTCCTTTCTGGTCATTCCTTCTGGTCGTCAGCGGCAATCACTGTCCCTTCGCCTCCATTTCTAGAAGGTCCATCCCTCCGATCTCTGGGGCTTGCTTTCCCGATCCCCGAAAAACTTTCTTACTTCCCCTTCGAGGTTACGTCAAAATGGAGGTGCACTCTCTCTCTTTAGCCTCAGCAGTGGCCCCATTCACGAGCGGTGTTGCCAAGGCTGCTGAACAGCACGCCTCTGATTCAAATTCCTCCAACACCTTTACTGCTCTCCCTACCTCTATACTCTCCTCCAGCTCCAGAACACTCTGAGATACCTCTACTCATCTAATTCTGACCTCTTGGGCTTTCCCACTGTGCCAACAGCTGCCTTAGGCCTTGAGCTCTGGACTATCTCCTCACCGCCCCCCCCCCCCCCCCCCCCCCCCCCCCCGCGTCTCTCTACCTCATGCTCCTCCATTAAGGAGTTCCTTAAAACTTACCTCTTTGACCAAGCTTTCGCTCATCAGGCCTTGGGCAAGATCTTCCATCTGTTCACACCGCTGATGTCACACCCCTGCCGTGGGTTTCCCAACGGCATTGGATGTATTCAAAGGGAAATCCCATTGGCCGGAAGAGCCCGTCACTGGCCAACGGCAGGCCGCCTCCCGTCACTGAAGAGCTCACCACGGCCAACGGCGGACGGCCTCCCGTCACCGAAGAGCTCGCCGCGGGAAGACCAGCCAGAGAATTTCACCCCTGATATTTCACGTGGCTGGGTTTCATATTTTGTTTTATAACGCTCATGTGAAGTGCCTCAGATTATGTAAAAGGCACTATAGAAATATAAGTTGTTACCGTGGTAACCTTGGGCGGGATTCTCCCCTACCCGGCGGGGCGGGGGGTTCCGGCCTAATGGAGTGGCGGAAACCACTCCAGCGTCGGGCCGCCCTAAAGGTGCGGAAGTTTCCGCACCTTTAGGGCCCAAGCCCTCACCTTGAGGGGCTAGGCCCGCGCCAGAGTGGTTTGCGCTCCGCCGGCTGGCGGGAAAGGCCTTTGGCGCCACGCCAGCCAGGGCTGAAAGGTCTTTTCCGGGCGACGCATGCGCGGGAGCGTCAGCGGCTGCTGTGTTCCGCCTCTGCCATAGTGAAGACCATGGCGAAGGCGGAAGAAAAAGAGTGCCCCCACGGCACAGGCCCGCCCGCGGATCGGTGGGCCCCGATCGCGGGCCAGGCCACCGTGGGGGCACCCCCCGGGGCCAGATTGCTCCACGCCCCCCCCCAGGACCCCGGAGCCTGCCCGCCGTTCAAAAGGTGGATTAATCCACGCTGGCGGGACAGGCATTCCAGCAGCAGGACTTCGGCCCATCGCGGGCCGGAGAATCGGCGGGGGTAGGCCCGCCAATGGCGTGGCGCGAGTCCCGCCCCCGCCGTCCGGCGCGGCGCGATTCCCGCCCCCGCCGAATCTCTGGTGGCGGAGACTTCGGGACACGGCGGGGTCGGCATTCACGCCAGCCCCCGTCGATTCTCCGACCCGGCGGGGGGGGGGTTGGAGAATCCCACCCCATTGTGTCTATATTTTGTATTGTGAAAATCCTGCGCCATTTCTGGTGCCTCCTTATACATGTGGTACTGTAATATACAGGTGGCTTGTAATGCAGAACAAGGCCAGCAGCGCGGGTTCAATTCCTGTAACGGCCTCCCCGAACAGGCGCCGGAATGTGGCGACTAGGGGCTTTTCGCAGTAACTTCATTGAAACCTACTTGTGACAAAAAGCGATTATTATTATATTATTATTAATTACAGCATGACCTAAAAAACCATTCAAGTTAGAGTCATTTATGAAGTAAAATTACAATTTGTATCGGTTACATTTAATGGGCATCAGATTAATAAAAATAAAGGGCGAATCTCCACCATCTACAAGGCACAAGTCAGGAGTTTAATGGAATACTCTCCACTTGCCTGGATGAGTGCAGCTCCAACAACACTCAAGAAGCTCAACAAGGGGCTGTTTAGCACAGGGCTAAATCGCTGGCTTTGAAAGCAGACCAAGGCAGGCCAGCAGCACGGTTCGATTCCTGTAACAGCCTCCCCGAACAGGCACCGGAATGTGGCGACTAGGGGCTTTTCATAGTAACTTCATTTGAAGCCTACTTGTGACAATAAGCGAATTTCATTTCATTTCACCATCCAGGACAAAACAGCCCCGCTTGATTGCTCCTCCTTCCACAAACATTTAAACCCTCCACCACCGGCAAACAGTGGCAGCCGTGTGTACCATCTACAAGATGCATTGCAGTAACTCACCAAGGTTCCTTGGGCAGCACCTTCCAAACCCACGACCACCACCATCTAGAAGGACAAGAGCAGCAAATACCTGGGAACCCACCACCTTGAGGTTCCCCTCCAAGTCACTCACCACCCTGACTTGCAAATATATCAGCCGTTCCTTCACTGTCACTGGGGCAACATCCTGGAATTCCCTCCCTAACAGCACAGTGGGTGTACCAACACCTCAGCAGCTGCAGTGGTTCAAGAAGAGCAACTAGGGATGGCCTAACCAGCGATGCCCACATCCCGTAAATGAATGAAATTAAAAAGAATTCCCGACGTGGGAAGCCTAATCAGAGGACCTGAAGCTCTGTGGATGTCAACCCCACTGGGGGAGGCCGGTGCTGATGAGGGAGTTAGGGGAGATCATGGGTGCCTCAAATTGCTCACAAATCTGCTGAAGATTTTAACGTAAGGAGCTCTTAGGGTCATGTGTGCTGGGGGAGGGCCCTCCATGGGAGTGGTCATGGTTCAGGCTGCGGTATTTGGATTCACGTGGCTCAATAATGGAGCCAGTGAAATGAGAGAGTGGCGTTTCCCTGGTCTGCCTCCCAGTTGCTGTTGACCTCCTCACTTAGCGGAGCGCCAATTCAGCATTGGGCAAAATCTCTGCGGCTTCTGCACCTTGGCCATAAGTGGGTTCTTAATTGACTTTAATTGTTTACCTGCTGCTGCCAGGTGAGTAGTCATTGCCCCTCAGAACCTTAGGCTACCCGGAAGGAAGGTGGCAGGGGGATGGGAACCGATGCAGGAAGTTGGAAGGCAGTAAAACAGGGACAGAAACAAAAGGCAGTGAGGGGAAAAGTGTAAGGCAGAGAAGCCATACTCAAAAATCAAAAAGGGCGACAGTACAAAGTACAGTGACTGAGGGGAGCTCAGTGAATAGGCTCAGTAATACTGAAAGGAATAAAACGGGAAGTAAAAACATTAATGGTCAGCGACGCGGTAGGTTGTGACATGAAGATATGGGTTCAACGACAAGGAAAATTCGGAGAAAGTTAAGAGGAAGTATAACTTAGGAGAGGTCACTGATCGAGGTGTTAAGATTCAGAACAGAGGTAAAAAAGCCAACATAAGTGTACTTTACCTGAATGCTCGTAGTATTCGGAATAAGGTAAATGAGTTGATGGCGCAAATCATCGTGAATGACTATGATTTAGTGGCCATTACTGAAATATGGTTAAAGGATGGTTACGACTGGGAGTTAAATATCCGAGGGTATCAAACTATTTGGAAGGACAGAGTGGATGGTAAGGGAGGTGGTGTGGCTCTGTTATTTAAGGATGGCATCCGGGCAATATTAAGGGATGGCATCGGTGCTATGGAGGATAAGGTTGAATCCATTTGGGTGGAAATCAGGAATGGTAAGGCGAAAAAGTCACTGATAGGAGTAGTCTATAGGCCACCAAATAGTAACATTATGGTGGGGCAGGCAATAAACAAAGAAATAACGGATGCATGTAGAAATGGTACAGCAGTTATCATGGGGGATTTTAATCTACATGTTGATTGGTTTAACCAGGTTGGTCAAGGCAGCCTTGAGGAGGAGTTTATAGAATGTATCCCCGATAGTTTCCTAGAACAGTATGTAAAGGAGCCTACGAGGGAACAAGCGGTCCTAGATCTGGTCCAGGATTGATTCATGATCTCATAGTTAGCGATCCACTCGGAAGGGGCGATCACAATATGATGGAATTTAAAATACAGATGGAGGGTGAGAGGGTAAAATCAAACATTAGTGTTTTGTGCTTAAACAAAGGAGATTACAATGGGATGAGAGAAGAACTACTGAAAGTAGACTGGGAGCAAAGACTTTATGGTGAAACAGTTGAGGAACAGTGGAGAACCTTCCAAGTGATTTTTCACAGTGCTCAGCAAAGATTTATACCAACAAAAAGGAAGGACGGTAGACAGAGGGAAAATCGACCGTGGATATCTAAGGAAATAAGGGGAGTATCAAATTGAAGGAAAAAACATACAAAGTGGCAAAGATTAGTGGGAGACTAGAGGACTGGGAAATCTTTAGGGGGCAATAGAAAGCTACGAAAAAAGCTATAAAGAAGAGTAAGATAGATTATGAGAGTAAACTTGCTCAGAATATAAAAACAGATAGTAAAAGTTTCTACAAATATATAAAACAAAAAAGAGTGGCTAAGGTAAATATTGGTCCTTTAGAGGATGAGAAGGGAGATTTAATAATGGGAGATGAGGAAATGGCTCAGGAACTGAACAGGTTTTTTGGGTCAGTCTTCACAGTGGAAGACATAAATAACATGCCAGTGACTGATAGAAATGAGGCTCTAACAGGTGAGGACCTTGAGAGGTTTGTTATCACTCAGGAGATAGTGATGGGCAAGCTAATGGGGCTAAAGGTAGATATGTCTCCTGGCCCTGATGGAATGCATCCCAGAGTGTTAAAAGAGATGGCTAGGGAAATTGCAAATGCACTAGTGATAATTTCCCAAAATTCACTAGACTCTGGGGTGGTCCCGGCGGATTGGAAATTAGCAAACGTGACACCACTGTTTAAAAAAGGAGGTAGGCAGAAAGCGGGTAATTATAGGCCAGTGAACTTAACTTCGGGAGTAGGGAAGATGCTGGAATCTATCATCAAGGAAGAAATAGCGAGGCATCTGGATGGAAATTGTCCCATTGGTCAGACACAGCATGGGTTCGTAAAGGGCAGGTCATGCCTAACTAATTTAGTGGAATTTTTTTGAGGACATTACCAGTGTTGTAGATAACGGGGAGCCAATGGATGTGGTATATCTAGATTTCCAGAAAGCATTTGACGAGGTGCCACACAAAAGGTTGCTGCATCAGATAAAGATGCATGGCATTAAGAGTAAAGTAGTAGCATGGATAAAGGATTGGTTAATTAATAGAAAGCAAAGAGTGGGGATTAATGGGTGTTTCTCTGGTTGGCAATCAGTAGTTCGTGGTGTCCCTCAGGGATCAGTGTTGGGCCCACAATTGTTCACAATTTACATAGATGATTTGGAGTTGGGGACCAAGGGCAATGTGTCCAAATTTGCAGACGACACCAAGATGAGTGGTAAAGCAAAAAATGCAGAGGATACTGGAAGTCTGCAGAGGGATTTGGATAGACTAAGTGAATGGGCTCGGGTCTGGCAGATGGAATACAATGTTGACAAATGTGAGGTTATCAATTTTGGTAGAAATAACAGCAAAAGGGATTATTATTTAAATGTTAAAATATTAAAACATGCTGCTGTGCAGAGAGACCTGGGTGTGCTAGTGCATGAGTCGCAAAAAGTTGGTTTACAGGTGCAACAGGTGATTAAGAAGGCGAATGGAATTTTGTCCTTCATTGCTAGAGAGATGGAGTTTAAGACTAGGAAGGTTATGCTGCAATTGTATAAGGTGTTAGAGAGGCCACACCTGGAGTATTGTGTTTAGTTTTGGTCTCCTTACTTGAGAAAGGACGTACTGGCACTGAAGGGTGTGCAGAGGAAATTCACGAGGTTACTCCCAGAGCTGAAGGGGTTGGATTACGAGGAGAGGTTGAGTAGACTGGGACTGTACTCGTTGGAATTTAGAAGGATGAGGGGGGATCTTATAAAAACATATAAAATTATGAAGGGAATAGATAGGATAGATGCGGGCAGGTTGTTTCCACTGGCGGGTGAAAGCAGAACTAGGGGGCATAGCCTCAAAATAAGGGGAAGTAGATTTAGGACTGAGTTTAGGAGAAACTTCTTCATCCAAAGGGTTGTGAATCTATGGAATTCCTTGCCCAGTGAAGTAGTAGAGGCTCCTTCATTCAATGTTTTTAAGATAAAGATAGATAATTTTTTGAAGAATGAAGGGATTAAGGGTTATGGTGTTCGGGCCGGAAAGTGGAGCTGAGTCCACAAAAGATTAGCCATGATCTCATTGAATGGTGGGGAAGGCTCAAGGGGCCAGATGGCCTACTCCTGCTCCTAGTTCTTATGTTCTTACGTTTTAACACGCTGCGAAGCCGACCTACTGCGTGGCTTTCAAACTTAACCCACGGCCCCATCCACAAGGCGACCTCTGGGGGGCTGGGAATATTCCATCCAAACTCCACACCTCAACCAGAGGGCTGGGGAAACTTCGCCCAGAGGGTCCATTTGGTATTTCAGTCTATTTTGTTTGGGGAATTATTTGAAAATCACCTCCGTAATGTTTAATGAATGAAACGTACCCGTTTGGCGTCTCCGGATCCCAATCCTCTTCCTTCCACATGGAATCTTACTTCCTGTTCATGACATCTAGCCAAAATTACAGTCAAGTCCCAAATGGTGTCGTCAAAAAAGCCATCCTTTAGTAGCTGCCTTTGCAGCTTAGTAGAGCATGTTAATGCTGGAAATGGGGAAACATTGATGGGCCCCAGGGCTGATTAGTGAAACCTGTGCGCCCACTGAATTTTATTCTTTATTAAATTTATTTTTTATGGGATGTGCGTTTCGCTGGCAATGCTGGTGTTTGTTGCCCACCCCTACTTGCCCTTGGGAAGGTGGTGGTGAGCTGCCTCCTAAACTCAGTCCTTGAACCGCTGCAGTCCATGCTGAGTAGGTACACCCACTGTGCTGTCTGTTAGGGAAAGATCCCGGATTTCGACCCAGCGACATTGACCCAATATATTTCCAAGTCAGGGTGGTGAGTGACCTGGAGGGAAACCTCCAGGTGGTGGGGTTCCCAGGTATTTGCTGGTCTTTTCCTTCTAGATGGCAGTGGTCGTGGGTTTGCTGCCTAAGCACTGGTCCGCCTACCCAGTTTTTTTGCTGTAACTTGGAGGATTATTTGCTGTCAAGAGAGGAGAGAAAACTTTCAATGATTCACAGTAACAATTTGCACAAGCAACTTCAAACACTACAATCTGTTCATCTCGGTACTTTTCCAAAGGTTACCTCTTTTGAATTTCACGCCTATTTGGCAGGAAGAATTTGGCATTTAGAATATTATCTAATTACACACCAAATTGAAAACCCTGATTTCCTACTGTGTGATTAAAACCAGGATGAAGTCATTCCTTTTATTCCATTATATCACTCACTGGTCTCCCGTTTAATTATACAGCGTGTTTCCTGGCAGGTCTTGTTTGTATCCCTCTTTTAATTGCGCCTGGTGTTTACTGAATGCTCTCGTGTTTCATTCCTACCCCGCCGGTTCCTTGTTTCTGCTTCACTGCCGTCATCTTCACTCACCCTGTATGCTGTGACCCCTTGAACCCCAGCAGCAATAAGCAATGTCATTTCTCGAGGCATTTGCGTGGATGTTGCTGCATTGTGCATTGAACAGATATCAGAATGCCTGCTGGATGAGAGTTTTTCCCTGACCATAGACAAGAGAGGTGTCATCGCTAATGGTTGTTAGAATGGTGTTTGGCTGTAAATTTGGGAAGCTGGCAGACATGTCATTTTCTCCTATACTGGAGCGCCGACAGAGCCAAAGGGGAACCGCACCTGGTGTTTGAAGAAAGTGAATCAGCAGACTTGTCAAGAGAGTGATTGTCAAATTTTAATGTCCCGTTGTCTTTGTCCTTTCTATCACAGATAAAGTCAGGTGCAAGTTAGCTTAATTCCCAGAACTACCGAACAACCTCAAGGCCTGAAAATGAGCATGGGGACTGCGAGGAGCTGTTTTCTTATGCGCTTGCATTCCATGTGAACTTCGTGCTGCCGGCTCTTTCAGATATGCAACTCGGTGCTAAACATGCTGCTGAATGGCTGCATGACGCATTGGGGGCTGTTATAACCCCCCCCCCCCCATGAGGACCACGGGGAACCATTGTTGATCTCCCCCTGCGACGCGTGGAGTCCGAGCTTCCTAGACAGGGGACAGAGGCACCCGGCTGAGCTCGTTACAAATGACCACAAAAGCCGGCCCAAAGCAAGGCCTGGTGTGGTTAGTTCGACCAGCAAGGACTGGAGTGAGAGCGAGTTACGGCCTTGAGCAGAATATTGTATATAGTCAAATAAATGTCTGTTCTTCTACCGCTGGTTTTCTCAAGTTATTAAAGGGGCTTAAGGTTAACCTGCGCTATTTAAAACTAAACTTAAAGTGCATTCTGGGTGCAGCAGGTACTGGAACTATGACATTCTGAGCAGGAAGAAGAATGAAAATGATGCAACAGGACCGAGAGCAGGCACCGATGTTCCCATGCACAGCACTGGATACCTTGGCATAGGAGCTGGACGGGAGGAGTAAGCACCCCTACACAGAGGGCAGGCAAGGGGCCACAACGCAGATACTGAGTGAGAAGGCAATGGGAGCAGACCTCCATCACAGTCAATGCATGCAGTCTTGTCTCAATGGCCTGGATACAGTGCAGAAAGAAATTTAATGACGTTGCGTGAGTAGCTAATGTCATGTCTTTGCAAATGAGCCACTAACTTGACACATTACTCCGCTCACCACCCTCCCTTCACCCACTGACCCACAATGTCCATCAAGCATGATTCATACTTTGTATTCACCTCACCTTCAGAGTTCACACTGTAAGCTTCAAACCAACAACTCTCAGTTTACACACCCTTCCAGCTGATCAACCATGAGAGACACATCATTCTAGTTTTTCCTGCAAGTGGAAATATCTTCTACACGTCCACTCTATCTATTCTGTAGGTTTCAATGAGATCCCCCCTCATCCTTCTAAACTCCATTGAGTACAGACCCAGAGTCCTCAGCCACTCCTCATTCCAGGGATCTTTCTTGCCAACCTCCTCTGGACCCTTTCCAAGCCAGCACATCCTTCTTTAGATATGGGGCCCAAAGAGACAAGACAGTTAAAACCATCTATACCCGGGAGAATTCACGCTCCATTATTTCAGTACCTTGGTTGCCATAACATTAGTTTTATCATCTTGTACAAAAACTAATCTAATATCAAGCTTATTCACGGTATTGTTCTAATAAATCGCAGCCACACCCTATCTAAAGCCCTCACATCCTTCCTAAACGGCTCCAGCGGAAGTCTAACCAACATTTTATAACTTTGTACTGCAGCACTCTGGGTGCGATCGAACCCCAAAAAAAATCGGAGTCGGTTCTGGGCTGGATTAACGGGGCCGTTCCCAGCGCTAGCTAACGGCACTTTGCTGCTATTTTGGGCCCTGGCGGGGAACACCCCCCTGAGGCCACACTTTGTGCCATTTCCTGTACTGACGAGTGGAGTTCCTCAGCGCAGGAAGTGATTGGAAGTGATCCCTTGACCCCCTGACCCCCAGACCCCCGCAATGCCCAAACGCACCTGTTGGGGGGTTCTCAATTCCTCCCCCCCCCCCCCCCCGCCCCCGCCCCCTGCACTCCACCACATACTGGCAGGGCACCCCCGGGCCCAAGCACAGGGGTGGGGAAAATGCCAGTCCGGCAGTGCCAGGCTGGCAGTCCCACGATGTCCGGGCGGCACTAGCAGTGCCAGGGTGCCAGCCTGGCCAGAGGCCTTTTGGCTAATTTAAATATGTACATCTGGATAGGCCCAGCGCTGGCGAGATACAGATCGCGACCTCTCACAAGGTTCGGATGAATCTCACAAGATGTCTCAAGATTTTGAGAATCTCGCGAGAGACCTCTCGTGAGATTCACCGGCCTCGTCCCGTCACCAAGTCGGGCACCCTTTGTTTTTTTTACATATTTTACATATACAAATAAAGGGCTTTTTGCACATGTGAGGCACTCTTTACAAAGGTTGCCTGCCCTGACAGCCGAACATGTGGCCGAACCAGATATATTCCTTCATCAGCGCAAAACCCATAGTTGGCTCTCATTTGTCTCCCATTATCTGATTCTTGATCACTATCCTACTCATGGTCACGGAACCATTCCCGAACACTATCCCATTCCCGATCGCTATCCCTTTCCCAATCACTATCCCTCTCCCGGCCACTACCCCATTCCCATCCCCTACTCCATTCCCATCCCCTACTCCATTCCCATCCCCTACACCATTCCCGATCACTACCCCATTCCCGATCACGACCCCATTCCCATCTCCTACTCCATTCCCATCCCCTACTCCATTACCGATCACGACCCCATTCCCATCTCCTACACCATTCCCATCTCCTACTCCATTCCCGATCAATACTCCATTACCGATCACGACCCCATTCCCATCTCCTACACCATTCCCATCCCCTACTCCATTCCCGATCAATACTCCATTACCGATCGCGACCCCATTCCCATCTCCTACTCCATTCCCGATCACTGCCCCATTCCCGATCCCTATTCCATTCCCGATCCCTATCCCATTTCCGATCACTGCCCCATTCCCGATCCCTACACTATTCCCGATCACTAAGCCATTCCCATCTCCTACTCCATTCCCATCCCCGACTACATTCCCATCCCCTACCCCATTGCTGATCACTACCCCATTCCCGATCCCTACCCCATTCCTGATCCCTACACTATTCCCGATCACTCAGCCATTCCCATCTCCTACTCCATTCCCATCCCCTACTCCATTCCCATCCCCTACTCCATTCCCGATCACGACCCCATTCCCATCTCCTACTCCATTCCCATCTCCTACTCCATTCCCATTCCCTACTCCATTCCCATATCCTACTCCATTCCCATCTCCTACTCCATTCCCATCCCCTACTTCATTCCTGATCACTACCCCATTCCCATCTCCTACTCCATTCCCATTCCCTACTCCATTCCCAACCCCTACCCCATTCCCTATCACTACCCCATTCCTGATCCCTACCCCATTCCCGATCCCTACCCCATTCCCAATCACTACCCCATTCATGATCCCTACACCATTCCCAATCACCACCCCATTCCTGATCCCTACCCCATTCCCAATCCCTACCCCATTCCCGATCCCTACACCATTCCCGATCACTACCCCATTCCCATCCCCTACTCCATTCCCAATCACTATCCAATTCCCAATCACTACACCATCCCAATCATGAAACCTTTCTTGATCCCTACTCCAGTCCCGATCATTATCCCATTCCTCAACACTACACCATTCCCAATCACTACAACATTCCCGATCACTACCCCTCTCCCAATCACCATTCTATTCCCGACACTAACCCGTTCCTGATCACTGTCCCATTCCTGATCACTACTGAATTTCTGATCATTATTCTTCTCATAATCACTGCCTTATTCCCGATCACTATCCCACTCCCTGTCACTATCCCACTCCCTATCGCTATCCCACTCCCAATCACTATCCCATTCCCGATAATTACCCAATCCTGACAACTACCCTATTCCTGATCACTATCCCAACCCCAATAACTACCCCACCCTCGATCATTATCCCATTCTCGATTACTATTCCATTCCCGATTACTCCCCCACTCTTGATTCCTACCCTACTCCCAATCCCTACCCTACTTCCAATCTCTTTCCAATTCCCGATCACTGTCTCACTTCTGACCTTCCACTTCCTTCCTGATTACTTCCCCCTCTCTTGATTCCGATTGCACCCCCTCCTGAAATGAATCTTCCAAATTATGTTCCAACATTAATTTCACATAAGGGGGCAGCAGGATGGCACAGTGGTCAGCACTGCTACCTCACAGCGCGAGGGACCTGGCTTCAATTCTGGCCTTGTGCCCATCCACACTGTGCGGAATCTGCATGTTCTCCCCGTGTGTGCGTGGGTTTCCTCCGGGTGCTCCGGTTTCCTCCCACAGTCCAAAGATGTGCAGGTGAGGTGAATTGGCCGTGATAAATTGCCCTTAGTGTCCAAAAGATTAAGCAGGGTCACGGGGATAAGGCGGGAGAATGAGCATAGGTTAGGGTGCTCTTTCAGCAGTCCCGATGGGCCGAATGGCCTCCTTCTACACTACAGGGATTCTATGATTCTATGAATTAAGCATCATAATGAGCGCAAGCCAAAACATTTCCACACCTCGTTGAGTGAAGTGATTCAAGGAACCTTCTGTGTCGGCACCCCACCTCACTTCATTAATCTTATGGATTGAGCACGATTGTGAAATAAAACATAAAAAGAATAAATAGTGGACAAACTACCAGCCCGCTCTATCAGCTGCCGGAGAGAGAGTATACCTACGTTGTAGCCAAACTGGGTTTGATCTGCTTTTTAAGCAGAATGAGAGTATTGAGCTTTCCCTGTTGTTTGGTAACTTCTTTGGGAATAACCGAGGCAAATTCTGGTATTCAATGCTATTTATAATGTCAGGTTAATTACGTTTAAATTCTCCTCTTGGATTTTGAGCACATCATCTGCTGACCGGAGTGAGACCTTCCATTTGCGAGACGAAGGCCCCCAGCATGCCCATGGGGAACCGTTAATGGTTCAGGGAGATCGATAAATCTGCCATGACTGTGGCTGTAAAAACGTTCCAGGTCACCGATCTTCGCCTTCCATTCCTCCTCCTCTGGGGCCTCTGCTCTGACTTTGATCTTTGTGCTCAGCATCGAGGATGATTCAGTATTTTCAAAATTCAAAATCTCACAGCCCTGCCTCTTATGCTGGGAAAATATTCGCTTAAGTTGCAAGTGGTGTCAGCAATGAAACATCTTCCAACGTGCTAGCTGTTCCCAAAACCTGCAAGATTGCCGAGATTCGCTTTGATTTCTTTTTATTCCTACTGGGATGGAAACTTGCTACTATTTATAAATTGTCTGCATATGCTTATTCCACCTTCCTGGTAGCCTGAGAATCTACCTGCGTTGACTTTTTATGGGCCTCTGCGGTCATGTGGGTGGACTCTGTCCAGTGGACCAGAAAGCTATTTAGACCATTTTCTTCCCATGCCCACATTCTCCAAACTCCCCGCACGATCAACCTGTCTTGTTGAAATTTAGTTTGGAATTATGTCCATGTAATAATCTAATAATCTTTATTACTTTTACAAGTAGGCTTACATTAACACTGTAAAGAAGTTAATCTGAAAATCCCCTTGTCGCCACATTCCGGCGCCTGTTCGGGTGCACTGAGGGAGAATTCAGAATGCCCAATTCACCTAACAAGCACGTCTTTCGGGACTTGTGGGAGGAAACGGTAGGAGACGTGGATAGCACTGTAGTTTCACAGCGCCAGGGTCCCAGGTTCGATTCCCTGCTGGGTCACTGTCTGTGCGGAGTCTGCACGTTCTCCCCGTGTCTGCGTGGGTTTCCTCCGGGTGCTCTGGTTTCCTCCCACAGTCCAAATACGTGCAGGTTAGGTGGATTGGCCATGATAAATTGCCCTTAGTGACCAAAAAGTTTAGGAGGGGTTATTGGGTTACAGGGATAGGGTGGAAGTGAGGGCTTAAGTGGGTTGGTGCAGACCCGATGGGCCGAATGGCCTCCTTCTGCACTGTATGTTCTATGTTCTATGAAACGGGAGCACCCGGAGGAAACCCACGTAGACACAGGGAGAACGTGGAGACTCTACACAGACAGTGACCCAAGCTGGGAATCAAACGCAACTCCCTGGCGCTGTAAAGCAACAGTGCTAACCGCTGTGCTACAAATCAGTGCTGCAATGAGGCCAGGAGCTGCGTGACCCTGGCGGAACCCAAACTGAGCGTCCACGAGCAGGTTGTTTCTGAGTAAGTGTCGCCTGATAGCACTGTTGATGACTCCTTCCATCACTTTGCTGATGTTGGAGAGTAGACTGATCGGGCGGTAATTGGCTGGGTTGCATTTGTCCTGTTTCTTGTGCACAGGATACACCTGGGCAATTTACCACATTGCTGGGTAGTTGCCAGTGTTGTAGCTGCTCTGGAACAGCTTGGCTAGGGGTGCGGCAAGTACTGGAGCACAGGTCCTCAGTGCTATTGCTGGGATATTGTCAGGACCCATAGCCTTTGCAGTATCCAGTGCCTTCAACCATTTCTTGATATCATGTGGAGTGAATCGTATTGGCTGAAGACTGACAGCTGTGATGCTGGGACCTCCGGAGGAGACCGAGATGGGTCATCCACTCGGCATTTCTGGCTGAATTGTTGCGAATGCCTCAGCCTTGTCTTTTGCACAAATCTGCTGGGCTCCTCCATCATTGAGGATGGGGATATTTGTGGAGCCTCCTCCTCCAGTGAGTTGTTTAATTGTCCACCACCATTCACGGCTGGATGTGGCAGGACTGCAGAGCTTATGATGCGTTTGTTGTGGAATCGCTTAGCTCTGACTATTACTTGCTGCTTATGATGTTTGGCACACAAGGAGTCCTGTGTTGTCGCTTCACCAGACTGACACCTCATTTTTCGGTATGCCTGGTGTTGTTCCTGGCATACACTCCTGCACTCTTCATTGAACCTGGAGTGGTGTGGACATTCTGTCAAAGGAAGGATTTCTACCTAAAGGAAACATGCCATAGGTCACAATGACTCACCAGCGCATCGACCTTTGAGGCTACACTGGACTGTCGAGGAGATCTGAGAAGGCTGTCCCCCTCCAGGTACCTCAGTCTTACCAGGAGTTTCTCTGAGGGGCTGCAGTGTGTTGAACTTTCCCAAGGATGGGAGGAAATGGGCAACTTTTCTAGTCGAGTGGGTGTGCACCGTAGTAGCAGAAGTGTAGACCTGCCAACCTAGAGACAGCCCACAGAGAGGAACCAGAATCTCAGAAGTGTAAGTCAGGTGAGTGTCACAACACCTTCAGGTGGCAAACCCGACACTCTGACTTTCCCAGCATTCTCCTGCACAACACTCCTCAGGACAACATACCTTGCAGCTCCACTCATTCCTCTCTCGCTCTCTCTCTCCAGGTACCTCAGGGAGACCCACCTGATTAACCAACACTCACCCTCATCCTTCGCGTATTGCCCTCTTTGCCAAGCCTTACAATCCCCGACACAAACAGTATGCTTCATTCCGCTGAACACTCTCCTCTGGCTTTGAGTGACTATAAATAATTTCCAATGGTGACATGAAACGCAACAAAGGGCAAGAGGGAAGATTATTATTTTCTTGAGGCTGTTCTAAATCGAAGAGTAGTGAAGGTATAAAGTATGAGTTTGGTGAGCAGGTGTTTTTACAGCTTACACTGCACGGAGCCCTTCTGATGCTCTGTGCCTTTTGTATGTTGACTGTGTTGACTTCTTGCAGAAGACCATTCTACTTGGTGAGAGGCAGAGACACAGGATTAGGATGGGGGAGCGTGGACAGAATGGCCTCCAGCATCAGGCACTCTAATGGTCACTGGCAATGCATGTGTCTGCCTCCTGACTCCACAGTGAAAGAAGTTGTGTTCCAGAAGGCTGCAGATGTCAGTAATGACCTGTTGAGACAGTCTGAGCCTCCAGCTGCTCAAAGGGTTGATCCTCTGCCTGGAGGCCCGAGGTCGGGAGCCTCGTCTCCCTCCAGCTGGATCTTGGTGTCCATTCCCTCTGTCCTTCAGAGCAGCCTGTGGTTGAGGAGGAGGCAGCTAATGCTGCTCCTGCTGCTGTTCGTGGTGATGTGCCTTTTGCTCTTGCCCCTCAAGATGCAGCTGAAAAAGCTTCTCCCCTGTCACAGGGAAATCTGGCAGCACAGAAGCGAGCAAAGTCCTAGGCGGGTGACGAGCCTCCCAAGAAGTTGGCAATTGCCTGCCAAGCAGTGATAACACTCACTTGTGAAGAAGTGACCCGAACATCAGCCTCTCACCCGGTCATGGCTGGAGCTCTGCAGTTTAACTGGTCAAAGCCTTCCCATCCTGTCAGTTTCACCGATAGAGGTTCTCCTCACTGTGCACTCACCGCAGTGACCCTCAATAGTTGCTGACAAGTTGGGAAAATGGTGTCCTGGCGGAGACGTCCAGGATGGAAGGAGAAAGCAGTTCCCAACTGGCTTTTTAACTACCTTCATATATTAACAGACACATCCAAGTGGATTTCCGGCTTGCCTTTAATCCGACTCCGGTGAAACCCGGAAGGGGGTGAGATAATGCCCGGATACTGAATCAATGTTAATTTCAGGGGATAGAACCCCCTACCTGCATGCAAACCTGTCTCTCCTTCCCTGGGAAAATTCCCCTTCAATTGGTCCTGTTTAACATGATGATTCCTGTTTTGGGAATGTTATACCCAGAATGAACAATGTAGGATATAAGGATATAGATCGCCTTGGGATGCTTCTGAATTTTCACTTGCAGAACAGGTGGAGAGGAGAATATTTTTTTTAAACTAACTCAGGGAATGCAATGTTTTTGTTTGGACAGTGCAAAGTACGTGGCAGTAATGGAGCAACTTCCATTTGACATGACCTTTTCACATTTGGAGGTGTTGGTTAATGGCAGGATGAGAGCAGATATTTTCTGTAGGGTTTCCCTGGCTATGAATTTCAACAACAACTTACATTTATGTAGCACCTTCAGCATGACGAAACATCCCAAGGCAGTTCAATGGAGCATTTTAAAGTCAAATATCACACTGCGCCACTTACCAACAAGGAGCTGATGTAGGCCATTCAGCCCCTTGAGCCTGCACCACCATTTATTGAGACCATTGCTGATCAGATAGTCACCTCAAATCTGCATCCCCCTGTAGTGACCTATGTATATGGATATACATAAAGGGTTAATGTATAATCCAAGTACAGTTACATCATCACTAGAGGACAACACTAACAGGGGTATAAATACAGGCTTAATCTGTTTTCCCATTCTCTTCGGGTGTATTGTGACTAGAGAACAGAGATGTAGAGTTAGCTCAGTGTGCAAGTATAATATTCATAGTTTAATCTAATTCTATCTTGTTTAATTTAACTGCTAGTAAAAGTATTAAAGAATCGAACTCGCAAGTTAATTGATTAGTTACTCAATAAATTATTTGTTGTCACTGGGTGACTTTGAGTATTCATCAACATCAAAGTTAAGAACTTCTCTGGAAACAAATGAGTAACATGTATTACTTCAATAATCTATCACCTCCTTGCTTATCAAAAATCTATCCACTTCTGCCTTAAAAATATTCAAAGGCTCTGCATCCACCGCCTTTTCAGGAAGAGAATTGCAAAGACACACACCCCTCTGGGAGAAAACATTCCGCCTCATCTCTGTTTTAAATGGGAGACCACTTGAACGGGATTCTCCATCGTGGGATCCTCCCTTTCACCAGCAGCGCACTCTTGCCTGCAGATTTCCCAACCGCGTGGGGGGGGTGCCCACAATGGGAAACCCCATTGGCCGGCTGTCGGGATGGAGGATACTGCAACCCGGGGAGGGCGCGCCATGCCAGAAAACAGGAGGGGTAGGACATAGAATCCCACTCTTTATTTTTAAATGATGCTCCTTCTGTTCCAGATTCACCCTCAAGAAGAAACATCCTCTGCACATCCACCCTGTCAAGACCCTCCCTCAGATTTAATAATGTCGCCTCTTACTCGTCTGAATGTACAAGCCTAGCCAGTTCAATCTTTCCCCATAGACAACCCATCCCCATTCCAGATTTTAATCTGATCAATCTGTTCGCAACTGTTTCCGACGTATTTGCAGCTTTACTTAAATAAGGTGACCAATAATGTACACGATGCCCGGCACTGGCTGGCCTCTGGCATGGGTCAGACGGCCAGGGTACGGCCCGGGCATGACCCTTTCCCCTCCCCGACCCCGAGCGATTCACTCAGCTGGGCTCCTCCGATCGGTCTGGTTGTAACTGGTCTGCTGTCGCGCTGACGTGAATGGATAATGTAACCGGGGGGGGGGGGGGGGTATTGTCAGGTTGGGGGGGATATTGTCAGGTGTAAACGCCTGTTAATCAGCTTTAAATTCATTCTAATGGGGTTCTCGGCGTTGAACCTCATTACATCACTAGCAGGGCGGTGGGGGCGGGGGGGGGGGGGGGCTCATGGCGGGACTTCCCACTGGCGGATATTAAGATTGAAAAATGAAATGAAAATCGCCTATTGTCACAAGTAGGCTTCAAATGAAGTTACTGTGAAAAGCCCCTAGTCGCCGCATTCCGGCGCCTGTTCGGGGAGGCTGTTACGGGAATTGAACCGTGCTGCTGGCCTGCCTTGGTTTGCTTTACAAAGCCAGCGATTTAGCCCTGTGCTAAACAGCCCCTATTTGGGCCTATGGCGAGATTCTGCATTCCTGTAACCAATCATGTCTGATGTGAACGGGATCACAAAGTCCCGGCCATTGTCTTCCCTGTTGATCTGACACACCAGTCCTGGAAGGAGCAGAATTATATCCAGATTTATGCACTTTTGTTGAAATAAATATACTTCTTTTCCTTCCATATTTGTTCGGTTTCTGCTACTTTTTTATTTTTGTATATCTCTTTAGTTTGAATTTCCTATATTACTTAGATTCATCATAGAATCTATAGAATCATAGAATCCCTATGGTGCAGAAGGAGGCCATTCGGCCCATCGAGTCTGCACCAGCCCTTGGAAAGATCACCCTACTTGAGCCCACGCCTCCACCCTATCCGCATAACCCAGTAACCCCTCCTATCCTTTTGGACATCAAGGGCAATTTATCACGGCCAATCCCTCTAACCTGCATATCTTTGGACTGTGAGGGGAAACTGGAGCACCCGGAGGAAACTCATGGGGAGATCATTAAAACTCCACACAGTCACCCGAGGCCGCAATTAAGCCCAGGTCCCTGTCGCTGTGACGCAGCAGTGCTAGCCGCTGTGCCACCCTATTAAGAACCAGAAGTACGTTACATTCACCTGTTCTCTTTTCTTCACCTGGTGCGATGTGACTAAGCGAAATGACGGTAGACAGATGCTTTTCTCAGTATAGTTGTCATTAAGTGTTAGATTTTTGTTGGTGTGATTGTATCTGTCAGCACTTAGTGTAGCTACATCATGTTCTCGCTCTCTCCTCAGAAACAGATATTGATACAGCGCACACTTTCCTGACCGGGAAATAAATCATGCTTTTCTCTGAACCAGGTCCTTTATTCAGAGCTAGAGATGATGGGTGGGATTCTCCCCTACCCGGCGGGGCGTGGTGTCCTGGCGGGACGGAGTGGCGTGAACCACTCCGGCGTCGGGCCGCCCAAAAGGTGTGGAATCCTCCGCACCTTCAGGGGCTAGGCCCGCCCTGGAGTGGTTTTGTTGCTAATTTTGCCTTAGTTCAATTCCTCTGTTTTATTAACTTTGCTCTTGAGTCGCCAGGTATCTTTATGATACCGCCATGAGGTTCAAGTCTGAGTAATGATTAATAATCCAATACAGCGATTAGTAAGATTTAAATCAAAGCACATTTATTACACACAGTAATCGCTACTCATGCACAAATTCTACGTTTAAGTTACTTCTACAACTAACAGGCCTATACTTAACTTCGAACTGGCCCACCAGGTCAGGGGAACAAATGGCCTTTCATTCGGGTTCTGAGTCTGCGGGATTCGAACCTGGTACAGATTGGTAGCTAGGAGCACCTATCTCGTAGCAAGCGTTGAAGTAAGACTTACAGTTTCGACCAGCTGCTGAAGAGTGAAGAGCTGGAGAAGCGGTGGAGAAGAGAGCGACTTGAACTTGGGGCTCAATTCTTATAGTCCCCAGGGGCTTCCTGCCTTTCGGGGCGGACCCTGTACCTGGTCCCAAGTGATTGGACTTTGTCCCAACCGCTTGGTTCAATTTTCTCCAATGCTGGAGCGGTTCCCTGATCGATCGGCGGTCCTGAGATGGTCGTTCACCTCCCTTTGTGTAGGCTTCTGCTGGCGCCAAAGAGTCTGGTTTTGCTTTGTGTGTCTAAATGTTGCTTATTGTTCCCAGGGATTGCTCATTAATATGCAGATGGCTGTTGTTTTGTTCTGCTGATGGTTGCTGCTTTCGATAGTGTCTGGCCTTTCCAGAGGTAAATACACACTCAACCTGCAGCTGCTCATTTGTGTCTTGTTGGCTGACTTTCCCATCAGCCTTTGCCATTCGCCATTTTGAATCGGGAGCTGGCCATTTTAAGTGGCTACAGTTTGCACCCCGCCGGCTGGCGGGAAAGGGGCTTGGTGCCATGCCGGCCGGCGTGAGTTGGTGCATGCGCGGGAGCGCCAGCGTGTGCTGGCGTCAACCCCGCGCATGCGCAGAGGGATTGACTTCCTCACTGGGAATGGCGGACCGGTACAGCCTCTGGAGCGGAAGGGTAGAGTGCCCCCATGGCACAGACCCGCCCGCGGATCGGTGGGCCCTGATCACGGGCCAGGCCACCGTGGGGGCACCTCCCGGGGCCAGATCCCCTCGCGCCCCCCCCCCCCAAGAACCCCGGAGGCCGCCCGCGCCGCCAGGTCCCTCCGGTAAGGGACCTACTCCAATTTACGGCAGCAGGACTGGCACAAAACGGGCGTGACTTCAGCCCATCGCGGGCCTGAGAATTCGGGGAGCCCCGGGGACCATTGAGTCGCGCCGGTCCCCGCCATTCTCTGAAGCGGGCGGCGGCACTCACTCCGGGCCGATTTTTGGGGGGCGGGAGAATTTAAAGGACGGCGAGGGCGGGATTCACGCCGACCCCCGGCGATTCTCCGACCCGGTGGGGGGTTGGAGAATCTCGCCCGATATTTCTGAATTGGGCAAGAGAAAATTAAAACTTGCAATGTTAACAGTCTTGGGAATTGTAATAAAATATAATGCAATTCTTACGAATTGATTGCAATCTTGATTGAACAGCAACTTGACTTCAGTAAGCCTTTTTGTGAACCCTCCCTGTTTCTAATAATTAAATTTGATGCTCATTTACGTAAACAGCAGCACAGTGAAATGGTTACAGCCATTCAGCACAGCTGCTCTGAGGAGCTGGTGATTCACTCTGCCATCAAAGCCCCCCACACACTGTGCTCCCTTTCTCTGCTTCACATCTCCTCTTTTCCCTCATTCATTCTTTAGAGAAACAAAAGAAGTGACAGGCATCGGCTGACCTATTCCCCAGGGAAATGCCTTGACCCATCAGGGCCAAGTTGCCTGGTTTAAATTTGAAACTGCGCTTGGCAGTTATCTGTCAGTCACCATCAGCTGGTGCATTCTCCATGGCAACACCTCTACCAACCAGATTCCAGCGGGCAACAAATACAGGACAAATCATTGTTTTCCCCTTATTCGGGTATTCTTGTGAAGTGTCCTGATGATGTGCAAGGCAAAGAGCTTTGACATGTCTTTTTTTTCCAGCAATACTCAAGTTCTGCACGACCAAATTAATATTAACTTACAGGTTAATTGCTTGTTGATTTTTTAAAAAATCAAGTCTGCAGCTGTTGGCTGCTTTCTGGCGTTCTTCGATTTTGCAAAACCCGTGTAAAAAAACAGTCAAACTTGCAAAATGACTGGTGTGAGTCTGAACTGGAATTCTATTTTAAGGTATATCAGACCAGTCCAGACCAGATACATGCCATTTCACAAGGCTTCCGGTGGCAACACGGTAGCATGGTGGTTAGTACAATTGCTTCACAGCTCCAGGGTCCCAGGTTCGATTCCCGGCTTGGGTCACTGTCTGTGCGGAGTCTGCACGTTCTCCCCGTGTGTGCGTGGGTTTCCTCCGGGTTCTCCGGTTTCCTCCCACAGTCCAAAGATGTGCAGATTAGGTGGATTGGCCATGCTAAATTTCCCTTAGTGTCCAAAATGTTTAGGTGAGGGTCCTGGGTTACGGGGATAGGGTGGAGTTGTGGGCTTAGGTAGGGTGCTCTTTCCAAGGGTCGGTGCAGCTCCGATGGGCCGAATGGCCTCCTTCTGCACTGTACATTCTATGACATACATTGTGTGGCCTGGCGGTTGAACGCGACTCGCTTTGAATAAGGGGCCTAAATGGGGAACGCGCGGCCGAGGCCACACGTAGTCCTGTTTTTTACATGTGGAGCTCCGCTTGCCAGAACTCCCCGTTGCAGCAAGCGATCCGGGCGTCATTTTAAATGGTGGCACTGCCAGGGTGGCAGGCTGGCACTCCCAGGATGCCCAGGTGGCACCAGCAGTGCCAGGGCACCACCATGACCAGAGGGCAGGCAGCTGAGGGCCTCTGATCCCCTTGTTTGTGGGGACCAGTAACAAACGGCGCTCGCCCGAGGTCCCAGAGGCGAAGGAATTGAATCCCGCGTGGCCGAAAGGTTGAGCCGGTTGAATTCTGCTCAATGGGTGAGACATGTGCACTTCATTGAGGATGCCTGCATTGAAGTTTCCACCGACTGCTGCCAGAACTGCGGCCTCAGAACAAGGCAACGTCTGCAGTGCCAGTGGCGCTGAAGGTGACAATGAATTTGTATTCCTGTGACACCTTGCAGAAATCCTAGTAATCTTTTGTTGGACAGATTGCTGGGGGGGGAGTTTTCATCCTGCCAGCCCATTTACACAATGTAATCCACAGCCACAATGGGCTAGCCTGACAGACAGCCAACCTTGCAGTCTGCGCTTCTACAACAGCTCTTAAATGTTGGAGGTGTGCAGTATGTGCTGGAAAGGATGCTGCAGCATTAGACATCAAACATGTGTCAATGTCAGTATTCTATCCTCACCTCAAGGTAAACATTTTCAGTCAAACATATCGTTAGCCTAAATCGTCAATTGAAATAAATTTTACGTCAGAGGAGCTGTGCTGGCTACAGACCCAGAGCCCCCACCCTGAAGTGCGGCAGGTCTGTATCACACTGCCTGGGTATCGGGCACAGAGGTGCAAAATGCGCAGCTGATGCCCACAGACCAGCTGGATGTTCATTGAGTGGAAACCCTTTTGGTTTGTGTCGAGCGACCTGTTATCCGCGGGTGCACGGTGATGGCAGCGAACCCCACTGCCCGGGCATCCTGATGGGCTCAGCCCACATCGAAGTAGATGTATTGATCCACCTGGGCATGTAGGGCCTCCGTGACGGCGAGGGTGCACCTGTGCACCGAGCTCGGTGAGATCCCAGACAGGTCCCCACTCGGCGCCTGGAAGGACCCCGTGGCGTAAAAGTTAACGACCAGCACCTTAACGGCCACTGGGAGCGGGTGTCCTCCCCCATACCTCCGGGGTGCCAGGTGTGCCACCATCATGCCCTGTCCGGCAGGTCCTCGAATGACAGGCCGTGCCGGTATATGCGAGGCCTCATGTGGCACCTCCTTAGCACCACCCCCTCCTCGGCCTGTTGTACAGCTGGCTCTCCAACCTGGGCGGCTGCTCTCTGCCCCTCTGCTGCCTGCTCCACTGCTGCAGCTTCCTCGTCCTCCTCGAGCAGCTCCCGCTCGTACAGCCGCAGGGCATCCCCCAGGGCTGCGGCGACCAGCAGGAAGGCCCCCATTGCTGGTCGAATTCCAATATCCATTGTCTGCAGTGGGTGAAAGGTCAACACATTAACATGGTGCTACACGGTGGCCCCGGTTGGCATTGCGGGATCCACCCCCACACCTCCCTCCTCTCCCATCCCCTCACCCCTGGCCCCTTCGGTGGCCGGCACCGTGGGAACCTCTGGCACTCATCCCTGATGCCAGGGGTAGCATTGGCTGGCACTGCCCTCGCCAGGGTCTACTGTGGGTGTTGCCCTGGGCCACCGGTATGTGGTGGCGGTGTGGGGAGTGTGTGTGTGTGTTGCAGCGGGGGGGTGGGGGGGGTGGCGGGGGGTGGGTGGTGGTGGGGGGAGGCGGGGGGGTGGTGGGGGGTAGGGAGGGGTGTATTGCTGGGGGATGGGGCACCCATACGGCCGGTGATACAGGTCAGAACCAGGGGCCACGGTGGGAGGTCACTGGGTGCGCAGGTGCCTGGACACCGTCCCAGTCCCATTGGAGGGGGGGGGCAGGGGATGTCACCCTGGCCACTCGACCTGTTCCCCCTAGCACCCCCCCACCCCTGCTCCCCTGGCCCTGACGGGACCCCCCCCCCCCCCACACCCCAGCCAGCACGGCCAATGTCCAGCCTGGCAGCCCACGATCGCTCCTCTCCATGTCCTATCTCCTCTCGCTCTCTCTCAGCAGCCGCCACACCGGTTGCACGATTTCTAACTGCACAAGTGAACCACGCCATCGGGAACTTGGCCTATCGGAGGTGGAGAATCGCGGAGGCCTCGGAGAATACCGGGTCGGGTCCACTAATGATATGGTGTTTACTGTATGTGTGTTCTGGAACGCATTGACGGTGCTGTCGAGGCGACGGAGAATTGCGATTTGGCATCAAATTGGCGCCCGCCGCAATTTTAGCGTCGGAACCGATTCTCCACCCAATCACCTTTCACGATTTGGGCGTTGGCTAACGGAGAATTCCACCCATTGTGTTTCAGTTTGGTAACGTGATGTAATTAATGGGAGGAACCAGGCATTTTACAGAAAAGCAGTTTAGTTGAATTTTAGATTGAGATGTGAGCAGAAGCCAAGCCTCTGCTGTCACTGCAGTTCAGTTGAATTTATGTCTGTCGACAGATTAGCAGGTTCTTTTCAAGCAGTTCAAGATTGTGGCTGGAAGGTGAGCTGAAACAAACTGAGAAGGAGCTTCTGAAGAAATACAGCCAGAGTTTTTGCATGATTCTGACAGGCTTCACGTCTTTCCTTTAAAACTGTCTCAAAGAACATCTCTTTAAAACAGGTATGCCTGGGTCTGCTAATTGTATTTAAAAGTGGATTGAGATCTGAGATGGTTATGTTCTTTGGGTGGGAACGAAGACAGCAGTTAAAGGTTATTATGTCACTTTGTTGATGAGCATTATTTGTTTTAAATACATTTAGAGTGCTCAATTCAGTTTTACCAATTAAGGGGCAATTCAGCATGGCCAATCCACCTACCCTGCACATCTTTGGGTTGTGGAGGTGAGACCCACACAGACACGGGGAGAATGTGCAAACTCCACACGGACAGTCACCCGGGGCCGAGATCGAACCTGCGACCTCGGCGCCATGAGGCAGCATTGCTAACCACTGCATCACCTTGCTGCCTGGTTTAAGGGGTAATTATAACCTATTTTCCTTGTGTTATATTAAAGATATTTTAATGCTGTGTCTGTAATAAATTTGTTTTAATCTAACATATCCTTATTTCATGTGAGATCCCTCCTGCAGCGAAGTATCATCTCCTCACAGTCTTACAAAATTAAAATAAAATATTGGGGTTTTTGTCCAGTATCTTAGTCACTGGTGGGGTCTGGTCTGGGATCGTATTACTATCCTCGAAATTATGCGCAGTGCCAGTATTTAAGCGCGGAACAATCTGTTTGGGCAACGTGGCTGTTGTAGTTGAATAACTGTCAGTGTGTGCAAGCTGTGAGATATGGTCACGAGGCTTGCATCAGTGTTGGGTTTGAGGGTGTTAGGTATGAGCCCTGATTGATAGAGTTTGTTTCTGATTGATTGATGGGGGTGTGGTGATTTTGACAGTGTGGTCCAGTCGGCACGTGAGGACATATCCTGACCTTGACCACTTTTGTGAGATAATTGAACTCTTACAGCACTCCAACCATTTATTCTGGGTTTGACTGGTGTCTAATCACACTGGCTTTGGAGAAAGTGTGTTTAGGGCCCTTGAGCTACTTCCGGATACACAAAATCATTCCTCCTTGCCACCTCCTCCATCAAGACCTCCAGTACAACATCTGAAAACCTTGGTGCCCACTCCCTATCATGTTGTGCCATCTTAGAATATTTCCCAAGTCAAATTCACTTCCTGCCTGTTGGGATACCGGAGCAGACCCAACATTTGTTAGGATACCAGAAGAGACCCCAACAATCTTTTTAATTTATAAAACTATGAAGAAAAGATATTTCACTCCAGAAGTGATGACTCTCACCAATAGGTATCTTTTGTGCCAAAACAAACTTTAATTTGAAAACAGAAATGAATACATTATCATCAAAGAAATGACTTTACAACTAACAGTTGAACAGTTCTTCAACAGAAGGAAAAACGTAAACTGACCATCTATACCTGCTACTATCTCTAATTAAGCAACCCAATACAGTTAAAATGCCACTTATAAATAAAGTTAACAAAACAGGGTACTTTCTGAGCTGTGTAGAGAGTTTTCAAGAGAAGAGCCAGTGCACCTTGTCAGACTCAAATCCTATGACAAACTGCAAAACTACGGACAGACCTGGTTCCTCCCATTGATTACATCATCATCTGTAGGTTTCATGACCTGCTGAGCACTACTCCTCCCATAGATTATCCATACTCCAGGGAATCTCCAGCAATCCTGAGGTCCTTGGTTGAGCTCAATAAACTACAGTCACCAAGTTTGTAACTTTAACACAAGTAACCTTTTATTATGTACATTATTATAATTAAATGAACAGAAAATGCAACTGACTATCTGACTATCGGATACAACTCCCCGCCCCCCCCCCCCCCCCCACCATCTAACTACCCCACTCTGTACACACACGCAAACAAATAACACAGAGGGGAAAAGCTAATTGCAAGTTGAAGAAAATGATAAAGAATCTTTGATGAACTGGGATAACTTCTAATTAATGTTTTTCTGAAGTTCAGGCTTTTGATTTGGTACTTCTTCCTTCTAGGTTTTCTCTGACAAGGTTCTTTACCTCCTCTATAGATTCAGCATCATTTCAAGTTTATAGCAAACATGGGCCGGGCACCCACTGGTTTTAGAACAATAAAGCAATTCTTTCAGCAAGCAAGAGACTTCCAAAGTCCAACTCTTCTGCCAAGTTCTATCAGAAAGCATCATGCAGGAACCAATTACTGACTGTTGTCAGGCAGAACAGTGTACCTGGACAACCCACCGCTTGTCAGTTAGCCAATCAAATCGGTTTCCTCCCAAACGGGTTCCTAAGCTTCCCTCGGTGCCAGAGGGTCTGACTTCTCTTTTCCAAAACAAGACCTGATCACGCAATGTCCTGGCAAGCACTCTTCCACTTAAAGGCACACACTGATTATGGATCCACGGACCAAAATTATTAAAACAAAATAAATGGAAACAAAGGAAATAAACAGGAAGGACTCTTACGCTAGCTAAAGTCAGGAAATTTAGTAAACAACATAGAGTTGGTGTGATGCCATCATCACAAGCAGCAGACACATGATTAACCATGCATTACAATCCCAGGACAGAACAGAAGGAGGCTATGCGGTCCATCATGTCCACGTCAGCTGACAAGAAGCCATCCAGTCATCATGATTTAAGGTTTATGGCATGTTCTGTAGACTTGTAACATCTAGTTTAAATAATTTATTGTGAAACAACTGCATGATAAAGATAACTAGGATAAATAAAATAATAAACTACGAACACTGATTAACTATTGTAGAGCTACTGCAAAATATGTCTATCCTCCAACACAACCTACTCCCAACTCCCCAGCCACAGGGTCACGTGGTGGGTTTACACTGCCACCTAGTGGTCGGAGGTCATGTATAACATTATGTACAGAAATGCTTTATGCATATCATCACAGTTTATGACTTCATGGGTGCTGGTCACCATCAAACATTCAAACCCGCGACTGGCAGTGAGAGTCACCAGGCTGATCGATCGCTGGAAGCATCACAGTCATGGCTGGCCCTGCCCTCACAGGACTTCCATACATGCACATTCCTGACAAGTGACCAGGAACCCAGACCAATTTCCCCCGAACCAATGAGACCTGAACCCAATTATAGAGGTTCGGGTGCCAGGCTGACCAGCATGAGGATTCGGCCTGGCCTGGCTGCCTCAAGCGTTCGCTGAATAAACTCACCTGAAGAAATTTGTTGTAAATTTGCTCACACTTGCTGCAGCAGAAGCTTACTGGCTTTAGTATATTGCTGTAACCATAAATTCAATGACTTAGAGCATGTATGCCACACTGATAGCTAATTGTCACATTATTTATTCAACACATACTTCAGAGAAATCTCAGCATTCCAAAGGTATTAAAGAAACCTGGTAACTAATTCATTGTGGTAGAGGTGGCCCAATATTTCACACAGGCCAGTGGCAGGCTGAGATGTTGTCTAATTTTCACAGTCCAAAGATGTGTCGGTTAGGTGGATTGGCCGTGCTAAATTGCCCCTTGGTGTCCAGGGATGTATAGAATATAGAACATTACAGCGCAGTACAGGCCCTTCGGCCCTCGATGTTGCGCCGACCTGTGAAACCACTCGAAAGCCCATCTACACTAGTCCCTTATCGTCCATATGTCTATCCAATGACCATTTGAATGCCCTTAGTGTTGGCGAGTCCACTACTATTGCAGGCACGGCATTCCACGCCCTTACTATTCTCTGAGTAAAGAACCTACCTCTGACATCTGTCCTATATCTATCTCCCCTCAATTTAAAGCTATGTCCCCTCGTGCTAAACATCACCATCCGAGGAAAAAGGCTCTCACTGTCCACCCTATCCAATCCTCTGATCATCTTGTATGCCTCAATTAAGTCACCTCTTAACCTTCTTCACTCTAACAAAAACAGCCTCAAGTCCCTCAGCCTTTCCTCATAAGATCTTCCCTCCAGACCAGGCAACATTCTGGTAAATCTCCTCTGCACCCTTTCCAATGCTTCCACATCCTTCCTATAATGAGGCGACCAGAATTGCATGCAATACTCCAAATGCGGCCGCACCAGAGTTTTGTACAGCTGCAACATGACCTCATGGCTCCGAAACTCAATCCCTCTACCAATAAAAGCTAACACACCGTACGCCTTCTTAACAGCCCTCTCAACCTGGGTGGCAACTTTCAGGGATCTATGGACATGGACACCGAGATCTCTCTGTTCATCCACACTGCCAAGAATCTTACCTTCGCCCAGTACTCTGTCTTCCTGTTATTCCTTCCAAAATGAATCACCTCACACTTTTCTGCATTAAACTCCATTTGCCACCTCTCAGCCCAGCGCTGCAGCTTATCTATGTCCCTCTGTAACTTGTTACATCCTTCCGCACTGTCCACAACTCCACCGACTTTAGTGTCATCTGCAAATCTACTCACCCATCCTTCTACACCCTCCTCCAGGTCATTTATAAAAATGACAAACAGCAGTGGCCCCAAAACAGATCCTTGTGGTACACCACTAGTTACTGGACTCCAGACTGAACATTTCCCATCAACCACCACCCTTTGTCTTCTTCCAGCAAGCCAATTTCTGATCCAAACTGCTAAATCACCCTGAATTCCATGCCTCCGTATTCTTTGCAGTAGCCTACCGTGGGGATCCTTATCAAACGATTTACTGAAATCCATATACACCACATCAACTGCTTTACCCTCATCCACCTGTTTGGCCACCTTCTCAAAGAACTCAATAAGGTTTGTGAGGCATGACCTACCCTTCACAAAACCGTGTTGACTATCTCTAATCAAATTATTCCTTTCCAGATGATTATACATCCTATCTCTTATAAACCTTTCCAAGATTTTGCCCACAACAGAAGTAAGGCTCACTGGTCTATAGTTACCGGGGTTGTCTCTACTCCCCTTATTGAACAAGGGGACAGCATTTGCTATCCTCCAGTCTTCTGGCACTATTCCTGCAGACAAAGATGACTTAACGATCAAAGCCAAAGGCTCAGCAATCTCCTCCCTGGCTTCCCAGAGAATCCTAGGATAAATCCCATCCGGCCCAGGGGACTTATCTATTTTCACACTTTCCAGAATTGCTAACACCTCCTCCTTATGAACCTCAAGCCCTTCTAGCCTAGTAGCCTGAATCTCAGTATTCTCCTCGACAACATTGTCTTTTTCCTGTGTGAATACTGACAAAAAATATTCATTTAGCACCTCTCCTATCTCCTCGGACTCCAAGCACAACTTCCCACTACTGTCCTTGACTGGCCCTACTCTTACCCTAGTCATTCTTCTATTCCTGACATATCTACAGAAAGCTTTAGGGTTATCCTTGATCCTACCTGCCAAAGACTTCTCATGTCCCCTCCTGGCTCTTCTTAGCTCTCTCTTTAGGTCCTTCCTAGCTAACTTGTAACTCTCGAGCGCCCTAACTGAACCTTCATTTCTCATCTTTACATAAGCCTCCTTCTTCCTCTTGGCAAGTGTTTTGACTGCTTTAGTAAACCACGGTTCCCTTGCTCGATCACTTCCTCCCTGCCTGACAGGTACATACTTATCAAGGACACGCAGTAGCTGTTCCTTGAACAAGCTCCACATTTCAATTGTGCCCATCCCCTGCAGTTTTCCTCTCCATCCGATGCATCCTAAGTCTTGCCTCATCGCATCATAATTGCCTTTCCCCCAGATATAACTCTTGCCCTGCGGTATATACCTATCCCTTTCCATTACTAAAGTAAACTTAATCGAATTGTCGTCACGATCACCAAAGTGCTCACCTACCTCCAAATCTAACACCTGTCCTGGTTCATTACCCAGTACCAAATCCAATATAGCCTCGCCTCTCGTTGGCCTATCTACATACTGTGTCAGGAAACCCTCCTGCACACATTGGACAAAAACAGACCCATCTAAATTACTCGAACTATAGCGTTTCCAGTCAATATTTGGAAAGTTAAAATCCCCCATAACAACTACCCTGTTGCTTTCGCTCATATCCAGTACCATCTTTTCAATCCTTTCCTCTACACCTCTGGAATTTTTCAGAGGCCTATAGAAAACCCCTAACAGGGTGACCTCGCCTTTCCTGTTTCTAACCTCAGCCCATACTACCTCAGTAGACGAGTCCTCATCAAACGTCCTTTCTGCCACCGTAATACTGTCCTTGACTAACAATGCCACCTCTCCCCCTCTTTTACCACCTTGCCTGAGCTTACTGAAATATCTAAACCCCGGCACCTGCAACAACCATTCCTGTTAGTTTAAACGGTTATAGGAATAGGGCGGGGAAATGGGCTTGGTGGGGTGCTCTTTCCGGGGATCGGTGCAGACTCGATGGGCTGAATGACCTCCTTCTGCACTGGAGGTGTTCTTATGATTCTATCTCTTCCACAGCTCGAAAGGTTACGACACTCTAACCTCCTGCTATGAGGCTCCCTCCACTCAGCTGACGAGGACCAACAGCCCATGCGCTTTTCACCTAAACTCATGGAACTTGGTTCAAACTTTCTAACTGACATTTAAATTACTTTAGGTGTCTAACTGTGTCTTAACTGCTCTGGCAAAAGCGCACAGAGACAGGAATGTGACCTGTTGCACACCTTTCCAAAGACACGCTCACTCCTATTGTGTTTTGTGCCTCAAAGATATGCAGAGATGACACTCACTAGGTTCTGTATGTGAACCGCAACTTTATTAAAATGTTTTTAGAATGTCAGCTTTGACATGCTTACCTCTTGTATCGATTTCTCTAACCAGACCCAGGGGCTTGAGTCACAGCACATTCAGCACGCAACAGAAACACCTTCAAATACTGAACAACTGAACACAATAACATAGCTTTCCTCTTGTAAAATTAAAGAGCTTTATTTTAAATTGAACCATCCTTAACAACAAACATACACACATCGAGCCAGAGTGTGTTTCTCTCAGTAGAGAAATAGTCCGTGAGATTTGAAAGTGGCTGATTATGATGCTGAGATCTACAAATCTGAGACCCATGATCAACATTGTATTCAATCATCACAGAAAGAAATTATCACTGAATTTGAAATGTCCTAATCTGCTCACTTTCGAGCAGCTTAAGTTCCACTTTGTGTTCATAGAATCATAGAATCCCTGCAGTGCAGAAGGAAACCATTCAGCCCATCAAGTCTGCACCAACCCTCTGAAACAGCACCCTACCCAGGCCTACTCACCCGCCTATCCCTGTGGGGAGGCGGTGGCATTGTAGTATAGTCATTGGACTAGTAATCCAGAGACCCAGGGTGATGATCTGGGACCCCGGTTCGAATCCCACCACGGAAGGTGATGGAATTTAAAACTCAATAGAATGTCTGGAATTAACAGTCTAATGATGACCATGAAACCATTGTTGATTGTCGTAAAAACTCATCTGGTCCGTTAGGGAAGGAAATCTGCCATCCTTACCTGGTCTGACCTACGTGTGACTCTAGACACACAGCAATGTGGTTGACTCTCAACTGCTCACTCAAGGGCAATTAGGGATGGGCAATAAATGCTGGCACACGGACGAATAACCAAAACCCCATAACCCCACCTAAGCTTTGGACACTAAGGGACAAATTTGCACGGCCAATCCACCTAACCTGCACATCTTTGGACTGTGGGAGAAACCGGAGCACCCGGAGGAAACCCCCGCAGGTACCAAATTCCACACATTCCAAGGTCGGAATCGAACCCGGGTCCTTGGCGCTGTGAGGCAGAAGTGCTAGCCACTGTGCCACCATGCCGCCCAACATCTTGTCATCCAGCAGATAAGCTTTGGTACTGAACCTGATCTTCTTTGATAGAGGTGATGCCAACTTGTGGTTGTGGATTGGCAATTTGATATTAACCCAATCTTCAACTTCAAATGCCAATGTTCACTTGTCGAAGCACGCTTTACCTTGCCACTTTGCCATTTCTTTAGCTCTCAAATATTTGTTGGCTAATGGCGACTGTTTAAGAATGGTCAGGAGCATGCGAAAGTTAAGACCAGTCATAAGTATGGCCATTGTATTTCCAGTCAGAGAATATGGGATGGATTTATATGTGTGAAGTAGGATATGAATGGATTGATCAGATGTTTTCCCTTCTGACACAATCGGGCGGGATTCTCCGCCGGGGGGATGCTCCATTTTGCCGGCAGCCCGGGGGTTTCCCGACGGCGTGGGGCTGCCCCACAATGGGAAACCCCATTGACCAGCCGGCAAAATGGAGCATCCCGCCGGTGTGCTGAACCAGAAATCTGGCACGGCGGGATGGAGAATCAGACTGTCCCTGATCACCCTGTTCAATCATTCAAAGCCACCATTTGATTCTGGGTCGTTGGGATCTCCGGAGAGACTTACAACATTCAAATAGAGATTAGTTCTTCGAGCCATTAACTCAAGGAATGACATGACAAGATTTCTGTTTTAAAATTTTACAGTCACCAATGACTCAAAGCACGACTGACTAAACACTATTTTGTTTTCGTAGCCAACTTTTATTTCGAACCATAAAAAGGTGTCTTTCCTTTTATACTTTGCACCCTCCATGGAATTACAGCCCTCGCAAACAGACCACCGTTATTCCCAGCTTCCAGTGGTTCCTGGGTCCCTGCCTCATCAACTTCAAATGACTGTCTCCGGGGGCTTTCCTCAGTTTTTGGAATGTGCTTTAAATCCACCACCCACACTGAAGTCTGTCCTGATGATTGTTTTCCCTCGGACTTGCCAGAACTAATCTCCCAGAATCTGTTGAAGGCTTTGGGATGCATCTCTTTGATTAGAAACTGTCTCCTTCTGTATGTGGCAGCGGCAGCTCACAAAGTCGAGCAGCCTTTTCCAACCAGAATGGAGAGGTCTCGCCTTCCACGTTCTGGGAGGCGTTGAATCATAGAATTTACAGTGCAGAAGGAGGCCATTCGGCCCATCGAGTCTGCACCGGCCTTTGGAAAGAGCACCCTGTCCAAGCCCACACCTCCACCCTATCCCGTAACCCAGTAACCCCACGTAACCTGGTGATCAGAGGAGGAATAATATCATACAAGGCCCACATGGTTAAGGCTGTCAGGGCTGAAAGGTAGAGGTTGGTTTTAAGCTTGGAGTTGGGTGGACAACACTCCACGGCCCCTACGGCAGAGTCGTTGGCCGAGAGAAAGAGGCTGCAAATGATGTTTGAGCTTGAATCGACGGGGATTGCGGTGAGCCAGCTTGGCTGTTTGCGAGGAACGTTTTATGAGTGTGGGGATAAAGCCAGTTGATTATTGACTCACCCATTGAGACGGCAGGCAGGAACACGGAAAATAGCTCAGGTTAAAGACGAGGGGGGAGAGCTGGTTACTGCCCCAGATAAGATTAATGGAGCTTTAGAGGTTTATTTATCGAGAGCTGTACCAGTCTGAACCGTCAGAGGATGGCTCGGAGATGGAGCACCTTTTGGGCAGATTGGACTTCCCAGTTGTAGAAAGGGCGAAGAGGGAGGGGCTGGTAGCACCGTTGCGATTGGAGGAAGTTATGGACAGTATTGGTTCCATGCAATTGGGGAAAGCACCGGGGCTGGCTGGTTTTCCGGCCGAATTTTACAAACAGTTTGCGGCCTTGTTGGCGCCGCACTTACTGGGAACGTTCAATGACTCTCTGCTGAGAGGGGTGTTGCCTGTCACGCTGACGCTGGCCTCGATTTCTCGAATCCCCAAAAAGGACAAAGATCCCCTTTGAGTGTGAGTCTTACAGGCCTATTTCACTGTTATTCACTGATATGAAAATACTAGCTAAAGTTCTGGCGAAACATTTAGGTGGGTTCTGACCAGAATGATCTGTGAGGACCAGACAGGGTTTGTCAAGGGCCGACTGGTGTTGTTCTACACGAGAATGTGGTCATATCACCCTCTGTGGAGCAGGTGTCGGAGGTAATCACCTCCACCGATGCGGAGAAGACCTTTGACCGTGTGGAGTGGAGAGGCATCTTCGAGGTCTTGGGGTGATTTGGGTTTGGTCCCACTTTAATTCCCTGGGTGAAGCCGCTATATGATGCCCCCACGACTAGTGTCCTGACCAATGCTGTGGGCTCAGGATATTTCTAACTACGCAGGGGCGCAAGACAGAAGACCCACACTGACAGATAGGATGCTAATCCAGAATGCGATGGGGCAAGGGAAAATCTCCGATATAAATGAGTGTTTGCTGGAGACGGGGAAACCAGAGGTGAAGGGGAAGTGGGAATTAGAGTTGGGCCTAGGGCTAGAGGCAGGGGTGTGGAGTGAGATCCTGCATAGAGCGAACTTCACTTCCTCCTGCGCTAGGTTGAGCTTGGTATAATTTAAAGTAGTACACAGAGTGCACTTAACTAAGACGCGTCGGTGTGGGCACTTTCCTGGGGTGGAGGACAGGTGTGAGTGTTATTCGGGGGGGCAGGGGGGGAGTGCTGCGGATCACTCACACATGTTCTGATCCTGCCCCCCAAGCTAGGTGGGTTCTGGCTCTCAGTTTTTGAGATATGTCTGAAATCGTTGGGGTCAAACAAGAGCTGTGTCCGCTGGTGGGGGAGCTCCTTGGGGAGTTGGGGGGGGGGGGGGAGCGGGGAGGCTGACATCTTGGCCTTTGCATCCTTAGTGGCTCGGAGGCGAATCCTGCTTGGATGGAGGTTGGCTGTGCCACCCGGGGCTTCGGCATGGTCGGGTGACCTGGCAGAAGATTAAATGTACCCTGAGAGGGTTGGAAGACCCTTCCATCAGGCAGAAGGTACAGATGTCTGAAGACCAGCACATCCAGACTTAAGAACAGCTTCTTCCCCACAGCTGCCAGACTCCTCAACGACTCCCCCTCAGACTGATCTGTTCCCTGTAAGAACACTATTCACGCCCTATGCTGCTCTTGCTCATGTATTCTTGTTTCGCCCCTTGTTCCGCACTGTAACCAATCACTGTTTTGTCGATGTACCATTTGTCAATGTTCTCTGTTGATTATTCTTTTGTCTACTATGTACGTACTGTGTACGTTCCCTCAGCCGCACAAAAATACTTTTCATGGTACACGTGACAATAAATACGAATCAATCAATCAAAGAAAGGTTCTATTCTAGGTGGAAGCCATTCATCACTTTCTTTAAGGACATGTTCGTGGCCAGCAGTTCGGGGGATGGGCCGGGAGGGTTAGGAGGGGAGGGGCTAAGAGAGGGAGGATAATCGGGCTGAGGGGGGAATAGGGGACTTAGAGTTGTTGCTGTTACTTTGCTAAAATGAAAATGGCAAACTGTATGATCTAGTTAAGCCTTTGTAAGAATTCAGGTCGAACTGCTAATTGGCTGCCTTTGATCTCAGCTCCCTTTCATCTTAGACATAAATGGATAGTCTAAAACACAACTGGTTTTACAACCCGACGCCAAGGGCATCTTTCCTGGTCTCTGGGAGAGTCTACTCATGGCAAACTCAGACACTGCTACTTCCAATCATAAATACCTTGCACCTTCCCAGTAAGACAATTTGAGCCTTCCTTTGATTTCTAACATTGCAACCACCAAAGTTTGTTGTCAGGCACACCACAGAACAGGTCACATGGCTCCCTTTATCGATCCTAAGTTAAAGCTACAGCCCCAAAATATAATGATCTTATAACGCTCAAGTGTACCAGGGTCATATTCCAATGTTAGATGGTGGTTAGATGGAGCTTACTAGGAACTCTGTGAACTAACTGGAAACAAACTGCAGTCCATTGCTTGCCATGATAGTCTCCAGCAAACCCAATTTTTCAAACAGTTTATCGAAAATGTCAATAATTGAAGTGGTGGTGATGCAATTTGCCAGAGCGATTTCCAGCCATTTGCAATACAGATCGTGTGTACCAAGCAAAAAACAAACATTAATTCCTAAGGGGTCGATGTAGCGTTGCAGAACACAGTTTCAGAGATTTATCACTGCGGGTACATGCAATTCAGTTGCTGAAGAGCTCCTTGATCTGTCACTGGCCATCAGAATGCTTCACGTGGTCATTGTTTCATCTTAACGATACCCTGATGTCCTTCATGGGCAAAATGCGATACACATTGCCGTAGCACTGCGCGGGTTCCATGTGCAACAAAGTTGTCATCGAACAATGGGGGGCAGCACAGTAGCATACTGGTCAGCACTGTGGCTTCACAGCGCCAGGGTCCCAGGTTCGATTCCCCGCTGGGTCACTGTCTGTGTGGAGTCTGCACGTTCTCCCCGTGTCTGCGTGGGTATCCTCCGTCTGCTCCGGTTTCCTCCCACTGTCCAAAGATGTGCATGGATTGGCCAAGCTAAATTGCCCTTAGCGTCCAAAGGGGTTAGGAGGGGTTATTGGGTTGGAGGGATAGGGTGGAAGTGAGGGCTTAAGTGGGTCAGTGCAGACTCGATGGGCCGAATGGCCTCCTTCTGCACTGGATGTTCTATGTCTGATGCAAGTTCATTATGTGCTCGGCAGCACGGGACCAATTCTTCTGCTGTTTCCGAGGCTGCTCGGTTTGTAAGTACTGTCTTACTTTTTACAGCACGCTGTCCATTGCTGATTCTGCCTTGAACTCCCCTTGGGTGGCACAGTAGCACAGTGGTTAGCACTGTTGCTTCACAGCACCATGGTTCCCAGGTTTGATTCCCGGCTTGGGAGTCTGCACGTTCTCCCCATGTCTGTGTGGCTTTCCTCCGGGTGCTCCGGTTTCCTTCCACAAACTCCGAAAGACGTGCTGTTTGGTGAATTGGACATTCTGAATTCTCCCTCCGTGTGCCTGAACAGGCGGCGGAATGTGGCGACAAGGAGATTTTCACAGTAACTTCATTGCAGTGTTAATGTAAGCCTACTTGTGACAACAATAAAGATGTGAGCTGATTGGGCCAGTTGTGTCTGTCACTCTGAGACTGAGGTTGTATTTCTGTGCACCCTCTTTGAAAAGAAATGTTGGATTAAATTTGAACTGCCAGAGTTGTGGCTTTTTCCAAGGTTATATCGCCATCCTTCATGAGTAGATGCTCCCAAATTCATGGAACTGATGTATATTCACTAAGTTTTAAGATAGCTATGGAGAATGATAGGTCTGGCCCAAGAGTTAAAATTCTTAATTGGGGCAAGGCCAATTTTGATGGTATCAGACAGGAACTTGCAGAGGTAGATTGGGGGAGACTATTGGCAGACAAAGGGACGGCTGGTAAATGGGAGGCTTTTAAAAATGTGTTAACCAGGGTGCAGGGTAAGCACATTCCCTTTAGAGTGAAGGGCAAGGCTGGTAGAAGTAGGGAACCCTGGATGACTCGAGATATTGAGACTCTGGTCAAAAAGAAGAAGGAGGCATATGACGTACATAAGCAACTGGGATCAAGTAGATCCCTTGAAGAGTATAGAGATTGTCGAAATAGAGTTAAGAGGGAAATCAGGAGGGCAAAAAGGGGACATGAAATTGCTTTGGAAAATAATGCAAGGGAGAATCCAAAGAGATTCTACAGATACATAAAGGGGAAAAGAGTAACTAGGGACAGAGTAGGGCCTCTTAAGGATCAACAAGGGCATCTATGTGCAGAGCCACAAGAGTTGGGTGAGATCCTGAATGAATATTTCTCATCGGTATTCACGGTGGAGAAAGGCATGGATGTTAGGAAACTAAGGGAAATAAATAGTGATGTCTTGAGAAGTGTGCATATTACAGAGGAGGAGGTGCTGGAAGTCTTAAAGCGCATCAAGGTAGATAAATCCCCGGGACCTGATGAAATGTATCCTAGGATGTTGTGGGAGGCTAGGGAGGAAATTGCGGGTCCCCTAACCGAGATATTTGAATCATCGGCAGCCACAGGTGAGGTGCCTGAAGATTGGAGAGTGGCGAATGTTGTGCCCTTGTTTAAGAAGGGCAGCAGGGAAAAGCCTGGGAACTACAGACCGGTGAGCCTAACGTCTGTAGTAGGTAAGTTGCTAGAAGGTATTCTGAGAGACAGGATCTACAAGCATTTAGAGAGGCAAGGACTGATTCGGGGCAGTCAGCATGGCTTTGTGCGTGGAAAATCATGTCTCACAAATTTGATTGAGTTTTGTGAGGGAGTGACCAAGAAGGTAGATGAGGGTAGTGCAGTAGACGTTGTCTACATGGACTTTAGCAAAGCCTTTGACAAGGTACCGCATGGTAGGTTGTTGCAGAAGGTTAAAGCTCACGGGATCCAGGGTGAGGTTGCCAATTGGATTCAAAATTGGCTGGACGACAGAAGGCAGAGGGTGGTTGTAGAGGGTTGTTTTTCAAACTGGAGGCCTGTGACCAGTGGTGTGCCTCAGGGATCGGTGCTGGGTCCACTGTTATTTGTGATTTATATTAATGATTTGGATGAGAATTTAGGAGGCATGGTTAGTAAGTTTGCAGATGACACCAAGATTGGTGGCATAGTGGATAGTGAAGAAGGTTATCTAGGATTGCAACGGGATCTTGATCAATTAGGCCAGTGGGCCGACGAATGGCAGATGGAGTTTAATTTAGATAAATGTGAGGTGATGCATTTTGGCAGATCGAATCAGGCCAGGACCTACTCAGTTAATGGTATGGCGTTGGGGAGAGTTATAGAACAAAGAGATCTAGGAGTACAGGTTCATAGCTCCTTGAAGGTGGAGTCGCAGGTGGACAGGGTGGTGAAGAAGGCATTCGGCATGCTTGGTTTCATTGGTCAGAACATTGAATATAGGAGTTGGGACGTCTTGTTGAAGTTGTACAAGACATTGGTACGGCCACACTTGGAATACTGTGTGCAGTTCTGGTCACCCTATTATAGAAAGGATATTATTAAACTAGAAAGAGTGCAGAAAAGATTTACTAGGATGTTGCCGGGACTTGATGGTTTGAGTTATAAGGAGAGGCTGGATAGACTGGGACTTTTTTCCCTGGAGCGTAGGAGGCTTAGGGGTGATCTTATAGAGGTCTATAAAATAATGAGGGGCATAGATAAGGTAGATAGTCAACATCTTTTCCCAAAGGTAGGGGAGTCTAAAACTAGAGGGCATAGGTTTAAGGTGAGAGGGGAGAGATTCAGAAGGGCCCAGAGGGGCAATTTCTTCACTCAGAGGGTAGTGAGTGTCTGGAATGGGCTGCCAGAGGTAGTAGTAGAAGCGGGTACAATTGTGTCTTTCAAAAAGCATTTAGATGGTTACATGGGTAAGATGGGTATAGAGGGTTATGGGCCAAGTGCGGGCAACTGGGACTAGCTTAATGGTAAAAAACTGGGCGGCATGGACTGGTTGGGCCGAAGGGCCTGTTTCCATGCTGTAAACTTCTATGATTCTATGATTCTAAGTTGTTCACAAATTAGTTTGTTAGTTAACGTGCCAAATTTACATGTCGAAATCAGGTGCCACATCACTGCCCCGTATTATGGGTTCACCTATCTCCCTGGCAGCTCTAGCGGAATGTATATCAGTCGATCGTCACACTTTTCTTTGATCCAAAGTATTTTTCGCAAGCGCTTATCACCCTGTTGAATGTAAACGGGTCTTCTGCCCCGAAACAATGGACCAGTATCACGTTCTCATGGTTTTCATGGTTACAGTCATCAACTTACACAATGTCTGGTTGATTTACCTTTTTCCCTTACATCTGTATTCAACAATTTCCTTTGGGATTTTTCCTCCCACTGGGATCTTGTCCACATAAAAGTTCTCTCGACTTTTCCAAGCCATTAAGTTCATCATTCCATCATGCTCCACTGCCACTCAACATCAAGCTCTATCCTCCAGCTCTTCCAACTTTAAATTCATTGGGCTAGATTCGTCGTTCCTGAGGCGAAGTGCCGACACCAAGGGAGGATCTGTGGGGCTGGGTTCTCCGCCCCCCCCAACTCCGGAATCGTGATCAGGTCCGCCGGCTGAGTGCGCCATGGAGCAGGACGCGGCCGCTGCAGGCTGTCGCGGTGCGCCCGTGCAGCCTCTGACCCGGATGTGCTGGGGGGCCGTATCGGCAGCTGGAGCTGCGAGCTCGCTGACGGCTCCCTGCGAGCCCCCAGCAAAACGGGGACTCGGTGGACTTTTGAAAAGACCACAGTTTCCACGATGCGCGTCTCAAAATCGGAGAATCCAGCCCATGGTGTTTCACGACGGGAAAATCGGCGCAAACCCCTCACTGATTCCGCTCCCGGTGAGGAGTTAGCACCAGCATTGCATGAAACACCCGTTGAATGTGCGGAAAATGGTCAGAATTGCTGGGTCCCGTGCTGCACATGCACAGGAGTGACAAGCCGCAGCCACGTGTGCGCCTAAACCCCATGCACCGCATCGGTTGCGCCGGAAGAAACGCGCCGGCCGTGCTGGACCAGGTACCCTCCCGCCCCGACCCCACAGCCCAACTCCTGGCCACCCCACATCACTCTCCCCAGCCCTGGCAGAAGCCGCCCGGCGAGTGGCACGGACCCCGGCCGGGTGTGGCGGCGCTGGACACTGTCGGCACGCCCTCGCTTTCTCCCCGCAGCTGGCACACCAGGCTCCCGAACGCTGGGAGCACACACGGTCAGTGCTGTCGGGAACTCGGCTCATTGGAGGCGGAGCATCGCGGGTGGGCCCGATAATTATATGCAGAAGATGTTGCAAGTGCGCGCGGCGGTGCCCCGGTGAAACTGATTTGGAGGGGTGGAGTATCGCGACCCGGCATAAAACCAGCGTAGGCCCCGATTCCGGCGTCCGGAGCTATTCTCCGCCCGATCGCTGTTCCTGATTTCGGTGTCAGGCTACAGAGAATCCGACCCATTCTCATTTAATTGCTTTTGCAGGTAACTAGTCAATGAGAGAGTGGATCGCTAACCTTATTAAGATTGTACATAAAGTCTGCACATATCAATTGTATTTTTTTTTAAATCAAGCCTATTTCTAAAGATATTTGTGTCATTTGAGTTGGCCTGCGTTTTACAGTCAAGGAAATAATCTCAGTGGATGTGGGTTGATTTTGACGTTCATTATGTAACTTTTGTAAGTGAATTTTGGCATTTGTCCTGCGTTAGATAAGTTATTCAGTCAAAAACATCAAGATAGCATGAGGCAATCAATACTTAAGTGTCAAGGACTTCCGGTTGCGGCGATGCAGAACTAAGCCGCACGATTCGGCAGCTCCCGCGATTACGGACGTTCGGGCTCTCTAGAGGAGCCCAAACGGGAATTTTTTGAAGACGTTCCGTGTGGGAAGGGAAGAGTGAAGTCCCCCTTCACCGTTTATGGACCAGACCAGAAGCAAAACGGCCAAAAAAGCGGCATTGGAGCAGCGGGAGAAGCGAGGGAAGAAAAACAAAATGGCGGCAGCCGGGGATAAAGTGGAATGCGGGCCGGAGCTGCAAGAGTTCATCAAGCGCTGTTTCGAGGAGCTGTGGAAGGAGATGCTGGCGCCTATGCTGTCGGCGATTGAAGGACTAGGGATGACCCAGAAGGCCCACGAGGTAAAGATCCAGGAGGTGCAGAAAAACTTCAGTGAGAACGAGGATGAGATCTTGGGCCTGGCGGTGAGAGTGGAGGAGCACGAGGCACTGCATAAGAGGTGGGCGGGAAGATTCGAAGACCTGGAGAACAGGTCGAGGAGAAAGAATCTTCGGATCCTGGGTCTCCCTGAAGGAGTGGAGGGGGCCGATGCCGGGGCATATGCGAGCACGATGCTCGAGGCGATGATGGGCGCGGAGGCCCCTTTGGAGCTGGATGGGGCACACCGGGTGCTGGCGAGGAGGCCCAAGGCTAACGAGCCACCAAGGGCGATTGTGGTGAGGTTTCACCGTTTCACGGACAGAGAGAGGGGGCGAAATTCTCCGACCCCCTGCCGGGTCGGAGAATCGCCGGGGGCTGGCGTGAATCCCGCCCTCGCCGGTTGCCGAAGTCTCCGGTACCGGATATTCGGCGGGGGCGGGAATCGCGCCGCGCCGGTTGGCGGGCCCCCCCGCTCAATTCTCCCGCCGGCGTAAATTAAATCACCTACCTTACCGGCGGAACAAGGCAGCGCGGGCGGGCTCCGGGATCCTGGGGGGGTCGCGGGGCGATCTGGCCCTGGGGGGTGCCCCCACGGTGGTCTGGCCCACGATCGGGGCCCACCGATCTGCGGGCTGGCCTGTGCCGTGGGGGCACTCTTTCCCTTCCGCCTCCGCCACGGTCTCCACCATGGCGGATGCGGAAGAGACTCCCTCCACTGCGCATGCGCAGGAATGCTGTCAGCGGCCGCTGATGCTCCCACGCATGCGCCGCCCGGAGATGTCATTTCCGCGCCAGCTGGCGGGGCACCAAAGGCCTTTTCCGCCAGCTGGCGGGGCGGAAATTCGTCCGGCGCCGGAATAGCCCCTCAATATTGGGGCTCGGCCCCCAAAGATGCGGAGCATTCTGCACCGTTGGGGCGGCGCGATGCCCGTTTGATTTGCGCCATTTTGGGCGCCAGTCGGCGGACATCGCGCCGTTTCCGGAGAATTTCGCTCAGGGTCTTGAAATGGGCCAAGAAAGAACGGAGCAGCAGCTGGGAGAATGTGGAGATCCGAATATACCCGGACTGGAGCACGGAGGTTGCAAAGAGGAGAGCGGGTTTCAACCGGGCCAAGGCGGTGCTGCATCGGAAAGGAGTGAAATTCGGAATGCTGCAGCCAGCGCGATTGTGGGTCACATACAAGGATCAGCACCACTATTTTGAAACGCCTGAAGAGGCTTGGACCTTTAGTCAAACTGAAAAGTTGGACGCAAACTGAGGGTTTGTGAGGGTGTGGGGGACGTTGGATGTTTGTTGTACATAGGGTGTTAATCACGCGCAGGAAATGTTCCATGGGCTGGGGGAGCGAGGGGGATGGGGATGGGGGAAAAGAGACACGGCCGCGACAGGAGCTGCGCCAGAGGGGGTGGGGTAGGCTTAGGAAAGCGCGGGGTTTTTTCCCGCGGTAGGGAAGAAAGGCAGGAGGGGGAATGGAGGAACGCACACTGATTGGGAGATTCCCACACGGGGGGGTCAATGGGAAGCCGGGGTCAGCTGACTTACGGGAGTTTTATGGGGGGCGCAGAAAAGGTAGACACGGGTCTAGCGGGGAGGGGGGGGGTGAAGGGGGGGAAAAATGGTTGCTGTTGCACTGGCCGAAGGGGAATGGGACACAGAAGAGATGGTCGGTGCAGGGGTCTCCCGTCTGGGGGACTGGAGGGTGAGGGCGGCGCGGGCACGGGACTGGCCTAGAAAAGGAGATGGCAAGTTGGCCGGGTGGGGGCCCAATCCGGCTGATCACGTGGAACGTGAGGGGCCTGAATGGGCCGGTAAAGAGGGCACTTAAAGGGACTGAAGGCAGACGTGGTCATGCTCCAGGAGACACATTTGAGGGTGGCGGATCAGGTCAGGTTAAGAAAGGCGTGGGTAGGACAGGTGTTCCATTCGGGGCTGAACGCGAAGAACAGAGGGGTGGTAATACTGGTGGGGAAGCGGGTGTCGCTTGAGGCCAAGAATATCTTAGTGGACAACGGAGGTCGATATGTGATGGTGAGCGGTAGGTTGAAGGGGACGTGGGTGGTATTGGTAAATGTATACGCCCCGAACTGGGACGATGCTGGATTCATGAAGCGCATGTTGGGGCGCATTCCGGACCTGGAGGTAGGAAGCTTGATAATGGGTGGGGACTTTAATACGGTGTTGGACCCAGCACTGGATCGCTCCAGATCTAGGACCGGAAAGAGGCTGGGGGCGGCCAAGGTGCTTAGGGGGTTTATGGACCAGATGGGGGGAGTGGACCCGTGGAGGTTTGCCAGGCCGCAGGCCAGGGAATTTTCTTTTTTCTCCCACGTGCACAAAGCCTACTCCCGGATAGATTTTTTTTGTTCTGGGCTGATCCCGAAAGTGGAGGGAACGGAGTATTCGGCCACAGCCATTTCAGATCACGCCCCGCACTGGGTGGAACTGGAGTTGGGAGAGGAGAGGGACCAACGCCCGTTGTGGCGGTTGGATGTGGGACTGCTGGCAGATGAGGCGGTGTGTGGAAGGGTGAGGGGGTGTATCGAAAGCTACTTGGAGGTCAACGACAACGGGGAGGTGCAGGTGGGGGTGGTATGGGAGGCGCTGAAGGCGGTGATCAGGGGAGAGCTAATCTCCATCAGGGCTCATAGGGAGAAGATAGAAGGCATGGAAAGGGAGAGGTTAGTGGGGGAGATTTTAAGAGTGGACAGGAGATACGCAGAGGCCCCTGAGGAGGGATTACTTAGGGAAAGGCAACGTCTCCAGATGGAGTTTGACCTGTTGACCACAGGGAAGGCAGAGGCACGGTGGAGGAAAGTGCAGGGGGCGACGTACGAGTATGGGGAGAAGGCGAGTCGGATGCTGGCACACCAGCTCCGTAAGAGGATGGCAGCGAGGGAAATAGGTGGAGTCAAGGATGGAAGGGGAGCTACGGTGCGGAGTGCGACGATAGTAAATGAGGCGTTCAAGGCCTTCTATGAGGAGCTGTACAGATCCCAGCCCCCAGCGGGGGAAGAGGGGATGAGACGATTCCTAGACAAACTGAGGTTCCCGAGGGTGGAGGAGCAAGAGGTAGCTGGTTTGGGGGCACCAATTGGGTTGGAGGAGCTGAGCAAAGGTTTGGGGAGTATGCAGGCAGGGAAGGCCCCGGGACCGGACGGGTTCCCGGTTGAGTTCTATAGGAAGTACGTAGACCTGTTGGCCCCGCTGCTAGTGAGGACTTTTAATGAGGCAAGGGAGGGAGTGACCCTGCCCCCGAAAATGTCGGAGGCGACAATTTCTTTGATCCTGAAGCGGGACAAGGACCCACTGCAATGTGAGTCGTACAGGCCGATCTCGCTCCTCAACGTGGATGCTAAGTTGCTGGCAAAAGTGCTGGCTACGAGGATTGAGGACTGTGTCCCGGGGGTGATTCACGAGGACCAGATGGGATTTGTAAAGGGCAGGCAGCTAAACACCAATGTGCGGTGGCTCCGAAACGTGATAATGATGTCATCGGTGGAGGGAGAGGCGGAGATAGTGGCAGCTATGGACGCGGAGAAGGCCTTTGACCGAGTAGAGTGGGAGTATCTCTGGGAAGTGCTGCGTAGGTTTGGGTTCGGGGGAGGGTTTATTAGTTGGGTTAAGCTCCTTTACAGAGCCCCGGTGGAAAGTGTGGTTATGAATCGGCGGAGGTCGGAGTATTTTTGTCTGTACCGTAGGACGAGGCAGGGGTGCCCCCTGTCCCCCCTGTTGTTTGCATTAGCAATTAAACCCTTGGCCATATCATTAAGGGAGTCTAGGAAATGAAGGGGGGTGGTCCGAGGGGGAGAGGAGCATCGAGTGTCGCTTTATGCAGATGGCCTGTTGCTGTATGTGGCGGATCCAGTGGAGGGGATGGCAGAGATCATGCAAACTCTAAGGGAGTTTGGGAATTTTTCGGGCTATAAGCTTAATATAGGGAAGAGTGAGCTTTTTGTAGTACAGGCAGGAGACTAAGAAAGGGGGGTAGGTGATCTACCGCTGAGGAGGGCGGAGGGGAGCTTTCGGTACCTGGGGATCCAGATAGCTAGGAGTTGGGGGACCCTACATAAACTGAATCTGACGAGACTGGTGGAGCAGATGGAGGAGGACTTCAAAAGATGGGACATGTTACTGCTCTCGCTGGCGGGTAGAGTGCAGTCGGTCAAAATGGTGGTCCTTCCGAGGTTTCTCTTTGTGTTTCAGTGCCTTCCCATCGTGATCACCAAGCCTTCTTTAGAGAGTAGGCAGGAGCATTATGGCGTTTGTGTGGGCGAATAAGACCCCGAGGGTAAGGAGAGGGTTTCTGGAGCGCAGTAGGGACCGAGGAGGGTTGGCGCTGCCGAATCTGGGGGGCTACTACTGGGCAGCAAATGTGGCGATGATCCGTAAGTGGGTGGTGGAGGGAGAGGGGGCCGCATGGAAGAGGTTGGAGATGGCATCCTGCAAAGGAACGAGCCTGGGGGCGCTGGTGACGGCACCGCTGCCGCTCTCGCCGACAAGGTACACCACGAGCCCGGTGGTAGCGGCAACGCTAAAGGTCTGGGGCCAGTGGAGACGGCACAGGGGTGCAATGGGAGCCTCGGTGTGGTCCCCGATCAGGGGTAACCATCGGTTTGTCCCGGGGAGGAAGACGGGGGATTTCAGAGCTGGCATCGGGCGGGGATTAGAAGGATGGGGGACCTGTTCATTGATGGGACGTTTGCGAGCCTAGGGGCACTGGAGGAGAGGTTTGGGCTACCCCCAGGAAATGCTTTCAGATACATGCAGGTGAGGGCGTTTGTGAGGCGGCAGGTGAGGGAATTTCCGTTGCTCCCGGCACAGGAAATTCAGGACAGGGTGATCTCGGGCATATGGGTGGGAGAGGGCAAGGGGTCGGCAATATACCAGGAGATGAAAGAAGAGGGGGAGGCGTTGGTAGAGGAGCTGAAGGGTAAATGGGAGGAGGAGCTGGGGGAGGAGATTGAGGAGGGTCTATGGGCTGATGCCCTAGGTAGGGTTAATTCTTCTTCCTCGTGTGCCAGGCTTAGCCTGATACAATTTAAGGTGGTTCACAGAGCGCACTTGACGGGGGCGAGGCTGAGTAGGTTCTTTGGGGCAGAGGACAGATGTGGGAGGTGCTCAGGAAGTCCGGCGAACCATGTCCATATGTTTTGGTCATGCCCGGCACTGGAGGGGTTCTGGAGGGGAGTGGCGGGAACAATATCCAAGGTGGTGAAAGCCCCGGTCAAGCCAAGCTGGGGGCTAGCAATATTTGGAGTAGTGGACGAGCCGGGAGTGCAGGAGGCGAAAGAGGCCGCTATTCTGGCCTTTGCGTCCCTAGTAGCCCGGCGAAGGGTCTTGCTAATGTGGAAGGAGGCGAAGCCCCCCAGCGTGGAGGCCTGGATAAATGACATGGCAGGGTTCATTAAGCTGGAGAGGATAAGGTTCGCCTTGAGAGGGTCTGCGCAGGGGTTCTACAGGCGGTGGCAACCGTTCCTAGACTATCTCGCGGAGCGTTAGATGAAGGTCGGTCAGCAGCAGCAACCCGAGGGGGAGGGGGGGGATGTCTTGTGAAGGGGGGGGGGGGAGGGAGGGGGAAGGGGGGTCTGCCTGGGGGGTATTTGAGCAAGAGAATACATGAAAGATCTGGAAAACTGGCATGTACGGGAGGAATCCAATGTACAAAGTCCTGGAACATATCGTTTTACCATGTTTATATCTTGATATGTGCGTTTTCTTTCTATTTTGTTACGGGGGGGGGGGTTTGTTTGTAAGGGTGAAAAATTGTGTTAAAAAACTTTAATAAATATATCTTTAAAAAAAATACTTAAGTGTCAATCTGAAGGAACAGAACCAATATCACCCAAATAACATGTGAGTTAAATCCATAATGGATACAGAATGATGTGCTGATAGAAATTGGGAAATCTGCGATTGTTGATGGCACATAGTGCCACAGGGTGACAGATGTTGGCATTCCATTCTACTTAAACCCTGTTGACTAGCAGCCCTTGGAGGGAAAAATAAATGCTGTTTCCCATTATCTGGAAGCATTGTCTTTACCTGGAGAGCCACATCTTGCATCGTCTACATCCTCACATCTTCGCAACTTATTTTAGCAACATCGAGAAAAAACATGAGAGGTTTAGTGTCTCTTGCTAAAAATAAATGATCTTAACAGCTGGCTGGCATTTGCCTTTTCACTGTAGGTATATTTAAGGTTATAATTATATCTGCACTTAATTATATAATGCCAGTAATCTTCTTGAAAGTGCCTCCGTGATCTTTTTAAGCTGGCTGTATCATTAAAGGCTTGCTGTGTTCTTCAGAAATGTTTCAGGATAAATATGGGGTGAGTTACATGGAGTTAGGGTGAAACAACATTTTGACAACCGTGCGAGTATTTCCCCGCTTTTGGGGTTCAGGTAATTATTTGGTGACTTCATCTATGCAGAGAAAAACTGAACAACAAAAATATCAGACTTAGTTTTTCTATTTAATAAAAAAACACTCCTGAAGTAGATAAATTCCATACTCTCAATTGCTGGATGGTTGTACTCGAGGACTTTGATACTTCTGGGAGCTAGGATGTGCTTAATCTACTTCTTGTTATGCAATGTATTGTGGACCAGGGTTTAGAGAACCCCAAAGTATATCATGGAGTTCACCTGACCACAACTTTTACTAGATTTTGGTTATGGGGAGCACAAGGGCCCACTTTACAGGTGTGATGCAACAGAGATCTAAAGTATTTTTAAAACAAACATTGTTTATTCTATGAATCCAGTTAACATTTTATAAACACACAGTAAACATCTTATCAACTACCAACACTGATACCCCCCAAAGATACAGTACTCTATAGGTAACCCTTAATAACTTTCCTAACAACATCCATAAATCAAAAACCCTTTTTAACACATTAGGTTTGCATTCCTTACAGAAACAGGTATTACTTTGAAATCATCAAGTGATCCGGAGACATTCTTTGGTAGGCAGAGAGAGAAATCAAAATACACCTTCTTGCTTGAATGCAGCTCCCCAACTGAAAACGAAACTACGTCACAAAGCAGATTCCAGCTCAAAACAAAAGTAAAAGACAGAATCACATTCCAGCTCCACCCACACAATGACATCACTGCAGATATTTGATAAATACCCATATCCTAAAGGGTCCCGCATATGACAATTGCTACATTGGTTGGTATAGATAGCTATTCAGAAGGGACAGAAATGAGCAGGTATTAATATAAGAATGATGGGTTAAAATTAGTTTCCTCCTGGATTTGGATTTTGTTTATTGTCACGCGTACCAAGGTACAGTGAAAAGTATTTTTCTGCGAGCAGTTCAACAAATCATTAAGTCATGAAAAGAAAAGAAAATACATAATAGAGCAACACAAGGTACAGGTTGCAGGAATTTCATCCCATCCTGTTAAGCCAGGCAGCAAGTACACTTCATTCTGCCTCATCCGTCTTGCCTGATGGTAGCATTCTGGCTGACTGAACAATCAACCTTGGGCCTAGTAAAGTGTGTGGCTAGTAGGTGATTCAGCTGGCTCGCAGCTCTTAAAGGACAACTGCACTTATTCTAAGGAGGCTGCTGCTGACTGCTAGCACCGTAACTGGCTGCAAGTGGAACGTGAACAAATAGTGTACAAGGAGAGAGAGGGAGATCCCTGATGCATTAATCCGGTGGAAGCCTCAGTGATGGAGGTTGATGGGAGGAGAGAGGCCATTTTCCCATGGGGAAGGCCAATGGAACCCTCAAGCAACACGGTCTGAAGGGAATGGGAAGAGGTGACCAGGGAGGTCAACTCTGGAATCCGGCCCTCAAGGCCTGACGGCAGCGCTACAAGAGGTTCAACGACCTCACTTAGGTGACGAAAGGTCAGTGAGTGCATCTTCACATGACACACCACCAACCTCTCATACTGCTCAATTCAACAGTCCTCCATCACTCGTCCAGCAGTGTTCCCGAGTAGACAGGAGTCAGACCTAACGTCCAGATAGTCCATCTCATGCGCACACACCTTCCAATGTTCCCAGTCTCACACCCCACCTCTCACAGCCTCTACACACCTCTAGCTCTTCAGCTATGGCAGGCACATCACCCAAAAACAGTGCGGCACCCTCGCTGGTACTCTGACCTCCCTCTCACAGGAAGAGATTGCACAAAGTCACAATGAGCAGAGTTCAATTGGCAGGGGGTGGGGGCCGCCAGGCATGTCCATATCGCCTGAATCATATGGAGGAGATGATCCTCACACCATGGGGCTAGCTATGACAATGTTCATTCCTATTCTAACTGTCCAAACGTTGGCCCTCTGTGCACTACAATATTTTGACAGCTACTGATTTGCTCCCTTACGTCCACCATTCATTCCTGAGCCCCCGTTACTTTCTCCCACATTGGCTGTTCCTCAGTACGGTCCTGTGCAAGGGATGCAGATGTGAATGGATCTTGTGAGTTTATCCACTCATTGCCAAATCTGACTGAACCACATAAAGTGCAATTGAGCCCTGCTCTTGTCGACTAAAACGGCTCAGTACCCCAAGGTCAGTCTCAAATGCAAGATAAGCTCAGCTTACTTTCTCGACTGCAAACCACCTTATTAAACTCTTCTCCCCTCTCTCTTCTGCAATCTTATCATCTTTATTGCCACAAGTCGGCTTACATTAACACGTCAATGAAGTTACTGTGAAAAGCCCCTAGTCGCCACATTCCGGCACCTGTTCGGGTACACTGAGGGAGAGTTCAGAATGTCCAAATTACCTAACAGCACGCCTTTCAGGAGCACCTGGAGAAAACCGGAGCATCTAGAGGAAACCCACGCAGACACAGGGAGAACGTGCAGACCCCACACAGGCAGTGACCCAAGCCGGGAATCAAACCTGGGACCCTGGAGCTGTGAAGCAACAGTGCTACCCACTGTGCTACTGTTCCGGCCATCAGCTCCAACAATAAGTACAAGAAGCTCATGTGCTTCTTTATGGCCTGTCTCACTCCCGTAAACCCCCAGATCAAACTTCCTCTCGAGTTTCACACCTTAACTTGTTCCTGTTTCTCTGCCTCCCCCCCAGATGGTGACATTGACCACCATTGGTACTGCGGTTGCTTTAATGGTCCGAAGGACAGTCATGGCTCGGTTGGGAGCACACTCGCCTTTGAATCGCACTATTCTGAGCTCAAATACCACATCTGAGGCTGCAGTGCGGGATGGAGGGAGTACAATGCTGATGGAGATATTGGGTGCAATTTAAACACAGGTTTCTAAGTGTCATTTTGGGCATGATTGGCAGGGTGTTTCTCGACGGTTGCATTGGTGAGGCCGCGGGCCGTATTTAACGGCACTTAGTGCCAGAAATGAGCCCTCACGTGCTTCTCGCATTACTGGCTGTCCCACCTTGCCTGCCCTCCACAGTGGACCTGCATCAGTGAAAAGCTAACCACCGGGAGGCCACATCAACATGGAGCATAGCGGAGGAGGGAGAGAAAGCAACACCACCTCCCCCTCTCCAGCACTGACAGCGCCTCCAGCGACTCCCAGGCTCCAGAGAGAGGCAGGGCTGAAACCCGCGACCATAATAAACAGCAGTTACATGGTATCCGTCATACAATCCACACTCACAGACTCCCACAAACATAAACCAAACGGAAAACGACGAACACCAGCGACCCGCAAGGCTCCCATAACAGAAGCAGCAGATGGCTACTGAACATAAAAAAGTCACCAGTAGTCCCTTAAAGTGTCCCAACGCAACCCATGGCCTGCGTAGTCAAGCCGGGCTCCCGCCCCTCCTCTCCTGCAGTATCGGCAGATGATCTTCATCACCCCCCTGCCCGCAGACCAGGCCACAGGAGCACAGGGGGTATTAACAGGTGACCCACAAGTCCAGAACAGGATACACAGTCAACGCACAAAACAGACCTTTAGAAACGTCCACAGACTGCTCGAGCAAGTCCTCAGCCAGGCAGTAGGCCCGTCAAGATCCTCTCCTTGCCCCACTCCAGGTAAACGAGACCGAAAAGGCAACATTCATCCTTCCTTCCCTCCATCCAGAAAGCAGCACGTAAGCCCAAGGAGGCAGCAGGCAAATAAAAAAGGCAGCAGCAACCAAACTCTCAGCTACAGCCTCTGGGCATTTGTGGCTAAGCAGCAAATAGCAAACACAGCAGTTGGGATGGGCTCTCACAACTAACAAGGCCAATTCTTCATTAGCAAACGCCTTCAGCTGTGAAGCTAGAGGCTGCTCACAGTCAAAGGGAGTTAAAGTGATCTTCAGCGTATAATCAAGAACAGGGCCATGTCCTGGAAGTGTTTGGTAGGACAGACAGGCAGCAGCTGTAGATGCATCTGTCATGGATATCCACAATATTTAAAGATGGCTTGAAGGCCTCACAGATAAAAAGTCCCACAACTCGCCCCCGGCCCAGGACGACTCCCGACCTGGAAGCCCCCCTGAGAGGTCTCCCACTTCCAACAACCCCCACCTCAGCCGGAAAATGGAAATGGCTACTCCCCTCCCCAGTACCCTCAGCATCTATTGCGGCAGCTTCACATCGCCCAGGTGATTCTCACTGTGGAGCTGGTAAATTCCTGGGAGGCCATTGCATTCGACTTCGGTCTGTTTATGAGATGGAAATTAATGCAAATGAGGGTGAATGATATGCTCGCCATATTTGAGCATGGTTCGGAACTCGCCACCGGGAGCTCACCGGGCGAAAATCTCGAATTTGGCCTATCCCGTTATTTAAGCGGTGCGCTCAGATCCGCTTCCTTTCCTAGGGGGGGATTCTCCTTTCCGGGGACTAAGTCCCCACGCCAGCGGGAAAACCGGCATAAACCAATCCGGCGTCAACAGCACCCGAAAGTGCGGAATTCTCCGCACTTCCGGGGGCTAGGTCGCCGGAGGGGTTGGCGCTGTGCTAGCCGGCGCCAAAGGGACTGCACGTGTTCGCGTATGCGCCAAAAGGCCGGCGTGTTTTGGCGCATGCACGGGGGATTTTCTTCTCCGCACCGGCCATGGCGGAGCCCGACAGGGGCCGGCTCGGCAGGAAGGAGTGCCCCCACGGCACAGACCCGCCCGCAGATCAGTGGGCCCCGATTGCGGGCCAGGCCACCGTGGGGGCTCCCCCCCCCCGGGGTCGGATCCCCCGCACCCCCCTGTTGAAGAAGGTGGCCCAGTTCTTCGCCACCGCCTTGTTGCATCTTTTCATTTTTACGGGATTGGGCTTCGCTGGCTAGGTCGATATTTATTGCCCATCCCTAATTGCCCATGAGAACGTGGTGGTGAGTTGCCTTCTTGAACTGCTGCAGCCCATGTGGTGTAGGTACACCCACAGTGATGTTAGGGAGGGAGTTCCAGGATGTTGCCCCAGCAACAGTGATGGAACGGCCGATATATTTCCAAGTCAGGGTGGTGACTTGGAGGGGAACCCCCAGGTGGTGGGGTTCCCAGGTATCTGCTGCTCTTGTCCTTCTAGATGGTCGGGGTCGTGAGTTTGGAAGGTGCAGCCGAAGGAACCTCGGTGAGTTACTGCAAGTGCATCTTGTAGATGGTACACACGGCTGTCACTGTTCGGCGGTGGTGGAGGGATTGAATGTTTGTGGAAGGGGGAGCAATCAAGCGGGCTCCTGACGGGAGTGGAAGTAGGTGAAATGCTCCATGGAAACCTACGGTGGTGGGACACTCCGTGGAGGACCTTCCTCCTGCTCTCCGGTGGCAGAACGTCCCCTCTCTGCTGCCTCTTCTTCATTTTGTTTCAGAATCCCTACAGTGCAGAAGGAGGCTATTCGGCCCATCGAGTCTGCACTGACCATCTGAAAGAGCCCCCTACCTAGGCCCACCTCCCCGCCTAATCCCATAACCCCACCGAACTTGAACATCTTTGGACTGTGGGTGGAAACCGGAGCACCCGGAGGAATCCCACGCAGACACGGGGAGAACGTGCAGACGCCGCAGAGAAAGTCACCCGACTCCGGAATTGAACTCGGGTTTCTGGAGCTGTGGAGCAGCACTGCTAATCGCTGGGCCACCCTGCCACCCCATTCTGCCGCATTTGTCTGAGATGTCGCAGACCCAGGAACTGGAACTACCAATCGCATTACCCTGTTGCAGCCTTGGTGTGGGAAAGGTCACCTTCTTCCTTACTTGTACAGATGGAGCAATGGAGCATAACTGCCTGCCAAATTCAGCAACTCAGCCCAACCCCTCCATAAAACACCCCACCGTACTTCCAATAGTACCTTCAAACCTTCCAATAGCAGAAGTACGTCAACGGCACCTCGGCTGCAAGTTGGTGCCTTTTCCAATGAATAGCACAAGTGGGGGTTCCTCGCACAGTTGAAAGTTCAGTGGACCTGCGGTTCGAGTTTCAGAGACAAATATCTGGCACAAAGGCAGTTTGACACATGATCTGCTGACGTCATGAGCTTCCGGTACATACGCTGCCCGTCCACACAAGTGCCCTTCCCAACACCAGGAGGGGCAGGAAAAGGCCTGTGCCACGTTTTCAATTCCGGTTTTCTGTAGTTCAGGTGCAAGCAGCAATACTGAACCCAATCTGGTTTATTATTATTATTATCAATTTGGGCTGGTTTAGCACACTGGGCTAAATAGCTGGCTTGTAATGCAGAACAAGGCAGCAGTGCAGGTTCAATTGCTGTAGAAGCCTCCCTGAACAGGCGCCAGAATGTGGTGACTAGGGGCTTTTCACAGTAACTTCATTCAAGCCTACTTGTGACAATAAGCGAGTATTATTATTATTAATCTTGTGGCGTTTGTATTCTTTCAGGTTTCAGGTGGTCACCGTGCTGTGTGTCAATCCACGAGGCACTCAAACTAAGCAGCCGTCAGAGGTCAGTGACCAATCCAGAGCTAATGTTCATTGCCTGGGACAGGAACGTTGTGACTTCTAGCCCTTCACAGGTGCTGGGTAGGTCAGGTACCCTGTGAGGGGCAGAACACAGTCAGCCTTCGTAAGCTTCAATATTCAACAGCACCCGGTAAACGGATACTGCATTTTCCAGTTAGTTTCTAATCATGGATTAGCCCTTATTCTCTCGCGGCAGTCAAGTTAAAGAACACTGATTTCCACAGAAATATTCTATGGGACAGTATTTGAGTCTTCAGACACTTTTCACCGATTAACCTGTTTTCTCATATTGACTGTCATCCTGTATTGTTTCTTCATTTGTGTTTTTGTTTTTGGGCTCTTGTCCAGTCCATTTGGGCATTGTGCCAGCCCAACAGTTGGTGCCATTGTGATGATCCTAAGAGACTAGTCTTCAGGAAGATTAAGTTGTGCTCCTCCCGAGGATATGGAATTTAAGTGTACAAAGCAAAGTCCAGAAGGTTTTCTCAAGGGAGGCAAACACATAGATCAGGGAGAACAAGTTGGCTGTTCTATTGGAAGTCTGAATACATCCATTAGTTAAGCATTGGATTCAGGATTGCAAGTCATGGGTTTGAATCCGAGAACCTTTATTCAGTCTTTGCTCCAACAAGAAGTAGAGAAACGGATTATAATTAATTACGATAGGGGAAAAGGCGTTGCTTGTCACATTATTGCAGCATCAGCCATGAATGCAGAATCAGGTGTGGCCGACACCCATTAGAATACTGAAACAGCTGTGTCCCAGCTCTCTGATCTATTCTGTCAATTTCACAATGTTTATTTACGCAAAGTAAAGAGGTTTCAAGTGAATGAAGTTTCTGAATGATTGACATTTAGAACAAAGAACAACAAAGAACAAAGAAAAGTACAGCACAGGAACAGGCCCTTCGGCCCTCCAAGCCCGTGCAGACCATGCTGCCCGACTAAACTACAATCTTCTACACTTCCTGGGTCCTTATCCCTCTATTCCCATCCTATTCATGTATTTGTCAAGATGCCCCTTAAATGTCACTATCGTCCCTGCTTCCACCACCTCCCCCGGCAGCGAGTTCCAGGCACCCTACCCTCTGTGTAAAAAACTTGCCTCGTACATCTACTCTAAACCTTGCCCCTCGCACCTTAAACCTATGCCCCCTAGTAATTGACCCCTCTACCCTGGGGAAAAGCCTATTAGGCTCTTGTGGGCCTGTTTAACTCAGGGGTCTGCGTGGGTTCCCTCCGGGTGCCCTGGTTTCCTCCCACAGTCCAAAAGGCGATATTTTCGGCGATATATTCGCCAACATTTTTTACAAGCCCCAACTAATGGGCCTCCCCCACCACGAGTGGGGATGCTCATATTCCACAAGGCCCATAGGGAGATCAATTTGGGTGTCCCCGTGTCTCATGAGGGTTATTCTCGACTCCCAACTAACCACGCGTTCTGTTGAAAGCCCTTTTTAAAACACTCTCAGCTGAACAGCGTGGTGATCTTTGTGATTCTTGTTCTCAGGATGGATGCCGTAGTGTTCACAAAGACCACAGAAGCTAAGTTCCTTAACAAAGCTAACATTTAGTACACTACTTATTAAAGCTCAACCACTTACTCCGATCGCAAGCAATAATGATAATCCAGTAGTCTACAATCTACACTCCACTAACATTTACACTCTATCTATAATTGTACTCTACCCACTCTCTAGACCTCTCCTCTGCACTCTCTCCAGCCCTCTCCCAGAAGCCTGTGAGTCAGTGCTTTATATAGTTCTGCATCTAGCTCCATCTAGTTGTCAATTATGATATTACGTTAACGCTGTACAAACTAGACATTTTACATAATGTCACAAACAGGACCCCGCTAGTGGGGGTAATAGAGAGGATTGATGAGGGTGTTCCTGCCAGTGTGGTGTACATAGACTTTAAATAGAGACATATGATACAGACCTATGATCAATGGAGATAAGTGGTTCATAGACATTTTGGGGGCTGGAGGAAGGTCGTAGTGGTTCCTCATGGGGTCAGGGACGGGATCCTTGCTTTTCCTGACATATGTTAATGACCTAGACCCTGATGTCCATGGCACAATTTCAAAATTTGTGAAGATATAAAGCTTGTGAGTGCTGTGAATTGTGAAGAGGATAGCGCAGAACTCCAAAGGAACATGGACAAGTTGATGGAATGGGTGGACTTGTGTCAGATGAGATTCAACATGGAGAAATGTGAGGCGGTTCACTTTGGTCGGAAGAGCCATGGGCGCAGGAGCAGAGGGACCTGGGTGTATAAGCGCATCGATCATTGAAGGTGGCAGGACAGGTTGAGAGGGCAATTGATAAAACAGACAGTATCCTGGCTTTATTAATAGGGGTGCACCGTACATGGGCAAGGAGGTTATGTTGGACATGTACAAAACGCTAGTTCAGCCTCAGATGTATTATTGCATCCTGCTCTTCACATGCACTGCATGAAGTGTGTGAAGGCAGAGAAGAGAGCGCAGAAAAGATTCATGAGAAAGGTTTCAGGGGTGAGGAACTTCAGTCACGAAGATAGGTTGGAGAAGCGGCCGGGACAGTTTTCCTTGGAGGGGGAGGCTGAGAGTTGCTTTGATAGAGGGGTCTGGATAGAATAGATCAGGAGAAACTGTTCACAGGTGTATGAATTAACTACTTCTAGCAGGCATTTTTCAAAAGTAAGGCACGATATAATATGTTGTTAAATATATTGACACAAACCTGAACATACAAAATATATCCCGTGTGGTCCCAACGCCCTAGAGGTTTGGAAATGGCTGATTTTAGTTCTGTTGCCTCAGTGATGCATGCAAGCTCCATCTGAACAGCAAGGTTTGTTAGCTTCAATAACTATGAGTTATGTGTAAATGAACGAGGGTCACCCTTTTTACGTGGCCCGAAGGCTCCTTGGCACACCCCTATGGGCCCACAAAGATAAAAGCTTGAGCAATAATGCTGCAGATTAAATCTTTGCGAAAGAAACCTCTTTAAAACTGCCTTCACCGCGACACGCAATGAATATCACATTTGAATTGCAGGAACTCCCGGCAACGGCACATGTCAACAAATAACAGCTGATACCACGTGGCAAATTGTGTTCCACCCAGATCAACTCCTTTTGGATTCTGCAACTCCAAAGATTCGACTCTGCCCAGAATGTGTGCAATTCATTGCAAATAGCCAGGAAACAGAAAGATGGCCCTTATGTACAAGAACGGACTCAAGAGTGAACAGTGGTGTCGTAGATGGGCTGCTGAGATCTAGACCGCTATTTCTGAGCTTGTCAGGTCCTGTCAAAAAACAATTGGAATCGCACAAATAGCAGACAGATTTGGGTGAGGAAAACACATTGGGGTTAAAGGAAATTTCTTCGACACAAGTAGGCTACTGTTGATTGTAATCAATCAGAAACAGCTCTGTACATTGCTGCCGGTGAGTGGGTAACAATGTTTGAAGGAAGGTTGATAGCGGTATATTGGTTTGCTGTTTTTAGAGATTGGGTCAAGAAATTGAATTGTGCAGCCCTGCTTTGCAGCTTTGCGACTCAATCTGCACCTCGGCATGTCAAAGCAATTCGCCTGAGTCTCCAGGGATTACCGTGTGCAATCCTGGCTAAAAATCATCGGGATATTAAAAAAGGTTGTTTAGTTTGTCATTTTCTTTGGCCGGTTGTCTTTATCATATGTAAAAATATTGAAAATGGTGAAAGAAAAAAGGGACGGGATTCTCTGCCCCACCGCGGCACATTTCTGCCTCACCCCAATGGGGTTTCCCATTGTGGGGCAGCCCCACGCCGTCGGGAAACCCCCGGGCTGCCGGCTAAATGGAGCATCCTGCCGGTGGAGAATCCCGTCCCAGGTCTGTCCGGCTGACAGTCAAACATCCCCCATTTGGGTAAGGCGGACGTGTCTGTGACATTGTGTAAAATGTTCAGAATACAAAGGGTTAATGTCATATCATAATTAACCACTAGATGGAGCTAGATGCAGAACTGTTTCAAGCCAGGACTCCGAGGCTTCTGGGAGAAGGCTGGAGAGGAGCAGTGAGAGAGTGTCCAGAATAGTAATAGATCAAGTGTAGAATCTAGTGTTAGTAGAGTGTAGATTGTAGAATACTAGATTATTGTTGACTATAGGAATAAGTGGTTGAGCTTTAACGAGTAGCATAATAAATGTTAGCTTTGTTAATGAACTTAGCTTCTGTGGTCTTTGTGAACACTATGACATCAATCCTGATAACAAAGAACACCACAGTGTCGACCGGCTAATGGCTGCAAAGTGGGGAAAGTCATCTGACGAACCTGCGAGGAATACTTTGAACTGCAGTTGGCAACTTTATATGTACGTGTTGCCTTTGCAAATTGGGAGCCGAGCATCTATTTCAGGCCCTTTTCCAATATTTGACCTTGACCGGCCACATTGCACACCCTGAATGTTGTGGTCAGTTTTCTCAGGAGCTAGGTGGACAGTTTTTAAAGGGAATTTTGAAGGCTGACACCACATCCGCCCTACACCTTCCTTGTCTGGCCGTCGACTCTGGGTCACATTGAGAACCCTCTCACGCCGTTTGCAAGCTGACCTCACGAGAGGACAAATTGTGCAAGTTCTTGGCGCCCAACAGATTCAACGTGGCGGTTCATTGTTTTCCATTATCCATTCTGAGCCAGCATCTGGGTTATCACGCTACCTTTAGAGCAGACTTGAGAACATACATCATAAATATGTTCTAAAAATAATGCTTCTCTTTGCTGCAGAAATAAACCTTTCGTCACTCAATGTGCCGGTGGAGTTCTGACTTAATTAGCCAGTTATACAAGTTTACATTTCCTTGCCCAATATGAGCACCGATTAATTTCAATTTATCGTCAGATGCTTCTGTATTTCAAATGCAAAATGTCCATAATAAGTTGCATGTGATGCAACCTTTTTTGTTAGAGATCCTGTTGGATGCAAAAAACATGCACTTGTAAGGCTGAACTGATGTATTTGGTAGTTTGCATTGATAACAAATTGTATTTTGATCTATTTGATGCCAATATGCTAATTTCCATGGGTGGGATTCTCCGTTAGCCGACCCCAAAACCACAGCAGGCTCTGATTTGACACCAAATCGCGATTGTCCGTCACCTCGAAAACGGCGTCAATGCGATTCACTCTGCACGTACAGTAGACACCATTTGCATATCATTCACAGGCCCGACCCGGTACTCTCCAGGGCCTCCGCGATTCTCCGTCTCTGATGAGCCGAGTTCCCGACGGCGTGGTTCACTTGTGCAGTTAGAAATCGTGCAACCGGTGTGGCGGCTGCTGAGGGAGAGAGAGTGGGTATTGAAGGTGTCCAACATCGCCACAGTTTGCTGACAGTTAGTTTTGTCGTTGGCCGGGTGGGGGGGAGGGCTTCTGCCAAGGCCGGGGGGGAAGTAGTAGGGGGTGGCCAGGAGGTGTGCTGTGGGGTTGGTGTGGACGGTCACGGAACACCATTGCCGCAGCCGGCAACGCAGCTGCGCACACCACTAACAGCCCACTTTGAAACTGGTGCCATGGGTCGTATAAGTGTCCCCCCAGGCCACCTCCCCCACCCCAGGTGCCCTCTGGCCCCAGAAGACCCATGGACTGTATGGGTACCCTCCAGCACAACCAGTGCCATCTTTTTGGCCTGGGTAAGTTTGTGTGGGGAGTGTATGTGCGGCTGCAGCTTTGCCAGTTTCCCGAGTGTTAATCACGGACCCGCCGAATCTCGCACCGTTTTCAATGGAATCGATTGCGATCCACGCGGCACAGGTGCTAGCCCCTCAATGGTAGCGGAATCGGTCCAGGGGCGGCAGCAATTTCTCTGTTGTGAAAGTCCACTTAGCGTCAACACTTCGCCTCAGAAACAGAGAATCCAGCCCCTTTAATTCAGGACAGTTAATCTTGCCCTTTCCTTGATCTTTCCTTTCCTTTGAAGACACTGACATGTTGCACAAAGACAATTTCTCCAAACGTTAAGTACAATATTGGGTGTCAAGCTCTTTTATGAGGACAGAGAAATTATGCTGGTACTTGATGCTATGGCTAAATGTCTACTCTCATATTTTAGACAGACACATTTATGAGTTTGCAAGCTATTTTTATGGAAAGGTCACATAAAACAGATTGCTTGTGTTTCCTCAATGAGCACAATAAAATGAAGAAACACTTATGATTTATTTCTGTTGCCAAGGCAGTAACTTCAACTCACAACAATAGTTTTGGCATCGGGGCTTGTTCAGATTTTATGCGATATTGCTATGGATTTTAATTTCAGTTTATTGTTGGCAGTGGCTCCAGATGACTTATCTTTCCCCTTATATACTTCCCACTTACACGCCAGATGCTTCAGATTGTGTCCACAACATCCTGCTGCAATGCAGAACACTGGTGAAGAAATTGAACCTCATGACTTCCCATTATTTTGGGTTGATGGAGAAACAATCCTGGGTCTCATGGCCAGTCTCACCCTAATGTGCACTGGCCACCAAATTGGAAGCCGAAGACTTTCAAACGCCCACAGTGCCTTTGGAAACTTAACTTTAAGATGCAAATCCAGGTCCGAACAGCAGATTTAGAACTCTGATTAAAATTCATCGTTATTTGGGCATGCTCAGTTGTCCTGTGACCCAGTTATTGCATTGACCAATGACAATTGACAACTTTCGTGTCGAGTGAGTCTTGCCGTTAATTTAGTACTTTATCATTTGCATTCATATAGCATCTAATTGCATTGCTCAGAAACATTCAGAAGGGCTCCACATACAATTCATTAAATGCAGACAAGGATTCAGCATGGGCAGTCACACTTCCATGTCCCACAAACAGCAATAACGGATGGTTGGAAATGTATTTTTGGCAGTCCACATTGAAGGGGAATTTCATTCAGAGACAATGCAAAAACTTTAAGTAGTGCCTTGAGTTCTTATATCCACAAACTTGGTAGGACTCGGGTTTAATCAATTATCCATCCTTCAACACTCTTGTACAGAAGTGTCATTTTTAATTATTCACCATAGACTAGGGATGATTTTTAAACCCACAGCCTCCGGACTCAGAGGTAATAGAGTTATTCAGTCCAGCTGGTACTTCAACAATGGCGAATAATGTAGGAATGTTTTACTTTCATAAACGTTGGGCGAGATTCTTTGACCTCCCCCGCGGCATGTTTCTCGACAGTGGGAGGTGGCCTGCTGTTGGCCAACGGCAGGATGTTCAGGTCCCACCGCTGTCAATGGGATTTCCCATCGAATCAGCCACCTGCCGCCGGGAAACCCACGGTGTGGGTGGCATTATCGGCACAAGCAGAAAATCCCGCCAGTGTGAACAGTCGGAAGAAGTCGCCCAATTATAGTGTTCAAAATGAACAATTATAGCTAAGGTGTACATTTATTTATTTTGCTGTAATCATTGGCTCCAATGTCACACAAAAATTAATGCTGTGGTACAAACATTGGTTTTAGATCATTCAAGAAATGTTTATTATCAAAATAAACCATGTTTACGAGCATTATTTTCAATACTAATTGATGGGAGATATGTACCTTAATGACGTCATTATTCTGTTGTAACGTCCACCCTGTTTACTCCCTTATTCCCTCTTTCTTATATTTTTGCCGTTACATTTCTTATCCAATAATAATAATAATCTTTATTAGTATCACAAGTAGGCTTACATTAACACTGCAATGAAGTTACTGTGAAAATCCCCTAGTCGCCCCACTCATGCGCCTGTTCGGGTACACTGAGGGAGAATTCAGAATGTCCAATTCACCTAACAGCACGTCTTTTGGGACTGTGGGAGGAAACCGGAGCACCCGGAGGAAACCCACGAGACACGGGAGAACGTGCAGACAGTGGCCCAAGCCGGGAATCGAACCCGGGACCCTGGCGTGAAGCAACAGTGCTAACCACTATACTACCGTGCTGCCCACCGTTATCGTGCCGTCCACGTGGATGCGTAATGGATATGTGTCTTCAAGGCAAGAAGCCGGCATCTTACCTCAAGCAGAAGAATCCAGAAGCTTGGGCTGGTTTAAACTGGAGTTGTGGACTGGCTGGTACCAGTGAGGAAGATGGGCTGGAACTCAGTTTGATTGATTTGGCTGGTGGACAGTGAATTGGCCCAAAAGGCTGTACTTTGCCCGGTAACAGGTGGTGTTTGGATCTTAGCTCGCTGAAAGACTTCTCAGAAGGTTTCAGTTTCAATTCTGGCAGCATGGTGGACGGTTCCAGCTAATACTCTCCGGGAGCTCTCCGGACAGATCCAGCTAATACTCCAGAGAGATCCGGCTAATACTCTCCGGGAGCTCTCTGGAGAGATCCAGCTAATACTCCAGAGAGATCCAGCTAATACTCTCCAGAGAGATCCGGCTAATACTCTCCGGAGAGATCCAGCTAATACTCTCCAGAGAGATCCGGCTAATACTCTCCAGAGAGATGCGGCTAATACTCTCCGGAGAGATCCAGCTAATACTCCAGAGAGATCCAGCTAATACTCTCCGGAGAGATCCAGCTAATACTCCAGAGAGATCCAGCTAATACTCTCCAGAGAGATCCGGCTAATACTCTCCGGAGAGATCCAGCTAATACTCTCCAGAGAGATCCAGCTAATACTCTCCAGAGAGATCCGGCTAATACTCTCCGGAGAGATCCAACTAATACTCCAGAGAGATCCAGCTAATACTCTCCGGAGAGATCCAGCTAATACTCCAGAGAGATCCAGCTAATACTCTCCAGACAGATCCAGCTAATACTCTCCGGAGAGATCCAGCTAATACTCTCCAGAGAGATCCAGCTAATATTCTACAGAGAGATCCGGCTAATACTCTCCAGAGAAATCCAGCTAGCTCTCTCTAGATAGATCCAGCTAATACACTCCAAAGAAATCCAGCTAGCTCTCGCTAGAAAGCCTGCTGTGAGGGCTGTCTCTCTCTCTCTAATAGCCTGTGGGAGTTGCATTTCTGATACCTGAGGGCTGGAGACAAACCACAAACTGAAAGCAAAGTTTGATGCAACAAAGACCTGTCTCTCCAGGAAAGCTGCGAGCAATCTGTTTCTAATCTACAGTGCAGATCATCACAGGCTGTAACAAAGACGTTACTCTACAAGCATGCTGTGAAGAGACGTCGGCTAAGAACAATCATCCGAAACAAAGACTCTTTCTTCCATTCACCTCCGATGTCTACCCCTTTCCACTCTTCTGTGTTTGTCTGTCTTGTGTGTGTGTGTATGTGTGCATTTGTGTGTATAGAGGGTGAGGGGCATGTTAAGGTGGGGGTTACTTTTGGTTAATGGTTAACTAACTGTGTAAGCTGTGTATTTCATTATAGATCTTGTTATAAATAAACAGTACATAGAACATAGAACATTACAGCGCAGTGCAGGCCCTTCGGCCCTCGATGTTGCGCCGGCCTGTGAAACCACTCCAAAGCCCATTAACACTATTCCATTATCATCCATATGTCTATCCAATGACTATTTGAATCCCCTTAGTGTTGGCGAGTCCACTACTGTTGCAGGCAGGGCATTCCACACCCTTACTACTCTCTGAGTAAAGAACCTACCTCTGACATCTCTCTTATATCTATCTCCCCTCAATTTAAAGGTATGTCCCCTCGTGCTAGACATCACCATCTGAGGAAAAAGGCTCTCACTGTCCACCCTATCCAATCCTCTGATCATCTTGTATGCCTCAATTAAGTCACCTCTTAACCTTCTTCTCTCTGATGAAAACAGCCTCAAGTCCCTTAGCCTTTCCTCATAAGATCTTCCCTCCATACCAGGCAACATTCTGGTAAATCTCCTCTGCACCCTTTCCAATGCTTCCACATCCTTCCTATAATGCGGCGACCAGAATTGCACGCAATACTCCAAATGCGGCCACACCAGAGTTTTGTACAGCTGCAACATGACCTCATGGCTCTGAAACTCAATCCCTCTACCAATAAAAGCTAACACACCGTACCCCTTCTTAACAACCCTCTCAACCTGGGTGGCAACTTTCAGGGACCTATGTACATGGACACCGAGATCTCTCTGCTCATCCACACTGCCAAGAATCTTACCATTAGCCCAGTACTCTGTCTTCCTGTTATTCCTTCCAAAATGAATCACCTCACATTTTTCTGCATTAAACTCCATTTGCCACCTCTCAGCTCAGCGCTGCAGCTTATTTAAGTCCCTCTGTAACATCCTTCCGCACTGTCCACAACTCCACCGACTTTTGTGTCATCTGCAAATTTACTCACCCATCCTTCTACGCCCTCCTCCAGATCATTTATAAAAATTACAAACGGCAGTGGCCCCAAAACAGATCCTTGTGGTACACCACTAGTAACTGGACTCCAGTCTGAACATTTCCCATCAACCACCACTCTTTGTCTTCTTCCAGCTAGCCAATTTCTGATCCAAACTGCTAAATCACCCTGAACCCCATGCCTCCGTATTTTCTGCTGTAGCCTACCGTGGGGAACCTTATCAAACGCTTTACTGAAATCCATATACACCACATCAACTGCTTTACCCTCATCCACCTGTTTGGTCACCTTCTCAAAGAACTCAATAAGGTTTGTGAGGATGACCTACCCTTCACAAAACCATGCTGACTCTCTCTAATCAAATTATTCCTTTCCAGATGATTATACATCCTATCTCTTATAAACCTTTCCAAGATTTTGCCCACAACAGAAATCAGGCTCACTGGTCTATAGTTACCGGGGTTGTCTCTACTCCCCTTCTTGAACAAGGGGACAGCATTTGCTATCCTCCAGTCTTCTGGCACTATTCCTGTAGACAAAGATGACTTAAAGATCAAAGCCAAAGGCTCAACAATCTCCTCCCTGGCTTCCCAGAGAATCCTAGGATAAATCCCACCTGGCCCAGGGGACTTGTCTATTTTCACACTTTCCAGAATTGCTAACACCTCCTCCTTATGAACCTCAAGCCCTTCTAGTCTAGTAGTCTGAATCTCAGTATTCTCCTCGACAACATTGTCTTTTTCCTGTGTGAATACTGATGAAAAATATTCATTTAGCAACTCTCCTATCTCCTCGGACTCCAAGCACAACTTCCCACTACTGTCCTTGACTGGCCCTACTCTTACCCTCATCATTTGTTTATTTCTGACATATCTGTAGAAAGCTTTAGGGTTATCCTTGATCCTACCTGCCAAAGACTTCTCATGTCCCCTCCTGGCTCTTCTTAGCTCTCTCTTTAGGTCCTTCCTAGCTAACTTGTAACTCTCGAGCGCCCTAACTGAACCTTCATTTCTCATCTTTACATCAGCCTCCTTCTTCTTCTTGACAAGTGTTTCGACTGCTTTCGTAAACCACGGTTCCCTTGCTCGACCACTTCCTCCCTGCCTGACAGGTATATACTGACAGTAATTGTGTTTACCTTTACAAACCTGGTGACTGCATTTATTGGACCACCATGGGCCAAAGACTTCGGGATTTTTAATAAGAATTATTGGTTAATTCACTTGTGTTGTGACTCCGGGTCAAGTGGGGCTGTAATTGACCGCGCACTAGGTGGGGTTTAATTATAATGTTTTATAATTAAAACATTTCAAATAGTGCTTTATAGAGGTCCGTTGCCCAGCAATACTTTGGCCTGGTAATGGCCTGACGTTGAGATGAGTGGTCGGGGAGCATTTCAAAAGCCAAATGTAAGAGATTGCTGCAGGTCCTGTTAAATTGATCTGCAGTGCCTGTTTTCAATATCACAACAGGTTTCCCGGATGTCAGGATTCAGGGGCGAAATTCTCCCCCAACGGCGCGATGTCCGCCGACTGGCGCCCATAACGGCGCCAATCAGACGGGCATCGCGCCGCCCCAAAGGTGCGGAATGCTCCGCATCTTTGGGGGCCGAGCCCCGACATTGATTTCCACCCCGCCAGCTGGCGGAAACGGCGTTTGTAGCCCCGCCAGCTGGCGCGGAAATGACATCACCGGGCGGCGCATGCGTGGGAGTGTCAGCGGCCGCTGACAGTTTCCCGCGCATGCGCAGTGGGGAGAGTCTCTTCCGCCTCCGCCATGGTGGAGGCCGTTGCGGAGGCGGAAGGGAAAGAGTGCCCCCACGACACAGGCCCGCCCGTGGATCGGTGGGCCCCGATTGCGGGCCAGGCCACCGTGGGGGCACCCCCCGGGGTCAGATCGCCCCGCGCCCCCCCCCAGGACCCCGGAGCCCGCCCACGCGGCCTTGCCCCGCCGGTAAATACCTACTTTAATTTACGCCGGCGGGACAGGCAACTTCTCGGCGGGACTTCGGCCCATCCGGGCCGGAGAATTGAACGGGGGGGCCCGCCAACCGGCGCGGCCCGATTCCCGCCCCCGCCCAATCTCTGGTACTGGAGACTTCGGCAACTGGCGGGGGCGGGATTCACGGCGGCCAACGGCCATTCTCCAACCCGCTGGGGGGCCGGAGAATGACGCCCCAGATTCTCACAGATTCGGGCTGTGGAGCATCATCGGTTTGGTGGTGGTGGTGGTGGGGGGGGGGGGGGGGGGGCGGGGGCGGACTTGAATTGTTGGGGAGGGTGGGACAATGTTGACGGGGTATATCATACATCACAGGGCATCAGCAGATCAACAGGGGCTGTTTCGGAGATAAGCTTGGTGGGCCAGAGAGGAAACATTCCTGCTGCTCTTGGCCCACAAGAAATGCAATAAAACGCTTACCTCAGGAATGCAACCTTTCTCAGCGGGATGTCCACCATGTAGAAATTAAACCTAAAATATTAGTCCAATTGGAAATATGCACCCTCCATAATATATTGGAATATCAAGCCCACCTCCTGAGAATGGCTTGGTTGCCCAGAGACCCACCCACCTTGCGGAGGGGGGGGGGGGTTAGTTTAGTGTCAGTGAATCCATTTTAGCTGCATATGAATGAAAATACTGAAATCAGCTAATAAAGAGTGTTTACATGTATAGCAATGCTCATCAGCTACAATAAATTCTCTCACCGTGATGCAGCACACAGTGGATCCAAATCCATTTAAATTAAAATCTACCTTTATGTGAACTCATTCATGAAGAGAGAATATAATTACATCACTGTTCAGTTTCGAATCTGGGACCGGTGCAGGTAATTGTAGGGTGTCTTAGGTTATATTTACAGATACAAAATGTTGTCCCAGTGACATTATCCAGTTGCAGCAGGATCTTTCAAAGTAAACCCACATTTTATTTTGGCTGATATAATTGTCTTTTCTCCTAAACAGGTTATTCATTATTTGCGTGCTTTGGGAAAAACACTTTCGGATGTGATCTCTGAAAAATGACTCTCTGCCCACAGGCTCCGTAAAACTGTCCTCACTTCTCTGACTGTAGCAATGACAATGCGACACCTCATCCCTAACCGAGCAGACAGTATAAATCAATGCTGTCTCCCTTCCACTCCTTAGCAAATCAGCAATGTTGCTCTGATGCCCACAGTATAATTGGGGTAAGAGATAGGTTTTATGTATGTAAGAGGTCAGAGATACTGCGACGTAAACCACATCCAATTCGGTTATAAGCCAAGGTCTTGAACCTTGCAGTTTCTGTTTCCATGGCAGCAATTGCACTGTGGATACATTACTTAAGGCAGTATCGAGGCCAACAGTGAAGGTGCCCTGTTGAGAACTTGCTATGTAATGGGGTCATTCCATTGATTTGCAGCAATGAATTCTGAGGCATGATAGAATACCAAGAGCTGCTTTATCTCCTGTCCATTTAAAGCAGCAGAATTTGACAATGCAAATATATGTTGAAAGTGCAACACCCATACCACCGAATTCAAATTTCAACAACACAATCATACACTATTAATGAGATTTTCAGCATTAAATCAATAACCTTGTGCAGTTCAACTACCGGCAGGCCCATTAGTGTTCAGTGTGTATGAGACGATGGACAGCACTAACACATGAGGGAATTTGTTACACTGGGAATTTCAATTGGGGAGTTTACTGAAAACTGTTAATTGGATTCCGTTGCTGTTCTGCCTTCTCATGAACGATGTGATTTTTTTTTCTACTCGAGGGGCCCTAAAGTGTTTTAAAATGTTTATCTTTACATTACCTCTTAGATCTCTGACAGTGCCGTGAATTCTGAATTGCCTAATTGAGCAATTTTTAAAAAAGGTTTAAAAAAAAGAGGATTTCAGATCGTGAATTGCGGTACAGGAAAATCTGGTCCGTTTATTATGGGCGAGATGTTGGGCTGTATTCTCTGCTGTCGGCATTCTCCCTTGCGCCGGCAGCACACACATGCCCGAGGCTCACTGCTGACCTTGGAGAACGTTAGTGATCCTTGCAGTGTGGATTACCTCTTTCCCAGCAGTAGTTTGAATCCGATCCCAAGTCAAGGGGATCTCCACGCAGCTAGCAACAGTAGTGTCACAAAGCAGGGTAAGCAGCCAATCACATCAAAGTATTCTCACAAGCCGCAAACTAGGAAATAAAACGGCGAAACCCCTTCACATTTAATTTTTAAGTTTGCCTGAAAGTGAAATTGTTACAGCTGTGAGTTTTCCATGAAGAGAAAATAGGGCAGCACGGTAGCCTTGTGGATAGCACAATTGCTTCACAGCTCCAGGGTCCCAGGTTTGATTCCGGCTTGGGTCATTGTCTGTGCGGAGTCTGCACATCCTCCCCGTGTGTGCGTGGGTTTCCTCCGGGTGCTCCGGTTTCCTCCCACAGTCCAAAGATGTGCAGGTTAGGTGGATTGGCCATGATAAATTGCCCTTAGTGTCCAAAATTGCCCTTAGTGTTGGGTGGGGTTGCTGGGTTATGGGGATAGGGTGGCGGTGTTGACTTTGGGTGGGGTGCTCTTTCCAAGAGCCGGTGCAGACTCGATGGGCCGAGTGGCCTCCTTCTGCACTGTAAATACTATGAAAAAGGTTTGGAAGTGTCCACACTCTGGATTCATACAAACACGATGAGAGGTTGTGAGGGATGTTGACCACACAATCCAAGATGGAGAACTGAAGCCCACTGTTGATGTCAATACCAATCACGTGACATTTCACCAGCAGCGATGTATTCTCTGACACTTAACACCCATCCCCCTCTACTTTCTTAGTGTAATGACAACCGCTTAACATTTTTACAATAGACCCACTTATGCATTATCTTTACACACACAGATACAATTAAATAAATAAGGCAGTCTCTCAGGTGAATGTCTATTTCTTTTAGGTTGTATTTGATATTCTGCAACCTGGCTGTGTGACATCTTGGAAGTTTCCTCTTTTCCTTCAGCAGGTGGTACTTCCGGGGAGGTTTTTCCTGTGTCCATCTCTATACGTGTTGGGAGGTTCTCAGAAACAGAATCTGAACTTGTCTCTGCCTCTGGCCTCTGTTCTGAAGTATCACTGTCGACATTGTCCTGGGGAATTATGTCTTGAGAGGTTTCAGCGATTTCACTTTGTGAAGCTAGTAGCTGGTCAGTATGACATTGTCAAACTCTCTCATCATCCGTCTGTATGCTGTATGATATTGGACCTGTCTCTGCTAGGATCACAGCAGGTTCTCGTTGGTGGTGTTGCTTCTGCCTAGCACTCGCTGTCTTTGATTAAATACTCATTTTATGGAGTTCTGTTCTCTCCCAGCAATCTGTACTTGTTGTTGTTGCTTGACAATCTCTTATAATAATAACAACAATCTTTATTGTCACAAGTAGCCTTACATTAACACTGCAATGAAGTTAATGTGGAACTCCCTGAGTCACCACACTCTGGCACCTGCTCGGGTACATTGGGGGAGAATTCAGAATGTCCAATTCACCTAACAAGCACGTCTTTCATAGATAGTCATAGAATTTACAGTGCAGAAGGAGGCCATTCAGCCCATCGAGTCTGCACCAGCTCTTGGAAAGAGCACCCTGCCCAAGGTCAACACCTCCACCCCACCCCCACATCCCTACAACCCCACAACCCAGCAACCCCACCCAACACTAAGGGCAATTTTGGACACTAAGGGCAATTTATCATGGCCAATCCACCTAACCTGCACATCTTTGGACTGTGGGAGGAAACCGGAGCACCCGGAGGAAACCCACGCACACACGGGGAGGATATGCAGACTCCGCACAGATATTGACCCAAGCCGGAATCGAACCTGGGACCCTGGAGCTGTGAAGCAATTGTGCTATCCACAATGCTACCATGCTGCCCACAAGTCCTTTCGGGACTTGTGGGAGGAAACCGGAGCACCCGGACGAAACCCACGCAGACACGGGGAGAGCGTGCAGACTCCGCACTGACAGTGACCCAAGCCGGGAATCGAACCTGGGACCCTGGCGCTGTGAAGCAACAGTGTTAACCACTGTGCTACCGTGCAATCTCTGAAGTATCATGTGATATTAACAATCAAACTGTGTCCGCAGGTTCCTCCTGAACAGCAGCATTGCTGGTGAACTCTGTGTTGTTGCGTGTACGGTGTTCTGATAAGACATTAAGAATTTGTTTACTCTTCTTGTCAATGTACCCTGGTCCTTCAATGGTCCTTCAATGCCTTGATGGAATGTTCCACTGATTGAGTGTAACATTTGGCTGATCCATGTGTTACAGGATGGTATGGAGCTGACTTGATGTTGTGTACCCCATCTCCCATCAGGTAGTCCTCGAACCCCTTCAAAGTGAACTGAGCACCATTGTCACTTACAACCTGCTCCGATGTTTCACATCATGCATATATTTTGTCGAGCTTCCCAGTGGTCTGTGATGCGTTTTAATGATTACGACTTCCGGCCATTTCGAGTGTGCAGCTACAATGACTGGGAACATGTGACCCTCCTTTGGACCAGCGTAATCGATGCATACTCTCTGCCATGGCTGTGTCAGCCATTCCCACAGATGTAACGGTTGCAATGGTGGAGTGTTTCCTAGTTTTGCACAAGACTGACATTGCCCCAATTTCTCTTCGATTTGATCATCTAATCCTGGTCACCAAAAATAACTGTGAGCCACTTTCTTCATCCTTGCCACACCAGGATGTCCTTCTTGCAGCTGGTCAAGAACTTTACTGTGCAATAATCACTCTGATTCCCTATAATATATAGCATTCATGTGATGTAGGGATTGAGGTCTAGATTTTGACGATGAACATCTGACAGTGTTAGCTTTTGGACTATGTGCATCACCTTCCCCATCACTGGATCAGTTCTTGTGTATATCTGAACTTGAGATGAAGTCACAGGTACATTATCCATCAGTGAGAAATACAGGGTGTTGACAATGTTTTCAAGTTCTTGCTTGACTTGTAACGGCAATCTTGACAAAGTGTCAGCATTTACATGTTGCTCTGACTTATGATGTGATCATCAGGAAATCACGCTACAATTGCCAGACAGGAATGTTCCCTTCCAGTCGGGGAACGCTTCAGCAGTCAAGGGCATTCAGCCTCTGATCTTCAGGTAAGCGTTCTCCAAGGCGGCCTTCAGGACGCGCGACAACGCAGAATCGCCGAGCAGGAACTGATAGCCAAGTTCCGCACACATGAGTACGGCCTCAACCGGGACCTGGGATTCATGTCGTACTACATTCACCCCCCACCACCTGGCCTGGGCTTGCAAAATCCTACCAACTGTCCTGGCTTGACACAATTCACATCTCTTTAACCTGTGATTATCCCTCTCTCCAGTTGCTCTGTCTGGACCTGTAAAGACTTAATTACCTGCAAAGACTCACATCAAAGTATCGTCTTGCATCATTGACTTTGTCTATCTGTGTGTTTGTGGAACCCACCTCTTCACTGACCAGAGGAAGGAGCTACGCTCCAAACAAACCTGTTGGGCTTTAACCTGGTGTTGTAAGACTTCTTACTGGGCTCTGACTTATGATATTGGTATCATAAGAACATAAGACCATAAGAACTAGGAGCAGGAGTAGGCCATCTGGCCCCTCGAGCCTGCTCCGCCATTCAATGAGATCATGGCTGATCTTTTGTGGACTCAGTTGCTCTGTCTGGAACTGTAAAGACTTAATTACCTGCAAAGACTCACATCAAAGTATCGTCTTGCATCATTAACTTTGTCTATCTCTGTGTTTGTGGAACCCACCTCTTCACTGACCAGAGGAAGGAGCTACGCTCCAAACAAACCTGTTGGGCTTTAACCTGGTGTTGTAAGACTTCTTACTGGGCTCTGACTTATGATATTGGTATCGTGTGTGTGTGCCGACAATATCAAAGACCATCTTTGTTACCGACTAGCTGCTAAAGAGGGAATACCTTTATATGGCCCAAAGATTGTCATCAATGGTCGATGATCTGTTAAAACAGTAAATTGACACCCATAAAGATCGTGGCGGAACGTTCTTACCTCAAATATGATGCTCGAAGCCTCTTTTTCTAGCTGAGCTTAATTTGTTTCAGCGCGAGTCAAAGTTCCTCTCCTGAAGGCATTATGTGCGAGACGACTGCACCGATTCCATTAGGTGACGCATCACAAGGAAGTTATAACTTCAGCCTGGGATTGTAGTGAACCAACAGCTCTGAATTCTGTAAGGCATCTTTGACCTCATTGTACGGACTTTCACATACTTCTGACCAGTGCCATACCTGATCTTAGCTCTGTCACATTCTTAGTTCACGGTGCTTCTAAGATAGCTGTCATCTACTTCGGCTCCTTGTGTGAGCCATCTCTATCGATGATGTGGCCCAGATAATTTCTACATGTCTTGAAAAAGTTGCACTTTTCCTGTTTAACTCTGAGATTATGGTTTTGAAGATGCTTCAGAGTAATTTCCAAGTTCTTCAAGTGTTCTTGTTCACTCAAACCTATGAAGAGAGTGTCATCTAAATAACATTGCACCCCATTGAGCCCATTTAGAAGTTGATCCATGGACCTCTGAAAAAGAGCAGGAGCAGATGTTATTCCAAAAGGAAGTCTTCCGTAACCAAACAGACCTTTGTGTGTCATGATAGGGAGCAGCGGCTGTGATTTCGCAGCCACATTAATTTGCAAATTTGCCTGTGATAAGATCAATTTTACTGAATTTCTGTCCCCCACACAGTCCAACAAGTCTTCAATCAATGTCACATTACCGTGTTAATATTTATTTTAAAATCTGTACATATTCTCACTGAGCCATTGGGTTTCAGTACAGGAACTATTGGTGTTGCCCAATCACTCATAGCAACTGGTTCAATGACTCCTATTTGCAGTAGTCTTTCAAGTTCTTCAGTTTTTTGCCTGGTATGGTTCTAGCTTTGAATCATTTGTTGCACAGTTATCCTGATCTTTTGTTGCACTTCAACTCCAGTCATAAGATCAGAAAACATAGGAGCAAAATTAGGCCATTCATCCCATCAAGCATGCCCTGCCATGGCTGATATTTTCTCATCCCCATTCTCCTGCCTTCTCCCCATAACCCCTGATCCCCTTATTAATCAAGAATCTATCTATCTCTGTCTTCAAGACACTTAATGATTTGGCCTCCACATCCTTCTGTGGCAAAGAATTCCACAGATTCACCACCCTCTAGCTGAAGAAATTTCTCATCTCAGTTTTAAAGGATTGGCCCTTCAGTCTGAGTTCTATTTTTTCCTATGAGTGGAAACACCCTCTCCACGCCCACTCTATCCAGGCCTTGCAGTATCCTGTAAGTTTCAATAAGATCCACCCTCATCCTTCGAAACTCCAACGAGTACAGACCCAGAGTCCTCAAACGTTCCTCATACAACAAGCTCTTCATTCCAGGGATCATTCTTGTGAACCTCTCTGGACCCTTTCCAAGGCCAGCACATCCTTCCTTAGATATGGGGCCCAAAGCTCACAATACTCCAAATAGGGTCTGACCAGACCCTTATACAGCCCTCAGAAGTATATCCCTGCTCTTGTATTCTAGCCCTCTCAACACAAATGCTAACATTGCATTTGCCTTCCTAACTGCCTACTGAACCTGCACGTTAGCCTTAAGAGAATCTTTAACTAGGGCTCCTAGGTCCCTTTTGCTTCTGATTTCCTAAGCCTTAAATAGTCTTTGCCACCATTCTTCCTCCCAAATGCATAACCTCACACTTTTCCACATTGTAGTCCATCTGCCACTTCTTTGCCCACTCTCCTAGCCTGTCCAATTCCTTGACATGCCCTTGCAGTTAGAATCAGGTGAATTCACGATGGGCAACAGAGAGATGGCAGACTAGTTGAACAATTACTTTGAATCTGTCTTCACTAAAGAGGACACAAATAACCTTCTGGAAATACTGGGGCACAGAGGGTCCAGCATGAAGGAGGAACTGAAGGAAATCCTTATTAGTCAGGAAATTGTATTGGGGAAAGTGATGGGATTAGAACCCAATAAGTCCCCAGGGCCTGATGCTCTGCATCCCAGAGTATTTAAGGAAGTGGCCTTAAAAATAATGGACGCATTGGTGATAATGTTCCAGTGTTCTATAGACTCTGGATGAGTTCCAATGGATTGGAGGGTAGCTAATGTAACCCCACTTTTGAAAAGGCGGGAGAGAGAAAACGGGGAAATATGGACCAGTTAGTCTGACATCGGTGGTGGGGAAAATGTTGGAGTCAATTATTCAGGATGAAATAACTGAGCCTTTGGAAAGCGGGGGCAGAAGGGGTCCACGTCAGCATGGATTCGCTAAGGGGAAATCATGCTTGACCAACCTTCCGGAATTTTTTAAGGATGTGACCAGTTGAGTGGACAAGGGTGAACCAGTGGATGTTGTGTATCTGGACTTTCAAAAGGCTTTTGACAAGGTCCCACTCAAGAGTTTAGTGACTTGGATCTTCTGGTCCAGCGCTTGGTGATGTTCTGCAGCTGGCGAACAATGCGAGATGCTGTAAAACATGCCACAGGAGGGTGGAAAATCCCACTCATAGGGCAACATCTAGTCTGACCCCTTGGAGCGAGACTTAGATCCCGGCAGCAAGAAAGACAAATATTTACCCTAACGGACAAAATTGATGTTCAGCAATAGTAAAATTACTCTTTCGGGGTCATGAGGCTATTTTGTAGTTAATATGAACTAATCGCTATGAAAAACCCAGTGACAATTCATTCGACAAAGTGTAACCTTTTCAAGGTTTTCTAAAAGGATAGGAGTGCAGGTTCTCATCAGTTCACTGATTTCGAATTGTTGCAATGTGTTGGGCCCTCAATAGTGCCCCCTCTGGAGAAGCAGAGAATCACTGGCAGCAACTCCTGCACCCCCATGTTTCACTTCATGCATGCAGACTCCAGCAGCTGCTGTCAGCTTCAGAGGAGTAACGCTGGCAAATACTAATTTTTCAATATCGTTGCTGCCACAGAATTCAATAGTGCTGAGGAGCCAGGAAAAGCAATACGTTAAACTGTAAAATAATTCTAACTTATACAAAAAAAATTTAAAATGCATTTATGCATGGGACTATGAGAGGCCAGAAAGCCCATCTGGGGTGGGAACATCAAAGAAAGAAATAAAATTCACTCACTATTGATTTTCTACCAAATTGTATCCCTGTGTCCTTTATGTTTATATGATAGATTTATATGATATTTTGTGCCTATACAGAACTTGGACTTGAATTCCTTCCCCGAATTGTATAATTATGATAGTCCTTGCCTGGTATCTTCTACCGCTCAGTTATATACTTATCAACTAGCTTGTTCGCCGCCAGACCAAATTTCCAGGTACCCGGTGAACACATCCCAAGAAGCAAGCCGAGACATCTATGATGTAAAATAACACAAACTAATGCTAATGGCTCTTTCAAAACTGAAATGAATGACTAGAATCAGACAATACGTCCCAAAAAAGACAAATCACTCAGATCACCGATGCACTCACTGACATAACTCATTTGCACTTTTGGGTTCACAAATTACCTGCCTGACAATTATGAGCGATTTCTTTCTTTTTTGGTATGTCACTGGGACTTTTCAGAGAGGATAAGCCAATACCGCCCATTGCTTCTGCACGGATCCAGTGCTGGGCTTTGTTGCTTGCTGCATACGAGTATTCTCTGGAGCACAAACCAGGTACGCAGATAGCAAATGCCGACACACTGAGCCGATTGCCTTTATCGACCAGCCCCATGTCGACCCCCATGACCGGTGAGGTGGTTGCAACCCTAAATTTTATGGACACCTTGCCTGTCACGGCATCACAGATCCGTGAGTGGACCCAGACGGAGCCAGTCCTGTCAAAGGTTCGGCACATAGTCCTGTATGGTGGGCAGCATAGACAGCTCCCAGGCGAGTTGCGGGCATTTTCCTCCAAGCTGTCAGAATTCAGTGTGGAAGACGGCATCCTCTTGTGGGGGACGCGTGTGATTGTCCCGGAAAAAGGCCAGGAGCGGATACTAACAGACTTGCACAATGGAAATCCAGGTGTGACCAAAATGAAAATGTTGACCCGGAGTTATGTCTGGTGGCCAGGCCTCGACACCGACATTGAGAAGGTGGCCCAAAACTGCTCCATTTGCCAGGAGCATCCGAAGCTTCCGCCGGCCGTGCCCCTACATCACTGGGAATGGCCAGGGCGGCCTTGGGCACGCTTGCATGCAGATTTCACAGGCCCTTTTCAAGGATCCATGTTCCTTCTACTAATTGACGCCCAGTCTAAATGGCTGGAGGTGCATAAGATGCAGGGGACAACGTCCTGTGCAACAATTGAAAAGATGCGTTTGTCTTTTAGTACGCATGGCCTCCCCGAGGTGCTGGTCACGGATAACGGCACTCCATTCACGAGTGAGGAGTTTGCGAGGTTCACGAAGATGAACGGCATCCGCCATATCCGCACTGCCCCTTACCACCCGGCTTCAAATGGGTTGGCAGAGCGCGCAGTGCAGACATTCAAAAGAGGCCTAAAGAAGCAGTCTTCCGAATCAATGGACACGAGACTGGCTCGCTTTTTGTTTACGTATAGGACCACCCCCCATGCAGTGACTGGGGTAGCTCCCGCAGAACTCCTAATGGGCCGGAGACTTTGCACCCGCCTTAGTATGGTTTTCCCGGACATAGGCGCAAAAGTACGCCGCACACAAGAACGGCAGGGACAGGGATTTTCTCGGCATCGGCCGATTTGGCAGTTTGTGCCCGATGACAAAGTGTTCGTTCGGAATTTTGCTGGTGGTGCCCAATGGGTTCCTGGTGTAATCTTTCGCCAAACGGGCCCTATATTTTACCAGGTGCAAGCCCAGGGTCGTCTCCAGCGCAAACATGTAGACCACGTTCGGTCCAGAAGACTATCCCCTCAAAAGATTCCCCGCCCCCGGAGCTTATTCCTACAGCCGCAGAGACCAGAGACAAGGGAAGGTAGTCCTCACAATCTTCCACTGGTGCCTCACTCGAAGCCTGCGCAGGTTGTTACGGGACCGAATGGAGATAGAGACGCTGACATGATCAGCAGACTCTGTTTTCCAAAATGTTTCAACAGTCACTGGAGTCAGGGAAAGTACCAGAGGATTGGAAAATCGCTGTTGTAACCCCACTGTTCAAGAAGGGAACAAGGAAAAAGATGGAAAATTATAGGCCAATTAGCCTGACCTCGGTTGTTGGCAAGATTCTAGAATCCATTGTTAAGGATGAGATTTCTAAATTCTTGGAAGTGCAGGATCGGATTAGGACAAGTCAGCATGGATTTAGTAAGGGGAGGTCGTGCCTGACAAACCTGTTAGAGTTCTTTGAAGAGACAACAAATAGGTTAGACCAAGGAGAGCCAATGGATGTTATCTATCTTGACTTCCAAAAGGCCTTTGATAAGGTGCCTCACGGGAGACTGCTGAGTAAAGTAAGGCCCCATGGTATTCGAGGCAAGGTACTAACATGGATTGACGATTGGCTGTCAGGCAGAAGGCAGAGAGTTGGGATAAAAGGTTCTTTTTCGGAATGGCAACCGGTGACGAGTGGTGTCCCGCAGGGTTCAGTGTTGGGGCCACAGCTGTTCTCTTTATATATTAACGATCTAGATAACGGGACTGGGGGCATTCTGGCTAAGTTTGCCGATGATACAAAGATAGGTGGAGGGGCAGGTAGTATGGAGGAGGTGGGGAGGCTGCAGAAAGATTTAGACAGTTTAGGAGAGTGGTCCAAGAAATGGCTGATGAAATTCAACGTGGGCAAGTGCGAGGTCTTGCACTTTGGAAAAAAGAATAGAGGCGTGGACTATTTTCTAAACGGTGACAAAATTCATAATGCTGAAGTGCAAAGGGACTTGGGAGTCCTAGTCCAGGATTCTCTAAAGGTAAACTTACAGGTTGAGTCCGTAATTAAGAAAGCAAATGCAATGTTGTCATTCATCTCAAGAGGCTTGGAATATAAAAGCAGGGATGTACTTCTGAAGCTTTATAAAGCATTAGTTAGGCCCCATTTAGAATACTGTGAGCAATTTTGGGCCCCGCACCTCAGGAAGGATATACTGGCACTGGAGCGGGTCCAGCGGAGATTCACACGGATGATCCCAGGAATGGTAGGCCTAACATATGATGAACGTCTGAGGATCCTGGGATTATATTCATTGGAGTTTAGGAGGTTGAGGGGCGATCTAATAGAAACTTACAAGATAATGAATGGCTTAGATAGGGTGGATGTAGGGAAGTTGTTTCCATTAGCAGGGGAGACTAGGACCCGGGGGCACAGCCTTAGAATAAAAGGGAGTCACTTTAGAACAGAGATGAGGAGAAATTTCTTCAGCCAGAGAGTGGTGGGTATGTGGAATTCATTGCCACAGAGGGCGGTGGAGGCCGGGACGTTGAGTGTCTTTAAGACAGAAGTTGATAAATTCTTGATTTCTCGAGGAATTAAGGGCTATGGAGAGAGAGCGGGTAAATGGAGTTGAAATCAGCCATGATTGAATGGTGGAGTGGACTCGATGGGCCGAATGGCCTTACTTCCACTCCTATGTCTTATGGTCTGATGGTCTTATGGACTCTGACTCCGCGATGGAGACACAGGATGCATCAGAGGGGGAATCCTCGGGTCCACGGGCCGTGGATGTACAACCGTCGCGCCGTTCATCACAGAAGCGCCGGTCTCCGTCTCGTTACACGCTGCCTGATCCAGCGCCGCGTGCAAATGGTGTCCGGCCTGCGGCCAAACGAGTCCGACGCCTTCCTTCGCCAGGGTCTTCGGTGGATTCCTTGGACTTTGGGGGGGAGGGATGTTATAACCTGCCTACTTACCATTGGCTGGGGACTAATGACAATCCCACAATCCTGTGGGAGTATGAGCTTCCCCAATGAGGGGGGCGGAGAAACCATTAGTTTTTAAAAAAAATATATTTTATTGAAATTTTTTTTCCCAAACAACAATTTTTCCCTCTTACAAAACAAACGCAACAGTAACAATACAGAAATTTTTAACAATACACAAGTAACAAAACCCCATTATTTATTGACCTAAATTAAACTAACCCCCCCCCTCCCCCCTCCCCCCCCCCCTCCCCCTGGGTTGCTGCTGCTGGTCATCTGTCTTCCCTCTAACGTTCCCCTAGGTAGTCGAGGAATGGCTGCCACCGCTTGGTGAACCCTTGAGCCGATCCTCTCAGGGCAAACTTTATCTGCTCCAGTTTAATGAACCCCGCCATATAATTTACCCAGGCCTCCAGTCCGGGGGGTTTCGCCTCCTTCCACATGAGTAGGATCCTGCGCCGGGCTACTAGGGACGCAAAGGCCACAACGTCGGCCTCTTTCGCCTCCTGCACTCCCGGCTCTTCCGCAACTCCAAATAGAGCTAACCCCCAGCCTGGTTTGACCCGGGCCTTCACCACCTTAGAAATCACTCCCGTCACTCCCTTCCAATACCCTTCCAGTGCCGGGCACACCCAAAACATATGTGCGTGGTTTGCCGGGCTCCCGCCACACCTCCCACATTTGTCCTCCACTCCAAAGAACCTGCTCAATCTTGCTCCCGTTATGTGTGCTCTATGTAGCACCTTAAATTGAATCAGGCTAAGCCTGGCGCATGAGGAAGAGGAATTTACCCTGCTTAGGGCATCAGCCCACATACCCTCCTCTATCTCCTCCCCTAATTCTTCTTCCCACTTTCCTTTTAGTTCGCCCACCGACTCCTCCCCCTCTTCCCTCATCTCTCGATAAATCTCTGACACCTTGCCCTCTCCGACCCACACTCCTGAGAGCACCCTGTCCTGTATCCCCTGTGTCGGGAGCAACGGAAATTCCCTCACCTGTTGTCTAGTAAACGCCCTCATCTGCATATATCTCAAGAAATTTCCCCGGGGCAACTTATACTTTTCCTCCAATGCTCCCAAGCTCGCAAAAGTCCCATCTATAAATAAATCTCCCACCCTCCTAATTCCCAACTGGTACCAGCTCTGAAATCCTCCATCCATTCTTCCTGGGGCGAACCTATGGTTGTTCCTGATAGGGGACCCCACCAGGGCTCCCCGCACCCCTCTCTGTCGCCTCCACTATCCCCAGATATTCAGTGTTGCCGCCACCACCGGGTTCGTGGTAAACTTTTTAGGTGAGAACGGGGAGAAACCATTAGTAAACTCCTAGTATAAATAAAGCTGGCCAGTTCAGGAACCAGCAGGAAGAAGTATGCAGCAAGGGAAGTTACTGCTACTGTTATATATATATATATGTTATTGTAAATAAATGTTATTACTTTGTATCCTTAAAACTCGTGCTGGATTCTTCATGGCCCTCACAAAAGTAATATAAAGCATTGTAGAAAACAAATTATTAAATTGCAAGAAGTTCTAATTTTGCCACGTTGAAGCCATTCAGTGTGGTAGATAATAGAGGTTCTACAGGGCAGTCATTGGGTCAAATCTGAAAATAAGATAACAATACTATTACAAAATCCAGCCTGATTACATCTATATGTGGGGACGTTCTGATAAATCTGCTGCAAAGGAAAATTGTTAGTCATTCTCTGAGTACTAGGTAGCACAGTGCTTGTCGAAGGTCAAACATTTCAATCCCAGAATATTGATGCAGGAGTTCCTTCGGGTAGTGACATAGGCCCAACCTCTTTAGCTGCTTCATCAATGACCTTCTCACCATCATCAGGTCATAAGTGGAGATGTTTGTTGATGATTGCACAATGTTCAGCACCATTCACGACTCCTCAGATACTGATGTAGTTTGTGTCGATATGCAGCATGACCTGGACACCATTCAGGCTCGGATTTTCTCAAAGACTTGATTTTCACTGCCATCTCAGCCTTTCCATTCAACTGGAGTTCGTTCACAGGTGATGGACACTGCTAAATTTCCCATTCCTTTGTGAAGCAGCTGAATTCTTAACTCATGAACTGAGTGCCATTGTCACTCTTCACAATGCCGTAACAACTGACTTGTGCTTTCAGGCATTCTACTATTTCTCCTGTTGTCGTTGAAGTCAGCTGGTCTAACTCCCAGCAGTCAGAAAGGTAGTCTAAAGTGACGAGGTACTGGCTGATGTGGTCTTTAATTTCATTGCACAGTTTTAGGCCATTAGATCAGTTGCCTTGGCTTTCTCAGACTCAATTAAGTTTCTTGATGGCTTGTATCGATGCATTTCAGTATTTCTCCTCCCATCTCCTCAGGGGTGATGACTCTATTTTCTTTGTACATAATGCAATCATGGGCTGTCAATTCATCTTGCTATGTCCAATATTCTCTTGTGACCAGGAGTGTGGCCTTAATGCTCTAAGGCCACCCTTTCATCATTACTTCTTGTAGCCCTTGGCAGGTTGCATTTTGTTGGGCACTTTGCTTGATTTGAGCAAAGCACTCATGTGCCACATTCAATGGGATGAATTTTCCGTATTTTTGACTTAGCGTCAACGTGTGTGGGAAAACCGCGGAGGAGCCAGGCGGCTGCACTGCCAGCTTTTCCCGACATGTTTTTTGACACTCAGTCAAAATCAAACCAAACCAGAAGGTGGGTCACATGTTGCCATGGTGATGTGCCGAGCTCATTCAGAGCCTGCCCTGCCAGCAACTTCGGCTGGGTGGTCCTGAGGTACAAAATAAATAAAATCAGAAAAATGAAGGTCCCCATGGAAACAGAACGAGAAGGCAGTGCCCGAGCAATGGGGAGGCGCAATCCCGCAGATGTCAAAGCCGTTTTGGAACTCCCACTGGATTCTCCGCCCAATCCGCCATTCCAAACCACAAACGCGGGGCAGGAAATGTCCCAATGCCTCTGATGGGTTGAGGATCTCCAGGTCAAGCTGAGATGCTGCTTCACGTTGAATCTCGAAGATTTCACTTTTATTTCAGCACCTTCATGGAGTCGACTGCTCTCGTTAGAACATCAGTGATGTACACCAGCTGCCCTTTCAGTGATGTACACCAGCTTCTCTTGCTTCGATGTCACGTCCAGATGATATCTCTGTGAACTAAATAACACTTGTTTGCAAACATTTTTTACAGCAGATGGTGGAGTCATAGAATACAGAGTTCCCATCGAGTCTGCACTGGCAAAACCCCACTAAATCTACACGAATCTCACTTTCCTGCCCGTAGCCTTGAATGTTATGACATTTCAAGTGTTCATCCATATACTCTTCAAAGGTTGTGTGGTTTTCTGCCTCTACTATCCTCCCATGCAGTGCATTCCAGACTCCCACCATCCTCAGGGTGAAAGCATTTCTCCTCAAATCCCCTCTGAACTCCCCCCCCCCTTTGCCAGCCCCCTGGCCCTCAGAGGCTGGATAGGCCCAGGTTGTTTTCTGAAGAGCAGGGAAGGCTGTTTGAGGGGTATATGTTCATGAAGTATGTGGACAAGGGGGATAGGAAGCCATTATTTCCCCCTTAGTTGAAGGATAAATAAAAAGGGGGCATAATTTTAAGGTGACAGCATTTGTTATCCCGAGACCGCCATCCACCAGTGCCCCTTGGTACTGTCTGCCAGCCAGCCAGCTGACTATCATTGCCCTTGCTGAAATGGTGCAGTCCGATAACGGGCACACAAGGGACAGAGCTCCTTGAGATCTTCCTGCAAGGCCATCTACAGACTTCTCCACTGAAATGTGGCAACCTCGCAACAGTCAAGCTGGAATGACAGGGTTCCTATTGAATGGAAGCAGCGGGACAGGCTAAGGTACATGAAAGACAGGTAGAAAAGGGATGCACAAGGATGATTAGTTGATGTTTATGTACAATATAGAATGATGTGATTTTTAAATTCAGCTTGCATTGTTTACTTTATGTTGGTCTTTGTTTTAGATTGGTGGTCAAGCAGATGGAGTAATGCTCAATAACCGAGGGAAGGTAAGGTGTGAGACTGTTGGCGGATGAGGAATTGGGGCTGTATTTGCTGTTATTGCAGTTCACGGTGTCGGTGACGGACAGCCTGCCCAGAAAGCAGCTGTGTTGGTTACGTCCTCTTTTCCTTGACGACTGACCTACGGGGCTGCTCCAGAGCAGGCCAAGGTTGTTTCAGAGACCCCAATGACCTGCTCTTTCACATTTCATTTGGAAGCCTGCCTTTCACTGTCTGCACGATGCAGGGCTTGTGCGTCATCCGTCATGAGCCATGCCATCAAAGGATAGCAATTGTCGACCAATCGCCATTCTCTCGTTTGTCATGTCCCTGAATTGTAGCTGACCCAGCAAAATGAAAGTATCATGACCACTGCCAGGATAGCAGGATTTGACTTGAATGATGTGCTGTCTATCACCAACTGCATGAGGAGCGAGCAGAATCCTTTGCATTGTGGTACATCTCTGAGAGTTGCATCCACAGAACAGCGTGCATGCAGCCAATGGTACCTTGCAGCATGGAGAGGTTGCAGTGGGGCCTGTAGGAAGCGGTATTTCAATGATAATTCCATTAGTGAAGCGGAGACATCTGATACTCTTGTCAATTGCTGAAGATCAGGTAAGTGACGTGCTCCATGAACACCCTGGGAAGGCATGCTCACTTCCTGAGAGATATTAATCCACTCCTCCTCCCTCTTCAGGAAATTTTGTTCTACTCTGTGTCTCTCCTGTTCATCCTGCCAGCCGTGCTGTAGTAAAAGAACAAAGAACAATACAGCACAGGAACAGGCCCTTCGGCCCTCCAAGCCTGTACTGGTGATGATACCACCCTTGGCCAAAATCCTCAGCACTTCCTTGTGCCGTATCCCTCTATACCCATCCTATTCATGTATTTGTTGAGATGCCTTTTGAATGGCGTTAATGTATCTGCTTCCACAGCCTCCACTAATAACGTTGCAGGCACTCATCACCCTCTGCGTAAAAAATCTGCCTCGCATATCTCCTCTAAACCTTGCCCCACGGACCTTAAACCTATGCCCCCTGGTGACTGACCCCTCCACCCTGGGAAAGAGTGCCTGCCCATCCACTCTATCCATGCCCCTCATAATCTTGTAGACCTCTATGAGGTCACCCTTCAACCTCCGTCGTTCTAATGAAAACAGTCCGAGTCTATTCAGCCTCTCCGCATAGCTAACACCCTCCAGACCAGGCAGCATCCTGGTAAACCTCCTGTGCACCCTCACCAAAGCCTCCACATCCTTCTGGTAGTGTGGCGACCAGAATTCAACTGCCATACCACACCCTGTAGATATTAACAACTTTGAACAGCTCAAGAAATCACAAACACTTCTGCAATCACAGCAACAGCCAGTAAAAATCAATTAACAAGTAACCTGAAAGTAGTCGATGCCTTTAAATAGCACAGTTGCTGAATGCATGTTCAGGTTATGCGAGGTTATGAGTTAGCGTTCACTGGAATGTTGAGCTCCAAAATGGCATCACAAGCTGCTTAGCACACATAGTTCGAGTGGATGCTTCCTGTCGGTAAATTGACACCCTCACCCAAATGGCATCTCGCATAACCCGCATGCGAAATGTGTGCATGCACTGTGGATGCCAGCATGGAGACAAAACTCATGGTGCCAAAAAGCTGAGGACATTTACGTTGTCTTAAAACTTATCGTTAGTAAGCACCCAATTGAACCAGCTCACTGTGAGGTCACAAGCAAGACATGTTGTGCAGATGCATTGAAGGTTTCCACTGAAGCATACTACCATGAAGGTATGAAAGAAGGAAAAAGGAAGTACATTTACAAAGCACTTTTCATGGCTACCAGATGTCTCTAAATGCTTCACAGTGTGACAGAAAGTGCCCAAGTAGCAATATGATAGTGACCAGATCATCTGTTTATGTAATTTTCATTGAGGGATAATTATTTGCCAGGATACCGTGGGTAATGCCTCTTTTAGAACAACATAGAACATAGAACATACAGTGCAGAAGGAGGCCATTTGGCCCATCGAGTCTGCACCGACCCACTTAAGCCCTCACTTCCACCCTATCCCCATAACCCCTCCTAACCTTTTTGCTCACTAAGGGCAATTTATCATGGCCAAACCACCTAACATGCACGTCTTTGGACTGTGGGAGGAAACCGGAGCACCCGGAGGAAACCCACGCAGACACGGGGAGGACGTGCAGACTCCGCACAGGCAGTGACCCAGCGAGGAATCGAACCTGGGACCCTGGCGTTGTGAAGCCACAGTGCTAGCCACTTGTGCTACCGTGCTGCCCAAAAATCTTTTCAAAGTAGTGCAATGAGATCTTTCATATTCACCCAAGCAGGCAGATGAGGTATCAGTTTTTACATCTCATTCAAAAGATGGCACCTCCAACAGTGCAGCACTCCCTTGGTGCCGCGGCTGGAAGTCAGTCTTGCTCTTTCTGCTCAAGCTCCGTCGTGGGTGATGTTGAACCCAGAACGTACCTTTGACTTCGAGGTAAGATTGCCACCGACTAAAGCTACAGGTGACACAAAAATCTTTCTTTTGCATTTCTTTGCATTTAGCCCATCAGATACCAAACGTAAAGTGTCTCTTATTAACGCTGGCCAGCCTGCAAAATAAAAATCTGTGGCCAACATTCTCCTATCTTGTTCAGAAAAGAATTTACCAAAACTAGTCTTTAAAAAAATATGGTCCATTCAATTCAGTTCTCTAAAATTTGGACATTTTTGAGTTTAATAACTTCACACGGACTCATTAAATAATTGTAAAGAAAATGTTAAGCATCTTTGTGCAATTTATTTTGCTGGAATACAACACGGCTAAAGCCATTGATTTGTGTTGGCGTTTAACCTTTATTTTACTTAACAATGGTGGTATAATTCTAATCTCCCTTTGTTAGACTTCAGCAGCTTCACAAAACTGTTATTAGGATATTCTATTGTCGAAAGCTTTTCACTCTAGCCTATGGACCTGTGAAGCTCCATGGTAATTATAGTAGAAGCAATTGATTAAATTGGACTGGCTTGATGCAACTTATCCACTGTATCCTCTGCAAAACAAAAATAAACAGAAGAGGAATATTTAGAGCATATTTATTTGCTTCTCTGTAAAACTTACTTCAATCTGATTGTTTACTAACTATGATGCTTCACTTCCAAGCACTATTCTTCCAGGATAATGCCCAATACCTCATCCTGTGACATTCACAAAGTAAGAAAGCCCTTTCTTTCTAACCTCGACCGGCCAATATGGGGTTAACTCCGAGAGCGGAGACAGCCGGACCTGCGACAAACACCTCTACTCAGGCAGTGGGCTGAGTTTGAAAAACAACCCAGGAGCGACGTCACAGGAAAGTGGTAAATTCATTGCTTGCCACGTAACCGCAAATTTGAATGACCTATTCTAAATTACTCTCAGGTTAAAGGGGAAAAGGAAAAATATTCTACAGATTAGAAAAACTAAAAACCATTTGGTAATTAAAAAAAATATATATATCAAAAACGAATTAAATAAAATAGAGATGCAAGGCTAGGCGATGTGTTGTACCTGTATGATGTGGGAACTGATGGACCCCATTGTGGTTCCTAGTGAACACATCTTTAGCGAGTGTTGGTTGCTTGAGGAACTTTGCCTCAGACTTGATGAGCTGGAGTCTGAGCTTCGGATGGTGTGACACATCAGGGAAGGGGAGAGTTACCTGGACGCTGTGTTTCAGCAGGTAGTCAGACCCCTTAGATTAAATACTTTGAATTTGGCCAGTGGTGTGTGACAATGAGTGACTCAGATAGAGGGACCCAAGAGGTAGGGTTGCAGGAGCCTCAGCCCTTGTCCAACAGTTTGGATGAGAGCGGAGACTGTGGGAAGGATGAGAAAAATGACCTCAACACCATTGTACAGGGAGCCACTCAATCAATTATAGAATCATAGAATCTCTACAGTGCAGAAGGAGACCATTCGGCCCATCGAGTCTGCACCAACCCACCTAGGCCAGCTCCCATGCTCTATCGCTGTATCCCCGTAACCCTAGACATTAAGGGGCAATTTTTTCATGGCTAACCCACCTAACCGGCACATCTTTGGGCTGTGAGAGGAAACTGGAGCCCCAGAGGAACCCCACGCAGACACGGATGAATGTGCAAACTCCACACAGTCAATCAAGGCGGGAATTGAACGCATGTCCCTGGTGCTGAGAGACAGCAGTGCTAAAAACTGTGCCATTGTGGGGGGGGGGGGGGGGGGGGAGAACAGAAATGTACTCATAATTGTGGCTTGTATAGTTTTGTCATAGAATCCCTATAGTGAGTCTGCACACCCTATTTAAGTCCATGCCTCCACCCTATCCCCGTAATCCCTTTCTAACCTTTTGGACACTAAGGGGCAATTTAGCATGGCCATTCCACCTAACCTGCACAGCTTTGGACTGTGAGAGGAAACCGGAGCACCCGGAGGAAACCCACGCAGACACGGGGAGAAAGTGCAAACTCCGCACAGACAGTCATCCAAGACCAGAATTGAACCCAGGTCCCTGGCGCTGTGAGGCAGCAGTGCTAACTACTGTGCCACCGGAACATAGACACAGTTCACATGTTATGGGCCAGGGTTCAGAAACTCCAAAGTGTATTACGGAGTTCACCTGCCCTATAACTTTTATGTTGAATTTGGCTAGGATGAACACAAGAGCCTTCACTTCAGGTGTGATTCATCAGACTTCCTCGACACTTTAATCAAAACAAGCTTTATTCTAAGAATGTAGTTAACATTTCTATAAAAATACACAGCAAGAATTTTTATCAATTACAAACATAAAGATACCCCACACAGCTACAGTAATCGATGTATTGTTTGAAAACTTTGAGAATCCAATTAATTTTTTTTCCAATTAAGGGGCAATTTATTGTGGCCAATCCACCTACCCTGCACATCTTTGGGTTGTGGGAGCGAAACCCATGCAAACACGGGGAGAATGTGCAAACTCCCACACGGACAGTGACCCAGAGCCAGGACCAAACCTGGGACCTCGGTGTCGTGAGGCAGCAGCACTAACCACTGCAGTAATCTATGTATAACCCTTAATGAATTCCCCCTAAACTGTTCCAATTCAAAAACAAAATCCCATAAACCAAAAACTCCTTTTTAAGGGGGTGACACAGCACTCTGCATTCTCACTTGAATAAGACTGGCTTCTCCTGAGACTCTGACCCTGTCTCACCAGCAGGTTTAAACCCTTCCGGAAAGCAAACTATATCTAAAGCTGCCACCAAGGTGGTTTAAACTGGAACAGCTATTTAAAATGAAAATAGAGAGGCCAAAACACTTCTTTCTCCTGTCTGAGTCCACAGCAGTCAAATGTGAAAGTGAAAGTAAATATCACAGCCCACAGCTCAGCTCCACCCAAAACATGACATCGCTGAGGCGATATATAAGACAAAATTGTACCTTAAAGGTACACTCCCATGACAGTAACCAGGCTCGAAAGTCCGCAGGCTGTGTTGCCTACCTGGTGCCAGGGTTCAGGATATCTCATCGGGACTGAGAGGAACTTGGAGTGGGAGGGGAGAGATCCAGTTGTCATGGTCCACGTAGGTACAAATGACATAGGTAACAAAAGGACAGAGGTTCTGCTCAGGGAATATGAGCAGCTAGGGGCTCAATTAAAAAGCAGAACCAAAAAGGTACTAATCTCCGGATTACTACCTGAGCCACGAGCTAATTGGCACAGGGCCAATACGATTAAAGAGGTAAATGCGTAGCTCAAAGTTTGGTGTGGGAGAAATGGTTTTGAATTCATGAGACATTGCCACCAGTACTGGTGAAGGAGGGAGCTGTTCCAATGCGATGGTCTTCACCTGAACAATACTGGTTCCAGAGTCCTGGTAAATTGCCCAATATTTTAGTTCACTTTAAGACTGTGTGGAAAGAATGATTCACTCCCAGGAGTCATTGCATGAAAAAATAGGCATTTGGTATTTCGAAAACAAAGTTTTGTTATAAATACATTATTAGACTTTTAACTTCACACCCAAAAAAGAATAGCTTACAATTACCCCTTAACACAACCATACAAATTTCTCATTAAACAACAAGAAAAGAAACATGCAGCTAACTTATAGTTAGCAGGACATAGAGTAAGACATGCTTTATAAAACAGATTTGGCTCAAGTTGGAACCCCTTCAGACACTGGCTGAATATCTTCAAATAGCTGCTTCAACAAGGTTGTTTCAGCCTCTTCCTTGTCTTCAGACAAGGCTGCTCTGCTTTTAAGTATTATTACTCTTTTGTTTTGAACTATCCTACATGGGAAGAATTGTGGACTCAGAGTCAGGCAGATCAGAACTCAGCTCCTCCCTCTCGCAAAGCATCTCCAGACTCACGGTCTCTCTGCTTTGACCTCATCTCCCCAAATTAACAAATTATCTCTGCAGGCTGAAAAAGTCCCTGAACTCCCCAGGGACCTCCCCAGTCAAACTGCAGTCCATTAACCTAGACTGAAAAAGACATTCCATGTCAATTTCACCTTCTAGTTATGCAAAGAAAAACAGCATCCTTTTTAAAAGCATGATCATTGCAGCCAAACTATATCCCCAAGCTTTTAACTCTTAACTTGTCCCAATATCTAGAAAACAACATTCCTAAAATTCTCCTATCATCACAAATTATGAAATCCATGTTTATGTTCCAAAATATAAATTCTTGACTATGGGTTTGGGCATTACATTGTATTTTAGAACACATTGCAGACTATGTCCTTTGAAATAAACCACCTCCAGTGTCATATGAGGAGGAAATATCAATAATAATATTCCCATGTCTAATGTGACCATTCCTGGGATTGAGGCTCAGGTTGAATCTCCTTTCTTACAGTGTTTGATTTTAGACTTGACCACAGTAACTAAACACCACCCCAATGCTGAAACAATGGAAATTCGGCAACAAAGATGATGCAGACTGTCTATCATTATTGGGTTTTCCTGTGAAATCCTTGATTCTAAACACGGAAGCATAATTTTTCCACACAGTTCCAATCTCTGTACAAGTTCGCTAATGGCATTCAGAATTGGAAATGTCAAATTAGGCATCGCTTTTTTGGATTGCAGACTCCTTTCTGTTGGGTGATGGTATTTCACTTGTTCAGTTGTGACAAACTTAGTGAGGGTAGATTTTTATTCTCTCATTATCTCCAAGAATGCAGTAAGGAAGTGACGTATGAAGGCAAGGTCATTGAAGACATTCCCTCCCTTAGAAATTGGTCATTAATATTTTGGGAGAAAACCTTCAACTCAAAAGGACTTAATCAACGAATTTGAATCCAATTTGTTGAAGCAAATCCTCACAAATGCCAGGTGATGATGATAATTATGCCACTTTGTATGAAAGCATCCCTTATTTTAGCACCAAAACCTGCGATTCTTGCCAGTCACATAGTAACCAGGCAGCGGGCACCGGTCCCCCCATGCCGACACTATAGTTAAGAAAGCCCACCAACGACTCTACTTTCTCAGAAGACTAAGGAAATTTGACATGTCAGCTACGACCCTCACCAACTTCTACAGATGCACCATAGAAAGCATTCTTTCTGGTTGTATCACAGCTTGGTATGGAGCCTGCTCTGCCCAAGACCGCAGGAAACTACAAAAGGTGGTGAATGTAGCCCAGTCCATCACGCAAACCAGCCTCCCATCCATTGACTCTGTCTACAATTCCCGCTGCCTCGGAAAGGCAGCCAGCATAATTAAGGAGACCACTCACCCCGGACATACTTTCTTCCACCTACTTCCATCAAGAAAAAGATACCAAAGTTTGAGGTCACATACCAACCGACTCAAGAACAGCTTCTTCCCTACTGCCATCAGACTTTTGAATGGACCTACCTCGTATTAAGTTGATCTTTTCTCTACACCTTGCTATAACTGTAACATTATATTCTGCAGTCTCTCCTTCCTTCCCTATGTACGGTATGCATTGTTTGTACAGCATGCAAGAAACAATACTTTGCACTGTATACTAATACATGTGACAATAATAAATCAAATCAAATCAAATCAAATCTGAAAGCTAAACCATTGAGCGATGCATGAGTCGCAATTCAGGAGCATTACTAGTATGAGGCCACAAGCGTTTATTTTCCATAATTGACCACTATTTACAGTTGCATTTTATTTACTCAAGTTCTAGCCTTGTCGTTAGCTCTGGAAATCAGACGCGTTTTATTTTCCATAAAAATGTAATGGCAGCAGCCCTGAGCAATCTGTCTCATTGGGATCAGTTGCATGCTGTTGCTTCGGTTGGTGCACTGTTCATAGCTGTTAAATCTGTGAGAGGAAAGGGATACGGGCCAAACTAGAAAAAGCAAAAATATGGGCTAGAGCAGGTGAACAAAAAAGCCGAAATGCAAGAGGAGATTAACAATCTAGAAGGAAATGAAAATCTGTCACAGCATACAGAGATAATAATCTGAGCACGTGAGATATTTTTATCTTAAGTGACCAATTGTACAAACCTGGCTCGAAACAAATATGTGCAAAATCTAAAACTGCAGAAAAAGGTGAATAGAATAGAATCACTATAGTGCAAAAGGAGGTCATTCGGCCATCGAGTCTGCACCGAGCCTTTCAAAGAACACCCTATCCAGGCCCACAATCCACCCTATCCCTGTAACCCTAACCCCACCTAACGTTTTGGACACGAAGGGCAATTTAGCATGGCCAGTTCACCTCACCTTCACATCTTTGGACTGTGGGAGGAAACCGGACACACGGACGAAACCCAAGCAGACACGGGGGAGAATGTACAAACTACACACAGACATGACTCAAGGCGGGAATCAAACCTGGGTCCCTGGCGCTGTGAGGCAGCAATATTAACCACTGTGCCACCCTAAAAGATGCAATGAAAATATTACATTTGCACAACACTTTTTTCAGAAGTTTAAGTTAATAGCTTATTAATCAAACAGAACAGAATGCCAGTTTAACATGCCAACTGGAGGAATAAGCTTTGTCAGCACCATAAGCTGCTGCAGAGCACAAGGTGAGAGGTGGCCATGGTTTTCCGAAGTTTATTGCAAAAGCGGTTAAATTAATAATGAAAATGAAAACACTCAGAAAGCCCTATAAATCTCAACTTACTTCTCAAAGTGGCTACAAAGGAGAAGGGTAACAGCAGGAGAAGGACGGCTGGTTGAGCAACTCCAGCACAATGTTTTGTCACATCAGTCGTAGATTTGGCAGAGAGAGCGAGTCCGCAGCTGCAGGAACCGCCTTGGATAGTTCACCTCAGTACAAGAGCAAGAAATTGGATTTATAATGAATTGCAGACCGTAATATTGCAGCTGTGTATACTTTGCAACTATGTCAATGTTTGGTGTCCCAGATTCAATTATTTTCATCTATTGGTAATGATGCCCAATTAATAGAAGTGCTTCACCTGATTATTAGTGTTTATCTTTACTTTTTCCACTGCTGATACACACAATACAAATCATCGAGCATTATTGTAGAAAGTAATGTGCACATACTCCCTTTAGGCCTATGCCTTCTGTTGGTATGGAAACAGGAATGAGAATAGTCATTTAGTGGAGATGAAACTTGCTTTTAAAACTTGATGATGTCTAATCCGACTTCTGTTTGCATAAAATATGGGGCATTTAAATTCTCCCCCTATTACTCCTCCATTGCGTAATTAGTGGCTCAGCTGTGGAGAAATGCACAAGTGCAATTTTTGGCAATGCCCCAAGTTTCTGCAGCACTTCTGCTGGGGTTACTGTGGGCTTGTGGGAGAATCCTGCAGAAAGCTACCCCCATAGTCCCTCCCATTATCTACTGCTGTGTGGGGGAGGTGAGAAATATAAGTGTGTTGCATTGGGAACTCTAATATTAGCAAGCAACTGATATAAAGTGTAGCTGCAACGACATGATATATGCCTGAGCAACCCTGCTTCAGGGCTTGTGGTGCACTGGGTAGAGTCGCTGCCTCTGAGTTCCGGGTTCGAGTCCCACCCCAGCATTTGATGGCCAAGGAAGGTGTGTTCATAACGCAGTCAAACAGACTGGCTGCGTCAGCCACCAAATCCTTCCAAAACACGGCAATGGCTGGCGGCAAGAGCAGGAGAGGCTCCTGGTAAAGCCACGCTTGATTGGTGTGCCGGCCCTCAAGCTATAAGCCCCCTGGCGACAGACTAATGACCTGTTCCGGGAATTACTAGCTATGGAAACGGACAAAAGTCTGCCTTAGTGCATCACGAGTTGCAGGAAAAGAATCGGAACAGTGCATGACTGGTTGGTACTTACTATTGCACTTGAAGTTTTAATGCAATACAACTCCATTGCAAGATGTTTGATCGATCAAGGAAAGGATATCTCTCTTGCAAAACAAATGCGTTGGCATTGTTGAATCATAATTAAGGAGAATCTGATTATCCTCACGCCAGAGACTGACTTTGGGATGTGCTCCATATGGAGAAATTGTCATTCAGCTAACAACTGTCCATGAGGCAAATGAACAAATACTTGTTCTCAGGCGAAGACATCAATGACCTACTTTTAAAAACATTTATGCATGGATGTGGACGTTACCGGCATTTATTGCCCTTGAGAAGGTGGATGTGAACTATCTTCTTGAGCCACTGCAGTCCATGTGGTGCAGCTACACCCGCAACTCTGTTGGGAAGGGAGTTCCCAGGATTTTGACCCCAGTGATGATGGAGTCATCACACCTGGGCAGGGCTAGAACTGATGTCCTAGGGGGGCTATTTGCTAGAGCGGTTGGGGAGGATTTAAACTAAAATGCCAGGGGGATGGGAACCTACGCACGGAGTCAGAGAAAGAGGGAGCAAGGACAAAAGCAAAAGGTAGAAAAGTGAATTAGAAAAGTGATAGGTAGAGAAACCAAGGACAAAATTCAAACAGGGCAGTAGAGAAAAATATTGGGAGCAAGACATGGTGAAAAAGACAAACTTAAAGGCTCTGTGCCTTAATGCACGGTGTATTTGCAATAAAGTGGATGAACTAATCGCACAGATAGATGTAAATGGGTCTGATATAATTGGGATTACGGAGACATGGCTGCAGGGTGAACAGAGTTGCGAACTGAATGTCCCAGGGTTCTCAGTATTTAGGAAGGACAGGCATAAAAGACAAGGTGGTGGCGTGGCACTGCTGGTTAAAGAGGAAATTAACACAATAGTGAGAAAGGATATTAGTTCTGACAATGTGGAATCTGTATGGATAGAGTTGAGAAATACCAAGGGACAAAAAACATTAGTGGGTGTTATATATAGACCCCCAAAATGCACTGGTGAGGTTGGGAATGGCATTAAACAAGAAATGAGTGATGTATGTAATGAGGGAATATCGGTGATCATGGGTGATTTTAATCTTCACATAGATTGGGCAAATCAAATTAGCCACAATGTCGTAGAGGAGGAATTCCTGGAGTGTATACGGGATGGTTTTCTTGACCAATATGTGGAGGAACCAACTAGAGAGCAGGCCATCTTAGACTGGGTACCGTGTAATGAGAAGGGAATTATTGCCAATCTGGCTGTACGAGACCCTTTGGGGATGAGCGACCATAACATGATGGAATTTTTTATCAAGATGAAGTAGTTGATTCGGAGACGAGGGTGCTGAATCTTAATGAAGGGATCTATGAGGATATGAGGTGTGAGATGGCCTCAATAGATTGGGGAGAGTTACTTAAGGGGATGACAGTGGATAGACAATGGCAAATATTCAAGGAATGAATGGAGGAACTACAGCAACTGTTCATTCCTGTCTGGCACAAAAGCAAAGGGGGGTAAGAGGGCCAATCCATGGCATACAAAGGAAATTAGAAATGGTATCCGATCCGATGTCTTGCTCCCAATATTTCCCTTGGTATCCGATCCAAGGAAGAAGTATACAGATTGGCCAAGAAAAATAATCAGCCTGAGGATTGGAAGCAGTTTAGAATTCAGCAAAGAAGGACAAAGGAATTGATTAAGAAGGGGAAAGTACAGTACGAAAGGAAGCTTGCAGAGAACATAAAGACTGACACAAAGAGTTTCTACAGAAATGTGAAGAGAAGGAGACTGGTAAAGAGAAATGTAGGCCCACTGCAGACAGAAACAGGGGAATGCATAATAAGGGACAAAGAAATGGCTGAGCAATTAAATACATACTTTGGTTCTGTCTTCACAAATGAGGACACAAATCAGATCCCAGAAATGTTGGAGAATGAAAGCTTTAGTGAGAGGGAAGAACTGAGGGAGATCAACTTTAGTAGAGAAATGGTGCTGGGGAAACGGATGGGATTGAAGGCGGATAAATCCCCAGGGCCTGAGAATCTGCATCCCAGAGAGCTGAAGGAGGTGGCTCTGGAAATAGTGGACACATTGGTGGTCACCTTCTGGGATTCTATAGATTCTGGAACTGTCCCTGCAGATTGGAGGGTAGCTCACGTCACTCCGATATTCAAAAAGGGAGGTAGAGAGAAAGCAGGGAATTATAGACCAGTAAGTCTAACATCGGTAGTGGGGAAAATGCTTGAATCCATTATCAAGGGCTTTAAAGCGGAACATTTAGAAAGCAGTGGCAGGATCAGTCAGAGTCAGCATGGATTTATGAAGGGAAAATCATGCTTGACAAATCTGTTAGAATTCTTTGAAGAGGTAGCCAGTACAGTTAACAAGGGGGAGCCAGTCATTGTGGTATATTTGAACTTTCAGAAGGCATTTGACAAAGTCCTGCAAAAGAGATTATTGTGCAAAATTAAAGCGCTTGGGATTGGGGGAAATGTATTGAGGTGGATAGAAAACTGGTTGGCAGAGAGGAAACAAAGAGTCGGGATTAATGGGTCCTTTTCAAATTGACAGGCAGTAACCAGTGGGGTACCACAGGAATCAGTGCTGGGACCCCAGTTATTCACAATATATATTAATGATTTGGATGAGGGAACAAAATGTAACATCTCAAAGTTTGCAGATGACACCAAATTAGGTGGGAGGGTGAATTGTGACGAGGATGCAGGGATCCTACAGCAAGATCTGGACAGGTTGGGCGAGTGGGCAAACCAATGGCAGATGTAGTATAATTTGGATAAGTGTGAGGTTATTCACTTTGGAAGCAAAAACAGGAAGGCAGATTACTACCTGAATGGTTGTAAATTGGGAGAGGGGAGTGTGCAGCGGGACCTGGGTGTCCTTGTGCACCATTCGCTGAAGGTAAGCATGCAGGTGCAGCAGGCGGTAAAGAAGGTTAATGGTATGCCTTCATTGCAAGAGGTTTCGAGTATAGAAGCAGGGATGTGTTGCTGCGATTGTACAGGGCCTTGGTGAGGCCACACTTGAGTATTGTGTGCAGTTTTGGTCTCCTTCTCTGAGGAAGGATGTTCTTGCTCTCGAGGGAGTGCAGCAAAGGTTTACCAGACTGATTCCAGGGATGGTGGGACTGTCATATGAGGAGAGATTGACTAGGTTGGGATTGTTCTCGCTGGAGTTCAGAAGAACGAGGGGGGATCTCATAGAGACGCATAAACTTCTAACAGGACTAGACAGGGTAGATGCAGGGAAGATGTTCCCAATGATGGGTGTGTCCAGAACCAGGGGTCACAGCCTGAGGATTCAGGGTAAACCATTTCAGACAGAGATAAGGAGACATTTCTTCACACAAAGAGTGGTGGGCCTGTGGAATTCATTACCACAGGAAGTAGTTGATGCTAAAACTTTGAATATATTCAAGAGGCGGCTGGATGTAGCACTTGGGGAGAAAGGGATCAAAGGCTATGGGGAGAAAGCAGGATTAGGCTCTTGAGTTGGGTGATCAGCCATGAATGTCGGAGCAGGCTCGAAGGGCCAAAAGGCCTCCTCCTGCTCCAATCTTCTCTGTATCTATGTACCTTGCTTAGTTTAAGGACGGAATTTTGATCACTGGTTCAAATAATGAAGACATGTGAAGAAGCTGGAAGGTATTTTTGCAATGCTGTCAATCTCAGGGTCAAGAAAGAGAAGTGTGAATTTTTAAAATCTTCTGTTCACTATCTTGGAAACATCATCGACAAAGGCGGCCTTCACAAAGAACCTAAGAAGTTGTCGGATATTCTGGATGCTCCACAGCCGCAGGGCGTGACTCAGTTCAGGTCGTTTCTAGGATTATTAATGTACAATGGAAAGTTTGTAGCACACTTATCGTAGATTCATAGAATTTACAGTGTAGAAGGAGCCAATTCGGCCCATCGAGTCTGCACTGGCCCTCTGAAGCCCACATCTCCACCCTATCCCATACCCCAGTAATCCCACCAACGTTTTGGACACTAAGGGTAATTTAGCATGACCAATCCACCTAACCTGCACATCTTTGGACTGTGGGAGGAAACCGGAGCACCCGGAGGAAACCCATGCAGACACGGGGAGAACGTGCAGACTCCGCACAGACAGTGACCCAAGCCGGCAATCGAACCTGGGACCCTGGAGCTGTGAAGCAACAGTGCTAACCACTGTGCTACCGTTTCGCTCAGCAACAAGGCTGAAGCCTGTACTCACGTTGCTTTGTAACAAACAAGCTTGGCTGCGAGGATGCTTACCAAAATGTCAAAATAAATGACAGGAATCGGAGTTATTGGTCCATTGTAACACAAAACTGAGACTGCGGCATGCGCCGCATCACCCTGTGGGGCTAGAGCAGGTGCCTCACATATAATGCCTTCAGGCGAAGAGCAGACAATAGCACTTGCTTCTAGAACGTTGAGACCAACTCTGCTCAACTTGAGAAAGAAGCTCCCAGCATTATTTTTGGTATTCGAAATTTCCACCATTATTTAGTTGATATACTCGATTGACCGACCATCGCCCATTAACGACAATGTTTAGGATGCATGAGGACATCCCTTCGCTTGCTGCTAGTCGAGTGCAACGTTGGGCGTTAATCTTGTCACCACATGATTATAATATCAAATATTGTAGGTCTGAAGAGCACGCAAACGTGGACGCTTTGTCAAGGCGGCCGCTGCAAGATCAATAAGACCAGAAAGATAAGCACGAATCTGATGAACACATCAACGACATATTGTCATAGAATCATAAAATTTACAGTGCAGAAGGAGGCCATTCGGCCCCTCGAGTCTGCACCGGCTCTTGGAAAGAGCACCCTACCCAAGGTCAACACCTCCACCCTATCCCCATAGCCCAGTAACACCACCCAACACTAAGGGCAATTTTGGACACTAAGGGCAATTTATCATAGCAGGTGCAGTTTTGGCTCAATAATTACCAATTTGATCAGATTAGACCCATAGGCTCCCGACAGTGCAGAAGGAGGCCATTCAGCCCATCGAGTCTGCTCCGACTCACTGAAAGAGCCCCACCCAATCCCCATAACCCAGTAACCCCATCTAACATTTTGGATTAACAAAGGACAATTTAAGATGGCCAATCCACCTAACCTGCACATCTTTGGACTGTGGGAGGAAACGGGAGCACCCGGAGGAAACCCACGCTCACACGGGGAGGATGTGCAGACTCCGCACAGACAGTGACCCAAGCCGGAATCGAACCTGGAACCCTGGAGCTGTGAAGCAATTGTGCTAACCACAATGCTACCGTGCTGCCCCTGTCATGATATTCAAACACATACATCATGATAGACACACCAACAGACAAATCAGCACACACAACACCACAACCAATCATAGACAAGGACAGAGACAGTATAAGAGAAGAAACACGACACCTGGTGGCCAGTAGATCTGGAGACCAGGACAAGGACAGGACCTGATTAACATCACACACAGGGAGTCACCACGTGCAGAGTATCAAGACAGAACTGCAAATAACAAGTTGAAATAAAACAGCGTTGTACCAAATACAACCGTGTTGGTTCATCTGTACATCAGAACACCCAACACTACATGGTACAGGAGTGGATCGATACCTGCCGGCAAACCTGCCATCCTGAGATATGGACATCACCAACAAACCGCAGCCGTTGCAAGTTGCTGGGAACCTTGGCACCAATTGGAAGCTTTTCAAGCAGCGATTTGAACTGTACATGCGAGCCAACGAGAAACAGAGTGCCTCGGACGAAACAAAGATTGCGATGCTCCTCACCACCGCAGGTCAGCACACCATCGATGTATTCAACTCACTGGTGTTCGCGGAAGGCGAGAACCAATCCAAGTTTGACACGGTCCTCCTCAAGCTAGACCAGCACTTTAACGTTGAAGTGAATGAAGGTTTTGAAAGGTATATCTTTCAGCAACGCCTGCAAGGTAAGGATGAGCTCTTTCAACCCTTTCTGACGCACCTCCGCATACTCGCGCAGTCCTGCGGTTACGGCACCACCTCAGAGTCCATGATCCGGGACCAGATTGTTTTTGCCGTTGCCTCCAGTGGCCTACGCCAGCAGCTTCTTAAAATTAAAGGCCTGACCTTAGCGTCTGCGGTGGAAGCTTGTGTCCTCCATGAAAATGCAACCAGCCGTTTTGCCCAATTTCAGGCGACCGAATCGGCACGGAGCGGGTCCCTAGCCGTCGAATCGGCAAGCCAGGCTGCCCACGAGGCCGAACGCATCCAGGCAATTGATTATCTCCCGGCCCGCGGCCCGGACGAGGGCGGCCGTTTCCCGCGCTTTTCGCGGTCTCCCACGCTTGTGCGCGCCAAAACCAATGGCAACATCGAGGGACGCACTGTGCAGGCGCGCCCGATGCAAGACCGAACTGCGCATGCGCAGTGGCGTAACGAACGCCGTGACGTCATGACGTGCGGCAACTGTGGAGCTGTACATTTAAAAGGGCAATGTCCTGCTAAAAACCGACAATGCCTACGGTGTGGCAAGATGGGCCACTACGCTGCCTACTGTCGAGCGGTTCAACCGATGGATCCTACACATCTCCGACAACCTCGCAGACACGTCAGGACCGTCCAGCCCGTACATCAGGACATCCAGCCAAATGACACAGATGACCAAGATGCCTTCCGGGTTTCAGTCATTGATGTGAACAGGATCAACACCATCAATCCGGCCGATGAATGGAGTGCCACCCTGACGGTCAACCCGAATTCGTCGCACACCTACTAGGCTGGACTTATGAGACTGTTCACACGTTAATGTTGAAACACTATTGTATTGTAACATGTTACTGTTTTATCATTCCAGATATCATTTGACCGGACCGCACTTCAAAGTTTTTCGTCTTCCTGTTTAGTTATGGTACAACCTCGTTAGCATGACACACCCGACATCGCCCCATGTATATAGTTACGCCACATGCACCTGCTGTAAATATCACGCCCACACTTTTAGATGCACTCACGACACATTCGTATTTATAACCACGTAGGCACATAATTTTGTAAAAAAGGGGGGATGTCATGATATTCAAACACACACATCATGATAGACACACCAACAGACAAATCAGCACACACAACACGACAACCAATCATAGACAAGGACAGAGACAGTATAAGAGAAGAAACACGACACCTGGTGGCCAGTAGATCTGGAGACCAGGACAAGGACAGGACCTGATTAACATCACACACAGGGAGTCACCACATGCAGAGTATCAAGACAGAACTGCAAATAACAAGTTGAAATAAAACAGCGTTGTACCAAATACAACCGTGTTGGTTCATCTGTACATCAGAACACCCAACACTACAGCCCCTACCAGGACTATATTCTATCTGCCTCATGTGGAAAATGTTCCGATGGCGTCTTCTCAGGTACGAAAATTTACCCAAACAGATCGGTGATGGGGAAGGTGTTGGAAATGATTCAAAAAGGCACTCTACCACAAGGACACAGAAAAACTCCAGATCTTAAATCCTATTTCATTGGACATCTTGAGTTGACAGTTCAAAACGGAATATTTGTTAAAAATTAAAAAACAATGTTTCCAATTAAGGGGCAACTTAGCGTGGTCAATCCACATACCCTGCACATCTTTGGGTTGTGGGGGTGAGACTTTTTGCTTTTAGCTGTCACTGCCCTTGTAACATCTGATTTTTAAAAATTTGTGTTTATCATTATTATATTTCTGCCTTGTTTACTTCAATTATCTTATTCAGTTATAATTATCTCATAATTAAATTTCGTGCTTTGATGTTTCAGTAAGACACTTGGGGCAGTTTGTAAAGTTTAATGATAAACATTTATTAACAATGAATAATGTTATAGGTGCAAAACTTTGATACCTTATTAACATTTCAGTGGCTGTGGTCAAGGCAGCAGGCCCCAAGCCAGGGCGCGATGTAGGTGAGATGTCCCACATCGGGTGGCTCCTGCCTAGAATGTGGTAAGAAGACTGAAGTCCGGTCCCAGGGAAATTCTGGAGGAATACAAAAAAGAAGAAAAATAAATGTTAAAGAAACTTGATGAAAGTTTTTTTTTTCTTTTTTTTGAAGGAAGAATTTTTTGTTTTTTCTATAAAGTAAAGGAAAAGATTGAAGAAGGAAGGAAGGGTGAAAACAAAAAGGAAAAATAATAAGTGGTTAAAGGATGCGAAAAGCAGTGTCGAGGAAGGGAGGAAACGCGGGCTCGCCGCTGAATGAGAGGACCAGCAAAAGTGATGACAAGATGGTGGATGCCGGACCTCATGGTGGGGCCGCACTACTTACGGTGGAGAAGATGACCGAGGTGATGGCGGTGGAGCTGGAAAAGCAGTTTGCGAGGCACATGGAGGCTTTGAGGAAGGAGATGGCGGTCGCATTGAAGTCATTGGTGGAGGCGGCAATCGCCCCGGTGAGGGTAGCTGTGGCAAAGACATCGGCCGAGGTGAGAGAGCAGGGCGAGAAGGTGAAGGAAGTGGAGGAGGCCGTGTCACAGCACAGTGACTAGTTCACCTCGATGGAGGACGGGCTGCAGAGGGTGGTGGAGGCCAACAGAGGTCTCCGAGCAAAGCTCGAGGGCTTGGAGAACCGCTCGAGGCGGCACAATCTGAGAATTGTGGGCTTGCTCGAAGGGACAGAGGGCCCAAGGCCAACAGAGTACTTCGCTAAGAAGTTGGTGGAGTTGATGGGGGAGGGTGAGAACCCTTCCCGGTACGAGCTAGACCGAGCACATCGGTCATTTAGGCCGAAGCCCAAAGTGAATGAGCCGCCAAGGGCAATAATTATCTGCTTCCATAAGTACTGAATGAAGGAGAAGGTGTTAAGCTGGGCGAAGCAGCAGCGCGAGGTGCAGTGGGATGGTGCCGGAGTTCGGATCTACCAGGACTTGACGGTGGAGTTGGCAAAAAGCTGAGCAGCGGACGGGTGAGCGAAGGCAGCACTGTACAAAAAGGGGGTGTGATTTGGTATGGTATACCCGGCGAAGCTGACAGTGACGTATGATGCCAAAGACTTTTATTTCGAGACAGCGGAGGCGGCTGAGGCGTTCATGAGGGCAGAAGGCTTGGGACAGACGTGAGGAGCGGAGCTGGAAGATTATCATAGAATTTACAGTGCAGAAGGAGGCCATTCGGCCCATCGAGTCTGCACCGGCTCTTGGAAAGAGCACCCTACCCAAGGTCAACACCTCCACCCTATCCCCATAACCCAGTAACCCCACCCAACACTAAGGGCAATTTTGGACACTAAGGGCAATTTATCGTGGCCAATCCACCTAACCTGCACATCTTTGGACTGTGGGAGGAAACCGGAGCACCCGGAGGAAACCCACGCACACACGGGGAGGATGTGCAGACTCCGCACAGACAGTGACCCAAGCCGGAATCGAACCTGGGACCCTGGAGCTGTGAAGCAATTGTGCTATCCACAATGCTACCGTGCTGCCCCCCAAATTTCTTTTTAATTTTTTATAAGAGTACCCAATTCATTTTTCCAATTAAGGGGCAATTTAGCGCGGCCAATCCACCTACCCTGCACATCTTTGCGTTGTGGGGGCAAAACCCACACAAACACGGGGAGAATGTGCAAACTCAACACGGACAGTGACCCAGAGCTGGGATCGAACCTGGGACCTCAGCGCCGTGAGACAGCAGTGCTATCCACTGCGCCACCATGCTGCCCGTAAAAGGATTCCCAATTTTTTTCTGGTAAGGTACAAACTCTCCCCGTCGGGGAATTGAACCCCGGTCTCTCGCGTGACAAGCGGGTATACTAACCACTATACTAACGAAGAACTTCAAAAGAAGAGAGACTGTGGACTGTGATTGGGGAGCTGGAAAATGTATAAATGCTATAACTTTCTTTTTACTGACGTGTATTGTAATTTACTTCACTTCGCATTGTTACAGAGTCCAAGTTATTGGTTAGGTTGATTGGCATCCTGTGTTGCGACGGTTATATCTCATTTTAGTGATTTGTAAGGGTTGGATTGTTGTTTGTGTTTTATCTTTCTCTGGGACTGGGTGGGAGGGGACGGTATATCTTGGCGGGGGGAGCCACCCGCGCAAGCTAACTAAAGTCGGCTAGTGAACGGAGGTGAGGTGAGAGGAGGGCTGCGGACATTGGAGCCTGGTTGGCAGGTTTCAATGGGCCTACGAGGCGAGCGAGGGTGGGGGAGAAGGGATTGATGCTGGGTAATGTTTTTTTTGAGAGGAAATGTAGGAGGGGGGGGTTTGGAAGGGGAGGAAGGGGTTCAATGTTAATAATGGATAGGGGCGGGTCAGGCTCATGGGGCAGGGCCCGGTGGTATGATGATGGTGGATAAGAAGGGTGGGGGGGAGGGGGTGAGAGACCCCCAATTAGGATAGTCACGTGGAACGTGAGGGGGTTAGGAGGTCCGTCAAGAGGTCAAGGGTGCTTGCGCATCTTAAAAGTTTGAAAGCCGATGTAGCAATGCTGCAGGAGATTCACTTGAGGGTGAAGGACCAGGTAAGACTTAAAAAGGGCTGGGTTAGTTTGGTGTTTCACTCTGGATTTGACGGCAGAGCTCGAGGGGTAGCGGTAATGGTCAGCAAAAGAGTACGCTTCCAGATGGAGAAGGTGGTGGCAGATCAGGGGGGTAGATATGTGATTGGGACAGGGGCGCTGAAGGGGAGGTTAGTGGCGCTGTTAAGTGTATACGGTCCCAATTGGGGCGATGTGGGATTCGCAAAGAAGGTGTTTGGGGCCATCCCTGACTTGGACACACATGAACTGATAGTGGGGGGGGACTGGAACTTGGTGCAGGAGACAAGGTTGGACAGGTCACGGCTGGGCTCGCTGGTCCCATCAATGGGGCGAAGGCGTTGGCTGGGCTAATGGTGGAAATGGGAGGGGTGGACCCTTGGAGGTTTCTGCACCCAAGGGAACGGGAGTACTCGTTTTTCTCAGCAGTCCATAAGGTATACTTGCGGATCGACTTTTTCATGGTGGGGAAGGCATTGCTGGCTGGGGTTAAGGGGTCGGAATACTCAGCAATTGCAGTGTCAGATCACACTCCGCATTGGGTGGATATGGTACTGGAGAAGGGGACAGCGCGGAGGCCGGGGTGGAAATTAGGGGGACCAAGTGTTCTGTGACAAAATTGAAAAGGTAATTGAGGAATATGTAGGTTTCAACTGTACAGTTGAGGTGTCGAAGGCAGTTGTCTGGGAGGCTCTAAAGGCGGTGGTGAGGGGTGAGGTGATTTCATATAAGGCCAGGGTGGACAAAGAGGAGAGGTTGGAGCGGCAGAGGGTAATAGATGAGATGTTGGAGGTGGATAGGAGTTATGCAGAAGATGGGGACTCAGCGAAGCTGGAAAAGAGCAAAGAACTACAGGCGAGCTTTGATCGATTATCTACCAGGAAGGCGATGCACCAATTGAGACGAGCAAGGGGTGCAGTTTAGGAACATGGAAACAAGGCGGGTCTGTTAGCAGGTCAGCTCCAGAGGGAGGCAGCGGTAAGGGAAATTGTTCAGCAGAGGGACAGGGCAGGGAAGTTGGTGGTGGCTCCGGATCTGATTAACAAGATTTTTGAGGAGTTTTATGAGAGGTTGTACAGGTCAGAGCCACCTGGGGGAGACCGTGAGATGCAGGAACTTCTAGATGGGTTGGAGTACCCGAGGTTATGGGAGGGGGACAGGGCTACATTAGAAGGAGCAATCATGGAGCAGGAGATAAAGGTGCGATTGGGAGGATGCAGTCGGGGAAGGTGGCAGGGCCGGATGGGTTTCCGGTGGAATATTATAAAAAATTCCAAGGATAAGCTGGCACCCCTGATGGTGGGGATGTTTGAAGAGGCGATAGGGAAGGGGGTGTTTCCACAAACCTTGGGGCAGCCATCGATTTCCCTGTTGCTAAAAAAAGATAAGGATCCGACTGAGTGTGGGTCGTATAGGCCCATATCACCTCTGAATGTGGGCGCAAAAGTATTGGCGAAGGTGCTGGCGGGTAGGCTGGAGGAGTGCCTCCCGAAGGTGATAGGTGAGGATCAGACGGGGTTCGTGAGAGGGAGGCAGCTCTTTTCAAACGTTAGAAGGGTTTTGAACGTCGTTATGGCACCGGCAGAGGGGAAGGAAACAGAGGTGGTTGTGGCAATGGACGCTGAGAAGGCGTTTGACCGGGTAGAATGGGGGAACTTGATGACAGTTCTGGAGCGGTTTGGGATTGGACCAAGATTTGTGAACTGGGTAAAGGAGCCGAGGGCGAGTGTCCGCACAAACAACATCAGCTCGAGATACTTTTCTCTCCTCCGTGGGACTGGGCAGGATGTCCTATGTCCCCCCTACTGTTTGCACTCGCGATTGAGCCGTTGGCCAGAAGTTTGGGGGTATGGAAAGGAATAGTGCGGGGGGTGGGGGGAATAGAGCATAAGGTGAGCTTATATGCCGATGACTTGCTGTTATACGTGTCGGAACCGAGGGTGTCGATAGGGGGAATATTGGAGCTGCTTCGAGTGCTTGGGTCTTTCTCGGGGTAAAAACTAAATCGAGACAGGAATGAGTATTTTGTGGTGTCTCGGCTGGGGGTGGGGGCAGGGGTGGGGGGGCTGCCATTCCGTAGGGCAGGGACTCACTTTAGGTACCTGGGGGTGCAGGTTGCCCGGGAGTGGGGGGAGCTCCGCAGGTACAACATTTCTAGTTTGGTGGGGAGAGTGAAAGCTGATCTGGCAAGGTGGGATGGTCGCCCTCTGTCACTGACGGGTCGGGTACAGGCGGTTAAAATGAAGGTGTTGCCGCGATTTCTGTTTATTTTTCAATGCCTGCCGATTTTCCTGCCAAAGGCTTTTTTCAGAGAGATTGAGGGAAGGATTACTTTTGGAAGAGGAGAATGCACCACTGGAAGGGATCAACGCAAAGTGGGAGAAAGAGTTGGGAGAGGATATGGAGGAGGGGTTCTGGTGTGAGGTGCTCCGGAGAGTGAATGCCTCCATTTCGTGCACGAGGTTGGGGCTGATACAGCTGAAGGTGGTACACAGAGCAGACCTCACGAGGGCGAGGATGAGCCAATTCTTTGAAGGAGTAGAAGATGTGTGTGAATGTTGCGGGGGGGGCCCCCACTAATCACGTTCGTACGTTTTGGTCCTGTCCAAAACTAGAGGATTACTGGAAGGAGGTTTTTCGGGTAATTTCTAAAGTGGTACACGTGAAACAGGACCCGGTCCCCCAGGAGGCCATATTCGGGGTGTCGGACCAGCCAGGGTTGGAAACGGGTGCGGAGGCAGATGTTGTAGCCTTCGCCTCGTTCATCGCCCGAAGGCGGATCCTGATAGGTTGGAGAGCAACCTCTCCACCCTGTGCCCTGGCGTGGGGGGGGGGGGGGGGGGGGGGGGGGCACCTGTTGGAATTATTGACTCTTGAGAAGGTTAGGTTTGAACTGAGGGGAAGGATGGAGGGGTTCGACAATTCATGGGCATTATTCATTCTGCACTTTCAAGATCTGGATAACATCGAACATTAGTTGGGACGGGTGGGTGGGAGGGTTGAGGGGAGGGGGGCTGTGTGTGTTAATGGCGACTATGGGTGATCCCCAATTCCTTTTTGTCATATGTTTATGTGAACATGCGGGCTAATGTTTGGGGTTTGGTGGGAGGATGGGATCGTTGTTATTGATATGGGGGTTGACATATTTGTCACTGATTATTGTTTATTGTTGGGTGTAAATTTGGGAGAAAATGTGAAAAAGGAGAATAAAAAATATTTGATAAAAAACATTTCAGTGGCTGCATGATATTTCATTTAATAACTACCTCAACTTTTCCAAATTTCTTGCAAAAAGATCTTGGGCAGGATTCTCCGACCCAGCGCCGGGGTCCGCCGATTCTCCGGTGACCGCGGTCGCGCGGTCGGCGCGGCGCCGGGAGCGGCCCCCCTAGCGATTCTCCCCGCGCGATGGGCCGAGTGCCCGCCGAGTTAGGCCGAGTCCCACCAGTGCCATTCTCGGATGGTCCTCCCCGGCGGGACCTCAGCGTTCATGGTGCGGGGGCCGGCCTGGTGGGGGGAGGGGGGATCCGATCCCGGGGGGGGGGGGATCCTCCACGGTGGCCTGGCCCGCGATCGGGGCCTTAGAACGACGGGCGGGCTGATCCCAGTAGGGGCCTATGTTCCTCTGCGCCGGGCCCCTGTAGCTCTCCGCCATGTTGCGTTGGGGCCGGCGCGGAGAACAAAGAACAAAGAACAAAGAAAAATACAGCACAGGAACAGGCCCTAATTACGATAGGGGAAAAGGCGTTGCTTGTCACATTATTGCAGCATCAGCCATGAATGCAGAATCAGGTGTGGCCGACACCCATTAGAGTACTGAAACAGCTGTGTCCCAGCTCTCTGATCTATTCTGTCAATTTCACAATGTTTATTTACGCAAAGTAAAGAGGTTTCAAGTGAATGAAGTTTCTGAATGATTGACATTTAGAACAAAGAACAACAAAGAACAAAGAAAAGTACAGCACAGGAACAGGCCCTTCGGCCCTCCAAGCCCGTGCAGACCATGCTGCCCGACTAAACTACAATCTTCTACACTTCCTGGGTCCTTATCCCTCTATTCCCATCCTATTCATGTATTTGTCAAGATGCCCCTTAAATGTCACTATCGTCCCTGCTTCCACCACCTCCCCCGGCAGCGAGTTCCAGCCACCCACTACCCTCTGTGTAAAAAACCTGCCTCATACATCTCCTCTAAACCTTGCCCCTTGCACCTTAAACCTATGCCCCCTAGTAATTGACCCCTCTACCCTGGGAAAAAGCCTCTGACTATCCACTCTGTCTATGCCCCTCATAATTTTGTAGACCTCTATCAGGTCGCCCTTCAAACTCCGTCGTTCCAGTGAGAACAAACCGAGTTTATTCAACCTCTCCTCATAGCTCATGCCCTCAATACCAGGCAGCATCCTGGTAAATCTCTTCTGCACCCTCTCTAAAGCCTCCACATCCTTCTGGTTGTGTGGCGACCAGAATTGAACACTATACTCCAAGTGTGGCCTAACTAAGGTTCTATACAGCTGCAACATGACTTGCCAATTTTTATACTCAATGCCCCAGCCAATGAAGGCAAGCATGCCTTATGCCCTCTTGACTACCTACTCCACCTGTGTTGCCCTTTCAGTGACCTGTGGACCTGTACACCTAGATCTCTCTGACTGTCAATACTCTTGAGGGTTCTACCATTCACTGTATATTCCCTACCTGCATTCGACCTGCCAAAATTCATTACCTCACATTTGTCCGGATTAAACTCCATCTGCCATCTCTCCACCCATGTCTCCAAATGAAATGAAATGAAATGAAATGAAAATCGCTTATTGTCACAAGTAGGCTTCATATGAAGTTACTGTGAAAAGCCCCTAGTCACCACATTCCGGCACCTGTTCGGGGAGGAATTGAACCGTGTTGCTGGCCTGCCTTGGTCTGCTTTCAAAGCCAGCGACTTAGCCCTGTGCTAAACAGCCCCTATGATCTAAACCCTGCTGTATCCTCTGACAGTCCTCATCGCTATCCGCAATTCCACCAACCTTTGTGTCATCCGCAAACTTATTAATCAGACCAGTTACATTTTCCTCCAAATCATTTATATATACTACAAACAGCAAAGGTCCCAGTACTGATCCCTGTGGAACACCACTGGTCACAGCCCTCCAATTAGAAAAGCACCCTTCCATTGCTACTCTCTGCCTTCTATGACCTAGCCAGTTCTGTATCCATCTTGCCAGCTCACCCCTGATCCCGTGTGACTTCACCTTTTGTACCAGTCTGCCATCAAGGAAGGCAACCCACGCGCATGCGCAAACTCGCGCCTGCCCTGGTGCCCATGCACGGACCCGCAGCGCCCGTTCTGATGCCCGTACCATCAGCTGGAGCAGCGTGAGACTCTCCAGTAGCATGCTGGCCCCCTCCGCGGCGCAGGATCGCTGATCCTAGGGGCCAGATGACGCTGTTGTAAAATGCTCTGGCGTTTACGACGGCGTCAACACTTAGCCCCAGGATCGGAGAATCCCGCCCCTATTTTTTCACTTTAACACTTTAATGATCAATAAAATATCGCCGGAATTCTCCAGCCGTCGGGATTCTCTTTTCCTGCTGGAAACAGTCCCCCGCCTGCCAGTTTCTCAGCAGCATTGGGTGGCTTCAAAGGGAAATCCCATTGGCAAGTGGCGGGAAGAAAGAATCCCTCTAGCAGCAAACAATCCACTGCCGAGAAATATACAGCTGGGGGACCTGAGAATCCAACGCATATCTTGTACGTTAACGCAATGGTTCTGTTATTTTTCTATAAATAGGGGTTGGAGGGGAGTGAGAGTGTGTCGGAGGGGAAGGAGGGAGAGTAGGTGGTGAGGTAAGGGAGGTAGGAGAGGTAGGGGAGAGGAGGGGGTGAAGGAGGGGAGGGAGGTAAGAGAGGGAGGCGATGTGAGGGGGGGGCGGGGGGAGAGGGGGCATGGAGTGTTCAATGTTCAAAAGCAGCAGCTGCCAGGTGATCTTGAATTGCCCTGACATGACCTGGAGGCTGGGCTTGCCCACCTGCACCAGGAGATATGTCTGCATCAGGCTCCATATGATGTCCTTTGCCTGCACCCTCTCAGGTGTTTCTCTGGTTGGCAATCAGTAGCTAGTGGTGTCCCTCAGGAATCAGTGTTGGGCCCACAACTGTTCACAATTTACATAGATGATTTGGAGTTGGGGACCAAGGGCAATGTGTCCAAGTTTGCAGACGACACTAAGATAAGTGGTAAAGCAAAAAGTGCAGAGGATACTGGAAGTCTGCAGAGGGATTTGGATAGGCTAAGTGAATGGGCTAGGGTCTGGCAGATGGAATACAATGTTGACAAATGTGAGGGTATCCATTTTGGTAGGAATAACAGCAAAAGGGATTATTAATTAAATGATAAAATATTAAAACATGCTGCTGTGCAGAGAGACCTGGGTGTGCTAGTGCATGAGTCGCAAAAAGTTGGTTTTCAGGTGCAACAGGTGATTAAGAAGGCAAATGGAATTTTGTCCTTCATTGCTAGAGGGATGGAGTTTAAGACTAGGGAGGTTCTGCTGCAATTGTATAAGGTGTTAGTGAGGCAATACCTGGAGTATTGTGTTCAGTTTTGGCCTCCTTACTTGAGAAAGGACGTACTGGCACTGGAGGGTGTGCAGAGGAGATTCACTAGGTTAATCCCAGAGCTGAAGGGGTTGGATTATGAGGAGAGGTTGAGTAGACTGGGACTGTACTCGTTGGAATTTAGAAGGATGAGGAGGGATCTTACAGAAACATATAAAATTATGAAGGGAATAGATAGGATAGATGCGGGCAGGTTGTTTCCACTGGCGGGTGAAAGCAGAACTAGGGGGCATAGCCTCAAAATAAGGGGAAGTAGATTTAGGACTGAGTTTAGGAGGAACTTCTTCACCCAAATGGTTGTGAATCTATGGAATTCCTTGCCCAGTGAAGCAGTAGAGGCTCCTTCATTAAATGTGTCCAAGATAAAGATAGATAGTTTTTTGAAGAATAAAGGGATTAAGGGTTATGGTGTTCGGGCCGGAAAGTGGAGCTGAATCCACAAAAGATCAGCCATGATCTCATTGAATGGTGGAGCAGGCTCGAGGGGCCAGATGGCCGACTCCTGCTTCTAGTTCTTATGTTCTTATGTTCTAGGTGTGAGTAATTTATTCACACCCTCACTGGTCAGACATGTAGCCTGACTCCGACCCCCTGCCGGGTCGGAGAATCGCCGGGGGCTGGCGTGAATCCCGCCCCCGCCGAATCTCCGGTGCCGCGCCAGTTGGTGGGCCCCCCCCCCCCGCGATTCTCCGGCCTGGATGGGCCGAAGTCCCCGCTGTTATAATGCCTGTCCCGCTGGCGAGGATTAAACCACCTCTCTTACCGGCGGGACAAGGTGGCGTGGGCGGGCTCCGGGGTCCTGGGGGGGGCGCGGGGCGACCTGGCCCCGGGCGGGGTGCCCCCACGGTATGCCTGGCCCGCGATCAGGGCCCACCGATCCGCGGGCGGGCCTGTGCCGTGGGGGCACTCTTTTCCTTCCGCTTTCGCCACGGTCTCCACCATGGCGGAGGCGGAAGAAACTCCCTCCACAGCGCTTGCGCGGGGCTGCCGTGAGTGGCCGCTAACGCTCCCGCGCATGCGCTGCCCGGAGATGTCATTTCTGCGCCAGCTGGCGGGGCACCAAAGGCCTTTTCCGCCAGCTGGCGGGGCGGAAATCAGTCCGGCACGGCCTAGCCCCTCAAGATTAGGACTCGGCCCTCCAAGATGCAGAGGATTCCGCACCCTTGGGGCGGCGCGATGCCGGACTGATTGGCGCCGTTTTTGGCGCCAGTCGGCAGACATCGCGCCGATACTGGAGAATTTCGCTCCAGATTTTGAATCTGCACTGAATTCTGCAATACCTGCCAGAGAGATGGTTCATATTAGCTTACAGGTGGCTTCCATATGCCAACTAAAGCATTAAACTTTACTCGAACATTAGAAGAAACTACTGAGACCGGTTAGGATGAGCATTACATCAGAGATACATTTGAACAGCATAGCTCAATATACATCACAAAATCCAAATGTACTTTTGCTTCGCTTCAGCTGGGAGGACGACATACCACCATCAGCGCCCTTGAAGGAGCCAAGGGCTCCAGCATCGAGGCCATGATCAACCGAAACCATCTCCGATGGGCCGGCCATGTGCTGAGGATGTCAGGGTTCACCCATGAGAGACCAGAAAAATATCTAAAGTTGTTGAAGTCAAAGAAATCCTGAAAAGACAAGGGAAAAACCTGGAACTGGATTCCTTGTTTAAAAAGTGGAGTGGAAGCATTGTTTGAAAGGATAGTCGCAAACCCGGGAGTGCATTCTTCATGCAATCAGCTGATGGAAAGCATTGTTTGAAAGAAGATCTTCAAGTATGTCATGTTGGAGTGGAGTTTGGAAATCCTCACGTGACAATCATCCGGGGGGGGATTGTGAGGGCAATCTGCAGACGATCGGTTGTGTGGCATTGGCTATTTGGTTCAGCGGGGTGTTATTTTTTGAAAACTGTAAACATTTGTGAAGCTAAGGGGGGAGTAAAGGTGTATTGTATTATAATCAAACTTTTCATGTTGAATCTAAAAAAAAAATTCTTGGTGTTAAAACTAATTAGGACTCTGTTCCTCCATGTTTTCCAAAAGAAAGGGAAAATTACGATCTTTTGAGGCAAGGTTTCATCTGAAGTCTTCTCGTCCAACAGTAACACCAATGAGTATTATAACAAAAGCACACCAGACCCATGTTAAAACTCCTATTTATCTGCTCTCGTAACACACCTTAGTTGCAGCATTGAGTTGTTTTTAGTTGACTTTATGTCATTTGATGTTGTTTATATTTTTGAAATTCCATCTCTGCTGCTGAAAACTGATATTAAAATGCCCACATTCTGCTTTGCGAGCCTTTCAGTGTCACTGGAGCACTTTCTAATATTCCACAAGGACCTGTTTGTGGTGAATATAGCACTTTACCAACAAGGGTCAAATTTCTAATCTGGTGAGATATTCAACAGTGATTATGCATTGCTTTGTCACTGTTCCTTCAAAAAAGCACGCCCAAGGACCATTCAGTCAGTAGTTTGAAAGTAAAGTCCCAGGTGCTTTGTTCAGCCCTCATATATATTCTTTGGAAGATTGTTGGAACTGTTTAAATGCTTGCTGTGGCTTTTATTTTCAAAGAGAAGTGACCGTGAGAGCTGAGCGTTAAATGATCAGCATCTATATTTATTGAATTTCAACAAATTCTCCCATCTTTTTCGTGATATTCACCTCAGCCACTGCATATTAAAATGTATTTCTCCCCGTCATAAAACTTAATGTATTTATTACTGTTTTCAAGTTAGATAGGATTCGACGGTGTCACAATAACAATTGTATATCATGCATAACTACTTAAATGTGCACATTTAGATGCATGTGCTAATTATATAGACTAAGTGGGAGGGATTCTCCGACCCCCCGCCGGGTCGGAGAATCGCCGGGGGCTGGCGGGAATCCCGCCCCCGCCGTGTCCCGAAGTCTCTGCCACCAGAGATTCGGTGGGGACGGGAATCGCGCCACGCCAGTCGGCGGGCCCACCCCCGCCGATTCTCCGGCCCGCGATGGGCCGAAGTCCCGCTGCTGGAATGCTTGTCCCGCTGGCGTGAATTAAATCACCTTTTGAACGGCGGGACAAGGCGGCGCGGGTGGGCTCCGGGATCCTGGGGGGGGGGGGGGGGGACGCGGGCCGATCTGGCCCCGGGGGATGCCCCCACGGTGGCCTGGCTCGCGATCGGGGCCCACCGATCCGCGGGCGGGCCTGTGCCATGGGGGCACTCTTTTTCTTCCGCCTTCGCCATGGTCTTCACTATGGCAGAGGCGGAAGAAACCCCCTCCCCTGCGCATGCGCCGACCCGTGTCGCTCGGCAAAGACCTTTCGGCCCCGACTGGCGTGGCGCCAAAGGCCTTTCCCGCCAGCCGGCGGAGCGCAAATGAGTCCGGCGCGGGCCTAGCCCATCAAGGTGAGGGCTTGGCCCCAAAGGTGCGGAGACTTCCACACCTTTGGGACGGCCCGACGCCAGAGTGGTTCACGCCACTCCATTAGGCCGGAACCCCTCGCCCCGCCGGGTAGGGGAGAATCCCGCCCAGTATTTTGAAACAAAAATTAAAATTGCATATTTTAATTGGCAATTTTCCCGATGTAAGCATCTTTCAAATTGGGGTAACATTTAATTTTGTTTGATAAATATGGCCTGCACTAAACAAGAATTTATGATGTCGAATTCAACACGTTAATAAAAAGAAAATGTTTTACGAAAGTAAGCAGAACAATATTGATTCATTTTCGACCTTGTTGTTACATTGCCTGTGTTTATGTATTACAAGACATTACTTTTTGGTAGTTTAACACAAATTAGAAGCACAAATTTGAGATGACAAACATATTTTTGGCTAATTGCTTTTTCAATTGATGTAATCAAGAGTCCCATTTGTCATTAACTCCCCATTTTAATAGTTGCTCACGGCTGATTATTTAAAGCTCATTTCCGCAACATATGACTTTCTTGAATTGATGCGTTTTGCCTTGCGAGCAGAATGTGAGATCAGAGTTGTACCAAACTCAAACCTATGAAAGCTGAGGAACAGCAAAGACTACTGTCCTCAGATGTATCATGGCTGGGATAAAACATTCTCGTTACAAATTTGGGTCTGCCCCAGGAATCCACTGGTGTTGAGCATTAGGTCGTTCTCTTGGACAGCCTAGTTACCTACCTTTTTACAGAATGTTGACTCCCGCTAGCCTGTATCCACCAGCACGTTAGCGAGACCCAAGAATGAAATTGCCCTTAATTGCATCTCCATGTCTTAAGTGCTCACCATTTCTCGGACTGTGTAAATGAGAGGCAAGGAAGACATTGTTTGGTTTGATTTGTAACCTCCATGACAAACATACTGAACAAACAGTGTGATGAAAATCACTGGATGCAATCAGGTTGATTGCTGTTACTTCTCAAAACAATTATGCACAGTGCACGTGCATTTTGACCATCGGCTGCTTTCCCCTTAGGAGCTGGGGTCTGACTGGTGGTGGTTTGGCCTGGGGGTCGCCACACCTCGGGCGAGGGGCAAGGTTGAGAAGGAGGGGTCTTCATGATTTAAAGAAAGAAAAAGGGCCACAGGTTCGATTCCGGCTTGGGTCACTGTCTGTGCGGAGTCTGCACGTTCTCCCCGTGTCTGCGTGGGTTTCCTCCGGGTGCTCCGGTTTCCTCCCACAGTCCAAAGATGTGCAGGTTAGGTGGATTGGCCGTGATAAATTGCCCTTAGTGACCAAAATTGCCCTTAGTGTTGGGTGGGGTTACTGGGTTACAGGGATAGGGTGGAGGTGTGGGGTTAGGTAGGGTGCTCTTTCCAAGAGCCAGTGCAGACTCGATGGGCCGAATGGCTTCCTTCTGCACTGTAAATTCTGTGATTCTATGATTCTACACCAGTCTATTAGGACATCACCTGAGCCCCCCCGCTCCCCCAGATGCTCCGCCCTTGATGGGCCGAGTCCCCAAGGCCGTGGGACAGGTGTGCTCACACTGTTCGAGTGGCGGCTCCAGGCTGGGTCAGTGCCGCCACATTAGGAGGGGAGCTGTTCCGCTGGCAGGGGGGGCTTCGGCGGGGGCTGGGGGGACTCGTGGGAGGTGGTCTGGGGGTGGCAAGGCTGGCTAAAAGGGGGAGGCTTTTGGCCGGCCGGGTCCAGGCGCGGCCGGTGCCATGTTGCATGGCGTGGCCACTTACCCGGCCATTCTGCGGCCGTATCCACAGGTAAAGCCGGGGGCTTTACGCTGCACAGACACTAGCCCCCCACCGGACGGAGGATGGGTGAAGGAGCGGCACCGACTTTCTGGTCGTAAGACCAGACAATTCGTGCAGACGAAGCTGCAGGATTGGAGAATCCAACCCTGTGTTCTCCGTCCAGAACTGTATTGGTGCAAATCAGGAAGCCATTTCCAATCCTTTGCCATGCAAGCTTATTTATGCATTGCGGGGATTGTGAGGAATTCCCGAGGAAATCCCGCTATCAGGCTGCCATTTTGAGCAGACGGCGCGAAACCGCAATGTTTATAAACGTCATCTTTGATTGACAGGTCCCTGCCCATTCAAACAGAGTTAAGTGCTTTCCAATCACCTCCCTACATGGTTGAGTGATTTTGAAGCAGTCAGCTGGAAATTGACAGCACTTCAGCACTTAACTCTGTTTGAAGTGGTCCAGGACCTGTCAATCAAAGATGTTGTTCATAAACATTGTGGTTAGAGCACTTCAGAGGTATTCAACCCTGAAGGAAGATGAATGGACCAAAACTGACAGCTGTGTGTGTGTGTGTGGAAGTGGTCAATCACAGCATAGTAAGGGAAATGAATGAATGGTTTGCAGCTCAAGGATCTGAGGGAGTTTAAACACAATCGACTAGTTTTCTATTTCCAGGAATTGACAGGTGGTGCTTCCTGTGTCTGTGCCAGCAGTTTTTATTTATTCATTTATGGGATGTGGGCATCGCTGGCTAGGCCAGCATTTATTTCCCATCCCTAGTTGCCCTTCAGAAGATGGTGGTGAGTTGCCTTATTGGGTCGCTGCATCCTTGAGGTGTAGGCATACCCACTGTGCTGTTAGGGAAAGAGTTCCAAGATTTTGACCCATCGACAGTGAAGGAATGGTGACATATTTCCAAATCAGGATGGTGGGTGACTTGGTGAGGAACCTCCAGGTGGTGGGGTTCCCAGGTATCTGCTGCTCTTGTCCTTCTAGATGGTATTGGTCGTGGGTTCGGAAGGTGTTGCCGAAGGAACCTTGGTGAGTTCCTGCAGTGCATCTTGTCGGTGGTACACACGGCTGCCACTGTCCATTGGTGGTGAAGGGATTGAATGTTTGGGATTACCATAGAATTTACAGTGCAGAAGGAGGTCATTCGGCCCATCGAGTCTGCACCGGCTCTTTAAACACCGCCACCCTATCCCCATAACCCAGTAACCCCACCCAACACGAAGGGCAATTTTGGACACTCAGGGCAATTTATCATGGCCAATCCACCTAACCTGCACATCTTTAGACTGTGGGAGGAAACCGGAGCACCCGGAGGAAACCCACGCGCACACGGGGAGGATGTGCAGACTCCGCACAGACAGTGACCCAAGCCGGAATCGAACCTGGGGCCCTGGAGCTGTGAAGCAATTGTGCTATCCACAAGGCTACCGTGCTGCAAAACAGGGAAGGGGGAGCAATCAAGCGGGGCTGCTTTGTCCTGGATTGTGTTGAGCTTCTTGAGTGTTGTTGGAGCTGCACTCACCCAGGCAAGTGGAGAGTATTCCTTTACACTCCTGACTTGTGCCTTGTTGATGGTGGACAGGCTTTGTGGGGTCAGGAGGTGAGTTACTTGCCGTAGGATTCCTAGCCTTTGACCTACCCTGGTAGCCACAGTATTAATGTGAGTGGGTCCAATTCAGTTTCTGATCAATGGTAACCCCCAGGGTATTGATTGTGGGGGATTCAGTGATGGTAATGCCATTGAATGTCGCGGGGCGATGGTTAGATCCTCTCTTGTAGGAGATGGTCATTGCCTGGCACTTGTGTGACATGAATGTAACTTGTCAGCCCAAGCCTAGATATTGTCCAGGCCTTGCTGCGTTTGCACGTGGACTGCTTCATTATCTGAGGAGTCGCGAATGGTGCTGAACATTGTGCAGTCATCCGCAAACATCTCCACTTCTGACCTTATGAAGGAAGGGAGGTTATTGATGAATGTATTGCCCAGGTGAGTGTTGAAACATAATTTGTTTTCACTGCCTCTGTCTGCACTGCTCTCTGGCCTCCTGACAGGAATCTCTTTTCTGGGGGGCTCTCTTATTTTGAGTATCTCTGGGGGTGTATCCCTATTTAGGCAGTCTGTAGGGAGGGTCTCCTTATTTAGTGTGTCTTTATGGGTATATCTTTAATTAGGATGCCTGTGGGGGGGGCGGTTCCTGTGAAGGTCTCTTTACTTAGGGGGTCTCTATGGGCGGTCTCTATATTTAGGGGGGTTTCTGAAGGGATCTCTTATTCAGGGGGATTTCTTTATTTAGGGGGTTTTGGGGGGGGGGGGTCTGGTGGGGGTGGGGCAGGCAGGTCTTGCATTGTGGTGGTGAGGGTCGCCCTCAGATGGACGTCGGGGAGTTACCCGCTTGGCCCACCGTGAGGACCACCATGTCAGGGCCACGCTTGTCCGTACCTGTAGTCATTCTCACCCATATGATTCGCGGCCCAGAGGACTGGAGAATGGTGCGGGCCCAGAGAACATGGTGCCCGGCCCACCAGCGTGTCCCGGCGTCGGGGGGGGGGGGGGGGGGGGGGGGCGGGCTGGAGCATCGGAAACCGATGGGTGCATGGTCCGATCCCATTTACTTCCCGCTGCTGGACTCTTCACCTCATTGAATTCAAATTCTCAAACTTTCCCGCTGGGATTTGAATTCACCAGATTACTCGTGCAGAAATACAGCACAGTCGCACAGTTGACTGATTTGGCTGGTGCTATTACGAATTGGAGAATATATGTGGTTTTGTGCATTGCTTTGCTCACCAAGACCTCCCCCTCCGGAACGATAAAGAGAAAACAAGAAAAAGCAAGGGGAAAATTAACATAAGAACATAAGAACTAGGAACAGGAGTAGGCCATCTGGCCCATCGAGCCTGCTCCGCCATTTAATGAGATTGTGGCTGATCTTTGTGGACTCAGCTCCACTTTCCGGCCCGAACACCATATCCCCGAATCCCTTTGTTCTTTAAGAAGGCATGTATCTTTTTCTTAAAAACGTTTAAAGAAGGAGCCTCATCTGCTTCACTGGGCAAGGAATTCCAGAGATTCACAACCCTTTGGGTGAAGAAGTTCCTCCTACACTCCGTCCTAAATCTACCTCCCCTTATTTTGAGGCTATGCCCCCTAGTTCTGCTTTCCCCGACCAGTGGAAACAACCTGCCCGCATCTATCCTATCTATTCCCCTCATAATTTTATATGTCTCAATAAGATCCCCCCGCATCCTTCTAAACTCCAATGAGTACAGTCCCAGTCTACTCAACCTCTCGTCATAATCTAATCCCCTCAACTCTGGGATCAACCAAGTGAATCTCCTCTGCACTCCCTCCGGTGCCAATATGTCCTTTCTCAGGTAAGGAGACCAAAACTGAACACAATACTCCAGATGCGGCCTCACCAACACCCTATACAATTGCAGCATAACCTCACTAGTCTTGAACTCCATCCCTCTAGCAATGAAAGACAAAACTCGATTAGCCTTCTTAATCACCTGTTGCACCTGCACACCAACTTTTTGCGACTCGTGCATCAGCACACCCAGGTCCCTCTGCACAGCAGCATGTTTTAACATCTTACCGTTTAAATAATAATCCATTCTGCTGTTATTCCTCCCAAAATGGATAGCCTCACACTTGGCAACATTGAATTCCATCTGCCAGACCCTAGCCCATTCACCTAACCTATCCAAATCCTTCTGCAGACTTCCGGTATCCTCTGCACTTTTTGCTTTACCACTCATCTTAGTGTCGTCTGCAAACTTTGACACATTGCACTTGGTCCCCAACTCCAAATCGTCTATGTAAATTGTGAACAACTGCGGGCCCAACACTGATCCTTGAGGGACCCCACTAGTTACAGGTTGCCAACCAGAGAAACACCCATTTATCCCCACTCTCTGCTTTCTGTTAGTTAACCAATCCTCTACCCATGCTACCACTTTACCCTCAATGCCATGCATCTTTAGTTTATACAGCAACCTTTTGTGTGGCACCTTGTCAAAATCTTTCTGGAAATCCAGATATACCACATCCATTGGCTCCCCGTTATCTACTGCACTGGTAACGTCCTCCAAAAATTCTACCAAATTAGTCAGACATGACCTACCCTTTGTGAACCCATGCTGCGTCTGCCCAATAGGACAATTTCCCTCCAGGTGCCCCGCTATTTCCTCCTTAATGATAGATTCCAGCATTTTCCCTACAACCGAAGTTAAGCTTACCGGCCTATAATTACCCGCTTTCTGCCTACCTCCTTTTTTAAACAGTGGTGTCACGTTTGCTACTTTCCAATCCTCTGGGACCACCCCAGAGTCTAGTGAATTTTGATAAATTATCACTAATGCGTTTACAATTTCCCTAGCCATCTCTTTTAACACTCTGGGATACATCCCATCAGGGCCAGGAGACTTGTCTACCTTTAGCCCCATTAGCTTGCCCAATACTGCCTCCTTAGTGATTACAATCATCTCAAGGTCCTCACCTATCATATCCTTATTTCCATCAGTCGCTGGCATGTTATTTTTGTCCTCCACTGTGAAGACTGACCCAAAAAACCTGTTCAGCTCCTCAGCCATTTCCCCGTCTCCTATTATTAAATCTCCCTTCTCATCTTCCAAAGGACCAATATTTACCTTAGCCACTCTTTTTTGTCTTATATATTTGTAGAAGCTTTCACTATCTGCTTTTATGTTCTGAGCTAGTTTACTTTCATAGTCTACCTTACTCTTCTTTATGGCTTTTTTAGTAGCTTTCTGGGGCGTCATTCTCCGACCCCCCGCCGGGTCGGAGAATGGCCGTTGGCCGCCGTGAATCCCGCCCCCGCCGAAGTCTCCGAAGGGAGAAAAGTCGGCGGGGCGTTAATGGCGCCGCTGCCGCGGAGAATGTCACGGGTCTGCGCAAGGCAGCCGATTTTCGGCCTGCCGATATTCTCCCTTCCGGATGGGCCGAAGTCCCGTCGACGTGATGACCGTTCACGTCGACGTCAATCAAACCTCCTTTTCATCGGCGTGACCCGGTGCTCCAGGCTCACGCCGACCAGCGAGGAGGTGAGTGACGGCCTGGGGGGTTGGCTCTGGGCAGGAAATGGCGTGGCCGCAGACTGATTGCGTGAGGAGAGGTGTGTCTCGGCTTGTGTGTGTGTGCGGCGGGGGGGGGGGTGGTTAGAGTAGGCTGGGCTCCGGGGGAGTGCCGGGAGGGGGTCCGTGCCGGGGTGGAGGTTGGGGGGGGGTCCGTGCTGGGGTGGAGGTTGGGGGTTGGGGAGGGGGTCCGTGCCGGGGTGGAGGTTGGGGAGGGGGTCCGTGTCGGGGTGGAGGTTGGGGGGGGGGTCCGTGCTGGGGTGGAGGTTGGGGAGGGGGTCCGTGCCGGGGTGGAGGTTGGGGGGGGGTCCGTGCTGGGCTGGAGGTTGGGGAGGGGGTCCGTGCCGGGGTGGAGGTTGGGGAGGGGGTCCGTGCCGGGGTGGAGGTTGGGGGGGGGGTCCGTGCTGGGGTGGAGGTTGGGGGTTGGGGAGGGGGTCCGTGCCGGGGTGGAGGTTGGGGGGGGTCCGTGCTGGGGTGGAGGTTGGGGGTTGGGGAGGGGGTCCGTGCCGGGGTGGAGGTTGGGGGGGGGTCCGTGCTGGGGTGGAGGTTGGGGGTTGGGGAGGGGGTCCGTGCTGGGGTGGAGGTTGGGGGTTGGGGAGGGGGTCCGTGCCGGGGTGGAGGTTGGGGGGGTCCGTGCTGGGGTGGAGGTTGGGGGTTGGGGAGGGGGTCCGTGCCGGGGTGGAGGTTGGGGGGGGGGGGTCGTGCTGGGGTGGAGGTTGGGGGTTGGGGAGGGGGTCCGTGCCGGGGTGGGTGATGGGAGGGCAAATGATTTGGTCCACCTGGCCAGGTGCCAGCCTCCAACAGTTGGACCCATGCGGTCCATGCCACCTGGCTGGGGGGAGGAGGGGATATGGGCAATGATGACATGTCGTCGTTCCCCTCCCCCCCACCAGGCCGTCATGTTTTCAGACCATCCAGCGATGTTGGCCGCCGTGGTGGCAGCCGCTCATGTCTATGTTGCCCTGGATGAGGAGGAGGAGGAGGAGGAGGAGGAGGAGGAGCGTGCCAGAGAGGCGGCGCAGGCTGCCGCAGAGGGGCAGGCGGCAGCCGCCCAGGCTGGAGGGGCACCTGACCGACAGGACGAGGAGGGGGAGGAGGACGTCGTGGCCCCACGGCAACGGAGGCACCCGAGGGCGCCCCGTGTGTACCGGCCCCGGCAGTCATACCAGGACCTCACGGACCGGGAATGCAGGAGGAGACTCCGGATGAGCCGGGAAACCATGGCACACATCTGCCACCTGCTGGCACACCTGTCACCGCGTGGCACTGGCGGGGGACACCCTCTCCCCGTGTCCGTCAAGGTTACGGTGGCCCTGAACTTTTATGCAACGGGGTCATTCCAGGCACCGAGTGGGGACCTGTCCGGCATATCGCAGACATCGGTGCATCGGTGCATCCGGGCAGTGACAGATGCCCTTTATGCCATGGCGCACCGCTACATCCGCTTCCCCGTGGACCGGGCCAGCCAAGATGCCCGGGCCGTGGGCTTCTCTGCCGTTGCCGGGTTCCCCATGGTCCAGGGCGCGATCGATGGGATGCACGTCGCCGTGCGGCCTCCTGCAGATAACAGGGCCGTGTTCACTAATAGGAAGGGGTCCTATTCAATGAACGTACAGGTGGTCTGCGACCACCGCATGATGATCCTGCACGTCTGCGCCCGTCACCCAGGCAGTGTACACGACTCATTCGTGTTGTCGCAGTCATCCATCCCCGGCATGTACGAGGGACGCCATCCCCGGCTGAGGGGCTGGTTGCTGGGCGACAGGGGCTACCCATTGCGATCGTGGCTGATGACGCCTATACGGAGGCCACGCAATGAGGCGGAGAACCGCTACAATGATGCCCATGTAGGGACAAGGGGAGTGATCGAGAGGTGCTTTGGCGTGCTGAAGATGCGTTTCAGGTGCCTGGACCTCTCTGGGGGCGCCCTCCAGTATCGGTCAGATAGGGTCGGCCGCATCATTGTGGTGTGCTGCGTCCTGCACAACATAGCCCAGCAGAGGGGCGATGTGCTGCAGGCAGAGGAGGGCGGAGTGGAGGAGCAGCAGGAAGAGGCCCAGTCCTCCCCAGATGAGGGGGATGGGGGCAATGGTCAGGGCAGACGGGGTAGACACAGACGGGTGGCTGTCCACCGTTACCGGCTGGCCCAGCGGGCACGGGACAGACTGATAGACGCCCACTTCACTGACTAGATGGGCGTGGGAATCGGGTAGTATGGCCACAGACCGCACACCATGACAACAGCCGACCACCCACACCCCCCACCCATCCACCCACCCAGCACCCTCACCCCCCTCCCCAACCCCACACACCCCACCCGCATGCACACTATCCCCCCACCCCCAATTGCCGATCCACCGGCGGCACAACGGGCCGGGCTCACCCAGTTGCGGGTGGACGCGTGTCTATCGCAGGCCATGGAGGATGATGACAACCCACCTCCGATGAGCTCCTGGCTCTACATCGTTGGACTATGTCTGACCCAAGGCCACAGTACCACCATCCACCCGGACCATCCCTGCATGCGGCTGTGACACTGCAGCGCACGGTCCCGTCCTCTGCCCGGGGGATGTTGATGGCGGCCCAGGGGGAAGGGGGCAGACTCACCTGGGGCTGAGGTAAGACCACCCGTCACACACACACTTGCGCTCAACGTACATGACACGCCCGCACACTTTGGACAGAGCACAAAGGCAGCTTCGGTAGGTGTAACATTGACTTTAATAACCAAAGGAGTTCATGCACGTGCCCTAGCCCCTAAAACTCATCTGTGCCCTGCACCCGTGCCAACTTACTCAGTGTCTAATTGTTTGGCCTTACGGGCCCTTTGACTACGTCTACGTGGTTCCCCAGACGGTACAGCAGAACTGGAGGTGGACTCCTGTGATTCCTGCCCTCTGACACCGGATCCCTTTGGCGGCCGTTTCCTGAGGCGTCCTGGCCTAGATGGGCCAGGCTGCGGCCCGGGCGACTGGGATGGCGAGCTGCCAGCCTGTCCTGCCCGTTGCCCACCCGATGCACCTGGGACGGAAGGGGGGGAGTCCGAGGTGTCGCGGTGTACCGGGACCTCCCCTACAGAGGGAGCCGGGACGGACCACACCACCTCCTCCTCCCTCGGGGTGCCCGATGGCCCCCAGGCCTCTACATGGGTGGGGGATGCGAACGGACTGGCCATCCGACGCGCCCCCGACATCTGGCGCTGCCAGTCCTGGAGGCCCGTGCTGGTATCGACAGGGGTCTGCAGGTTTGCAGCCATGGAGCCCAGGGGGTTGTCGAACCCTGTCTGCGACAGTGCGACGCCAGCTCGCACATGGCCACTGGCGCCGATGCCCTCAGTGATGGCCTGCTGAGACTGGGCCATGGCCTGCTGAGACTGGGCCATGGCCTGCAGAGACTGGGCCATGGCCTGCAGAGACTGGGCTATGGCCTGCTGAGACTGGGCCATGGCCTGCTGAGACTGGGCCATGGCCTGCTGAGACTGGGCTATGGCGTTGAGCGCCTCTGCCATCTGGCGCTGGCACTGGCTCATGGCCTCCTGTGAGAGGGCAGCCATTTCCTGGGCCACAGACGCCGCCTGCACGGAAGGCCCCAGGCCTCGCAAACCGTTCCCCATGTCTGACACCGTCGCACCCATTGCCTCCACCGCGGACGCCACCCGTGCGGTGTCAGCCTGGGTGGCACGCATGACCGGGACCACGCCCAGCTCCTGGACGCGGGTGGACTCCTCCACCTGCGACCACAGCCGCCGCAAGCCACCCGTCACCCTATTCGCTCGTCTCCGTGTCGGTGGTTGCATCGGATCTATGTGTGGGTGTGGTAACTGCAGGAACCCGGGATCCATCTGGGCGGCAGATGTTCGCTTGGCCTGGGTTGCCCTCCGACCGCCCGGTCCCTCTGCTGCTCTTACCTCCACCTGCTGTACCGGGACGGCTGTGTTGTGCGCACCAGTGAGTGTACCAGACGCCTCATCACTAAAGTGCCCAACCGTGGTGAGTGTTTCTGCGATGGTGGAGGGTGTTGGTGACAGCAGTGGCGTTGTGTCGTGCTCTTCGTCCCACTCTGAGTCCATGGCACTTTGGGGTGGGGGTTCGTCTCCACCCATCCACTCTGAGTCACTGTCCGGTATTTCGTCTTCCCGGGTAGGGGTGTCCTGGGTAGTGCTGTCCCGGGTAGTGCTGTCCCGGGTAGTGCTGTCCCGGGTAGGGGTGTCCTGGGTAGTGGTGTCCCGGGTAGGGGTGTCCTGGATAGTGGTGTCCTGGGTAGTGGTGTCCTGGCTCGGATGTGACGGGGGCCTGTGGCTGCCCCCCTCATCGCTGGGTGGACGCTCCCGCACGTGACGGGGGTGTCGTCTCCCTGTTGCTCCAGGTCTCTCCGTCTCCCGTGGTGTGCGAGGGGCATCCTGCGGGCGTCGCATGCTGGAGGGTGCGGGTCTCTCCGTCTCCCGTGGTCTCCGAGGGGCATCCTGCGGGCGTCGCATGCTGGAGGGTGCGGGTCTCTCCGTCTCCCGTGGTCTCCGAGGGGCATCCTGCGGGCGTCGCATGCTGGAGGGTGCGGGTCTCTCCGTCTCCCGTGGTCTCCGAGGGGCATCCTGCGGGCGTCGCATGCTGGAGGGTGCGGGTCTCTCCGTCTCCTGTGGTCTCCGAGGGGCATCCTGCGGGCGGTCTGCATCTGCGGGGATGGGTGCCTGGACGTTTGGTCCTGCGATACACAATGAAGCATGCATGGTTAGACATCAGGCAGTGATCAGGTGATACGAGGAGGGGGATATAGGGGAGGGGGGATATGGGGACGGGCTGTTGGTGGCTCACTTGCTCGTGGGGCCCCGACCTCTGCATCAGCAACCTCCCGGTCCTCAGGTCCGCCAGCCAGTTCCAGGGCCCTTTCCTCGTGTACGGTCAGTGGCCTCTCATCAGCGGGGCCTCCTCCAGTCCTCACATGCTCCCTATTGTTGTGTGCGCGCTTCTCCTGTGGGGGGGGGGTGGTGGTGGCAGGGGTAAAAGGCAACAGTGTTAGGCAGGTATATGAATGCACGCCATCGGTTGCGCGTGCATTGCAGAGGTTAAGGTTAGGGCTGGATTCACTTGGGGATATGGGGGATTTGGGGGAGGGGGGATATGGGGGAGGGGGGATATGGGGGAGGGGGGATATGGGGAGGGGGGATATGGGGGAGGGGGATATGGGGGAGGGGGGGATATGGGGAGGGGGGATATGGGGGATATGGGGGAGGGGGGATATGGGGGAGGGGGGATATGGGGGAGGGGGGGATATGGGGAGGGGGGATATGGGGGATATGGGGGAGGGGGGATATGGGGGATATGGGGGAGGGGGGATATGGGGAGGGGGGATATGGGCGATGGGGGATATGGGGGAGGGGGGATATGGGGGATATGGGGAGGGGGGATATGGGGGATATGGGGGAGGCTCACCCTGCCTGCTCTGACGAGGTCGTTCACCTTCTTGTGGCACTGGGTGCCTGTCCGTGGTGTTAGGGCCACAGCGGTGACGGCCTCTGCCACCTCCCTCCACAGACGCCGGCTGTGGCTTGGGGCAACTCTGCGGCCGTGCCCGGGATACAGGGCGTTCGTCCTCTGCTCCACCGCGTCCAGGAGCGCCTCCACATCGCGTGACTCGAACCTCGGGGCTGAGCGACGGCCAGCCATCAAGTCGGGTGTTGCGGTCGGGTGTTCCGGTCGGGTGGGGGGGGAGCAGCGCGGCCTTATGAGCCGTCACGCCATGCAGCGCGTATGACGCTGCACGGCGTGAACCACTGCGCAAGCGCGGATCCCGTTACGTCGCTGCTAGCCCATTTCGGGCCGCAGACTATCGGCCCATTTTTATGACGTGACGCAAGTGGGATTTGCGCCGTTTTTTGCGCCGATCGGCGGAGTTTCCGCCGATAACGGAGAATTTCGCCCCTGTTGTCCCCTAAAGACTTCCCAGTCCTCTAGTCTCCCACTAATTTTTGCCACTTTGTATGTTTTTTCCTTCAATTTGATACTCTCCCTCACCTCCTTAGATATCCACGGTCGATTCTTCCCCTTTCTACCGTCTTTCTTTTTTGTCGGTATGAACCTTTTCTGAACACTGTGAAAGATCGCTCGGAAGGTTCTCCACTGTTCCTGAACTGCTTCACCATGAAGTCTTTGCTCCCAGTCTAACTTAGCTAGTTCTTCTCTCATCCCATTGTAATCGCCTTTGTTTAAGCACAAAACACTAGTGTTTGATTTTACCTTGTCATCCTCCAACTGTATTTTAAATTCCACCATATTGTGGTCGCTCCTTCCAAGAGGATCCCGAACTATGAGATCATTAATCAATCCTGCCTCATTACACAGGACCAGATCGAGGACCGCTTGTTCCCTTGTAGGTTCCATTACATACTGTTCCAGGAAATTATCCCGGGCACATTCTATAAACTCCTCAAGGCTGCCTTTACCAACCTGGTTAAACCAATCGATACGCAGATTAAAATCTCCCATGATAACCGCTGTACCATTTCTACATGCATCCGTTATTTCTTGGCTTATTGCCTGCCCTACCATCCTGTTACTATTTGGTGGCCTATAGACTACTCCTATCAGTGACCTTTTCGCCTTACTATTCCTGATTTCCACCCAAATTGATTCAACCTTGTCCTCCATAGCACCAATATCATCCCTTACTATTGCCCGGGTCCCATCCTTAAACAACAAAGCTACACCACCGCCCTTACCGTCCATTCTATCCTTTCGTATAGTCTGATACCCTTGGATATTTAACTCCCAGTCGTGACCATCGTTTAACCATGTTTCAGTAATGGCCACTAAATCATAGTCATTCACGATGATTTGCGCCATCAACTCATTTACCTTATTTCGTATACTACGAGCATTCAGGTAAAGTACACTTATACTGTTTTTTATGTCTTTGTTATGAATCCTAACACCTTGATCAGTAACTTTTCGCAATTTATTAAACAAAGAAAAAGAAAATGAGGGTGAAATGAAGTAGAGACTATCAATATGCATGAAGTAATATTTATTGGTGAGAATCAGAGCACAGATACAATTGTCATGATGTACCTCAAGATCTTGTAATTACACAAAATGCTAATTTAAATTCATGATGACTTAAAGAGAGAGAATCCACTAAACTCTACACGATCCTAAATTATTTAAGCTGCTATCAAGGGAGATATCTGTACTCATGCAAGTATATTAATGAATCTCTTTGTTCTGGTGCTTCCTCAGACTCTGCCAGATGAAGCCTAAGGCAGATATTTTATGCAGCATTTCCTCAAGCAGATTCATGAATCTCTCCAATTACCTCATAAATCTGAGGTAGTATCCAAAGTCTTCCAGGCTCCTTCACAATGTCACTAGACAGAACGTTTGGGCAAAATGTCTGCTCCCAAGCTTCCTCAGATTTCCAATTTGAAAGTATAAAATAGAGGATCGGACGATGACTGAAAGATTTAAAAAGTAATCTTCCATGTGATGAGTTGGATTAGATGACAATTTATAACAAAGTATTTTCTTTCGGTAATTATCCCAAAAGCTATTGCTCCATTGGAAATGTGGAATTATGCATTGGTGTGACCTACATTCTGCTGTAGGTGATAAATGTTGGCAAAGAAACAGATATTTACAAACCCAATAACATTGCGAATGGATTATTTATAAATCTAATGGGCTGTACGGTTGCACAGGGGTTAGCACTGCTGCCACCCGGGTTCAATTCCAACCTCGAGTGACTGCCTGTGTGGAGTTTGCACTTTCTCCCCGTGTGTGCGTGGGTTTCCTCCGGGTGCTCCAGTTTCCGCCCACAGTCCAAAGATGTGGAGGTTAGGTGGATTGGCCATCTTAAATTGTCCTTTGTTAATCCAAAATGTTAGATGGGGTTACTGGGTTACGGGGATTGGGTGGGGCTCTTTCAGAGGGTCGGAGCAGACTCGATGGGCTGAATGGCCTCCTTCTGCACTGTCGGGAGCCTATGGGTCTAATCTGATCGAATTGGTAATTATTGAGCCAAAACTGCACCTGCTATCACGTTTACTCTAGGGGTGGCATGGTGGCGCACTGTTTAACACTGCTGCCTCACGGCGTCGAGGACTCGGGTTCAATATCGGCCCCAGGTCACTGCCGTGTTGAGTTTGCACATTCTACCCTTGTCTGTACAGGACAGGTCTCATGCCCAAAACCCAAAGATGTGCAGGTTAGGGGGATTGGTCACGCTAAATTGCCCCTTACTTCGGCACTTTAAATTAAATAAAGGTTTATTCTCGTATCTCTTTGCTCAGTACCATAGAAAGCATCCTATCTGGCTGCATCACAGCCTGGTATGGCAACTGCTCGGCCCAAGACCGCAAGCAACTTCAGAGAGTCGTGAACACAGCCCAGTCCGTCACACAAACCTGCCTCCCATCCATTGACTCCATCTACACCTCCCGCTGCCTGGGGAAAGCGGGCAGCATAATCAAAGACCCCCCCCACCCGGCTTACTCACTGTTCCAACTTCTTCCATTGGGCAGGAGATACAGAAGTCTGAGAACACGCACGAACAGACTCAAAAACAGCTTCTTCCCCGCTGTTACCAGACTCCTAAATGACCCTCTTATGGACTGACCTGATTAACACTACACCCTGCATCCGATGCCAGTGCTTATGTAGTTACGTTGTATACCTTGTGTTGCCCTATTATGTATTTTCTTTTCTTCCCTTTTCTTCCCATGTACTTAATGATCTGTTGAGCTGCTCGCAGAAAAATACTTTTCACTGTACCTCGGTACACGTAACAATAAACAAATCCAATCCAATCCAGTATCCCATTTCACAATGTCCTTGGACTTAATATATTGTACTCAAATCCTGCCCAGTTCTATCTGGAGAAGGCCACGTGCAGCCCATAAATGTTTTGCTAGCCCTTAAATTTAATTCAGACAACACTGTGCTTAACTTTCACATAATTCATTAAATAGATTACCAAGGCTAGAGAACTTTCTTATAACTGCTATGCAATCTAATGGTAGTCAAGGAACCTGATTCATTGTGGAGAAGAATTGAAATATTTGCATGCGGCTGTGACTGAAAGAGAAAGAGGTAGTAAAAGGAACTGTAATAACATGCATGTTGGAAGCAAGATTCTCAATATTGTATTTGGTTGGTTAGATGTGGATTTTATAGTTGTCTTATTTTGGCAAAAAATCATTTAGAAAAAGCACTTATTTCAGAAATTAGTTTCTGATTTATCTGATAATCTGTAACAAAATCAACAATCCTCAGTGCAAACGTTCAGAATAGCACATTCATTGGCACTAATTTTATGGCATGCTATAAAGACTTGGCGAATCGTAAATTGGTAAAACAATATATTTCAATGTTTTAAAAGTTTGATACCTCATAAACAGTTTATTGTGTTTTTCTATCCATGTTGGCGACTGGTGCAAAGCCTAATTGATCAGCATTTATTGACCATATACAACCTGCTCGAGCTCTGTCATACCATTAATTTCCTTGTGGCACTGTTAGAGAAAATGCCATTTATCCTTTGCTTTCAATATAAACTGTTGATGAAAATGCATAAAGCATGCGATATGTCTTGGGTTTATGAAATGTCTGGAAATCCATCTTGATTACTGATAATCCCTTGCAATGCACATCAAACCTAACTGTCTCATCTTTTTCCCATTTCCTAGTCAGCGGCTACTGATAATAAATAGAAGGGCCCATGTAAATAAATGTTTCAAAAGTGTACTGAACAATATCACTTTTTACCCTGTTCCATTTGCAGATTTCAGTGAAATGACAAGTCTTAATGATCGCATTTTACACCCAGATGGATAAACAAACATTTCTGACAATATTTCTTTCCATCATTGTTCACCACACAATGAAATAAATTGTCAGATTTATTAACGTCCCGTCAAAATGAAAACAATTTCAATTATCCGTTCGTTTGCACACTCCAATTTTGACAGGATATTTTCCTCTGCTCAAACGCAAAGAGAAATGTCTGATTCGCATTGTAATTTATGAGCCGTTGGCTGATTTACAGGAACGCGCAAAGTTTGAAACGGGCAGTTCCAGCGAATACAATTTAATCAGTGATAATGAAGGAAATAGCAGGCAATCATTACACAGCTGCATCAGCAATTCCTTAAAACAACTTGGACAGTTAATAAGCCACTTAACTGGTATAAAATGGAATGTTTGTTAATCCATCTGTGCATTTTGTGTGGGAAATGGCTCAATAAAAGTAGAGAAAACTCTGATTTATTCCAAAGGCTCACCCTGTGTTTCCAAGTGTACATCCAAGGCTGTGTAGGAAGAATCTGATCTGAGTGCCCACAGCTCTATTTTAATGAACCGTTCACTGACGACACCACATTTCATGATTGTGTTTCACAGTCATGAATACATTTTTAATTTGATTTTAGCTTTGGAGGAAGAAGTTTATCACAACTTCACAAGGTTTTATCCCTCAGTCTTAATCTAACTCAGAAAGGCTGAATCAGATCTGGGGGGGTTCGTTCAAATCGCCCAAATTCTCCCTCCTCTCTGCCCTAAGCCTTCGTTTTCAGACGGGGATTTTTTTCTTTCCAAATGTCTCTCCGTTGAATTTTGCTTCTGTGGTTACATTTTGGGTGGCTTTAAATTCTGCGTTTATTAACATTCCTGACAGAGATAAAGAGAAGGGGCGGGGGCATCTGTACAATGATGGGTTCTGCCCCAATCTACAATAATTTCCCTCTCATAAGCGAGATTGAAGTTGAATGGAACGGCCTCGCAGGAATTAATCGGCTCCCCAGCGAGAAATCACGCCGGCGACGTTTAGTACTCTTTTTAAAAACGTGAAGCTGGCGCATTGGTTGCTGAGGGGAACTGGGGAGGTGAGCAGCCCTTTCCATTTTCCAGCATGCAGCTCAAGGGCATTGTCCCAATGCATATGGGTGAGGTTTGGTCAGGGACTGAAGTATTCCAGGTCGGGGGGGTCATGTTAGCTCCCTTTGACTGTGAGCAGCCTCTAGCTTCACAGCTAAAGGCTAATGCTAATAAGGAATTGGCCATTTTAGTTCACTGTTGCAGGTTGTGTTTGCTGCTTGCTCCTGCTGGTGACTGCAGATGCCTGGAGGCTGCTGTTGCTGTTTCCTTCCTTTTCTGTACCCGGAAAGAATGACCATTTTTTCCTGGGTCCTAGAAAACCGGGCTCATGAGTCCAGAAAGCAATCTGGTTTGAAACAAGAAAAGGTGTGGGACCTGGTGCGCGACATTGATCCAAATGGGCCACCTGATGATGCCTATGAAGAAATGCTTTTGCAGGTTGCTGTTGCTTTTGTTGCTGGTGTGGCGAGTGCCGCGTGTAACTGGCACGTCACCGCGGGTTAAACACGCTGGAAGTCAAGGATGTTCAACTGCACCTTGAGCTTCGGTAGAATATGTGGATTTGGTTGCGGTGAGATTGGGCCGTGTGGGAGGGGTCTGCACAGCTGCAGCCCCTGGGCGGAGAATGGCACTGATACGGGGAACAAGTCACACATTGATGGACGTATCATTTCTATGACAAAGGTCTGGACATGATAAACATTCTCAGGCTTATCCTCCGTTTCTGGTGAGGAACCTGCGAGGGGAGATACCGTCAGTTCTTTTTGTGAAAATGAGCTGTATAACTTTGTATTGGTGCCAATCTGGAATGGTGACGTTTGCTTGTTTAACGGTTAGTGCGAAATGTGGAGTGTTACGTGGTTGATTTCCAAATCTTTGTTTCTGTTGACCGTTTAACAAACAAAATATTCTCAAGTGGATTCTTGAGGGCACACGATCCATGTCTCAGATGATGGTTATTGCGTAGCATTTCAATCAAACTTTGAAGCCAACACTTTGCCTAAACTCTAGAAGCATCAGCAGCGCAGAGGCAGCAGCCAAAAATCAAACACTCCAGAGCTGGACTCCAGCACTGGGGATATCCTCGTGACCACAGGGCGAGTGTGTGGATCAGGGGACGGCACCTGAGCACGGTCTCCCTACTGTTCCCGGCAGGGGTCTGGGGTCTTGGGAGTTCCTGATGTGGCTTGGGAGGTGGGGGGGGGAGAGTGGGGGGGGGGGGGGGGGAGAGTGGGGGGAAGGGGGGGGTGGAGTTGTGGGGGGGGGGAGTTGTGGGGGGGGGAGTTGTGGGGGGGTTGGTGCCAAGTGAGATTTGTCAGCACATCCAGCTTGTAACACGGCACTCTGACAGCAGGTGGGACATGTAAGGGTGGGGGGAGGCGTGGGGGATTTGAGGGTCCCGGAACGGAAATCCTAACTGATTGTCGGTCTCTCGCCTCCAAGTCCTTACCAAAGCGGATGGTGGTATCGGTCCTACAGCGGCTGCCCGTGCCGTGCTGGTGCCAGCTTCGACGGCCAGATGCCAGAGAAGGCATCAGCATCAACACAGGCTGGAGGCGGCACCCCATGTGCTACATCCTTGGACACTCGGAGATCCCTGGCATCTTCAAGGACCACCCCACGATGACGGTTTGGATCTTGGGGATTAAGGGGTATCCGCTGTGGTCCGGGCTGATGGGGCCTAGTCCGCTCTGGCGATGCCGTGCACCCCCCAGAGGGTCTCCCGCTTTTTGTTGATCTGCTGTGCTCTCCACAACCTGGGTCAGCAGTGGGCGACATGCTGGAGGAGGAGGAGGAGGGACATGCAGCCTCCTTTGAGGTGTTGGTCCAGCAGTGGATGGAGGACGAACCCGGGGAGGACCCGCAAGAGCTAGGTGGGAATTGAATCGGAAAGGTTGTTCCTTTTTAAATTTCAGGAATTTAAATGAATCTAGAATTGTGCGGGTGGGGGGGGAGTCAGCTCAGGCCAATTTAAAAAGAGCAACTTTAACTCACTCCCAGTGAGTTCTCCCAGTGAGCCAGAGAAGACACAGCCAGAGTGAGACAGCAAAGAGTGAGTTTGGGAATTTGAAGCTAGGTGGGAATTCGAAGCTGGGTTGGGAGGAAGTGTTTTTATCCTTGGTAAGTGACTGGTAAGTAGTTTTTCTTTTCATTTGTCTATTTATTTATTTATTCTTTTGTTTTTTTGGAACTGTAGTTGTATAAGTTAACCTAAGGTTTAAGACATAGCAGGAGATCCCAGACCCGTGTCATGCTCCTCATATGCGATGTGGGAGCTCAGGGACACGTCCACTGTCCCTGGCTCCTTCACGTGCAAGAAGTGTGTCCAGTTGCAGCTCCTGTTAGACCGCTTGACGGTTCTGGAGCTGCGGATGGACTCACTTTGGAGCATCCGCGATGCTGAGGATGTCGTGGATAGCATGTTTAGTGATTTGGTCACACCGCAGGTGAAAGTTACTGAGGAATATAGAAAATGGGTGACCAAAAGACAGAGCAAGAGAAGGAAGGCAGTGCAGTTGTCCCCTGTGGTCATCTCCCTGCAAAATGACATACCGCTTTGGATACTGTTTAGGGGCTGTTTAGCACAGGGCTAAATCACTGGCTTTGAAAGTAGACCAAGGCAGGTCAGCAGCACGGTTTGATTCCCGCATCAGCCTCCCCGAACAGGTGCCGGAATGTGGCGACTAGGGGCTTTTCACAGTAACTTCATTTGAAGCCTACTTGTGACAATAAGCGATTTTCATTTCATTTCATTTCATACTGTTGAGGGAGATGGCTCACCAGGGGAAGGCAGCAGCAGCCAGGTTCATGGCACCGTGGCTGGCTCTGCTGCGCAGGAGGGCAGGACTATAGTGATAGGGGACTCAATCATGTAAAAAAGGCAATATTACAATAATCATGGGGGACTTCAATTTGCAGGTGGACTGGGAAAATCAGGTTGCTAATGGATCCCAAGGATTGGAATTTGTGGAATGTCTAAGAGATTTTTTTTTGAGCAGCTCGTGACAGAGCCTAATAGGGAACAGGCAATTCTGTATTTGGTGATGTGTAATGAGGCAGACTTGATTAGGGAACTTAAGGTGAAGGAATCCTTAGGGAGCAGTGACCACAATATGATAGAATTTACCCTGCAGTTTGAGAGGGAGAAGCTGCAATCAGATGTAACAATATTACAATTAAATAAGGGTAACTACAAAGACATGAGGGAGGAGCTGTCCAGAGTTTCATACATAGAATTTACAGTGCAGAAGTAGACCATTCGGCCCATCGAGTCTGCACCGGCTCTTGGAAAGAGCACCCTACCCAAGGCCAACACCGCCACCCTATCCCCATAACCCAGTAACCCCAGCCAACACAAAGGGCAATTTTGGACACTAAGGGCAGTTTAGCATGGCCAATCCACCTAACCTGCACATCTTTGGACTGTGGGAGGAAACCGGAGCACCCGGAGGAAACCCACGCACACACGGGGAGGACGTGCAGACTCCGCACAGACAGTGACCCAAGCCGGGAATCGAACCTGGGACCCTGGAGCTGTGAAGCAATTGTGCTAATCACTATGCTACCGTGCTGCCCTATTGTTGATTGGAGAAGGAGCCGAGTAGGGAAGACAGTGAAACAGCAATGGCAGGAGTTTTGGGGGGTTATTAGGGAGGCTCAACAGAAATTCATCCCAAGGAGGAGGAAACATGCTAACAGGAGGACAAGGCATCCATGGCTGACGAGGGATATCAAGGACAGCATAAAGGCAGAAGAAAAAGCATACAAAGTGGCGAGTATTAGTGGGAAACCAGAGGATTGGGAAGCTTTTAAAAGCGAGCAGAGGACAACTAAAAAAGCAATAAGGGGGGTGAAGATGAAGTACGAGTGCAAGCTCGTATAAAGGAAGATAGGAAGAGATTTTTTCAAAATGTAAAAGGTAAAAGAGAGGCAAAAATAGACAATGCACCACTGGAAAATGTGACTGGAGAAGTAATTTAAAAAAAAATTAATTCAGAGTACCCAATTCATTTTTTCCAATTAAGGGGCAATTTAGTGCAGCCAATCCACCTACCCTGCACATCTTTGGGTTGTGGGGGCAAAACCCACGCAAACACGGGGAGAATGTGCAAACTCCACATGGACAGTGACCCAGAACCGGGATCGAACCTGGGACCTCGGCATCGTGAGGCTGCAGGGCTAACCCACTGTGCTACCATGCTGCCCTGGCTGGAGAAGTAATAATAGGAAACAAAGAAATGGCAGACGAACTGAATAGTTACTTTGCATCAGTCTTCACGGTGGAAGACACCAGTGGGATGCCTGAGCTCCAGGAGAACCAGAGGGCAGAGGTGAGTGCAGTGACCATTACTAAGGAGAAGGTTCTGGGGAAACTGAAAGGACTGAAGGTGAATAAGTCACCTGGACCGGATGGACTACACCCCAGGGTTCTAAAAGAGATAGCTGAGGAAATTGTGGAGGCATTTGTGATGATCTTTCAGGAATCACTGGAGGCAGGAAGGGTCCCAGAGGACTGGAAGGTGGCGAATGTAACACCACTGTTTAAGGAGGGAGGGAGGCAGAAGACGGGAAATTATAGGCCGGTTAGCCTGACTTCGGTCATTGGTAAGATTTTAGAGTCTGTTATTAAAGATGAGATTGCGGAGTACGTGGAAGTGCACGGTAAAATAGGACTGAGTCAGCACAGCTTTGTCAAAGGGAGGTCGTGTCTAACAAACCTGTTAGAGTTCTTTGAGGAGGTAACAAGCAAGTTAGACAAAGGAGAAACAGTGGACATGATTTATTTAGATTTCCAGAAGGCCTTTGACAAGGTGCCGCATAGGAGACTGTTAAATAAGTTAAGAGCTCATGGTGTTAAGGGTAAGATCCTGGCATGGATAGAGGATTGGCTGACTGGCAGAAGGCAAAGAGTGGGGTTAAAGGGATCTTTTTCAGGATGGCAGCTGGTGACTAGTGGTGTGCCTCAGGGGTCTGTGCAGGGACCACAACTTTTTACAATATACATTAATGATCTGGAAGAAGGTACTGAAGGCTCTTTTGCTACGTTTGCAGATGATACAAAGATCTGTCGAGGGACAGGTAGTATTGAGGAAGCAAGGGGGCTGCAGAAGGACTTGGACAAGCTCGGAGAGTGGGCAATGAAGTGGCAAATGAAATACAATGTGGAAAAGTGTGAGGTTATGCACTTTGGAAGGAGGAATCTAGGCATAGACTATTTTCTAAATGGGGAAATGTTTCGGAAAGCAGAAGCACAAAGGGACTTGGGAGTCCATGTTCACGATTCTCTTAAGGTTAACGTGCAGGTTCAGTCGGCAGTTAAGGAGGCAAATGCAGTGTTAGCATTCATGTCAAGAGGGCTAGAATATAAGACCAGGGATGTACTTCTGAGGCTGTATAAGGCTGTATAAATCCCATTTGGAGTATTGTGAGGCAGTTTTGGGCTCAGTATTTAAGGAAGGACGTGCTGGCCTTGGAAAGGGTCCAGAGGAGGTTCACAAGAATGATCCCTGGAATGAAGAACTTGTCGTATGAGGAACAGTGGAGGACTCTGGGTCTGTACTCGTTGGAGTTTAGAAGGATGAGAGGGGATCTTATTGAAATGTACAAGATACTGCGAGGCCTGGATAGAGTGAATGTGGAGAGGCTGTTTCCACTTGTAGGAAAAACTAGAACCAGAGGACGCCATCTCAGATTAAAGGGACGATCCTTTAAAACAGAGGTGAGGAGGAATTTCTTCAGCCAGAGAGTGGTGAATCTGTGGAACTCTTTGCCGCAGAAGGCTGTGGAGGCCAATTCACTGAGTGTCTTTAAGACAGAGATAGATAGGTTCTTGATTAATAAGGGGATCAGGGGTTATGGGGAGAAGGCAGGAGAATGGGGATGAGAAAATATCAGCCATGATTGAATGGCGGAGCAGACTCGATGGGCCAAGTGGCCTAATTCTGCTCCTATGTCTTATGGTCTTGTAGGAGCCGAGGGATGGAGGACCGATGACAGTGAGGATCTGGTATGCCTGGAGAAACAGGGAGGCCCTCATCCTCACCAGATTCTCATAGCACGTGGCTTTGTCCGTCAACTCTACTCCTCTCCCATTCCCCTCCTTCCCCTCACCACTCTCCTTCCTCCTCCTCCCCCCATTCTTCTCCTTCCCCTCCCCCTCTTTCCAACTCCCCCCATTCGCTTCCTCCTATTCACCTTCTCTCTATTCCACTCCTTTGTTCCCCCCAAATACCCTGTTCCACTTCCCAGGGTGTGTGTAACATCACCTCAGGGTGATGGGCCTGTGTGGGCACTGTCAGCGGGTCAGTGTACAAGGCAGGAGAGTGACGATCGCTCGCTGCGAGGAAAGCTCTGGTGCTCCTCAGTTTATGCCAAAGTCTGACTCCTGTTTCTCTGCTGACACCCGCCTCACACCCATCCTCTGAACGGGGTTTGCGACTGGGGCATTCAGAGGGGGTGATCTTGGACCACTCTGCCCGGGGGTGCGGAGGCGGTGGGGCACATCGGAGGTGGTGGCAGCCCGCTGCTATTCACACCCTGTAGCCTTTGATGCCCTTGGCTGACGTCCTCTAGGTGACCTGGAGCCTGAGGGCCTCGACCGACTTATTGGTGTCTCTGGCATTGCCGTGCCTCCTTGTTCTGGCTGCTCTCATTGAGATGCACCGGTGTCTGGAGGGGGGATTCGAAAGAAGTGGAGGCCGCTGTTGTTTCTTTGATGGCAGGCCCTGGGTTGATCTCCAGTGCTTCCTCCTCCTTGACGGTTCCTGTAGGCCTTTGGGGGCTCCATGGAGTGAAGGGGCAACTGGGGTGAGATCCTCTGCGTCATCTGGCGCTGCCAGTCCTGGAGCCACCCCCCGTTGCCTGCACCCTGATGTAGATGGCCTCATGCTCCAGGCTTTCCACTGCGGTCGCCACCCTTGCAGTGCTGGCTTTGATGCCACGCATTGTCAGCATCCATCTCCTGCTCCCGTAGTCTTTGGGACTCCTCCGGCGGCTTTGCACTCGCTGGAATGTCACTGATAACCCCTCCTGAATCTGACGGCCATGTCCTATCATCTGCATCAGCTCTGGGATAACCTTGTCCAAAGGCTCGGCAACTCTGACTGCTGTCTCCCTTGACTGTTCCTGCCTCCTTCTGGTGTGCATCGGTAACTGTGCGGTGCTCACCAGATTGTGCCCCAGAAGCCTGTCCACTAATGTCGCCCACCGAGGTGTGTGTCTCTGCGCTGGAGGAAGGTGGGGATGACAGCTGTGACGCCTCAATGGTGGTCTCCTTGGAACTCACCCCCGAGGTGGTCTCTTGAGTGGGGGGGGGGGGTTGGCGGTGGGAAACAACTCGATGAGATGTCCCGACTCCATCAGTTGGCGAGAGATTAGACATGTGGTCAGTGAGAGGGAAGGATTATCTTGCCTGACATGAACAACTCACTTCAGGCAGGTCATCTGGGTGAAGGGGCAGTGGATTGTCACCTCTCTGGCACGGGCCAACCTCGCTGTCGGTGACTGCACTCTCCTCGGTCAACCCCACGATTTCCAGGGCCCGTTTCTCAGAGGGGGTGAGGATTCGGATCTCTGGTGCTCCACCCCCCCCCCCCCCCCCCCCCCAACCCCACACTTGGCCCTTTCCCGCATATTATTGGCTATCTTCTCCTGCCGGGACAAAGAGAGGGCATTGTGAACCATGCGCTTTATGGATCGGGGGGTCTATAGCGGGTTGCATGTGTGGGCACTGCAACTGGGCATGAAGGGTGCCAGTGCGTGTTGAGGAACAAGCACAAAGACCGGAAGTGGGAAGAGTGCGAGGTGTCAGCCGGTGGTTTGTTGGTGGGTTGGGAATTTGAGGGGTGGCAGTCGGAACTGATGCCAGGAGAGAGGTGGTAACTTACCCTTGCAGCTCGGTGGAGGTCATTGATCTTCTTCCTGCATTGAATGCTGGTCATGGTGCCCCTACTGACAACTGGTGTCACTGCCTCCCAGGTGGTATTGGAGACCCTGCTGCGTGCCCTCTGACGCCCTCGGGAGAACAGGATGCCCCGTCCCTCATCACAACATCAAGAAGCCTGACCAGGCCAGCATATGCAAAGCGAGGGGCCAGTCTGACATGCTTGGTAACGGTGAGTTAAAAACAACTCTCCCTGTTAGCGGTGAGGCGGGTTTGGCAAATCAGACGGCGAGATAGCCAATAATGGCAAGACGCACGTCATGGCTCATTTTGGGCGCTAAATGACATTTCATACGGCTGCGATCTCGCCAATGCGTCCGTCGAGAAAAACCCCACCGATCGCGCCCAAAATGACACTTCGAAATGTTTCCATTAAATCGTGCCTGGTGTGATGTTGTCCGGCATCAAGCTAGTTGGCCTCATTCAGGATAACAGTAAAGTCATACACACAATCTTCTTTCGGCAAAAAGTGATGCCAAAGAGGCTGTTACTCACCTATGGTCATTGTGCTCTGTGGGGACGGAATGGCTGGTTGCTGGGGAAACTGGGGTGTTGGCTCAAGAGGTTTCAGCCACAAGGGCTTTACGTTATGTTTCACATATATTCAAAAGCGGGAGGAAGGTAGAGTAAACCTATTTTAAAACAGAAGTACATAAGGAAGAAGTTAGGTGGAGGAATGGTCTTGATGGAGTTCTCTGCACGTTGAGTAGGGGTTTAAAGATGCAACTGGGAGGGCCAGTCACATGAGAAAAAGCTCTATTTCAACTCTGGGTATGAGTCCAATGGAATAAAGGAAAGGGGGACCAGGAAGGATGGTGGATAGACAGAGAACATCAAAGACATAGAGGCAGGAGGAACGTAGAGGGTACATCTAGCCAGAACTGGTGATAGATACTTTGCCATGTAAGTATCATGGCAAATAGAACAGAAAGATGTGAGTGCACTCGGAATGAGATTGAGAAGGGTTATGATTCATAGAATTTACAGTGTAGAAGGCCATTCGGCCCATCGAGTCTGCGACGGCCCTTGGAAAGAGCACCCTACTTAAGCCCATGCCTCCACCCTATTCCCGTAACCCGACCTAACCTTTTGGACTCTAAGGGTCAATTTTGCACAGCCAATCCACCTAATCTGCACATCTTTGGGCTGTGGGAGGAAACCGGAGCACCCGGAGGAAAGCCACGCAGACACGGGGAGAACGTGCAAACGCCACACACAGTCACCCATTGAACCCGGGCCCCTGGTGCTGTGAGGCAGCAGCGCTAACCACTGACCCACCATGCCGCCCCATTCCATGCTGAAGGATACTGCATGGGGAGGGGAACGTGTTGAGAGAGTTGACAGGAGTGCCGTCAGTGCTGCTGTCAGAGGGCTGGAGAGATGAAGTTCTGTAATTGTGCACATCAGGCCTGCAGCTTAGGATAGCAGCTCATCAATCAGAATAAAAAGAGGCCCTGGAGTTAACATTGTCCTGGCCTTAAGCCAGAAATCTTGCATCCTCATCCATCTGGTTAAAATTGGGGTTACCATTTTTAAGGATTGTTTGGATCCATCTGAGTTTAAATGGTGAATCTATCATAATTCTCAGATTAGTTTTATGAAACAACAATTACGTCAATTTCTATAATAATTCAAACATGTTAGAAGTTATTTAAAAAGCACTATCTCCTTTGCTAAATGTTAATATTTCAATATGACTCTGCTACAATTGTTAAAAGCACTCTGGTAGCAGTACTGCCAGCGACAATTCAGTTCCAGGAGACTGGAAATAAATCTGATCTCGCACACCGCCTTTTAATCATTCCATCTTAATATTTATAAGGATCTGTGTTGAGCAAAGCAATTAAGAAAAAAGAAACGGCTGGATGGAGATTTGTCTTTATAGTTAAATTGTAATGTGCGTCGATGAAAGCCATCATTCCTTCCGGTAGTTGCATCATTAGCGGAACATCAATAGATTATCTGTCAATCTGACTCTCCCTGTGTAGTGTGTCATCATCAAATGTTCATAGCCGCTGGCCCAGTTAAAAATAACTGGGATCAGAACATTTAACCTAAAGGGTGGTCTCTGCGGGTGAGGTGGGCAAACCACAACATCTGAAATTGAGTGTGTTCATGGAGATCATTCTTGCTCTTCATTACCTCAGTACCCATGGCCAGGGTTGTGCCACGATTGGTGGATATTATGTGCTGTGTGCCAGTACTGGAAACATCGACGGCTGCCATGATTATCATGTACCCAGCAGGGTAACAGAGGCCAGACATGGCGGTTATTCAAAATCCTATTGGATAGCATGATGAAATTGAGAGGAATGAAGTGCTGAATGAGCTTGAAGACCTAATGCAGAAAAGTGTGAGGTGATTCATTTTGGAAGGAATAACAGGAAGACAGAGTACTGGGCTAATGGTAAGATTCTTGGCAGTGTGGATGAGCAGAGAGATCTTGGTGTCCATGTATATAGATCCCTGAAAGTTGCCGCCCAGGTTGAGAGGGTTGTTAAGAAGGCGTACGGTGTGTTAGCTTTTATTGGTAGAGGGACTGAGTTTCGGAGCCATGAGGTCATGTTGCAGCTGTACAAAACTCTGGTGCGGCCGCATTTGGAGTATTGTGTACAATTCTGGTCGCCGCATTATAGGAAGGATGTGGAAGCATTGGAAAGGGTGCAGAGGAGATTTACCAGGATGTTGCCTGGTATGGAGGGAAGATCTTATGAGGGAAGGCTGAGGAACTTGAGGCTATTTTCGTTAGAGAGAAGAAGGTTAAGAGGTGACTTAATTGAGGCATACAAGATGATCAGAGGATTGGATAGGGTGGACAGTGAGAGCCTTTTTCCTCAGATGGTGATGTCTAGCTCGAGGGGACATAGCTTTAAATTGAGGGGAGATAGATATAAGAGAGATGTCAGAGGTCAGTTCTTTACTCAGAGAGTAGTAAGGATGTGGAATGCCCTGCCTGCAACAGTAGTGGACTCGCCAACACTAAGGACATTCAAATGGTCATTGGATAAACATATGGACGATAAGGGAATAGTGTAGATGGGCTTTAGAGTGGTTTCACAGGTCGGCGCAACATCGAGGGCCGAAGGGCCTGTACTGCGCTGTAATGTTCTATGTTCTATGTTCTATTTTTATCATATCTCAATTTTTCTAATGACCGGGAAGCCAGAGGTTGGGTGATTTAATTAAAGTAACGTAAAGTCTGCCTACAGCGGCAAACCTATTTACACTTCACAGCCTCCGTTAAGACAACCAAGCTGCCGGTCCCCACTCGGGCCGTCCTTTATGCTCGACCTTGCGAGCCCCAGCTGAGTGGGTCCTGAGGCGTGGGCGTCGCAGGCTGTGCCAGCATTTATTGTCCATCCCTAATTGCCCTTGAGGGGGCATTCAACCACATTGCTGTGGTCTGGAGTCACATGTAGGCCAGACCAGGTAAGGACGGCAGATTTCCTTCCCTGAAGGACATTAGTGACCCAGATGGGTTTTGATGACAATCGACAATAGTTTCAGGGTCATCATTAGACTTTTAATTCACGATTTCTATTGAAATCAAATTTCACCATCTGCCATGGTGGGATTCGAACCCGGGACCCCAGCGCATTACGCTGAGTCTCTGAATTACTAGTCCAGTGACAATATCACTACGCCACTGCCTCCCCTAAATTTAAAATACAAAGAGAAGATTCACAATATTTTAGATGCTGCAATTGCATAAACTGGACAGTGTTAAATGGACAATGATGCAATCAATAAAATAAATGAATTACCTGATATGAAATATTAAGACCATAAGACCATAAGACATAGGAGTGGGAGTAAGGCCATTCGGCCCATCGAGTCCACTCCACCATTCAATCATGGCTGATTTCAACTCCATTTACCCGCTCTCTCTCCATAGCCCTTAATTCCGCGAGAAATCAAGAATTCAAGAAATATTGGATGCAATCTAATCCAATGGGAACAGAGTCCCGTAATGAGCGCGTTTAGCTGGGTGTTTCCTGGCACGCGCAGCACCTAGAAACAGAACGCTATGTACCGGGACTCTGGTTCTATTCGGAGCCTCAGCAGGGAAGGTCCCACCGAATCCCCATTTAGTCACATTTACTCTACTGAGGAGCTCCGCTCACCCGAACACCCCTGAACTCCCCAAAGCCCAACTCACCTATAAGGGGGTCCACGCCCCCCCCCCCCACCCCCCACCCGCACACCACCGCACCCGGATAGGGCACCACCGGGCCCAATCCCCATCACAGGAATAACGCCAACTTGGACCTTGGCACTGCCAGGCTGGTCCCCGGGTGGCACTATCAGAGTGCCAGGCTGGCAATGCCAGGGTGGCTGTGTCAAGGTTCCTGGGTAGTTCCAACAGTGCCAGGGTGCCACCCTGCCCAAAGGGCAAGTGTCTGGGGGCTGCAATCCTCTGGGAGACCCCCCACAAGTACTGTTCCGTCTGGTCGCCATTTGTGGAGACCAGCACTGAATGGTGCTCACTTGAGGTCTCTGTGGTGAAGGGAGTTAGATCCCAACGCCTCGGGTAGATCATGGGAGAGTATATTTGAGTGAAACTAGATGTCTCACTCTAATATGCAATCACGCCCACAATGGGCGGGATTCAGATGGCGACGTCTCGCGAGATCGTGTTAAATCCTGTGAGAAGCGGTGAGCCGGGTAGATCTCAGAAGACAGATCTCCCAGGATCAACTGGTCGCACCACGCTCCTGTCGGGCACTACGCGGTCGGTAGATCGTGCCCAAAATGTTGACACAAAATTGTAACAAAAATACCTAATGGAAGGGCATCAGAGATGTCTCGCAATAGGGCAGGATACACATTTGAATAGTGGGAATCCTGAATTTAAATCCAAAGTTTTAATGTTATTTAACCAGTTCACAAACAAAAGCAAGTCTTTACGGTGTCCCGGTGATAACATGCATGATCGCCTTACACAAGTGGCTGGTGGGTTATCTGAAATATCATCCACAATATCTGGCGAACTCCCCATCAGGTTGTCTTTAGCAGAGGTTGGCGGACAGAAATAATCATTTTTTAAAAATGCTGAATGTTCTGATCCCAGTTGGTGTTATAACTGGACAGGAAAATCCCAGAATGCAACCTAATGTTTTATTTTTTTTAAATGTGGCAGAACAGATTGACAGGACCGTTAATTAATTTTAACAACAAGAGATAAACAGTTTTCAACATGATAAGATTGGATTATGATACAATACTCCTTTATTCACCCTGTGAGGTTAATAATTAGACCCAGATTTTAAGATTAATATGGATTCCAAAGTACATCTTATGGTACAAAGGTCTCATTAACACAAAGTCCCTTTAAGCACACAGATTGGCTGTGATCAAATACACGCGCACCCCACTCTGAACACAAGTTAGTCAGAATCCTCCAAATGATTGTCACATGAGAGTTTCCAAATTTCACTCCCAAAAAGGGAACCTTTTTTTCACAATAATGCCTCCCATTAGTAGTTTGCACTCTGAAATCAAGTCCAGGTTTTCCAAATGACACTTTTAAACAAAGCTTCTGCTCCACTTTTAACACTGAATCCAGACAAGTTCGACACCAATCCCTTTAGGATTTCTTTGTCTTTGCTGCTGTACAAACTGCTCACAATTGCTTTAACTCTCGATTCCCAGAATCTAGTAAAGGGCATCTGATGTTGGATTTACCTCTGAAGTCTGCTGTCCCACTTTAAATACGGTTACTGCAATTGTCACTTTACCTCGGGACACTTTGTTTATTCTCCCTTGAATTCTTCTAAATCAAACATTGGTCTTTGTTGTCTTATCTTCAGTCGGCTGAAGAAATATTTTCCATCCTAATTTCCAAGTTAAATGGACTGTAATTTGTTCTTTGGGAAGTCTGCCTCTTTGAAGTTCCCGTCCTGTCCAGCCTTTCTCCTGGTAGAGTTAAGGGATGTTCACTCCCTGGTGTCTTTATTCAACTCCCAAAAAATTCAGCTAAACTGAGATCAGAAAACTCTCCTACCTTACAAGGGCCTTCAGTTACTAAATAGCCCCTGGTATTATTTATTCATCATGCTGTAACCCCCTCTAAGCACAATAGAATTACAGTTTGAACTGAATCAATCCCCAAACATACAAACACCTTTGTCCAGCATGAATCTAACCATAGGCATTACCCTTGCAAACACAGAACCATTATATTAAACTCACTTGAAACTATTCCTCGGCCAAAATTCTTCACCTCGCACCTCCACTGGCAGAGTTCCCGGTGAGGCGGAGAATCCAGCTTCGACGAGAAAATGGGATCAGGCTGGACGCCGATCCAATTCCAATGCTCTGGCAGCCCACTGGTGCCGGAATGGAAATACGTATCCGCATGCCTGAGGGAGGATGCAAATGGGTCTTAATAGCGTGGTGGTCCTCTCAGTGAGCCAAGGGAGTAATTCCTCAATAGAGTTGTCCCCAAAATCCATCAGAGGGTCACCCATCTCCCCCCACAAGACCTGCAATGTTTATAAACATCAATCACTTCAAACAGAGTTAAATGCTGTGAATGTCCAGCTGATCACTTCAAAATCACTCAAAGGGGAAGGAAAGTGATTGCAAAGCACTTAATTCTGTTTGAAGTGGTCCAGGACCTGTCAAGTAAAGCTTTATGTTTATAAACATTGTGGCTAGAGCACTTCAGAGTTACTCAACCCTGAAGGAAGCTGAATGGGGCAAAGCTGACAGCTCTGCATGTGTGGAAGCGGTCAATCACAGCCTAGTAAGAGAAATGAATGAATGGTTTGCAGCTCAAGGATCTGACGGGGTTTAAACTCAGCTGACTGGTTTTCCCTTTCCAGGAATTGACATGTGGTGCTTCCTGTGCCTGAGCCAGCAGGTGTATACCCAGGTGAGTGTTAAAAGAGTAATTGCTTTCACTACCTTTGTCTGGACTGCTCTCTCGCTTGCAGACAGGGCTCTCTTTATTGGGGGAAGGGGGTTCTTTCTGACATGGTCCTATTTTCTGGGGAGTCAGTGGTGGTGTCTTTACTTAGGGGGCTTCTAAGGGGTCTGTTTATTTAGGGGCGGTCTCCTTATTTAGGGGGTCTCTGGGGGGGGGATCTCGGGGCTCTGTGGAGGGCTCTCATTATTTTTCACGCCATATTCAAGCGCGTACCAGAACAAATCTCCAACACTAGAGGCATTGATGACACATTGCAAGCCCCTCCCTCCGGATGTCAGACTCATCTGTACCCCTACAGGAGCCAATCACGGCTTCTTACACCCTACCATAACAAAAATAGAAAAATACAAAGAAAATACGCCAGAATCCAGTTCTAGAAGGATGTTTTACATTTACCACACCACGCCAAACAATCCCAACCTCAGGCACCCCACAGAACAATCACCATTCCAGATATTTATACAGAGAGGGCCTGCAGCGATAAGTTCAGATTGTGGTCAGTGTAGTCAGCGCCTTCCAACACAAGCCTTAAAACGCCAACCACAAAAAGAATCAGAAGGGACCCAGTCCTTGCCAGGTTACATGATCTCCTTCGAAGGGGTCGAATACAGATTCTCTAAATTCAAAGCAGCAACAAAAAAAAAAGCAAAATACAAAACTAAATCACCTCGAAAGCGGGGGCTACCGTCAATCGAAGTGAGGACTAATCCAACCACACCACCACACCAATCATCCGCCAGGGCCGGTTTAGCTCAGTTGGCTAGACAGCTGGTTCGTGATGCAAGGCCAGCAGCGGGGGTTCAATTCCCGTGCCAGCTGAGGTTTTCATGAAGGCTCCGCCTTCTCACCCTTGCCCCTCGCCTGAGCTGTGGCGATCCTCAGGTTAAGTCAATACCAGTCAGCTTGCCCTCCTCACCTGGGACTATGGTGACCTGACTTTTACATCCACCCATCACCCCATCACTGAGGTCCACTCAACCAGCAAAACCGCCGCTGCAAGCTGGGCCCCTCCCCAGCCACCTCTGACCCCCTTAATCAAACGGAGGTTCTCTCTGATTCAACTCGGCTCTTCACCACCAATCTCCAACCAGGATCATCCAGGGACATAGTACAAGACATATATCCCCCAAAAAGACAATTGTGGAATGTGCATTTGGAGAAAATAAGGAGACGGGAGGAGCCAGAGCTCGCGAAAACGCACTCACACCAGGCGACCCCCCACCTCAGCCTGGTTTCTGCTGGTTAACTAATTTGAGAGACAGCGAAGGCCCACAAATAAGTTTGGTAGTGGGGGGGACTGCAGTAGCTGGGGCAGGCGAGTGGAGTGGAACAAAGGCGACTTGCCAATTGGTTTTGTGTAGCCAGAAGAAGCACTGTGGTTCCTTCTGACTACACAAATAGCTCATTTCTGGAGGCCTGGAAGAACTATTGGCTAGGCCATCCCAGACCTACAGGCACTTGCCAGAGCTTGCACATTTGACTAGAGTAAATAAATATAACAATTCACGTCTTAAATGGGTGCAGAAACCTCATTTAAACATTGAAATGATGCCTTCAACTATGACATTTGCTCAGCAGGACCACTTAAAAAAAGGCCCAACCAATTTAGCAATGGCCTGTGGAGAAGCAAAGTATTCAGTTATCATTGTGCCTGACGTGGGTACAAGAATGTTAAATTGACAGACCCCTATCCATAGAATCCATAGACTTGCTAAGTGCAGAGGGATGCCATTCAGCCCATCATCTGCACTGAACCTCCAAAAGAGCATCCCATCCAGGCTCATCCCCCCACACCCCCATTCCCCCATCCTGTCTCAGAAATCCCGTCTAACTTGCGCACCTTTGGACACTAAGGGGCAATTTTAGCATGGTAACCTGCACACGCCCCTGTGCAATACCTGACCCTCCGTTCTGTTCCTTCAAACCTTTCTTTCTGCCTTTCCCATACTAAATCCCCCACGTCCATGTTTGTGATGGAAATTTCCACTCATCGTGGAGTAACTTCACCCTCCACCAGCGATGCACCAGTGCGTCATTTCAGCTCTGCTTCCCAGGACCTCAGCCACGTTTCCGGAGAAGGTCCAATATTTCAACCAAATCAACTTCCCCACTTTTCCGATTGGAGATCAAAGGGTCACCTAAAAACTGAACTGCCCAAATCTGAGAAAATTCGGAAACTATTGTCCACCTCGTGCCCAGTCTAACCATGTATTGTTCCATGTGCTGTTTAATAATAAGGCAACCTAATTTAGTGCAAAAACAAGTGCCGTAACTATCAGTGACACACACACTGTCCTGCTACCAAGCTTGCTTTGGCGGTGAAGCATGTTGATAGAAATGCTGTTGAACAGCAAAAGAGAGTAATACAAAGTGCCAATGATGTGGCAGCTCCATTTAGCACAACGCGGTGACATTTGTCTACTGGTACAATAGCTTGTTATAAAGCAGTCTGAGTTACATTGTGCAATAAATGGTTCAACATTATGGTGTAGTCATGCTTATTCTCTCAAAAATTCAGAGGCTGTTCCTTTTGGCTTTGTTTTGCTGGAGGCAGTCAGCACTGTTAAATGGCAGTCTCCAGGCACGGCTGCAAATCAACTTGAAAAGAGAGCGAATGAGGTGGGAAACAAATGGTCTTTCATGATGATAATTAATATTTACTCTCTTGGGGCATATTTGGTTGATCACCAGGCTGTAAAGTCACACAGGTCGCTCTCGCTATTGTAGTTGGTGCTTTTTTGCTTTCAACCGTTACGATACGTTGGGACCTTTAGACCGCTTGTGTTTTACAGGCAAGGTTCTGTCACTGGACAATGGGAATGATGAAATGAATGAAATGAAAATCACTTATTGTCACAACTAGGCTTCAAATGAAGTTACTGTGAAAAGCCCCTAGTCGCCACATTCCGGCGCCTGTTCGGGGGGGCTGGTACGGGAACATTTCAAACAACAGTGATATACTGCATTATGATGTGGAGATGCCGGCGTTGGACTGGGGTGAGCACAGTACGAAGTCTTACAACACCAGGTTAAAGTCCAACAGGTTTGTTTCGATGTCACTAGCTTTCGGAGCGCTGCTCCTTCCTCAGGTGAATGAAGAGGTATGTTCCAGAAACACGTATATAGACAAATTCAAAGATGCCAAACAATGCTTGGAATGCGACCATTAGCAGATGATTAAATCTTTACAGATCCAGAGATGGGGTGACCCCAGGTTAAAGAGGTGTGAATTGCATCAAGCCAGGACAGTTGGTAGGATTTCGCAGGCCAGGTGGTGGGGGATGAATGTAATGCGACATGAATCCCAGGTCCCGGTTGAGGCCGCATTCATGTGTGCGGAACTTGGCTATAAGTTTCTGCTCGGCGATTCTGCGTTGTCGCGCGTCCTGAAGGCCGCCTTGGAGAACGCTTACCCGGAGATCAGAGGCTGAATGCCCTTGACTGCTGAAGTGTTCCCCGACTGGAAGGGAACATTCCTGCCTGGTGATTGTCACGCGATGTCCGTTCATTCGTTGTCGCAGCGTCTGCATGGTCTCGCCAATGTACCACGCTTCGGGACATCCTTTCCTGCAACGTATGAGGTAGACAACGTTGGCCGAGTCGCACGAGTATATACCGCGTACCTGGTGGGTGGTGTTCTCACGTGTAATAGTGGTATCCATGTCGATGATCTGGCACGTCTTGCAGAGATTGCCATGGCAGGGTTGTGTGGTGTCGTGGTCACTGTTCTGAAGACTGGGTAGTTTGCTGCAAACAATGGTTCGTTTGAGGTTGCGCATAATGCAATACTGCATTATGACAGCCATTCGAAATAAATGACCCAAACGTACTTGGTCTTCGGACAGCACGGTGGCGCAGTGGGTTAGCCCTGCAGCCTCTCGGCGCCGAGGTCCCAGGTTCGATTCTGGGTCACTGTCCGTGTGGAGTTTGCACATTGTCCCCGTGTTTGCGTGGGTTTCGCCCCCACAACCCAAAAGATGTGCAGGGTAGGTGGTGATGTGTTGGGTACTCTGGATCTGTGGAGACTGTGTTTACCTTAGCAGTAACATAGACAGGCTACCAACACTTGTAATAGTACAACTCTATTTTATTTAACTAAGAGCTGTTAAACATACTTGCACTGTGGGTCGACACTATGTTAGATTGACTGAAGACCTATGCCTAACCTGACCAGCCGATTCTGCTAGCACATGGTGGATGTTTGTGCTACTGACTGCGGGCTCTGTCTGTCTCAGAGGCTGCATCCCGAATGAGCGGGAAAGCTAGTGCCCTCTGTCTTTATAGTGACCGTGCCCTAACTGGTGATTGGCTGCTGTGTTGTGTGTGTTGATTGGTCTTGCAGTGTGTCAGTCAGTGTGTGTTTCTGCACCATAATATACTGATGTATATATTATGACAGGTGGATTGGCCATGCTAAATTGCCCCTTAATTGGAAAAAATTAATTGAATACACTAAATTTAAAAAAAAACATGTACTTGGTCCTAAATTTGTTTCCTCATTCAATGGAAGTCCAAAACTAAAGTCACCACTGACCTCGATAATCATACTTATATAATCCAATTTGCACACAATTTGCAGAAATACGTTCACTGTTGACTGGCCTGAGTGAAACGAGGAGCGGCTTTCTTTGACTGAGGTTTGATGGTGCAAGTGAGGCAATGGCTCAAAACGAAGAACATTCAGGTTGTGGCATCAAAAATGGGACGATCGGATTCTGACCCTGTAGCAGAGACGTAAACCTATAGACATTGTCGTTCCTCACTTCCGCTGAGGAGTTGTGGAAACTGAAATAGTCATCAATGTTATTCTCCAATCTAATTCTGTTTTGAACCAACTGTCACTAATTTCACAACATTTAAATGTTTAGGGTGGTCTTTTCCACACTCCCCATGCTGTGTTTTGCACCAATGACCAATGGAGGCATCTTCTGGTACTGTCTCTGTCCACCTGGGGAGGGGGGTTCCCATTGTTCGTCATACCCTCTGCCCCTAGGGAACCTTCCTGATGGAAACGACCGGATAATCCCCCCACTAGAATGAAGATTTATAAACATTAGCCTTTTCTATTGTATGTGGGCGGCACGGTAGCACAGTGGTTAGCACTATTGCTTCACAGCTAGGGCCCCGGGTTCAGTTCCTGCTTGAGTCACTGTCTATGCCGAGTCAGAACGCTCTCCCCGTGTCCGCGTGGGCTTCTGCCGGGCATTCCGGTTTCCTCCCGCAAGTCCCGAAAGACGTGCTTGTTAGGTGAATTGGACATTCTGAATTCTCGCTCAGTGCACCCGAACAGGCGCCGGAGTCTCGGGGCTTTTCACAGTAACTTCATTGCAGCATTAATGCAAGCCGATTTGTGACCCTAACACAGATTATTATTATTAAATAAATAGGAAGGCAGTACCTTAAATATAATTGTTGTATGCAGGCCGTAAACAATAATTTGCAAACTTTATTAAATGATCGACAGAAGGATTTTAAAATTGCACCTCACAAATAAATAACATGCCTCAGCGTTTTAAAAAAAATGATACGGTGCTGAAAAAAGGATAATGATTTCGGAATCGGAACGCAATTGGATTGAAGTTTTGAACCTATGGATGATATCTGTGTTTCCAAGATATTTCAGTGTGAGTCACAAAAATGGTAGATTTTGTATTGTTCGAGTCTAATACCCATTCAAAATCTTTTGTTTTGATATAATTTAATTGACAGGCCAATTAGCTTCCTCCTGTGCTGTCCCAGTCTGTGATTCTAATCCTCCAAATCACTTCCCGAATGCTTCTTGTTTCTTTCAGCTTTCGTTAAAACGGCACGAGGAATCAGGTTGTGGACATCACTTTGGCTTCCATTGATCTTGCATAATTAAAGGCCAAGGTTTCTGGTAAAATCTGGTTAGGGACCAATGATGTTTTGTTTAAAGTAGACAAAATTTGAGATTCAAGACACTGAACAAGCCATTTGATTTCAATAAACGTTACCAAACAAGGTCAAAAAGATAAAACAATCTACCATATCCATCTTACTTTTTAATCTTCAGGGTAAGTATGAGGTACATGTGAATTAACAAGCCACCTGTGGTCCAGGCCCCATACTGCACAATAAATGGCAGATGTGACCAAGGCAGTTCCATGGATTTCTCAGAGATCCACCCTGCCATCAGTAAAACTGTGAATCTCACTGAAACGCTATCTCTCTCATGAGGGATTCCAGTCATCACCTTCAAAGAGCTAATCCCGAAATTCTCTCCAAAGGCCTCTCCATTAGGATGATATCAACAACAGCTCGTCCTGTAGGATGTCAATCTCGTGTCCAAAGATTCAATTCCCTTGACTTACTGAGTATGCATTCAAATACCAACTTACAAACCTGATGTCAGTCACACTAACCAAGCTCCAATAGCCTGCAACACGGAGTCACCAACCTTCAGCTGTCTCCTTGGATCTCCAGAGGTTCTCCGGAGCTCTCTTCAATCCCCAGGGCTTCCCTTCAACCCACTTTAATTGACACATCCCATTCCCTATTTCTGACCTTTTTTTCTCTGCTCCTCTCTTTTTAACTGCATTGGGACCTCTTAATAATAATAATAATAACATAATAATATAATAATCACTTATTGTCACAAGTAGGCTTCAATGAAGTTACTGTGGAAAGCCCCTAGTCGCCACATTCCGGCGCCTGTTTGGGGAGGCCGGTACGGGTTTGCATGATCTTCTGATCCATGTCGCTTCTCCAAGACTCTTACTTTGAGACCCCTCCCTGTTCCTTTTCCCTTTCGGACCTCTTACTGTCCCCTCTTCCTTTGGGACCTCTCGCTGTCCCCACTCCCTATCCCCTGCTCAGAACTCTTCTCAATGGCATTGGTTCCCGATTACCTGACCCAGATTTTCATGCCACTTGTCCTTATGCACAGATATACTTGGCTCAAAGAATGTAAAAATACTGATTGGTGCATGTGGCCCCGGTGTGCGCTTACGTGAAGGTTTGAAGCCCTGTTGGGAGTTGCAGTTCCCAACCTCCAGTCTCAACATCAAGGTAAACCTAGTTGTCATATCACTCCCCTTTAGTTATTTTAAAAATTATCTTAGTATTTATTCTCCACTTACCTTTCAACAATTTCGTTTTTTGTAAAGAAACCTACAAAAGTTAGTTGCAAAGTCACGCGGGCTAGCGGACGTCACACCTCACTTACTCATGTACCAACAGGAAAGGAATGCACACATACACCTTTTTGGTTTTGCTTCTTAATCTAAAGTCAAAGTCCTAAAATAGTTTTTGCGCGATCGGAAACGCAATGTTCACCACAATATCTGTACTTCTCAAATTGTGACTTAGTTGATTCCTTCACTATCCCCAAGGGCATCTGTACGTGTTTCATTATATCCCTTATTCCGGCATTTGGGAGGTGGGAATGGGGCTCAAAGCACCATTCAGGACCTGTGTTTCTGGTTACTGTTGTAAGGTTATTTGGTCTCACTACAAGATCCACAGGCATGTCTGGTTGAACATAAACTGTTCATTGTTAACACACCTATATACACCTTCGAGGAATGAAGTAACCCAGACATGTCCACTGGGGAAGCTGGTAAACACAGGATGAGGCTTGTGGCCTTCACTCACCTTCCAGGAGCGGAGACACCCGGACCTGTGAGGGACACCACTACTGGGGCAACTGATAAATAGAGAGCGAGGCTTGGGGCCTTCAATCAAGTGGAGACAGCCGGACCCATGAGGGACACCTCTACTGGGGATGCTGATAAATAGAGAGCGAGGCTTGGGGCCTTCAATCAAGTGGAGACAGCCGGACCTGTGAGGGACACCTCTACTGGGGCTGCTGATAAATAGAGAGCGAGGCTTGGGGCCTTCAATCAAGTGGAGACAGCCGGAACCGCGAGGGACGCCTCTACTGGGGCTGCTGATAAATAGAGAGCGAGGCTCGGGGCCTTCACTCGTGGAGACAGCTGGACCTGAGAGGGACACCTGCGAGGGATATCTCTACTGGGGCTGCGGGCTGAGTTTGAAAAACAATCCAGGAGCGACACCTCAGGAAAATGGTAAATTAATTTGTTGGTGACAAGCTGCTCTTAGGAATTGTATGTAAATAGCTTTAACTAGAAAAACAAACCATGTATAAAGAAGTCGCTCCTTGAATTTCAGTAAGGAACACCAGTAATTGGACAGGAAAGTTAAATCAAGTCAAAGTGAAATAAAAGAATTTAGTGAGCAAAGTTAGAAAAGGTTAGAGAGTGGAGCTGGGATGATAAAGGAGCGCGGATAAGAGCGAGGCTGAGAGCGCAGCCGGGAGGATAATGTCGCAAGAGAAAGAGAGAGGAAGACGCCAGAAGTAGTGTGGAGGGGAGGTGGGCCCAGCATGGGGAGGTGTGACTCGGTCGGGTATGAAGAGCCAGGCTCTTAGAAACGTCCTTGTGTTACAAGGGTGTCGATTGTTCAGTGTGGGTGCGCCAGTGAGGCCGTCACTAAGCAGTCAGGCGATGTTACCAGAGATTACCAGAGATGGATTTTATCAGGCCTTCGTTTGGCACTCGATCAGCTTACACTTTACCAACTTGAAAAATATCCTATTTATGCTTCATCTTTGTTTCTTGTCCATTCGCCAATCCGTCATCCATGATAATGTACTACCCCTAATATAATCCATTACCGTGTGTATTAACTGTTTGTGTGGCACCTTGTCAAATTCCCTTTGGAAATACAAGTATACTAATACCTCTGGTAACTTCCACATTATGAACCTCCCACATTATGAACCTTTTACAAGGAAGCCACAGTTACTTGGGGCTAGCCTATCCCCAACAAGAGAGAAAAGCAATATCCATTAATTTGACTCAGTTACATAGAATTTACAGTGCAGAAAGAGGCCATTCGGCCCATCGAGTCTGCACCGGCCCTTGGAAAGAGCAGCCTACCCAAGCCCACACCCCCACCCTATCCCCGTAACCCCGCCCAACCTTTTTGGACACTAAGGGCAATTTGGCACGGCCAATCCACCTAACCTGCACATCTTTGGACTGTGGGATGAAACCGGAGGACCCGGAAGAAACCCACGCAGACACGGGGAGAACATGCAGACGCCGCACAGACAGTGACCCAGCCGGGAATCGAACCTGGGACCCTGGTGCTGTGAGGCAATTGTACTAACCACCATGCTACCGTGCCACTGAAATAAAGCTGAAGCCGTCACTATCATAACCACCGGCCTCAACATATTACAAAGGAATTCTTCAGAAACCTGGACCCTCACATCACCATCAATGGCTCTCAATGAGGTTCCAAAGCTGCCACCTTGTGCCTACTCGAACTTTAATAAACCTGCCAAGCACAACTTCCCTTTGGTAAAACCATTTTGACTTTGACTTTGTCTAATCATCCTCAGTCGTTGGTGAAAAGGAAGACTGTCCACTTATCTCCCACTTCGCCAGCTTAGTTTTGGAGGGGGGAGGTAGGAAGTTGACAGGGTCCCTCGGGGAGGGGAGGGGGGATGGAATTACATTTCACCCTAAGGACTGTGGTAGTCACCACTGTTGTATTGTATACACCGCATACGAGGGGTATTACAGTAAGGCCCCTGTATTACAGGTACGGGGGTAGATCCCTGCCTGCTGGCTCCGCCCAGTAGGCGGAGTATAAATGTGTGTGCTCTCCGAACTGCAGCCATTTAGGCAGCAGCTGTAGGAGGCCACACATCTCTGCGTAATAAAGCCTCGATTACTCTCTACTCTCGTCTCGTCGTAATTGATAGTGCATCAAGTCCCAAGTATGAGAGGGGGTGGGTGCGGAATTATATTTCACACTAAGGACCAAATCTGATATAGTGTGAGTGACATTTCCATGTAAGCGTATGAGTGACTTGCAGATTACCATTTATTGAAAACACGGGTTTGGTCCCCTGATTTGCTCAGACTCCACTTATAAAGTATCAGAAACATTAAAAAAATGTTCATATTATTCCCTTTCTATCGAATGTCGCCCTGGTGAAAATAAATCCCAGGCTGCATCAGACAAGCGTTATCTATCCATGAATCTTTGAAAGGTTTTCTTTCTGCAGGAGTATTGGAAATAACAAAAAGCTGGTTATAGCCCGTCAGGGATGCTGGATTTCATTCTGTGCATATATTAAAAAAAAATGAGGTCCTCAAAAGAAAAATGCCTGTAAAGGCTTCAAAAAGGAAACTTTAATTTATTTACAATCCCGTTGCCTGCTGGTTCCATTTCTTTCCTATTGTGGAGGCATCTTATCATCTTATTCTTTTTTTATCTGTTCCTCTAGGTTTGGTACAAAGAATTCCATAACTGCTCCGACGGTGAAGACTATCTGTCATCTGCAGATTTTGTTTCTGCATTTTCCATTTTCTGTTGCTAGTTCCCTTCCTTTGCCCATCGGTACTTATTGCGAGGGTAAGTAATGTGCCTTTTGCTCCTTTAACAGCTAATAGGGTTAGGCGGCACGGTAGCACAGTGGTTAGCACAGTGGCTCCACAGCACCAGGGTCCCAGGTTCGATTTCCGGCTTGGGTCGCTGTCTGTGCGGAGTCTGCACGTTCTCCCCGTGTCTGTGCGGAGTCTGCACGTTCTCCCGTGTCTGTGCGGAGTCTGCACGTTCTCCCTGGGCGGGCTTCTCCGGTCGCCGATGCCGAAATCGCATTCGGCAATCGGCCGGAATATACCCGATTTCCAACCAAATCGGGGACTGCGCCGCTTGGGCGGTGCTCCGCCCCCGACAAAACTCTCGGAGTTCGCCGCGCCACATATCGATGGCCTCAGGATATTGCTCCGCCCCGACCGGACAGGTTCCCGACGGCGTGGGACACGTTTGGTTTCATCCATCGGGAACTCAGCGCGGCGGCTGGGGACTCAGTCCTGCACCGCCACAGCCTGCGGAGGGCAGACCCGCGGGCAGCGGGCGACATATTCGGGGCTGGGGGAACGGTGGGGGGGGGGGGTGGTCCGAGGTGCGCGAGCCGGCCGAAGTGGGGGAGTATTTCGCTGGCCGGGTCAGCGAGCAGCCTCCCCCACGTAGCATGGCGCGGCCGCTGCAGGCCCCTGCCCTGCACATGCGCGGCCACGGACCCGTGGGGGGAGGCGAGGGGGAGGTGGGGTGGGCGGCGTGGGGGAGGGGGAGGCGAGGGGGGGAAACACCAGCAAAGGGTCGTGAAGTTGGCGGGTGGAGGGCATCGGTAAAGTGCCGAGAGGTACGGGGGGCAAAAAGTAACAGGCAGAGGGGGTGGCTTAGCGGGGGAGGGGGGGGGGTGTCAACATTAAGAGGTGTTGACCCAGCAAAAAGGGGAACAAGTAGTGGGGGTGAACCAACAGAGGTGGAGCAATAGGAAGAGGGGGGCAAAGGGGCAATGACCTCATTGCCAGAAGGGAGAACATTTGGGCCCTGGAGGGAGAAGGATTCAGCTCCAGAAGGGGAAGAAAGCCAAGTTTAAAACTGATTCTTCCTGAGGCTGCATTCTTCAGCTGCTGGGCCTCTGCCTTCTTGGAGGACCCCGGCATTGGGCGGGGGCCCCTGGGCAAGTTGCATTGGGTGGATGTGTAGTAAACATGGGCTGAAGGATCCACTAAGATTTGGGGTGCAGGGGAGTGGGGTGGGGACTGGTTGCCTCTGAATTCATGAACGGCAACTTTAATGGAGAGCCATGTCAGCAATGAAAATTCTGTTGCAGATGTGATCATTCAGCCACTAGTCAATTAACATTCCTTCAGTCTGACAGCTAAACCAATTATGCCCACTCCATCATCACTGATGTGTGTGAGTGCCACTAATAACCACTCAGCAGTTAACCCTTGGTGCACTGATCTCGCCATTCTGTGAGTGCCATGGTTTCCCAGCTCTATCTCCGAGAGGGTAAGCAAGTACAACCCCGCCACCCCCATCAGGTGTGGGTGCTGGGGCACCTTTACAGGGGCATTTTTGACAGGGTAGTGTGCAGAGTCTTTGAGTGACACAAGGGATAAATTCCTGTGCCTTACGTGACATCTCAGGAGACAAGGCGGTTGCCAAAGCTATGGCCACTTGGGCAGGCTGAGTGTAGAAAGGGTGATGTGGGGTCTTATCCATTCTGGGAGCTCCTGAGGGAAAGGTCATCTATGCGATGACCAGTGCATTCATCAGTGTCTGTCAACACGCTGCTTCCTCAGGTGAATGGGCAAAGCATCAGTCCTTGGAGGCGAACGTTCATCATTAAATCGCTCTTTCTATTACTTTGTATTGAGTAGAGTGAGAGAGAGAGAGATGGAGCATGTGGGACTGACTATCATTCTGGTTGCCTCAGAGTTTTGGCACTATTTCCTCAGACAGAAGTCGGTTGGACTCCTCCATCCTGTCTTTCAATGTCAGACGTGTTGCTGAGATCCCTTCCTGATGTTCCCGACCTTACCTTTGCACTCCAACAACTGGGGCATCAGCAAATCCAGAAGCATGTCATTTGACTAGGCCTCAGCAGATTCCTAGCCTCCATTAGTCCCTCGAGTGCCAGAACCCTGAGATCTCCCTGCCCCCTTCTATTGTGGATTAGAGAGAATGAGGTGCTGATCAGTTAGTGATCCTAAGGCCTCTCTCTAATGATGTCCCACCGAGATAGGTGCCTCCGCGCTGGTGGAGGCTGTGGGTGAGAGCTGCGACGGCTCCTCGATCTCCACTTCTGAGAACTCATCCAAGCTGGTCTCGAACCTGGGTAGTGGAGGCCCAGGCCTTCAGGAGAAAGGGGATTTCATTAGTGCCAGGCAGGGACATAACAATTGAGGATACTGAACTCACGTTACTTTGGATTGATGGGTGATGGTATTTTGAGTCCTTACTTGGTTTATTGGCACCCAGCCTTTGGCACAGGAATGGTTACGCTCCTCCCCAGCCAGCTGGAGGGCCCTCCTCAAATCCTCCGAGAACTTTTAACTCAGGCATCCCTTCACCCATTTGGGATCTCTCCTTTTTATTGGAAGCCAGCTTGCCCTGCGCAAAAACAAACAGAGAGTGTAAACAGGGCGTGGGTGACAACAGATGGTTGGATGCTTGGCATTTGTGGATGGTGAGTGTGAAGAGCCGGGAGGTGATGAGGAATTGACCTGCAGGGGAGATGAAGATGAGTGTGGGAGGGAGAGTGGTGGTGTCCCTTGAGCTAGCAGTGAGCGAGCCCCCTGTGGATATGTGATGTATGAGTGAGTCGAGAATGATGGGAGTGACTTACCCTCGTAGAACAGAGGAGTTCATTCATCCTCTTTCTGTCCTGGGTGACCGTCCTCCTCTGCAATTCATTGTTATTCCCTTTACTATTGGTATTCTTCCAAATCTGTTCTGATGAGTGAAAGCTGAAAAGCTTCGATAACATGTTTATTTTTTAGTAATAATCAAGTTCTGCAAGGCCATGTATGTTTAATTGTATGTGAGACACACCATTGAATATGTAGGGTACACTTAAATTATCGGGTTATTTTCTCATCAGTGCATTTCTTATTTCCCTTTTCTTTTATTTTTGTCATTATTATTTTTGCTCCATGGGTGATTAATGGAGATGTATCTTTAAGTCAAGCAGCAGAATTCAGAAGTTGCAGGGGAAAACACTCTGCTAGTCGCTGCTGGTTTGACCAGGAGCTGCAGACTTGCCGACACCAGAGAGAGGTGGGGTGCGACTCGGTTTGATTGATTGGCTGGTGGCCAATGAATTGGCCCAAAAGACTGTACTCTGCCCGGTGACAGATGGTGATAGGATCCTATCCCAATGGAATGATTTTCAGAGTCCCAAGTAGTTGCAGTTTGACTCCTGGAAGCACAGGAACAAGGTCCCACTCTCTATCCTTTGTGCTCTCTCCAAAAAGGCTGGGAATGCTGTATTCCTGCGACGGCAGAGAACCTGAATAAATGACCCCAAAGGAAAACCATTACGGGCTGAAAACAAAGACAGAATCTTCTCTCTCTCTCTCTCTACAGAAACATCTGTGAGTGATGTATTTCTGAAACTACAGAGGAAAGTCTTTTACGCAGAGGGTGGTGGGTGCCTGGAATGCTTTGCCAGCGGAGGTGGTAGAGGCGGGCACGATAGCATCATTTAAGATGCATCTGGACAGATATATGAACAGTTGGGGAACAGAGGGAAGTAGATCCTTGGAAAATAGGCGACAGGTTTAGATAAAGGATCTGGATAGGCGCAGGCTGGGAGGGCCGAAGGGCCTGTTCCTGTGCTGTCATTTTCTTTGTTCTTTGTTCAATGAACGTACAATAAAACAAACTGAAAGCAAGTGTTGAAGAGGAGTAAGGTGCTGAAAACGACCTTCTGAAGCAAAGACTCTTTTTTCGTTTTACTTATGATTTTTCACCCCTTTCTTCCCCTCTGTGCTGGTCTGTCTTGTGTGTGTGTGTGTGTGCAGAGAGTGAGGGGGAGGGGGACAAGCTAAAATGGGGAGTTAGGAATTAGTTAATAGTTAACCAGTTGTACTTGATGTATATTTCATCATACATCTTGTTGTAAATAAACAGTAATTGTGTTTACATTTACAAACCTGGTGACTGTAATTATTGGGCAGCCAAGGGCCAAAGACTTTGGGTATCTTTCTAAGAATTATTGGTTAATTAACTTGTGTTGCGAGTCTGGGGCCTGGAATTGACCACACACTAGCCCAGGTTGTCGGGCCAACAGGTACTGTGGCCATTATGTGTCAGTACTGAGGCTCCAATAATAGAAATAATGAGCAGATAATGCAACTAAGACTGAAAGCTTTCCTTTGATCTTGGGGCTGATGGCATTGTGCACTCCAATCCCTGACAAAGTTATTAGCAATACTGTACAATGCTTCTTACATTTTTAGACATTTCAAGTGTGTGAGTGAAGAATTTATATAGATAATAGTAGCAGAAAATTACATTTTCCAGACCATGTTTGTATAGTTTAATTGGATCTTTTATGTATGGAGGAGAACTTTTGATAACTGTTGAATATTTTTCATTGCAGTAACCTTGAGAAGTTAACTCTTAATATGCCTTGGATGAATTTACACGCTTTATGTTTAGACACATTAAAGAATATTAGCCTATTGCCAAATCATATCAGATGCTCGATGGACTCTAACCTTTGATTAACTAACAAAGCCAAGTCTATGTAACTGATTTTCATCTTTTAACAAATAAAGTAACAGATATTCCAAACAATTCTTAGCATTACAGAGTGTAAAGCAAGCTCTGAAAATAATTTAACTGGAGATAGTTAATGATAGATTCTCAAAGGAAATACTACCTTCAACTGTTCTGCTTGCACAAGCAATAACTACTGCTCTCCTTTTCTATATTCTATTATATGTATAGGGTGTGGGTATCATGCTGAGGTGGGGGGTTACCCCCAAAATACTCTGGGAAACCTCCTCGCAGGAGTCCCCAGTTAACATTTGCATGACAATTGCCACTTTTGATGTGCATCTTGCACTGGGACCATCCAAAAATGTGATTTAAATTGCAAACTTCGAATGGCTCCAGCTGTGTAACATCGATAGTTGCCCAGAAACAATTACAAGAATTAAATCTAGCTTCTACATCCACTCCCCCGCCTCGACCCAACATGGCCGTGACCCCGCTTCCCAAGGCCGGACCCAACTCCCCCACCTCCCCTCTCCCAATCCTGCCCACCTGTCTGTGACACTTACCCTGTCAAACACCTTTAAACTTGGCTGAATTGCCGCTCCATTGGAAGGTACGGCCCAAGGTTGACCAATTCAATCAGCCCTTAGCTCATTAATAAAGTTTTTAAAAAACAATTGCTAAATTCAGTGACAATGAAAAACCCTGTACATGTGACAGTTGATGTAAGTTGTGAAATCATAAACACTACTTTAAAAAATAGACATACAACACTAGGTTAAAGTCCAACAAATTTATTTGGAATCACTAGCTTTCGGGGCATAGCTCCTTCCTCAGGTGACTCACCGAAAGCTAGTGATTCCAAATAAACCTGTTGGACTTTAACCTGGTGTTGTAAGATTTCTTCCTGTGTCCACTCCAGTCTAACACCAGCATCTCCACATCTTAAAAAATAGAATTTTGTGCATGGATAAGTGATGTGTCATTTGGAAATTTGATATTAGGAGAAGACCCAAAATAATGAAAGTTGCAGCTTACAATCAGACTCAAAACAATGGCACCATCTAAATAAAAAACCTGCATTTTTACAGCTCCCATAGTGACCTCAAGATCATCAGCGAAAGACACTGAACAAAATCTCTTGTTGCCGAGGGAATTGCTGCCCTCGATGGTATTGGTTCTTCATCACTGACACTCAAGGGCTGCTTCTGTTAGCATTTGCATTCGATGGAAACTCCAAGAGTAAGGGGACAAAAGCTCACGAAAAATGTGCCTTGGACTGTGCAATATTAGTGACACACAAATAAAATAATTGCTGAGTAATGATTTTGTGTGAACTTACAACTAACAATCAGAGTTTGTACCTTGTTCTAACCGAACAACAATTAGGGCAGATGACATAAGGTCAAGTGGTGTACTCGTATGTGATCATTCTCAACACATTTATTTGGGGGTGAGATTGGAATTCAGGTGACGGTCATACATGTCAAGAGCTTGGCATTTCAAAAGCTGAAAAACTGATTTTCACATTGTCCTGAGAGAGAAATTAGCAATTTCATTTTAGTCTTTGAAATAAAGCTACTTGTGACCTTGTTACTCACCACTGACTTGCTGCCAAGTCAAGTCACTTTATATTGCTTTTGAAATGCGGATTAAGTTAGTTGCAAGGTTGAAGCCAAAGACAAGTGAGTGCTCCTATTGAAGAAGAGAATGGTGAGAGAACTTTGGTGTGAATCTCTCTGCTGTACATTTGTCTAAAATAGAAGTATGTCGAATGCTAACAAACTCTGCAATTCAACTCATTAGTCCCAGGGCTGGTTGGAGCCTTGTTGAGCTGGGGTTGTCTATTAAATGTGGAAATGTTGTTTATAAACCCAATTGCAACGTTCAAATGACTTATACTAATGGAAAGATATTTCACCATAATTAAGTTTTATTTTTACATTTATTTTTAAAAAAAATTTAGAGTACCCAACTCATTGTTTCCAATTTTTAGGGGCAATTTAGCGTGGCCAATCCTGCACATCTTTGGGTTGTGGGGGCGAAACCCACACAAACACGGGGAGAATGTGCAAACTCCACACGGACAGTGACCCAGAGCCGGGAGCGAACCTGGGACCTCGGCGCCGTGAGGCAGCGGTGCTAACCACTGTGCTGCCCTTACCATAACTGATTTTAGGATTGATTTTTATGATGATTTTTTAAAAATAACAATTCAGCTTAATAATAATCCTTACTATTGTCACAAGTAGGCTTACATTAACACTGCAATGAAGTTACTGTGAAAATCCCCTAGTCGCCACATTCCGGCGCCTGTTCGGGTACACAGAGGGAGAATTCAGAATGTCCGATTCACCTAACAAGCCCGTCTTTCGGGACTTGTGGGAGGAAACCGGAGCACCCTGAAGAAACCCACACAGACACGGGGAGGACGTGCAGACTCCACACAGACAGTGAGCCAAGCCGGAAATCGAACCCTGGCGCTGTGAAGCAACAGTGCTAACCACTGTGCTACCCTGCCGCCCATACAATGTGTTTTTAATTTTTCCCCGCATTATATTAAATACTAATATCTTCTTTAGTTCCGGAGTATAAACATGCAACTTCTATTACATTGGATCAGGATTAATCAATTGTAATTTTAGTCCTGTACTTTAGATCAAAATGGTTCTTTACAAAAATTGTATTCACCCATATGTGAAGTTTATTGATAAAGAAAATACCACATTCTGTCACTCGCGCACATCCTCACCAAATAGTGCGCACTCAATGGCACCAGAACTGCTTCCGCCTTCAGCTAAGTCAACGGGTGCTATTAGAGCTGTTTGAAGAGGATGATCAGAAAGGAATTCAAGATACTTTTAATCACATTGACAAAACCGAAATCAATAGGAAAACTGATCAAATGAAAGGACGCCTGACTCAACGACCCATTCTGGCTCATTCCACCCCGTCTTGTGACCAATTCAATTATTGCCCTAACAATGGGACAACCATTACTTCTGGTTGAAAACAGTTAACTGATCCATTTCTGAATCGTAAAATTACTTTTGAACTGGCCATTTGATTTGTCTTTCTTTGAAGTTGCTGACAGTTGAGCTAATAGGAAATCAGAACACAGAACGCAGTCTGGCATGAAGCAGCAGCATCCCCACCAAACCTCCTCATTTCACTGAGAGAAGGAGCACTGTTGCTGATTTTCTCCTTGGTTCAATTGCTCTGTTTTATTACCTTTGCTCTCGAGTCACCAGGTATCTTTATGATACCGCCACGAGGTTCAAGTCCGAGTAATGATCAATAACCCAATACACCGATTAGTAAGATTCAAATCAAAGCACAGTTTTTATACACAGTAATCGCTACTCATGTACAAATTCTACGTCTAAGCTACTTCTACAGCTAACAGGTCAATACTTAACTTGGAACTGACCCACCCGGTCAGGGGAACAAATGGCCTTTCGTTCGGGTTCTGAGTCTGCGGGATTCGAAGTTGGTTCGGATTGGTAGCTAGGAGCGCCTACCTCGTAGCGAGCGTTGAATTAAGACTTACTTTGTCGGGAGTCACTGCACCGGTCACGGTCAATGTTGGTTCGTGTTGCTGGGTGACCCAGGCAGGACGCAGAGGTGAAGAGAGGTGAAGAGAGCGATTTGAACTTGGGGCTCAACTCTTATAGTCCCCAGGGGCTTCCCACCTTTTGGGGCGGACCCTGTACCTGGTCCCAAGTGATTGGACTTCGTTCCAATCGCTTGGTTCGATTTCTCCAATACTGGAGCGGTTCCCTGATCGATGGGCGGTTTTGAGGTGCTCGTTCACCTCCTTTGTGTTGGCTCCTGCTGGCGCCGAGGAGTCTGGCTTTGCTTTGTGTGTCCAAAATGTTACTTATTGTTCCCGGGGATTGCTCATCAGTGGCTGCTACTTTGTTATGCTGATGGTCGCTGGTATCGATGTTGTCTGGCCTTTGCAGAGGTAAATACACAGCAAACCTGCCGCTGCTGGTTTCTGTCTATGTTGGCTGACTTTCCCATCAGCCTTTGCCGTTCGCCATTTTACATCGGGAGTTGGCCAGTTTAGGTGGCTACAGCACTGTTACCACCGCAGCCCAATTTGCACAGGACTGCTAATGTACAGGATATAACCTGCCTATGCACTAAGGGTGGAACTAGGTATTCAGCTGGGAGTTAAGCTCCACGGTGTCTGAAAAAATTAACCGGAATTCATGTGAAAAGATGTTTTTTCAGCTTCATTCCTCTGATGAAAACGTATATACATTGTCCATAACCTGTGCTGTTGTCATCTAAAATGTACATGTTTGCAAAGATTAACAAATGTGGGGCCTTTTTCATTACAGCAGCAGGGGTTATGGAACAATGTAATATAAATGTTTAAAATTATAAAGAGATGTAACAAGATAGATAGATCATTCCAGTAGTTAAGGGGTCTAGAATTCATGGCCACAGACACAAAATTGGGGCGGGTTGGTGGAACAGTGGTTAGCACTGCTGCCTCACGGCGCCAGAGACGCGGGTTCAATTCTGGCCTCGGGTGACTGTCTGTGTGGAGTTTGCACTTTCCCCCTGTGTCTGCGTGGGTTTCCTCCGGGTGCTCCGGTTTCCTCCCACAGTCCAAAGACAAGCGGGTTAGGTGGATTGGCCATGATAAAATTTCCCCTTAGTTAGCACTACTGCCTCACGGCTCTGAGGACCTGGGTTCGATCCTGGCTCTGGGTCACTGTCCGTGTGGAGCTTGCACATTCTCCCCTTGTCTGCGTGGGTCTCACACCCACAACCCAAAGATGTGCAGGGTAGGTGAATCGGCCGCGCTAAATTGCCCCTTAATTGGAAAAAAAGAATTGGGTACTCTAAAATTTAAAAACGAAATTGCCCCTTCGTGTCCATGGATATGTAGTGGTGTCCATGGTTATTGGGATATGGGGGAGTGGGCATGGGTAGTGTGCTCATTGAAAAGATGGGCAGCACGGTAGCATTGTGGATAGCACAATTGCTTCACAGCTCCGGAGTCCCAGGTTCGATTCCGGCTTGGATCGCTGTCTGTGCGGAGTCTTCACATCCTCCCCGTGTCTGCGTGGGTTTCCTCCGGGTGCTCCGGTTTCCTCCCACGGTCCAGGGATGTGCAGGTTGGGTGGATTGGCCATGATAAATGACCCTTAGTGTCCAAAATTGCCCTTGGTGTTGGGTGGAGGTGTTGAGTTTGGGTAGGGTGCTCTTTCCAAGAGCTGGTGCAGACTCAAAGGGCCGAATGGCCTCCTTCTGCACTGTAAATTCAATGATAATCTATGATTAATCTAGGACAAAGGTTCGGCACAACATCGTGGGCCGAAGGGCCTGTTCTGTGCTGTATTTTCTATGTTCTATAAACTAGATGGACTGAATGGCCTCCTTCTGCACTGTAGGGATTCTATTATCTATGATTCTATGATCTATTAACTGTAAGAGACTTCGATCAGAGTGAAGGGTGGATGGAGGTTCCAACCTCTTTCAAGGCATCCTGGAAACATCTAGAAGCAGCAACCCATTTTTATCGTAATTCCTGGAATTTCCAACAATGTCCTGCTATTAGAACCCCCTAAAAATGTCTGCCTTTGTATTTTAATAGTAAAATAGTAGCAATGATTTAAAGTCTCAAGTGATTGCATCCAATTATTCTTCTAGATTCCATCATCCCATGGCTAAAGAGATCTATCAAAGGCCTGAACTATATTCATGTGTTCTTTAAAAGGCATCTGATTGATCTGATCCTGCTGCATAAGATGTTTTGAGGTTATACCTGTGCGTAAATAATATTTAAGATATATGTTACAGTACACAGGCGAAAGATAATTAAGGACTCAATATAAAAGGCTAATCTGTTGAAACCAACGCACTTTTAAATTGATGAGTTCAATGCAACGCTGCTAATTTAAAACTGAAAGGCTCATCAGATTTGACAGACAACATTTATTTGAATTATTAGCTTTATACTGTAAGCTTTTTGTAATTCATCACATTTTATAATTTGCAATGAAATATTTATGATTATCCAAAGAACTCGTAAAATTGATTGCTATTTGATTCAGGAAGTTCAAGCACTTGGCATGACTTTTCAAAATCGAGACTGTCCCAAAATATCTGTCTTAAAGAAAAACAGGAGTGTTTGTCCATTCCCAACAGCTCGCTAATGAAGTCACACGTCTCAAAATCTGGATGTTCCTGTGATTTCATTAGCAAATGGTTATTTGATTTTTGTTTTTAATCTAGCCCTTAGACAGCTCGGTAAAAGATCAGTCTGCTAAAATAGCTCAACTATCTTTCCACAAATCCCATGGTAACGTTGATCTCCATTTTAAAAAAAAGTTGACAAAGTCTGCTAAGCGAGGGGCTTTGTAAAGTTCTGATGTTACTTCCCATCTTACACCAGTACTGAGAGGCTAATCACTCAAAACCAGCTTTCCTATGGGGGACATGTCATTCCCATGCCTGGCACCAGACTCCCAAAGCATCTGCTCTATTCAGAGCTTGGTCACGGCTGCAGGAGGACAGTGGGAACACCTTAGGGATGTCCTCAAAGTATTCCTGAAGAAATCAAACATTCCTTCGCCTCATGGGCTATCCTGGCTTGCAAATAACCAAACTGCAGAAGGTTTATTCGCCAAGGTGCCGAAAACATCAGTCTGCTTCAATGGCAGCAGAAGTGAGGTCAGAGAGAGTTCCCAAGCCTCGAAGAAACAGCACCTGCCTAACCCTTCAAGAACCACCCGCTCCGCATGTGGCAGAGTGTACAGATCGTGCATCAGACTGAGCCGTCTCAAAGATCCCATCGAACGGAAGTGGAAACAAGTCATTCTCAATCCTGAGTCCTGTAAGAAGACGGTACAATCCAGAATAGGAGGAAGCGAGATACAAATGTTCGCTCAAAAGTTAAACAGTAACACTTAATGTTTGGGGTGGGGGTGGGGGGGGGGGGAGGGGGGGTGCGGTGGAGTGATGCGCTTTGACCTGAAATAGGAAGTGTAGTTTGTCCTCACTTCTGCCCATCAATCTGGAATTAATAACCAACTCATAAGAGATCTTTCTTTCAAGATTTAACTGCAATATAAATAATTAAAATGTAAGATCTAAAACAATGCTGACATCTTGATGAAACTGCAATAAGAAACGGAAAGTTTAACTTTCATACCTGCATGTTTGCTGTCGGGGTGCCTGGGATGTATATAGAAAATAAATATATTAACTTTTCTTTAAAGGTGTTGGGGAAAGGTCCAAAGGAGTACAAAGCATGGTTTCACCCTGTTAATGTTGATGATTGGGGGACATTACACACAGATGAGAAATTCAAACCTTCTTCATCACTGATGATCTCTTTCAATACACTACAATAATATTGCTGAGGTCAATAGTACTCTAACTTGGTTGGAACAGATGTTGCAAATGCATTACAGCTATAACAATTTAAAAGGAAGAAGAAAGAACTTGTCCTTTTTTCTGTCCAACGAACACCCTGCAACATTTCATAGCCAATCAATTCCTTTTCAGGAGCAACCATTTGTTTTGTCGGCAGGGTTAGCCTTGTTTAGATAATTAATCCTCAACAAAGAACAATCAGATAAATGACCAGTTATTCTTTTTTTATTTATAAATGATAAACGTTACCCCAGATAATGATTACATTGTTTCTTCTTGCCAAGCTGCCTATCTGGCCAAGACATGGATAAACCAGGGAAGCACAGGAAGATCCAAATGGAACATTTTGGATTCGCTTCTCTCTCTTCTTGAGTCATAGAGTCAGGGAGGAAGAATCATAGAATCCCTACAGTGCAGAAGGAGGCCATTCGGCCCATCGAGCCTGCACCGGACCTTCAAATTTGCACTCTAGACGTGCACTCTCCTGCCCTATCCCTGGAACCCCAGAACCTAATCTGCACATCTTTGGACACAGGGGCAATTTAGCGTGGCCAATCTACCTACCCCGCGCATCTTTGGACTGTGGGAGGAAACTGGAGCACCCGGGGGAAACCCACACAGACAGGGGGAGAATGTAAAAATTCCACACAGACAGGTGACCCTCGGCTGGAATTGGACCCGGGTCCCTGGCACTGTGAGGCATCAGTGCTAACCACTGTGTCACTGTGCCGCCCATGTCCTTTCCCCCGATTTTAACTCCCCTCAGCTGCTCACTCAGGCTGAACTAATTGATACATAACCTTGGTGTTTTTTGTAAGGATGATTCCTGATGATTCTCTTATTTCACTTTCTTTATTTTTTTGCCGTTATCATTTTGATCAATTGATGCTTAATGGGCATGTATCTTTTAAAAATAAATTTAGAATACCCAATTCATTTTTTCCAATTAAGGGGCAATTTAGCGTGGCCAGTCCACCTACCCGGCACATCTTCGGGTTGTGGGGGCGAAACCCACGCAAACACGGGGAGAATGTGCAAACTCCACATGGACAGTGACCCAGAGCCGGGATCGAACCTGAGACCTCAGCACCGTGAGGCAGCAGTGCTAACCACTGCGCCACCGTGATTACCAGTAGACATGTATCTTTAATTTGGGCAGGGGAAGAAAGGAATTCAAAAGTTACAAAAGGGAGAACACTCTGCTAGTTCCTGAGCTGCAAAACTCAGACTTTGTGGCACCCAAGTGATGTGGAGGGACTCGGTTCGATTGGTCATGTGGGGCGGGATTCTCCGAACCCCGCCGGCAGGCTCCCCCTAGCGATTCTCCGGCCCGCGATGGCTGAAGTCCCACCCATTCTATGCAGGTCCCTCCGGCGTAAACTGGAGTAGGTCTCTTACCGGCAGGACCTGGCGGCGCGGGCGGGCTCCGGGGTCCTCGGATAGGGGGGCGCAGGGCGATCTGGCCCCGGGGTGTGTCCCCAAGGTGGCTTGGCCCATGATCGGGGCCCACCGATCCACGGGCGGGCCTGTGCCATGGGGGCACTCTGTTCCTACCCGCCGGCCATGTAAGGCTCCGCGATGGCTGACGCATAGTGATCCCCCCCTGCGCATGCGCGGGGATGACGTCAGTCGCCGCTGACACTCCCAAGCATGCGCGGACCCGCACCGGCCGGCAGAGTCCCTTCGGCCCCAGCTGGCGCGGCGCCAACCACTCCGGGGCGGGACTCGCCCCTAAAGGTGTGGAGGATTCCGCACCTTTGGGGCGGCCCGACGCCGGAGTGGTTCACGCCACTCCTTCCCGCCGGGTACGGGAGAATTCCGCCCGTGGTGGCCAATGAATTGGCCAAAAGGCTGTATTCTGCCCGGTAACAAATGGATTGGATCCTGCCTGAGTGGGAAGATTTCCAGAGACCGAAGGAAAGAAGGAAAGCAGAGTCGGGTCCCTGGAGACTCAGGGAAAAGAACCTGCTCTCTCTCCCTCGTGTTTCCTCCAGAAAAACCGTTGTGTTTCTGAAACTGCATAAAACTGAATGAATCTACAGTGAAAACCATTACTGGCTGGACATAGAGACCTCAACTTGAAAGCCTGGTTTAAAGGAAAGTGTGTTTAAAGATAAAAATCTGAAGCAAATACTCTTCATCCTTTTACTTATTATTTGTGCCCCACTCTTTCCTTGTGTGTGTGTGTGTGTGTGTGTGTGTGTGTATATGTATCGATAGTGGGGGGGCAGTTAAAGTTGGAGATTAGGAATTAGATGATAGTTAACCAGTTGTATTTGCTACTTATTTCAATATAGTTCTTGTTATCAATAGAAATTAATTGTGTTTAAATTTACAAACCTGGGGCGGGATTCTCCGACCCCCCGCTGGGTCGGAGAATCGCCGGGGGGCGTCGTGAATCCCGCCCCCGCCGGCCGCCGAATTCTCCGGCGCCGAAGATTCGGCGGGGGCGGGAATCGCGCGGCTCCGGTCGCCAGGCCCCCCCCCCCCGGCGATTCTCCAGCCCGCGAAGGGCCGACGCCCCGCTGCTGTAAGGTCCCGCCGGTGTGAATTAAACCACCTCCCTTACCGGCGGGACCAGGCAGCGTGAGCAGGCTCCGGGGTCCTGGGGGGGGGGGGGGGGCGGGGCTATCTGGCTCCGGGGGGTACCCCCACAGTGGCCTGGCCCGCGATCGGGGCCCACCGATCCGTGGCGGGCCTGTGCCATGGGGGCACTCTTTTCCCTCCGTGTCAGCCATCAGCCTCCACGATGGCCGACGCGGAGGTGTCCCCCCCCTCCGCATGCGCGGGGATGACGTCAGCAGCTGCTGATGCTCCCGCGCATGCGCGGACTTCCGCCGACTCCATCCCGCCGGGACCCCCCGCCCCGTTGGGTAGGGGAGAATACTGCCCCTGGTGACTGGGCAACTAAGGGCCAAAGCCTTCGGGTATATTTCTGAGAATTATTTATTAATTTCAATTGTGTTGTGACTCCGGGACAACTGGGACTGGAATTGTCTGTGCCCTTGTCAAATTCCTAGGGGTGCACATCTCCAAAAATCTATCTTGGCCCACCCATGTCAACCCTGCCACCAAGAAAGCACAACAGCGCCTATACTTCCTGAGGAAACTAAGGACATTCGGCATGTCCACATTGACTCTTACCAACTTTTACAGATGCACCATAGAAAGCATCCTATCGGGCTGCATCACAGCCTGGCATGGCAACTGCTCGGCCCAGGACCGCAAGAAACCTCAGAGCGTGGTGAACACCGCCCAGTCCATCACACGAACCTGCCTCCCATCCATTGACTCCATCTACACCTCCCGCTGCCTGGGGAAAGCGGGCAGCAGAATCAAAGACCCCTCCCACCCGGCTTACTCACTCTCCCAACTTCTTCCATCGGGCAGGAGATACAAAAGTCTGAGAACATGCACGAACTGACTCAAAAACAGCTTCTTCCCCGCTGTTACCAGACTCCTAAATGACCCTCTTATGGACTGACCTCATTAACACTACACCCTGTATGCTTCATCCGATGCCGGTGCTTATGTAGTTACATTGTGTTGCCCTATTATGTATTTTCTTTTCTTTTCTTTTCATGTATTTAATAATCTGTTGAGCTGCTCGCAGAAAAATACTTTTCACTGGATCTCGGTACACGTGACAATAAACAAAATTGAAATATCAGCCCAGCGTGTGGTAACATTCCTTAACCAGGAGGCTGTGCTTCAAGTCTCATTTTGCGCCACCTCCATATCATTGTCACTTGTACTCCGACCTTACCCATATTTTAAATGGTGATATATTGGGAACTGTGGGTGTACAGGGGGGGCACAGTAGCACAGTGGTTAGCACACTGGCTTCACAGCTCCAGGTTCCCAGGTTCGATTCCCGGCTTTGGTCACTGTCTATGCGGAGACTGCACGTTCTCCCCGTGTCTGCGTGGGTTTCCTCCGGGTGCTCCGGCTTCCTCCCACAGTCCAAAGATGTGCAGGTTAGGTGGATTGGCCACGATAAATTGCCCTTAGTGTCCAAAAGGTTTAGGTGGGGTTACGGGGATAGGTGGAGGTGTGGGCTGAGGTCGAGTGCTCTTTTCAAAGGCTGGTGCAGACTCAATGGGCTGAATAGCCTCCTTTGGCACTGTAAGTTTTATGATTCTATGATTTTATGATATAAAAGGATCTAGGTGTCCTTGTGCACCAGTCAATGAAAGTGGAGAGGCAGGTGCAGCAAGCCATCAGGAAGGCAAATAGTGCGTCGGCCTTCATTGCAAGAGGATTTGAGTTGAGAAGTAGGGATGTCTCATTGCAGTTATTCAGGGACTTGTTGAGACCATACCCGGAGTATCGCGTGCAGTTTTGGTGTCCCGACCTACAAAAGAATATACTTGCCATCGAGGGAGTGCGGCAGAGATTCACTAGGCCTGTACCAGAGTTGGCGGGACTATCCCATGAGGAGAGATTGGTTTGATTGAGCCTGGATCCATTAGAGTTTAGAAGGATAAGAGGAGATCTGATTGAAACATATAAAATTCTCTCAGGGCCGGACAGATTGATGCAGGGAGGATGGTTTCCCTGGTTGGGGAATCTGGAACGAGAGGACTATGACTCAGGGTACGGGGTAGATCATTTAGGACTGAGATGAGGAAACATTTCTTCACTCTGAGGATGGTGAGCCTGTGGAATTCCCTACCGCAGAAGGCTGTGGAGGCCAAGTCACTGAATATATTCATTTTAATGGCATCCAGGGGTATGGGGTGAAAGTGGGAACATGACATTGAGATCAAGGGTCAGCCATGATCATTTTAAATGGCAGCGCAGGTTCGAAGGGATGTATGGCCTCCGCCTGCTCCTAGTTTCTATGTTTCTAGACCAGCACTTTGATTTTTACCATGCTGTCAATTTCTGTAATGTTCTAAATTTAGTTAATCGACGTTGGTTAGCTGTGCCTCCAGCTGCATGCTCTTTAAGCTCTGGAATTTCTCCCTACATCTCTAAACCTCTTTCCTCCTTTAAGGTGTTCCTTAAAATCTATCTCTTTGGCCAAGTCTGGCCTAATATCTCCCTATGTGGCCCCATGGGGCTGGTTTAGCACAGTGGGCTAAACAGCTGGCTTGTAATGCAGAAAAAGGCCAGCAGGTTCAATTCCCGTACCAGCCTCCCCGAACAGGCGCCGGAATGTGGCGACTAGGGGCTTTTCAGAGTAACTTCATTGAAGCCTACTTGTGACAATAAGCGATTATTATTATTATCATTATGTTAAATTTTGTCTTTTACCGCTCCTGTGAAGAACATTCAGATTTTTTGTTATGTTAAAGGTGCCCTATAATTGCAAGTTGGTGTTATAGTCTTTTTCATTGACCTCCCGAGATCAAACTGACAGCCGACAAAAGGGTCATTGATGAAGCAGCTGAAGATGGTTGGGCCCAGGACATTGAGTGATGTCCTGGGACTGAGATGATCACCCTCCAACAAACACAGCCGTCGTCCTTTGTGCTAGATATGACGACAAACAGTGGAGATTCCCATTGCTTTAATTTTGTGAGGGCTCCTTGATGCCGCTCTCGTTCGAATGCTTCTTTGATGTCAAGGGCAGTTACTTTTACCTCCCCTCTTGAGTTCAGCTTTGTCCTCGTTGAGGTGCCCGCTGAAGGCGCCACAGTGGAACAGTGGTTAGCACTGCTGTCTCGCAGTGCCAGGGACCCGGGTTCGATTCCGACCTTGTCTGTGCAGAGTCTGCATGTTCTCCCCATGTCTGCGTGGGTTTCCTCTGGATGCTCCGGTTTCCTCCCGCAGTATAAAGAGGTCCAGGTTAGGTGGGTTGGCTGTGCTAAAATCAACCCTTAGTGTCCAAAGGGTAGGTGGGGTTTGGGGGATAGGGCGGGGGAGTGGGCCTAGGTTAGGCTGTTCTTTTGGAGGGTCAGCGCACACTTGTTGGCCCGTGGACTCCGTCTGCATTGTGGGATTCTACTCTATTCTATGAGAGCAAGACTGGACTGAGGTGAGGTGCCAAGGAGCCCTCTTGGTACCCAAATTGAGCAGCAGTGTGCAATCTCCCCTTTGTAGCACTGTTAATGACTCTGTCCATCATTTTATTGTTTATTGAGAGTAGGTTAATGGAGCAGTTATTGGCCAGATTGGATTTGTCCTGTTTTTTTGTGGAGAGGACATACCTGGGCAATTCTATTCCAAATTACCAGGTAGATGCCAGTGTTATAGATGTACTGGAACAGCTTGGCTAGGGGCGCGGCAAGTCGTGGAGCACAAGTCTTCAGTACTGTTGTCAGGATTCTGTGTATGCTTCCCTACCTGCAGCTGCTCCAGTCATGGCACAGTGTTCAATCATTTATTCCAACGCTGTTTATTCCTTTCTTATACCACTTCAGCTTGTGACTTTCCCTCAAAAGCCCCAAGAATCAAATAAATAAATTACTCAGGCAATTGGTTGATAACACTCGGTAAATGCTGATGAAATAAATCAAAACAGAAGAAGACAAATGCAGTGCCACTATTCAAAACAGGAGTGATGCTTCAGTCGTTCAACTCTGGTCACCTAATTTGATATCCAAAGTAGGGAAAATGTTTCAATGCATTTTGCAGAAAGCTTTAGATAAACATTCAAAAATTAGAGTCATCGTACTTAACATTGCATTGTGAAATTGTACCTTACCAAACAAGTTCAATTCTTTCAGTGAGTAAATAAGCTCATGGATGTGGATAGTTCAGTGAGTATAGTTTACTTAATTATTGAGAACTGTGTTTTCCAAATTATGTTAAATCCTTCAGTCCTGGCTTCCTCTACATTGACACAGGATAGAAAAGGTTTGGGAACAACAACTGACCATTCACTGAAATGTCCGTGTCTGCAGTATAGAATCACAGAAACCCTACAGTGCAACACGAGGACATTTGGCCCATTGAGTCTGCACTGACCCACTGAAAGAGCTCTCTTCCAGGTCTAGTCTCCTGCCCTCTCCCCTCAACCCCACCTAACCTGCACATCTTTGGGCAGCGGGAGGAAACCGGAGCACCCGGAGGAAACACATGCGGACACGGAGAGAAAGATCAAACTCGACAGACAATGACCCAAGGGGGGAATTGAACCCGGGTCCCTGGTGCTGTGAGGTAGCAGTGCTAACCACTGTACCACCAAACCTATTCCTGGAAGGCATGGATGACAACAAGTCAGACCAAGTCAGATGGGCAAACTGATCTCTCATTTTAGTCAAAAGAAATCTATTTATCTTTAATATCTGTCGACAGGGTATCATTTTTATTTCATTTCACCTTGGCAGGTATCCCCATGAAAATTTCCATTTGTGAGAAATCCTATCATGGATATTCTTGTTATTCAGGTTTAATTCGAACCAAACAGGCACGCTGATTATTCTGACTAAAGGTCATTGATCTGAAACATTGGCCCAAACTGGCCTGCCAGCGACAATGTTGTGTTCATTGCCGTGACCCATGGAGATTTGTGTGACCCCCCCCCCCCCCCACCGGCAGAGAAATGGACTCCAGTCCAACTGCGGTGGGCAGAGTAGAGTTGGGGTGAAGAAGATACCTTCCTGCTTTTTTTTACAGCAGTAGCTGCTGTATTCTGGTTGGTATTTTAAGCTCCAATCTTAGTTAGTGGGTGGATGACTGAATGGTTACATGGATAAGAGGATCAATGTGTGAGTGAGTGAGTGAGTGAGTGAGTGAGTACATGGTTGAGATGAGTAGGTGGTTAAGGATGTGATGGGTAGGTGTGTGAGGTTGGTTCGATGGGTAACAGGGCAGGTAGTAGGTGGCTGAGTTTGCGAAGGAAATAGACAAAAGGTTAGGCAGAATTCATGGACGTGATTTAAGGGGACACGTTCTAAGTGTCGTAATAAGCGAGGTTTCCCGTGAGCTCCTCGACGCCCTCATTGGCGAGATCCTGATTGCTATCCAACGGCACTTTGTCATTCTTTTGGGCCCTTGCGAATTCCTCTCCGGGCAAACCCACACTTACAATTGCTTTCCTTGTTGGGGAGCTGAACTCGCTGGCCAGATCCACGCCTCAGTGATCGGACCGCCATTTGAAAGGGTGTCCTGATCTCTACGTCAGCTTCTGGTTTCCCCCTCCCACCTCCCCACACATGGGCAAGGTCATCCCCCACACACAGGGGCACTACCCCACACCACACCAAGTGAGGGCACTGTGCTATGGGGTCGCTGAGGCCCCCTCCCGCTTTTCAGGCTGCCCCACACCCCCTTTCGACCCCCCCCCTTCCTTTCCGGGAGCCCAGGCGCCTTTCACAGGCACCTCTCCCCTCAGGCCCTGACCCATGGCAGTGCTACCCGGGCACCTGGGCAGCCAGGCACTTCCACCCTGGCACCCTCAGCGAGAGGCAGCACGGTTTTGTGAAGGGGAGGACGTGTCTCACTAACTTGATAGAATTTTTCGAGGAGGTCACAAAGATGATTGATGCAGGTAGGGCAGTGGATGTTGTCTATCTGGACTTCAGTAAGACCTTTGACAAGGTCCCTCATGGTAGACTGGTGCAAAAGGTGAAGTCACACGGGATCAGGGGTGAGCTGGCAAGATGGATACAGATTGGCTAGGTCATAGAAGGCAGAGAGAAGCAATGGAAGGGTGCTTTTCTGATTGGAGGGCTGTGACTGGTGGTGTTCCGCAGGGGATCAGTGCTGGGACCTTTGCTGTTCCAAGGGAAGGACGAATATGTTGTTGACATGATTAGCTCTGTGGTCGCTTTTGAACAGAAGTTAAATCGCTGTCCATACAGCCGGAGCGACCCGAACAGCGGAATTTCCGAAATACTAAGAACGTCAAAGGACGGAATGTGTGCAGCTCGACCATGGTCGATACGTCGAACAGATGTAAATCCTTATTCCAGACCTGTCCAGACTTTGCAGAATCAGAGCCTGCAGAGATATCCATGCGTCTCCTGTTTAGTGCTGATTTTAACATTGATGCAATTGCATCAAAATTTGCACCTTCGTTCCACATGGACACACCAGTCGAGAATGAAATTGGGTCTTCGCAAAACGACATCTAAATCAAATCTAGGGCCTTGGAGTTGATTGGGGGGGGGGGGGGGGAGGCTTGGGGGGAGGGGGGCGCGGTGGGGGGCTGTTGGGGGAGTCCTTTGGAACACTAACCGTCGAGGAGAAATATCCAAATATGATAAAAACGGCCGTGCACTTGGCAGCATTTTTCCGATCCGCCTGCCTTTGTGAGTCAGCTTTCTGACACATGAAGATCATCAAATGCAAAGCCTGGCTTACTCTGACAGGTGACCACCTGGATGTCTGCTTGAGACAGACAATCAGCAGTTACTGTCCCGATTATGCAAAGCTTGCTGACACCATGCAATGCAGCGCAGCACATTAGTGAAGTAAAGAACCACTCATATCATTATTTTTTTGTGAATGTCAAACCATTAATAGATTCTGTACTCCTGATTAGTCTCAGTATAGACGTGTAAGATGTACTTTACAATGGAAGAATAATGAAATTCCTGATCAGACTTGGCACGCAAGAGCGTTCTTGGTGCATTTTTTGTCCTTTGTATCCACAGACAGGAAGCATAAGGCCGATATTGTTCCGTAGATGTCCCCGTGGGGCAGGGGTACAGACTGTGCTGGGAGATTGTGTTAGGATGACAGTCAAAAAAGTAGATCTCAAGTCAATGAGGGTTCGGCAGCCCTGGTATTGGGGTACATAAAATGAAAGAGATGAATGCGTGGCTCGCAGACTGGTGTGGGAGAAGTGAGTTCTGGCACCAGTACTGGAGACAGTGGGGGTTATACTGTGGAAACAGTCCATACCTTAACCATGTAGGGACTAGCGTTCTAGTGAGCTGTGTAGCTAGAGAAGTAGAGAGGGTTTTAAACTGAATAGTGGGGGGCAAGGGATCATATCATATATATGCGATAAAGCTGCGGTAAAAGGTGCGGAAAATCAAAGAATAGAGACATGGCAAGTGAGGAAGGTAGTAATATGGGAAATATAAACAGACCGTGTGTCATGTGAGAGTAGCTTTAAGAAATGGGTGTTTAAGAAATGTACCTTTAAGAAATGGAGCTGCTCATGTTACTGGAGTGATGTCAGAGTGTGGGTGGAGCTGAACTCTGGTTCTGCTTTTTAGTTTCAGTTTGAGAAAAGCTTGGGTATGTCTGTGCTTTTCAGTGAGCTGCATCTGACGTTTAAACAAAGAGATGTACTGCTGATCTCTGCCATCCAAAGACTATCTATGGATCATTTGGTGAACCCAGATTTGCAAAAAGGTCTCAATATTGAATGTAAACCTAATGTGCTCCTGTTTGAAGGTTTGTTAAGTCTTTTGGATGTTAAAAGGACAGCTTACAGGGTTACTTATCATATCATAGAATTTATCATAGAATTTACAGTGCAGAAGGAGGCCATTCGGCCCATCGAGTCTGCACCGGCTCTTGGAAAGAGCACCCTACCCAAGGTCAACACCTCCACCCTATCCCCATAACCCAGTAACCCCACCGAACACTAAGGGCAATTTTGGACACTAAGGGCAATTTATCATAGCCAATCCACCTAATCTGCACATCTTTGGACTGTGGGAGGAAACCGGAGCACCCGGAGGAAACCCACGCACACACGGGGAGGATGTGCAGACTCCGCACAGACAGTGACCCAAGCCGGAATCGAACCTGGGACCCTGGAGCTGTGAAGCAATTGTGCTATCCACAATGCTACTGTGCTGTAGCTAGTGTTGTATGCTTTGGGGGTTGTATTTGAATTAATGGTTGCTTAGATGTTCACTGTTTGTTTTAAAAAAAGGTTAACTTGCGTTCATAGAATAAACATTGTTTTGCTTTAAAAAATAACTTTTCCCTTTCTGAAGTACCACACTTGTAGAGTGGGCCGTGTGCTCCCCATACCACAGTCTATTAAAAGTTGTGGGTCAGGTGAACGCTATGATACACTTTGGGATTCTCTAAACCCTGGCCCATAACACGTGACAGGAAGGTATGGAGTACAAATCTAAATATAAATCATCAGATACGGCTAATGTTACAAAAATAAGCTCTGTATCACAATGTACATGGCATTCAAAACAAAACAAATTAACTGATAGCGCTGCAAATGTTTATAAACATCTATCTATGATTGACAGCTCATGGACCACTCCTGGTCCACATCAAAGACAATTAAGTGCTTTCTGCGAGAAAAAGAAGTGAGAGTATTTACCTGTCTTGGCAGTCGTGGAGCTGTCAATCACAGCTAGATGTTTATAAACATTGCATTACTTTCACAACTGACCATTTGAAATCCACTCAAGCGTGAAGGGAGATGAATTAAACAATGCAAAGAGCTGCATGTGTGTGCAAGCTGTCAATCACAACCTACTTAAAGCAATTTCACATAGAAGTGAATGAAAGGCTTGCAGAACAAATACCTGAGGGGGTTTAAACCCAGCTGTTTGGTTTTCCATTTCCAGGAATTTACAGGTGCTGTTTCCTGTGTCAGAGTCAGCAGGTGGGTGTTAAAACAGTGATTCTCTTTTGCTGCCTCTGTCTGGACTGCTCTCCAGCTTACAGGCATGGGTCTCTCTTATGGGGTGGGGGTCTCTGTAATTGTGGGTCTCTGGCAAGGGTCTCTCTCATGGGGGGTCTCTGGTGGAGGTCTTTGTAATTGGGGGTCTCTTGTGCGGTCTCTGTGATGGGGGATTCTCCTGGGGGTCTTATGGGGGTATTTGTGGGGGTCTCTATAATTGGGGTCTCTGGTGGTGGCCTCTCTTATGGGGATTTCTGAGGGGGATCTCTGTAATTGAAGGTCTCTGGCAGAGTTCTCTGTAATAGAGACATCCCTGGTGGGCGTCTCTGTACTTGGTGGGGTCTCCCAAATGGGGATCTCTGGTTGGCAGGGGGGGGGGAGGGGGGGAGGATCGGGTCACACTCATTCTGTGTGTGGGGGGGGGTGGACCCAGAAAATCCAGGGGGGGGGGGGGTGGAATTGCATTGATGGGGGGGGCCTAGCCGCTGGACCTCACTATCAGACTGCCCTCTCAAAATGGTGTCCTGACAAAGGGATATGCTAGAGAATCCCTCACAGTCCCCACCATGCATAAATTTGCACGGTAAGGGACTGTGAATTGCTTGCAGATTTGTGCTCCCAGCATGGACGCAAATCAGTTGCGATTCTTCTCCAGTGGGAAAACATAATCTCTTAAATCATAGAATCATAAAATTTACAGTGCAGGAGGAGGCCATTCGGCCCATCGAGTCTGCACCGGCTCTTGGAAAGAGCACCCTACCGAAGCCCACACCCTCACCCTATCCCCATAACCCAGTAACCCCACCCAACACTAAGGGCAATTTGGACACTATGGACAATTTAGCATGGCCAATCCACCTAACCTGCACATCTTTGGACTGTGGGAGGAAACCGGAGCACCCGGAGGAAACCCACGGACACACGGGGAGAACATGCAGACTCCGCACAGACAGTGACCCAAGCCAGGAATCGAACCTGGGACCCTAGAGCTGTGAAGCAATTGTGCTATCCACAATGCTACCATGCTGCCCTTTATGATGTAATGGAGAGTTCCACCCCTGGTATTGTGCAACACGATAAGATTGATTAATGGCCTCATCATGAATGCACCACAAGGCAGCAGCAATCATTGTATGATTGAATTTCACATTCAGTTTGAGGTAGAGATGAGTGGGTCCAAGACTAGTATTTTAAACTTAAATAAGGCAACTTTGAGGGCACAAAAGCACAGTTAGCTAAAGTTAACTGGGATAGGTCAACCGAGATACAGTGACAGGCATTGAAGAGGATATTTCAGAATACACAGAATAGGTACGTTCTGAAAGGAATAATATCTGGAATTTTAAGAGAAAGGATTGGACAGGCTTAGCTTGTGTCCACGAGTGTTTGGAAGAGTAAGCGGCGACTTGATTGAAACATATAAGATCCTGAGGGTCTTGACACAGGGATAGGGAAAAGGTGTTTCCTCTTGTGGAAGGATCTAGGACCAGGGGTCCCTGTTTAAAAATAACAGCTCATCCATTTCAGACAGAGATGAGAAGAAATGTTTTCTCTCGAAGAGTTGTGAGTGTTTGGAACTCTCTTCCTAAAAATATAAAAGAAGCAGGGTCTTTAAATATTTTAAGGCAGAGGTAAATAGATTTTTGATCAGCAAGGGGGTGATCCCTTGGGGCGGCATGGTGGCACAGTGGTTAGCACTGCTGCCTCACAGCACTAGGAGGTTCAATTCCGACCTTGAGTGATTGGCTGTGTGGAATTTGTACATCCTCCCCGTGTCTGCGTGGGTTTCCTCCGGGTGCTCCGGTTGCCTCCCACAGCCCAAAGGTGTGCAGGTTAGGTGGATTGGCCGTGCTAAATTTTCCCTTGGTGTCCAAAGGTTAGGTGGGGTTATGGGGTTCCAGGGATAGGGCAGGGGAGTGGGCCCAGGTAGGGTCTTTCAGAGGGTCGGTGCAGACTCGATGGGTCAAATAGCCTCCCTCTGCACAGTAGGGATTCTATGATTCTGTGAAAGGATATTGGAGGGTGGGTGGCAATGTGGCGTTGAGGTTACAATCAGATCTTATGGAATGTCGGAACCGGCTTGAGGGGCTGAATGGCCTGATCCTGCTCCTAATTTGTGTCCTCATAAATCACCTGAACAGAATGAAATTCAATTGGGCCCTTTTTCGGTGTCCCTCTCGGCCTTCAAAAGCAGGGATTGGGTTCCTTACAAATAAAGATCCTACCGGTTCTTCATTTTTAAGTGGAAGAATGTTTAATTTTATCCAATGGGAAAAAAACTAATCTGAGACAACAAAGTATGAAGTAATAGAATGTATGAGGGTCACAACTGTGTCAGGAGAGCAAGAAATTGTAATACAGCAGTACCAGAACTTTGACTTTTTCCATTTGTAATCAATTGCGACAAATCCTTCTCAGTTCTGTTATGTGCTGTATCCAAGAAAGGTTTGATTTATTAAGAGCTTCTTTTTACTATTTTTACCAGTGAAAATGTTTGGTCAGTTTATCTGGGTCACTTAGTTACATCATAAAGGGATAGTGATAGATTAAGTGAATTGGTAAAACTGGCAGATCAAGTTCAACCGAGGCAAATGTGAGGTCATCTACTTTGGCCTTCAGCTAGATATATCAGAGTGTTTTCTAAACGTTGAGAATCTAGGAAAGTGGAGGGACGTGTTGTGTTCTGCGATCTTGCTGTTGCAATGATGTACACTGAACATCTAGTAGTTTGACTGGAACGATGATTTATTGGTGAACATGTGGAAAGATAATAAACAGATTGTTATACAGACAGAGTTACGATGTGAGTTTGGTGACCTCTCCTGGAGCTACCGTGTGCGGCTGTCCTGTTGTACGCCTTACTACCAACTGGCGAGTGAATCTCGTCACATGACCGATGTCTGACGCCACCAGCTGGTTGGAGGTCACATTACTACAGTGTACAAAATTATTCACAGACATATCACCACAGAACAGAGAGATTTAGATCTCCAGGCACAGAATCACTAAAAGACATAGACAGGTACACACGCAGTACTGAGATGATGTGTGATAAGGGAAGCTGTACTCCGAGTATTTGCTTGCAGCCAGCTCTTACAGAATGAAGGGGTCCCGGATGCTTCCTCCCCTTCCTCCGACTCTTCTTCCTCACCCTCTGCTCGAGTGGCCTCCAAATGCATCTTGACGAAGGCTATGCCTTTGTGATAGCAAAGTTAGAGAGTCCACAGCAGACCGCCACAAACCTGGAGAGACACTCTGGCGAGTAGTGACGGACTCCAGCAATCCAGGCAGCATGAATGTTGCTGCCGAACACAAATAGTTTGTTCTGTGGCATTCCTGGTTGCTGCACTTTTCCCATTATCCTCACATGGTCGGGATGGGATTAAGGTTAGGATTAGGGGAATTATTATTCAGGTGCTTAGTGGGAATCCCCTGCCATCCAGCAACCAGTCTCTGATTCTTCGAGAAGGGTCAAAGATGGTGGGTACAGGGGTACGGGGTGAATGTAGATGCTTGCATGATAGCAGATGTGCACTGAAAAGATCATCTGGGAATAACTGCACACCAACTGGGCATTGATAGGGTGGTAGCCCTGGGGTGTCAGAACTTTTCCCCATCAATATGGGAGGCCCCCAGAGCCATGTGCGTGCGTGCCCCCAGCATCTTGGCAAAGCCACGTGCAGACTCAGTGCGTCCTTGTGGTCAGTGAGAAGATGGTGAAATCCTCTTGCAGAACCTCTGTCACCGTGGTGATGCCGTAAGATGTTGAGGTGTCCTGGAAGGATCCACTGGTAGAGAAATTTAGGGTGACAGTGATCTTGATGGCCTCTGAGAGCAGTATGCTTGCCTTATTGTGAGGCTGCTGGTCTGGTTGGAGGAGGTGGCACAGTTCAGTGACCACTCCTTGGCGAAATGCAATTTCCTCACAAACCACACCTGGCTGAGGTAGAGGTAGGAGAGGGGGGGTGGGGGAGGGTGGAGTACAGCCAATTAGTGAGAGCTCTTCTCCGCCTCCTCCCTCTGTGTAGATTTTTCCTTCCCTGCTCTTTCTCCAAATCATGGGGTGGCACTGTGGTTAGCACTGCTGCCACACAGCGCCAGGGTCCCAGGTTCGATTCTGGCCTCGGGTCACTGTCTGTGCGGAGTCTGCACGTTCTCCCTGTGTCTGCGTGGGTTTCCTCCGGGTGCTCCGGTTTCCTCCCACAGTCCAAAGACGTGCAGGTTAGGTGGATTGGCCATGTTGAATTGCCCCTTAGGGTGAGGTTACAGGGTGGAGGTAGGGCCTAGGTACAGTGGTTTTTCAAAGGGTCGGTGCAGACCCAATGGGCTGAATGGTCTCTTTCTGTACTGTAGGGATGCTATGGTTCTATGACGCAGCTGAAATCCATGCAACACAAGCGGCCAATACTGAAGCAGACTTTCCACTAACAGGCCATCAACCTCCTTTGAGTTTCTTGTCAAAATTAAATAACAATCCATCGAAAACCGTTAACAAATCTATCTCAATACCACCAAACATTGTACGACCACTCACTCTGCACCAGCAGGATTAAGTTAAAGCACCTCACCTTGACGTTGCGTGGTTAGCCTTATAAGTAATGCTGGTGATGGGATAAGCCCCTCTTGCAGTTTTTTTAAGTTAATTCGTCGGATGTGGGTGTCGCTGGCTAGGCCAGAATTTATTGCCCAACCCTAATTGCCCTTGAGAATGTGGTAGTGAGCTGCCTTGTTAAACCACCGCAGTCCCTGAGGTGTACGTGCACCCAAAATGATGTTAGGGAGAATATTCCAGGATTTTGACCCAGCGACAGTGAAGGAGCAGCGATATATTTCCAAGTCGGGGTGGTGAGTGACTTGGAGGGGAACCTCCAGGTGTTGGGGTTCCCAGATATCTGCTGCTCTTGTCCTTCTAGATGGTAGTGGTCGTGGGAAGGTACTGCCGAAGGAACCTTGGTGAGTTCCTACAGTGCATCTTGTAGATGGTTTACACGGTTGGTGGTGGAGGGGTTGAATGTTTGTGGAAGGGGGAGCAATCAAGCGGGGCTGCTTTGTCCTGGATGGTGTTGAGCTTCTTGAGTGTTGTTGGAGCTGCACTCATCCAGGCAAGTGGAGAGTATTCCAGGAACGACAAAGCCTCCAAATGGAATTTGATCAATTGACCACGGGGAAAGCAGAGGCACAGTGGAGGAAAGCGCAGGGGGCGATATATGAGTATGGGGAGAAGGCGAGCGGATGCTGGCACATCAGCTTCGTAAGAGGGAGGCAGCGAGGGAGATTGGCGGAATTAGAGATAGAGGGGGGAATACAGTGCGGAGTGCGGTGAGAATAAACAAGGTATTTAGGGCCTTCTATGGGGATCTGTGTAGGTCTGAGCCCCCGGAAGGGGGGGGGGAGGATGTGGCGATTCTTGGATCAACTGAGGTTCCCGAGGGTGGAGGAGGGGCAGGTGGCTGGTTTGGGGGCGCCGATTGGGGCTGGAGGAGCTGGTTAAAGGATTGGGGAGCATGCAGGCGGGGAAAGCCCCGGTACCGGACGGGTTCCCGGTTGAATTTTACAGAACGTATGTGGACCTGCTGGGCCCGTTGCTGGTGAGAATGAGGCGAGGGAGGAAGGGATCCTGCCCCCGACAATGTCCCGGGTGCTGATCTTGTTGATTTTGAAGCGGGATAAGGATCCATTGCAATGTGGATCGTATAGGCCGATTTCGCTCCTCAATGTAGGCGCTAAGTTGTTGGCGAAGGTGCTGGCTACGAGGATTGAGGACTGTGTCCCGGGGGTGATCTATGTGCGGAGGCGTAAACGTGATCATGATGCCCTCGGTGGAGGGGGAAGTGGAGGTAGTGGCGGCTATGGACGCGGAGAAGCCCTTTGATCGGGTGGAGTGGGAGTATCTCTGGGAAGTGCTTGGGAGGGTTGGGTTCGGGGAAGGGTTCACAAGATGGGTCAGGCTGTTATATAGGACCCCAGTGGCGAGTGTGGCTACGAACCGGGGGAGGTCGGAGTACTTTAGGTTGTACCGCAGGGGTGTCCCTTATCCCCCTTGTTGTTTGCGCTGCCAATTGAGCCGCTGGCCATGGCACTGAGCAAGTCTAGGAACTGGAGGGGATTGGTCCGGGGGGGGGGGGGAGGAACTCCTGGTGTCGTTATATGCTGATGACCTGTTGTTATATGTTGCAGACCCAGTGGAGGGGATGGCGGAGGTTATACGGATCCTTAGGGAGTTTGGGGACCTCTCGGGCTATAAGCTCAATGTGGGGAAAAGTGAGCTCTTTGTGGTGCATGCGGGGGACCAGGGAAGGGGGATAGACGAGCTACCGTTTAAGAGAGCAGAGAGGAGCTTCCGATACCTGGGGATCCAGGTAGCTATGAGCTGGGGGGCCTTGCACAAGCTCAATTTGACACGGTTGGTGGAGCAGATGGAGGAGGACTTCAATGGATGGGATATGCTGCCACTCTCCCTGGCGGGTAGAGTTCAGTCATAGAACATAGAACATTACAGCGCAGTACAGGCCCTCGATGTTGCGCCGACCTGTGAAACCACTCTAAAGCCCATCTACACTATTCCCTTATCGTCCATATGTCTATCCAATGACCATTTGAATGCCCTTAGTGTTGGCGAGTCCACTACTGTTGCAGGCAGGTCATTCCACACCCTTACTTCTCTCTGAGTAAAGAACCTATCTCTGACATCTGTCCTATATCTATCTCCCCTCAATTTAAAGCTATGTCCCCTCGTGCTAGACATCACCCTCCGAGGAAAAAGGCTCTCACTGTCCACCCTATCTAATCATCTGATCATCTTGCATGCCTCAATTAAGTCACCTCTTAACCTTCTTCTCTCTAACGAAATCAGCCTCAAGTCCCTCAGCCTTTCCTCACTTCCCTCCATACCAGGCAACATTCTGGTAAATCTCCTCTGCACACCTAACCCTAGGTGTGGAAGCTTGGATCAATGACATGGCAGGGTTCATCAAGCTGGAAAGGATAAAGTTTGCCTTGCGAGGGTCTGTGCAGGGGTTCTCCAGGCGGTGGCAAACGTTCCTAAATTTTCTCGCGGAACGTTAGGTGGAGGTCAATGGCAGCAGCAGCCCGGGGGGGGGGGGGGAGAAGGGCGTTTGGTTTTTCTGTTTTGTTTAGGTTAGAGTGGGGCTTTTATCCTTACTGGCGTGTTTATTTGTTAAATGGGGGTTATTGTATTTTGTTGGAAATCTCATGTATAATTTTTGCTTGTTTTTGTGCTTTATTCTTTTGTTTTCTGGTTGGAGTGTTTTGCTAAAAATCGTTGAAAATTTGAATGAATATATATTTTTAAAAACCAGGACGCCGATGACCACAGCTAATGTCTGACCCTAGTGAGTGGCGAGCGATTTTAAGTGTGATTGCTGGACCCATCCTCGCAGCAATGGTTCAGCTATTCCTTGAGAAGTCACAAGATGGCTTGAAGGGCAGGAGGAGATGTCTCCTGATGATTGGACTTAGTTTTCCTTCTCCTAGAACCTGTCAGCTATTAGGACACGCCTCCCAAATCTCCCCTCCCCCATGGTGCTACGTTGTCCCTCAGTATCCCCCTGGGCTTCCTGCACCTCCTCACCCTCATCTTCCGAGGACGGCTACTCGTCCTCCAGTTCACCCTCTGGCATGACCTCACCTCTCTGCATAGCCAGATTGTGAAGGACACAGCAAACTGCGTTCATGTGGCAAACCCTCTGCAGTGAGTATTGCAGAGAGACACCACAGCGGTCCAGGAATCTGAATCGCATCTTCAGCAGACCAATGGTCTGCTCTAACGGAGCGTGTGGTGCCGTGAGCAGTGAGGGAAATGTCCCGGACTCAGGAGCCAGTGTTTAAGTGGGTAGCCTTATTCCCCAGCAACCATCCCTATAGACTTTCGGGCCCTTTGATCCGAGACGGCTGGGAGCGATGAGGATGTAGGAGCCATGGAAACTCCCAGGATACCGTGCGCACACATGCAAAATGTGCTTTCCAAGGTCGCATACCAACTGCATGTTGACGGATTGGAAGCTCTTGCAGTTCAGGCCCTGCTACCAGGGAGCCCATATCGCCACATGGCATTGATGCCACCCGTCAGCGGAAAGACTGACTCGCCATTACCCCGCTATTGGGAAGATTGCAACCTGATTTTGCACCAGCAAGTTTCCGCCTTTTTGGATCGGGCCAGATCCTCCGCTCCTGCCCGCCACTAAACCTGCTGCGGGCAGGATGGAAGAATTCTGCGGGGAATGTTCTGATCTTGCTCGCCCGGGACCTGGAAATTCCCAACGGAGGTCAAAGGGGCCCTCTAATATTCCATTAAATTGTCTGCCCCGCCCGCGACATTTCCCGTGACGGGCTGGATTGGAAAATGTGCCCCTATGTTCCTATTTTTAATTGGTATTCTGACATTTGTGCAATTCTGGTGCAGTTTGATCATTGAAGAATAACATAATTGTAAACCTATAAAGATATAAGGAAATTACTGTGGATGCTGGAATCAGAAACAAAAACAGGAAATACTGGACAATCTCAGCAGCTCTGGCGTTCTACGTTGCGAGACTGGATGGCTCTTGCATCATCCAGATTTGAACCGTCAGCTCCTTTCTCGTCGTCGAGGAAGGTGTGAACCATTCCGGCGTCGAGGAGTGGCGTGAATCATTCCGGCACCGAGGAAGGCGTGAATCATTCCGGCGTCGAGGAAGGCGTGAACCATTCCGGCGTCGAGGAAGGCGTGAACCATTCCGGCGTCGAGGAAGGCGTGAACCATTCCGGCATCGAGGAAGGCGTGAACCATTCCGGCTCCGAGGAAGGCGTGAACCATTCCGGCGCCGAGGAAGGCGTGAACCATTCCGGCGTCGAGGAAGGCGTGAACCATTCCGGCGCCGAGGAAGGCATGAACCATTCCGGCTCCGAGGAAGGCGTGAACCATCCCGGCTCCGAGGAGTGGCGTGAACCATTCCGGCGTCGAGGAAGGCGTGAACCATTCCGGCTCCGAGGAAGGCGTGAACCATTCCGGCTCCGAGGAGTGGCGCAAACCACTCCGGCGCCGAGGAGTGGCGTGAACCATTCCGGCTCCGAGGAAGGCGTGAACCATTCCGGCGCCGAGGAGTGGCGTGAACCATTCCGGCGTCGAGGAAGGCGTGAACCATTCCTGCGTCGAGGAAGGTGTGAACCATTCCGGCGCCAAGGAAGGCGTGAACCATTCCTGCGTCGAGGAAGGTGTGAACCATTCCGGCGTCGAGGAGTGGCGTGAATCATTCCGGCAGCGAGGAAGGCGTGAACCATTCCGGCGCCGAGGAAGGCGTGAACCATTCGGGCACCGAGGAAGGCGTGAACCATTCCGGCGCCAAGGAAGGCGTGAACCATTCCTGCGTCGAGGAAGGTGTGAACCATTCCGGCGTCGAGGAGTGGCGTGAATCATTCCGGCAGCGAGGAAGGCGTGAACCATTCCGGCTCCGAGGAAGGCGTGAACCATTCCGGTGTCGAGGAAGGCGTGAACCATTCCGGCTCCGAGGAAGGCGTGAACCATTCCGGTGTCGAGGAAGGCGTGAACCATTCTGGCATCGAGGAAGGCGTGAACCATTCCGGCTCCGAGGAAGGCGTGAACCATTCCGGCTCCGAGGAAGGCGTGAACCATTCCGGCCTCGAGGAATGCGTGAACCATTCCGGCTCCGAGGAAGGCGTGAACCATTCCGGCTCCGAGGAAGGCGTGAACCATTCCGGCCTCGAGGAGTGGCGTGAACCATTCCGGCGTCGAGGAAGGCGTGAACCATTCCTGCGTCGAGGAAGGTGTGAACCATTCCGGCGTGGAGGAAGGCGTGAACCATTCCTGCGTCGAGGAAGGTGTGAACCATTCCGGCGCCAAGGAAGGCGTGAACCATTCCTGCGTCGAGGAAGGTGTGAACCATTCCGGCGTCGAGGAGTGGCGTGAATCATTCCGGCAGCGAGGAAGGCGTGAACCATTCCGGCGCCGAGGAAGGCGTGAACCATTCGGGCACCGAGGAAGGCGTGAACCATTCCGGCGCCAAGGAAGGCGTGAACCATTCCTGCGTCGAGGAAGGTGTGAACCATTCCGGCGTCGAGGAGTGGCGTGAATCATTCCGGCAGCGAGGAAGGCGTGAACCATTCCGGCTCCGAGGAAGGCGTGAACCATTCCGGCGTCGAGGAGTGGCGTGAATCATTCCGGCACCGAGGAAGGCGTGAATCATTCCGGCGTCGAGGAAGGCGTGAACCATTCCGGCGTCGAGGAAGGCGTGAACCATTCCGGCGTCGAGGAAGGCGTGAACCATTCCGGCATCGAGGAAGGCGTGAACCATTCCGGCTCCGAGGAAGGCGTGAACCATTCCGGCGCCGAGGAAGGCGTGAACCATTCCGGCGTCGAGGAAGGCGTGAACCATTCCGGCGCCGAGGAAGGCATGAACCATTCCGGCTCCGAGGAAGGCGTGAACCATCCCGGCTCCGAGGAGTGGCGTGAACCATTCCGGCGTCGAGGAAGGCGTGAACCATTCCGGCTCCGAGGAAGGCGTGAACCATTCCGGCTCCGAGGAGTGGCGCAAACCACTCCGGCGCCGAGGAGTGGCGTGAACCATTCCGGCTCCGAGGAAGGCGTGAACCATTCCGGCGCCGAGGAGTGGCGTGAACCATTCCGGCGTCGAGGAAGGCGTGAACCATTCCTGCGTCGAGGAAGGTGTGAACCATTCCGGCGCCAAGGAAGGCGTGAACCATTCCTGCGTCGAGGAAGGTGTGAACCATTCCGGCGTCGAGGAGTGGCGTGAATCATTCCGGCAGCGAGGAAGGCGTGAACCATTCCGGCGCCGAGGAAGGCGTGAACCATTCGGGCACCGAGGAAGGCGTGAACCATTCCGGCGCCAAGGAAGGCGTGAACCATTCCTGCGTCGAGGAAGGTGTGAACCATTCCGGCGTCGAGGAGTGGCGTGAATCATTCCGGCAGCGAGGAAGGCGTGAACCATTCCGGCTCCGAGGAAGGCGTGAACCATTCCGGTGTCGAGGAAGGCGTGAACCATTCCGGCTCCGAGGAAGGCGTGAACCATTCCGGTGTCGAGGAAGGCGTGAACCATTCTGGCATCGAGGAAGGCGTGAACCATTCCGGCTCCGAGGAAGGCGTGAACCATTCCGGCTCCGAGGAAGGCGTGAACCATTCCGGCCTCGAGGAATGCGTGAACCATTCCGGCTCCGAGGAAGGCGTGAACCATTCCGGCTCCGAGGAAGGCGTGAACCATTCCGGCCTCGAGGAGTGGCGTGAACCATTCCGGCGTCGAGGAAGGCGTGAACCATTCCTGCGTCGAGGAAGGTGTGAACCATTCCGGCGTGGAGGAAGGCGTGAACCATTCCTGCGTCGAGGAAGGTGTGAACCATTCCGGCGCCAAGGAAGGCGTGAACCATTCCTGCGTCGAGGAAGGTGTGAACCATTCCGGCGTCGAGGAGTGGCGTGAATCATTCCGGCAGCGAGGAAGGCGTGAACCATTCCGGCGCCGAGGAAGGCGTGAACCATTCGGGCACCGAGGAAGGCGTGAACCATTCCGGCGCCAAGGAAGGCGTGAACCATTCCTGCGTCGAGGAAGGTGTGAACCATTCCGGCGTCGAGGAGTGGCGTGAATCATTCCGGCAGCGAGGAAGGCGTGAACCATTCCGGCTCCGAGGAAGGCGTGAACCATTCCGGCTCCGAGGAAGGCGTGAACCATTCCGGCCTCGAGGAATGCGTGAACCATTCCGGCTCCGAGGAAGGCGTGAACCATTCCGGCTCCGAGGAAGGCGTGAACCATTCCGGCCTCGAGGAAGGCGTGAACCATTCCGGCGCCGAGGAAGGCGTGAACCATTCCGGCACCGAGGAAGGCATGAACTATTCCGGCTCCGAGGAAGGCGAGAACCATTCCAGCGTCGATGAAGGCGTGAACCATTCCGGCGTCGAGGAAGGCGTGAACCATTCCGGCCTCGAGGAAGGCGTGAACCATTCCGGCTCCGAGGAAGTCGTGAACCATTCCGGCGCCGAGGAAGGCGCGAACCATTCCGGCCTCGAGGAAGGCGTGAACCATTCCGGCTCCGAGGAAGGCGTGAACCATTCCGGCGCCGAGGAAGGCGTGAACCATTCTGGCTCCGAGTAAGGCGTGAACCATTCCTGCGCCGAGGAAGGTGTGAACCATTCTGGCTCCGAGGAAGGCGTGAACCATTCCGGCTCCGAGGAAGGCGTGAACCATTCTGGCTCCGAGGAAGGCGTGAACCATTCCGGCTCCGAGGAATGCGTGAACCATTCTGGCTCCGAGGAAGGCGTGAACCATTCCGGCTCCGAGGAAGGCGTGAACCATTCCAGCGTCGAGGAAGGCGTGAACCATTCTGGCTCCGAGGAAGGCGTGAACCATTCCGGCCCCGAAGAAGGCGTGAACCATTCTGGCTCCGAGGAAGGCGTGAAGCATTCCGGCCCCGAGGAATGCGTGAACCATTCCGGCCCCGAGGAAGGCGTGAACCATTCCAGCCTCGAGGAAGGCGTGAACCATTCCGGCGTCGAGGAAGGCGTGAACCATTCCGGCTCCGAGGAAGGCGTGAACCATTCCGGCCCCGAGGAATGCGTGAACCATTCCGGCCCCGAGGAAGGCGTGAACCATTCCAGCCTCGAGGAAGGCGTGAACCATTCCGGCGTCGAGGAAGGCGTGAACCATTCCGGCTCCGAGGAAGGCGTGAACCATTCCGGCGCCGAGGAAGGCATGAAACATTCCGGCTCCGAGGAAGTCGTGAACCATTCCGGCTCCGAGGATGGCGTGAACCATTCCGGGTCCGAGGAAGTCGTGAACCATTCCGGCGCCGAGGAAGGCGAGAACCATTCCAGCGTCGAGGAAGGCGTGAACCATTCCGGCCTCGAGGAAGGCGAGAACCATTCCAGCGTCGAGGAAGGCGTGAACCATTCCGGCTCCGAGTAGTGGAGTGAACCATTCCGGCGCAGAGGAATGCGTGAACCATTCCGGAGCCGACGAAGGCATGAACCATTCCGGCCTCGAGGAAGGCATGAACTATTCCGGCTCCGAGAAAGGCGTGAACCATTCCGGCGTCGAGGAAGGCGTGAACCATTCCGGCGTCGAGGAAGGCGTGAACCATTCCGGCTCCGAGGAAGGCGTGAACCATTCCGGCTCCGAGGAAGGCATGAACCATTCCGGCCTCGAGGAAGGCATGAACTATTCCGGCTGCGAGGAAGGCGTGAACCATTCCGGCGTCGAGGAAGGCGTGAACCATTCCGGCCTCGAGGAAGGCGAGAACCATTCCGGCTCCGAGGAAGGCGTGAACCATTCCGGTGGCGAGGAAGGCGTGAACCATTCCGGTGGCGAGGAAGGCGTGAACCATTCCGGCGTCGAGGAAGGCGTGAACCATTCCGGCGTCGAGGAAGGCGAGAACCATTCCAGCGTCGAGGAAGGCGTGAACCATTCCGGCTCCGAGGAAGGCATGAACCATTCCGGCTCCGAGGAAGGCGTGAACCATTCCGGCGCCGAGGAAGGCGTGAACCATTCCGGCCCCGAGGAAGGCGTGAACCATTCCGCGTCGAGGAAGGCGTGAACCATTCCGGCGTCAAGGAAGGCGTGAACCATTCCGGCCCCGAGGAAGGCGTGAACCATTCCGGCGTCGAGGAAGGCGTGAACCATTCCGGCGTCGAAGAAGGCGTGAACCATTCCGGCTCCGAGGAAGGCGTGAACCATTCCGGCATCGAGGAAGGCGTGAACCATTCCGGCGCCGAGGAAGGCGTGAACTATTCCGGCTCCGAGGAAGGCGTGAACCATTCCGGCTCCGAGGAAGGCGTGAACCATTCCAGCGCCGAGGAAGGCGTGAACCATTCCGGCTCCGAGGAAGGCGTGAACCATTCCGGCGCAGAGGAATGCGTGAACCATTCCGGCCTCAAGAAGGCATGAACTATTCCGGCTCCGAGGAAGGCGTGAACCATTCCGGCCTCGAGGAAGGCGTGAACCATTCCGGCCTCGAGGAAGGCATGAACTATTCCGGCTCCGAGGAAGGCGTGAACCATTCCGGCGTCGAGGAAGGCGTGAACCATTCCGGCGCCGAGAAACGCGTGAACCATTCCGGCGTCTAGGAAGGCGTGAACCATTCCGGCTGCGAGGAAGGCGTGAACCATTCCAGCGTCGAGGAAGGCGTGAACCATTCCGGCTCCGAGGAAGGCGTGAACCATTCCAGCGCCGAGGAAGGCGAGAACCATTCCGGCTCCGAGGAAAGCGTGAACCATTCCGGCGCCGAGGAATGCGTGAACCATTCCGGCCCCGAGGAATGCGTGAACCATTCCGGCGCCGAGAAAGGCGTGAACCATTCCGGCACCGAGTAAGGCGTGAACCATTCCGGCGCCGAGGAAGGCGTGAACCATTCCGGCGCCGAGGAAGGCGTGAACCATTGCGGTGCCAAGGAAGGTGTGAACCATTCAGGCTCTGAGGAAGGCGTGAACCATTCCGGCCTCGAGAAAGGCGTGAACCATTCCGGCCTCGAGGAAGGCGTGAACCATTCCGGCCCGAGGAAGGCGTGAACCATTCCAACTCTGATGAATGCGTGAACCATTCCGGTGCCGAGGAGTGGAGTGAACCATTCCGGCTCCGAGGAGTGGAGTGAACCATTCCGGCCTCGAGGAGTGGAGTGAACCATTCCGGGGCCGAGGAAGGCGTGAACCTTTCCGGCCTCGAGGAGTGGAGTGAACCATTCCGGCCCCGAGGAATGCGTGAACCATTCCGGCTCCGAGGAAGGCGTGAACCATTCCGGCCTCGAGGAAGGCGTGAACCATTCCGGCGTCGAGGAAGGCGTGAACCATTCCGGTGGCGAGGCAGGCATGAACCATTCCGGCTCCGAGGAAGGCGTGAACCATTCCGCGTCGAGGAAGGCGTGAACCATTCCATGTCGAGGAAGGCACGAACCATTCCGGCTCCGAGGAAGGCGTGAACCATTCCGGTGGCGAGGCAGGCATGAACCATTCCGGCTCCGAGGAAGGCGTGAACCATTCCGCGTCGAGGAAGGCGTGAACCATTCCATGTCGAGGAAGGCACGAACCACTCCGGCGTCGAGGAAGACGTGAACCATTCCGGCTCCGAGGAAGGCGTGAACCATTCCGGCTCCGAGGAATGCGTGAACCATTCCGGCTCCGAGAAAGGCGTGAACCATTCCGGCTGCAAGGAAGGCGTGAACCATTCCGGCTCCGAGGAAGGCGTGAACCATTCCGGCTCCGAGGAAGGCGTGAACCATTCCGGCCTCGAGGAATGCGTGAACCATTCCGCGTCGAGGAAGGCGTGAACCATTCCATGTCGAGGAAGGCACGAACCATTCCGGCTCCGAGGAAGGCGTGAACCATTCCGGTGGCGAGGCAGGCATGAACCATTCCGGCTCCGAGGAAGGCGTGAACCATTCCGCGTCGAGGAAGGCGTGAACCATTCCATGTCGAGGAAGGCACGAACCACTCCGGCGTCGAGGAAGGCGTGAACCATTCCGGCTCCGAGGAAGGCGTGAACCATTCCGGCTCCGAGGAATGCGTGAACCATTCCGGCTCCGAGAAAGGCGTGAACCATTCCGGCTGCAAGGAAGGCGTGAACCATTCCGGCTCCGAGGAAGGCGTGAACCATTCCGGCTCCGAGGAAGGCGTGAACCATTCCGGCCTCGAGGAATGCGTGAACCATTCCGGCTCCGAGAAAGGCGTGAACCATTCCGGCGCCGAGGAGTGGCGTGAACCATTCCGGCTCCGAGGAATGCGTGAACCATTCCGGCTCCGAGGAAGGCGTGAACCATTCCGAAATCGAGGAATGCGTGAACCATTCCGGCTCCGAGGAAGGCGTGAACCATTCCGGCTCCGAGGAAGGCGTGAACCATTCCGGCCTCGAGGAAGGCGTGAACCATTCCGGCGCCGAGGAAGGCGTGAACCATTCCGGCACCGAGGAAGGCATGAACTATTCCGGCTCCGAGGAAGGCGAGAACCATTCCAGCGTCGATGAAGGCGTGAACCATTCCGGCTCCGAGGAAGGCGTGAACCATTCCGGCGCTGAGGAAAGCGTGAACCATTCCGGCGCCGAGGTAGGCGTGAACCATTCCGGCCCCGAGGAATGCGTGAACCTTTCCGGCTCCGAGGAAGGCGTGAACCATTCCGGCGCCGAGAAAGGCGTGAACCATTCCGGCGTCGAGGAAGATGTGAACCATTCTGGCGCCGAGGAAGGCGTGAACCATTCCGGCCTCGAGGAAGGCGTGAACTATTCCGGCTCTGAGGAAGGCGTGAACCATTCCGGCCTGGAGGAAGGCGTGAACCATTCCGGCCTCGAGGAAGGCGTGAACCATTCTGGCGCCGAGGAAGGCGTGAAGCATTCCGGCCTCGAGGAGTGGAGTGAACCATTCCGGCCTCGAGGAAGGCGTGAACCATTCCGGCCCCGAGGAATGCGTGAACCATTCCGGCTCCGAGGAAGGCGTGAACCATTCCGGCGCCGAGAAAGGCGTGAACCATTCCGGCCTCGAGGAAGGCGAGAACCATTCCAGCGTCGAGGAGTGGCGTGAACCATTCCGCGTCGAGGAAGGCGTGAACCATTCCGGCGCCGAGGAATGCGTGAACCATTCCGGCTCCGAGGAAGGCGTGAAGCATTCCGGCCTCGAGGAGTGGAGTGAACCATTCCGGCCTTGAGGAAGGCGTGAACCATTCCGGCGCTGAGGAAAGCGTGAACCATTCCGGCGCCGAGGTAGGCGTGAACCATTCCGGCCCCGAGGAATGCGTGAACCATTCCGGCTCCGAGGAAGGCGTGAACCATTCCGGCGCCGAGAAAGGCGTGAACCATTCCGGCTCCGAGGAAGGCGTGAACCATTCCGGCGCCGAGAAAGGCGTGAACCATTCCGGCGTCGAGGAAGATGTGAACCATTCTGGCGCCGAGGAAGGCGTGAACCATTCCGGCCTCGAGGAAGGCGTGAACCATTCCGGCCTCGAGGAAGGCGTGAACCATTCTGGCGCCGAGGAAGGCGTGAAGCATTCCGGCCTCGAGGAGTGGCGTGAATCATTCCGGCCCCGAGGTAGGCGTGAACCATTCCGGCGCCGAGGAAGGCGTGAACCATTCCGGCGCCGAGGAGTGGCGTGAACCATTCCGGCCTCGAGGAGTGGCGTGAACAATTCCGGCGCCGAGGAAGGCGTGAACCATTCCGGCGCCGAGGAAGGCGTGAACCATTCCGGCGCCGAGGAAGGCGTGAACCATTCCGGCGCCGAGGAGTGGAGTGAACCATTCCGGCTCCGAGGAGTGGAGTGAACCATTCCGGCCTCGAGGAGTGGAGTGAACCATTCCGGCGCCGAGGAAGGCGTGAACCATTCCGGCTCCGAGGAAGGCGTGAACCATTCCGGCGCCGAGAAAGGCGTGAACCATTCCGGCGCCGAGAAAGGCGTGAACCATTCCGGCCTCGAGGAAGGCGTGAACCATTCCGGCGTCGAGGAAGGCGTGAACCATTCCGGCTCCGAGGAAGGCGTGAACCATTCCGCGTCAAGGAAGGCGTGAACCATTCCGCGTCGAGGAAGGCACGAACCACTCCGGCGTCGAGGAAGGCGTGAACCATTCCGGCTCCGAGGAAGGCGTAAACCATTCCGGCGCCGAGGAGTGGCGTGAACCATTCCGGCCTCGAGGAATGCGTGAACCATTCCGGCTCCGAGGAAGGCGTGAACCATTCCGGCTCCGAGGAAGGCGTGAACCATTCCGGCCTCGAGGAATGCGTGAACCATTCCGGCTCCGAGGAAGGCGTGAACCATTCCGGCCTCGAGGAAGGCGTGAACCATTCCGGCCTCGAGGAAGGCGTGAACCATTCCGGCCTCGAGGAAGGCGTGAACCATTCTGGCGCCGAGGAAGGCGTGAAGCATTCCGGCCTCGAGGAGTGGAGTGAACCATTCCGGCCTCGAGGAAGGCGTGAACCATTCCGGCCCCGAGGAATGCGTGAACCATTCCGGCTCCGAGGAAGGCGTGAACCATTCCGGCGCCGAGAAAGGCGTGAACCATTCCGGCCTCGAGGAAGGCGAGAACCATTCCAGCGTCGAGGAGTGGCGTGAACCATTCCGCGTCGAGGAAGGCGTGAACCATTCCGCGTCGAGGAAGGCGTGAACCATTCCGGCGCCGAGGAATGCGTGAACCATTCCGGCTCCGAGGAAGGCGTGAAGCATTCCGGCCTCGAGGAGTGGAGTGAACCATTCCGGCGCTGAGGAAAGCGTGAACCATTCCGGCGCCGAGGTAGGCGTGAACCATTCCGGCCCCGAGGAATGCGTGAACCATTCCGGCGTCGAGGAAGATGTGAACCATTCTGGCGCCGAGGAAGGCGTGAACCATTCCGGCCTCGAGGAAGGCGTGAACTATTCCGGCTCTGAGGAAGGCGTGAACCATTCCGGCCTCGAGGAAGGCGTGAACCATTCCGGCCTCGAGGAAGGCGTGAACCATTCCGGCCTCGAGGAAGGCGTGAACCATTCTGGCGCCGAGGAAGGCGTGAAGCATTCCGGCCTCGAGGAGTGGCGTGAATCATTCCGGCCCCGAGGTAGGCGTGAACCATTCCGGCGCCGAGGAAGGCGTGAACCATTCCAGCGCCGAGGAGTGGCGTGAACCATTCCGGCCTCGAGGAGTGGCGTGAACCATTCCGGCGCCGAGGAAGGCGTGAACCATTCCGGCGCCGAGGAAGGCGTGAACCATTCCGGCGCCGAGGAGTGGAGTGAACCATTCCGGCTCCGAGGAAGGCGTGAACCATTCCGGCGCTGAGGAAGGCATGAACCATTCCGGCTCCGAGGAAGGCGCGAACCATTCCAGCGTCGAGGAAGGCGTGAACCATTCCAGCGTCGAGGAATGCGTGAACCATTCCGGTGCCGAGGAAGGCGTGAACCATTCCAGCGTCGAGGAATGCGTGAACCATTCCAGCGCCGAGGAGTGGAGTGAACCATTCCGGCTCCGAGGAAGGCGTGAACCATTCCAGCGCAGAGGAGTGGCGTGAACCATTCCGGCCTCGAGGAAGGCGTGAACCATTCCGGCTCCGAGGAAGTCGTGAACCATTCCGGCGCCGAGGAAGGCGGGATCCATTCCGGCCTCGAGGAAGGCGTGAACCATTCCGGCCTCGAGGAAGGCGTGAACCATTCTGGCTCCGAGGAAGGCGTGAACCATTCCGGCGCCGAGGAAGGCGTGAACCATTCCTGCGCCGAGGAAGGTGTGAACCATTCCGGCTCCGAGGAAGGCGTGAACCATTCTGGCTCCGAGGAAGGCGTGAACCATTCTGGCTCCGAGGAAGGCGTGAACCATTCTGGCCCCGAGGAATGCATGAACCATTCCGGCGCCGAGGAGTGGCGTGAACCATTCCGGCCCCGAGGAATGCGTGAACCATTCCGGCCCCGAGGAATGCGTGAACCATTCCGGCTCCGAGGAAGGCGTGAACCATTCCAGCCTCGAGGAAGGCGTGAACCATTCCGGCTCCGAGGAAGGCGTGAACCATTCCGGCCCCGAGGAAGGCGTGAACCATTCCAGCCTCGAGGAAGGCGTGAACCATTCCGGCGTCGAGGAAGGCGTGAACCATTCCGGCTCCGAGGAAGGCGTGAACCATTCCGGCGCCGAGGAAGGGATGAAACATTCCGGCTCCGAGGCAGGCGTGAACCATTCCGGGTCCGAGGAAGTCGTGAACCATTCCGGCGCTGAGGAAGGCGAGAACCATTCCAGCGTCGAGGAAGGCGTGAACCATTCCGGCCTCGAGGAAGGCGAGAACCATTCCAGCGTCGAGGAAGGCGTGAACCATTCCGGCGCCGAGGAGTGGAGTGAACCATTCCGGCTCCGAGGAAGGCGTGAACCATTGCGGTGCCAAGGAAGGTGTGAACCATTCAGGCTCTGAGGAAGGCGTGAACCATTCCGGCCTCGAGAAAGGCGTGAACCATTCCGGCCTCGAGGAAGGCGTGAACCATTCCGGCCCGAGGAAGGCGTGAACCATTCCAACTCTGATGAATGCGTGAACCATTCCGGTGCCGAGGAGTGGAGTGAACCATTCCGGCTCCGAGGAGTGGAGTGAACCATTCCGGCCTCGAGGAGTGGAGTGAACCATTCCGGGGCCGAGGAAGGCGTGAACCTTTCCGGCCTCGAGGAGTGGAGTGAACCATTCCGGCCCCGAGGAATGCGTGAACCATTCCGGCTCCGAGGAAGGCGTGAACCATTCCGGCCTCGAGGAAGGCGTGAACCATTCCGGCGTCGAGGAAGGCGTGAACCATTCCGGTGGCGAGGCAGGCATGAACCATTCCGGCTCCGAGGAAGGCGTGAACCATTCCGCGTCGAGGAAGGCGTGAACCATTCCATGTCGAGGAAGGCACGAACCATTCCGGCTCCGAGGAAGGCGTGAACCATTCCGGTGGCGAGGCAGGCATGAACCATTCCGGCTCCGAGGAAGGCGTGAACCATTCCGCGTCGAGGAAGGCGTGAACCATTCCATGTCGAGGAAGGCACGAACCACTCCGGCGTCGAGGAAGGCGTGAACCATTCCGGCTCCGAGGAAGGCGTGAACCATTCCGGCTCCGAGGAATGCGTGAACCATTCCGGCTCCGAGAAAGGCGTGAACCATTCCGGCTGCAAGGAAGGCGTGAACCATTCCGGCTCCGAGGAAGGCGTGAACCATTCCGGCTCCGAGGAAGGCGTGAACCATTCCGGCCTCGAGGAATGCGTGAACCATTCCGGCTCCGAGAAAGGCGTGAACCATTCCGGCGCCGAGGAGTGGCGTGAACCATTCCGGCTCCGAGGAATGCGTGAACCATTCCGGCTCCGAGGAAGGCGTGAACCATTCCGAAATCGAGGAATGCGTGAACCATTCCGGCTCCGAGGAAGGCGTGAACCATTCCGGCTCCGAGGAAGGCGTGAACCATTCCGGCCTCGAGGAAGGCGTGAACCATTCCGGCGCCGAGGAAGGCGTGAACCATTCCGGCACCGAGGAAGGCATGAACTATTCCGGCTCCGAGGAAGGCAAGAACCATTCCAGCGTCGATGAAGGCGTGAACCATTCCGGCTCCGAGGAAGGCGTGAACCATTCCGGCGCTGAGGAAAGCGTGAACCATTCCGGCGCCGAGTTAGGCGTGAACCATTCCGGCCCCGAGGAATGCGTGAACCTTTCCGGCTCCGAGGAAGGCGTGAACCATTCCGGCGCCGAGAAAGGCATGAACCATTCCGGCGTCGAGGAAGATGTGAACCATTCTGGCGCCGAGGAAGGCGTGAACCATTCCGGCCTCGAGGAAGGCGTGAACTATTCCGGCTCTGAGGAAGGCGTGAACCATTCCGGCCTGGAGGAAGGCGTGAACCATTCCGGCCTCGAGGAAGGCGTGAACCATTCTGGCGCCGAGGAAGGCGTGAAGCATTCCGGCCTCGAGGAGTGGAGTGAACCATTCCGGCCTCGAGGAAGGCGTGAACCATTCCGGCCCCGAGGAATGCGTGAACCATTCCGGCTCCGAGGAAGGCGTGAACCATTCCGGCGCCGAGAAAGGCGTGAACCATTCCGGCCTCGAGGAAGGCGAGAACCATTCCAGCGTCGAGGAGTGGCGTGAACCATTCCGCGTCGAGGAAGGCGTGAACCATTCCGGCGCCGAGGAATGCGTGAACCATTCCGGCTCCGAGGAAGGCGTGAAGCATTCCGGCCTCGAGGAGTGGAGTGAACCATTCCGGCCTTGAGGAAGGCGTGAACCATTCCGGCGCTGAGGAAAGCGTGAACCATTCCGGCGCCGAGGTAGGCGTGAACCATTCCGGCCCCGAGGAATGCGTGAACCATTCCGGCTCCGAGGAAGGCGTGAACCATTCCGGCGCCGAGAAAGGCGTGAACCATTCCGGCTCCGAGGAAGGCGTGAACCATTCCGGCGCCGAGAAAGGCGTGAACCATTCCGGCGTCGAGGAAGATGTGAACCATTCTGGCGCCGAGGAAGGCGTGAACCATTCCGGCCTCGAGGAAGGCGTGAACCATTCCGGCCTCGAGGAAGGCGTGAACCATTCTGGCGCCGAGGAAGGCGTGAAGCATTCCGGCCTCGAGGAGTGGCGTGAATCATTCCGGCCCCGAGGTAGGCGTGAACCATTCCGGCGCCGAGGAAGGCGTGAACCATTCCGGCGCCGAGGAGTGGCGTGAACCATTCCGGCCTCGAGGAGTGGCGTGAACAATTCCGGCGCCGAGGAAGGCGTGAACCATTCCGGCGCCGAGGAAGGCGTGAACCATTCCGGCGCCGAGGAAGGCGTGAACCATTCCGGCGCCGAGGAGTGGAGTGAACCATTCCGGCTCCGAGGAGTGGAGTGAACCATTCCGGCCTCGAGGAGTGGAGTGAACCATTCCGGCGCCGAAGAAGGCGTGAACCATTCCGGCTCCGAGGAAGGCGTGAACCATTCCGGCGCCGAGAAAGGCGTGAACCATTCCGGCGCCGAGAAAGGCGTGAACCATTCCGGCCTCGAGGAAGGCGTGAACCATTCCGGCGTCGAGGAAGGCGTGAACCATTCCGGCTCCGAGGAAGGCGTGAACCATTCCGCGTCAAGGAAGGCGTGAAACATTCCGCGTCGAGGAAGGCACGAACCACTCCGGCGTCGAGGAAGGCGTGAACCATTCCGGCTCCGAGGAAGGCGTAAACCATTCCGGCGCCGAGGAGTGGCGTGAACCATTCCGGCCTCGAGGAATGCGTGAACCATTCCGGCTCCGAGGAAGGCGTGAACCATTCCGGCTCCGAGGAAGGCGTGAACCATTCCGGCCTCGAGGAATGCGTGAACCATTCCGGCTCCGAGGAAGGCGTGAACCATTCCGGCCTCGAGGAAGGCGTGAACCATTCCGGCCTCGAGGAAGGCGTGAACCATTCCGGCCTCGAGGAAGGCGTGAACCATTCTGGCGCCGAGGAAGGCGTGAAGCATTCCGGCCTCGAGGAGTGGAGTGAACCATTCCGGCCTCGAGGAAGGCGTGAACCATTCCGGCCCCGAGGAATGCGTGAACCATTCCGGCTCCGAGGAAGGCGTGAACCATTCCGGCGCCGAGAAAGGCGTGAACCATTCCGGCCTCGAGGAAGGCGAGAACCATTCCAGCGTCGAGGAGTGGCGTGAACCATTCCGCGTCGAGGAAGGCGTGAACCATTCCGCGTCGAGGAAGGCGTGAACCATTCCGGCGCCGAGGAATGCGTGAACCATTCCGGCTCCGAGGAAGGCGTGAAGCATTCCGGCCTCGAGGAGTGGAGTGAACCATTCCGGCGCTGAGGAAAGCGTGAACCATTCCGGCGCCGAGGTAGGCGTGAACCATTCCGGCCCCGAGGAATGCGTGAACCATTCCGGCGTCGAGGAAGATGTGAACCATTCTGGCGCCGAGGAAGGCGTGAACCATTCCGGCCTCGAGGAAGGCGTGAACTATTCCGGCTCTGAGGAAGGCGTGAACCATTCCGGCCTCGAGGAAGGCGTGAACCATTCCGGCCTCGAGGAAGGCGTGAACCATTCCGGCCTCGAGGAAGGCGTGAACCATTCTGGCGCCGAGGAAGGCGTGAAGCATTCCGGCCTCGAGGAGTGGCGTGAATCATTCCGGCCCCGAGGTAGGCGTGAACCATTCCGGCGCCGAGGAAGGCGTGAACCATTCCGGCGCCGAGGAGTGGCGTGAACCATTCCGGCCTCGAGGAGTGGCGGGAACCATTCCGGCGCCGAGGAAGGCGTGAACCATTCCGGCGCCGAGGAAGACGTGAACCATTCCGGCGCCGAGGAGTGGAGTGAACCATTCCGGCTCCGAGGAAGGCGTGAACCATTCCGGCGCTGAGGAAGGCATGAACCATTCCGGCTCCGAGGAAGGCGCGAACCATTCCAGCGTCGAGGAAGGCGTGAACCATTCCAGCGTCGAGGAATGCGTGAACCATTCCGGTGCCGAGGAAGGCGTGAACCATTCCAGCGTCGAGGAATGCGTGAACCATTCCAGCGCCGAGGAGTGGAGTGAACCATTCCGGCTCCGAGGAAGGCGTGAACCATTCCAGCGCAGAGGAGTGGCGTGAACCATTCCGGCCTCGAGGAAGGCGTGAACCATTCCGGCTCCGAGGAAGTCGTGAACCATTCCGGCGCCGAGGAAGGCGGGATCCATTCCGGCCTCGAGGAAGGCGTGAACCATTCCGGCCTCGAGGAAGGCGTGAACCATTCTGGCTCCGAGGAAGGCGTGAACCATTCCGGCGCCGAGGAAGGCGTGAACCATTCCTGCGCCGAGGAAGGTGTGAACCATTCCGGCTCCGAGGAAGGCGTGAACCATTCTGGCTCCGAGGAAGGCGTGAACCATTCTGGCTCCGAGGAAGGCGTGAACCATTCTGGCCCCGAGGAATGCATGAACCATTCCGGCGCCGAGGAGTGGCGTGAACCATTCCGGCCCCGAGGAATGCGTGAACCATTCCGGCCCCGAGGAATGCGTGAACCATTCCGGCTCCGAGGAAGGCGTGAACCATTCCAGCCTCGAGGAAGGCGTGAACCATTCCGGCTCCGAGGAAGGCGTGAACCATTCCGGCCCCGAGGAAGGCGTGAACCATTCCAGCCTCGAGGAAGGCGTGAACCATTCCGGCGTCGAGGAAGGCGTGAACCATTCCGGCTCCGAGGAAGGCGTGAACCATTCCGGCGCCGAGGAAGGGATGAAACATTCCGGCTCCGAGGCAGGCGTGAACCATTCCGGGTCCGAGGAAGTCGTGAACCATTCCGGCGCTGAGGAAGGCGAGAACCATTCCAGCGTCGAGGAAGGCGTGAACCATTCCGGCCTCGAGGAAGGCGAGAACCATTCCAGCGTCGAGGAAGGCGTGAACCATTCCGGCGCCGAGGAGTGGAGTGAACCATTCCGGCTCCGAGGAAGGCGTGAACTATTCCGGCTCCGAGGAAGGCGTGAACCATTCCGGCCTCGAGGAAGGCGTGAACCATTCCGGCGTCGAGGAAGGCGTGAACCATTCCGGCTCCGAGGAAGGCGTGAACCATTCCGGCTCCGAGGAATGCGTGGACTATTCCGGCTCCGAGGAAGGCGTGAACCATTCCGGCTCCGAGGAAGGCGTGAACCATTCCGGCGCCGAGGTAGGCGTGAACCATTCCGGCGTCGAGGAAGGCGTGAACCATTCCGGCGTCAAGGAAGGCGTGAACCATTCCGGCGCCGAGGAAGGCGTGAACCATTCCGCGTCGAGGAAGGCGTGAACCATTCCAGCGTCGAGGAAGGCGTGAACCATTCCGGCGTTGAGGAAGGCGTGAACCATTCCGGCTCCGAGGAAGGCGTGAACCATTCCGCGTTGAGGAAGGCACGAACCACTCCGGTGCCGAGGAAGGCGTGAACCATTCCGCCGCCGAGGAAGGCGTGAACCATTCCGGCGCCGAGGAAGGCGTGAACCATTCCGGCGTCGAGGAAGGCGTGAACCATTCCGGCGCCGAGGAAGGCGTGAACCATTCCGGCGCCGAGGAGTGGCGTGAACCATTCCGGCCTCGAGGAAGGCGAGAACCATTCCAGCGTCGAGGAAGGCGTGAACCATTCCGGCGCCGAGGAGTGGCGTGAACCATTCCGGCCTCGAGGAAGGCGAGAACCATTCCAGCGTCGAGGAAGGCGTGAACCATTCCGGCTCCGAGGAAGGCGTGAACCATTCCGGCTCCGAGGAAGGCGTGAACCATTCCGGCGTCGAGGAAGGCGTGAACCATTCCGGCGCCGAGGAAGGCGTGAACTATTCCGGCTCCGAGGAAGGCGTGAACCATTCCGGCTCCGAGGAAGGCGTGAACCATTCCAGCGCCGAGGAAGGCGTGAACCATTCCGGCTCCGAGGAAGGCGTGAACCATTCCGGCGCAGAGGAATGCGTGAACCATTCCGGCCTCGAGGAAGGCATGAACTATTCCGGCTCCGAGGAAGGCGTGAACCATTCCGGCCTCGAGGAAGCCGTGACCATTCCGGCCTCGAGGAAGGCATGAACTATTCCGGCTCCGAGGAAGGCGTGAACCATTCCGGCGTCGAGGAAGGCGTGAACCATTCCGGCGCCGAGAAACGCGTGAACCATTCCGGCGTCTAGGAAGGCGTGAACCATTCCGGCTGCGAGGAAGGCGTGAACCATTCCGGCGTCGAGGAAGGCGTGAACCATTCCGTCTCCGAGGAAGGCGTGAACCATTCCAGCGCCGAGGAAGGCGAGAACCATTCCGGCACCGAGGAAGGCGTGAACCATTCCGGCTCCGAGGAAAGCGTGAACCATTCCGGCGCCGAGGAATGCGTGAACCATTCCGGCGCCGAGAAAGGCGTGAACCATTCCGGCGCCGAGTAAGGCGTGAACCATTCCGGCGCCGAGAAAGGCGTGAACCATTCCGGCGCCGAGGAAGGTGTGAACCATTCAGGCTCTGAGGAAGGCGTGAACCATTCCGGCCTCGAGGAAGGCGTGAACCATTCCGGCGCCGAGGAAGGCGTGAACTATTCCGGCCTCGAGGAAGGCGTGAACCATTCCGGCCCCGAGGAAGGCGTGAACTATTCCGGCCTCGAGGAAGGCGTGAACCATTCCGGCTCCGAGAAAGGCGTGAACCATTCCGGCTCCGAGGAATGCGTGAACCATTCCGGCTCCGAGGAAGGCGTGAACCATTCCGGCGCCGAGAAAGGCGTGAACCATTCCGGCGCCGAGGAATGCGTAAACCATTCCGGCTCCGAGGAAGGCGTGAACCATTCCGGCGCCGAGAAAGGCGTGAACCATTCCGGCCCCGAGAAAGGCGTGAACCATTCCGGCCCCGAGAAAGGCGTGAACCATTCCGGCCCCGAGGAATGCGTGAACCATTCCGGCTCTGAGGAAGGCGTGAACCATTCCGGCCTCGAGGAAGGCGAGAACCATTCCGGCTCCGAGGAAGGCGTGAACCATTCCGGCGCCGAGAAAGGCGTGAACCATTCCGGCCCCGAGGAATGCGTGAACCATTCCGGCTCCGAGGAAGGCGTGAACCATTCCGGCCTCGAGGAAGGCGAGAACCATTCCGGCTCCGAGGAATGCGTGAACCATTCCGGCTCCGAGGAAGGCGTGAACCATTCCGGCGCCGAGAAAGGCGTGAACCATTCCGGCCCCGAGGAATGCGTGAACCATTCCGGCTCCGAGGAAGGCGTGAACCATTCCGGCCTCGAGGAAGGCGAGAACCATTCCAGCGTCGAGGAGTGGAGTGAACCATTCCGGCTCCGAGGAAGGCGTGAACCATTCTGGCTCCGAGTAGTGGAATGAACCATTCCGGCGTCGAGGAAGGCGTGAACCATTCCGGCTCCGACGAAGGCGTGATCCATTCAGGTGGCGAGGCAGGCATGAACCATTCCGGCTCCGAGGAAGGCGTGAACCATTCCGGTGGCGAGGAAGGCGTGAACCATTCCGGCTCCGAGGAAGGCGTGAACCATTCCGGTGGCGAGGAAGGCATGAACCATTCCGCGTCGAGGAAGGCGTGAACCATTCCGCGTCGAGGAAGGCACGAACCACTCCGGCGTCGAGGAAGGCGTGAACCATTCCGGCGCCGAGGAAGGCGTGAACCATTCCGGCGCCGAGGAAGGCGTGAACCATTCCGGCCTCGAGGAATGCGTGAACCATTCCGGCCTCGAGGAATGCGTGAACCATTCCAGCCTCGAGGAATGCGTGAACCATTCCGGCCTCGAGGAAGGCGTGAACCATTCCGGCTTCGAGGAAGGCGTGAACCATTCCGGCTCCGAGGAAGGCGTGAACCATTCCGGCCTCGAGGAAGGCGTGAACCATTCCGGCGCCGAGGAAGGCGTGAACCATTCCGGCTCCGAGGAAGGCGTGAACCATTCCGGCGCTGAGGAAAGCGTGAACCATTCCGGCGCCGAGGAAGGCGTGAACCATTCCGGCACCGAGGAAGGCGTGAACCATTCCGGCCCCGAGGAATGCGTGAACCATTCCGGCTCCGAGGAAGGCGTGAACCATTCCGGCGCCGAGAAAGGCGTGAACCATTCCGGCGTCGAGGAAGATGTGAACCATTCTGGCGCCGAGGAAGGCGTGAAGCATTCCGGCCTCGAGGAGTGGAGTGAACCATTCCGGCCTTGAGGAAGGCGTGAACCATTCCGGCGCTGAGGAAAGCGTGAACCATTCCGGCGCCGAGGTAGGCGTGAACCATTCCGGCCCAGAGGAATGCGTGAACCATTCCGGCTCCGAGGTAGGCGTGAACCATTCCGGCCCAGAGGAATGCGTGAACCATTCCGGCCTCGAGGAAGGCGTGAACTATTCCGGCTCTGAGGAAGGCGTGAACCATTCCGGCCTCGAGGAAGGCGTGAACCATTCCGTCCTCGAGGAAGGCGTGAACCATTCTGGCGCCGAGGAAGGCGTGAAGCATTCCGGCCTCGAGGAAGGCGTGAACCATTCCGGCTCCGACGAAGGCGTGAACCATTCCGCGTCGAGGAAGGCGTGCACCATTCCGGCTCCGAGGAAGGCGTGAACCATTCCGGCCTCGAGGAAGGCGTGAACCATTCCGGCTCCGAGGAAGGCGTGAACCATTCCGGCTCCGAGGAAGGCGTGAACCATTCCGGTGGCGAGGAAGGCGTGAACCATTCCGGCTCCGAGGAAGGCGTGAACCATTCCGCGTCGAGGAAGGCGTGAACCATTCCGGCTCCGAGGAAGGCGTGAACCATTCCGGTGGCGAGGAAGGCGTGAACCATTCCGCGTCGAGGAAGGCGTGAACCATTCCGCGTCGAGGAAGGCACGAACCACTCCGGCGTCGAGGAAGGCGTGAACCATTCCGGCGCCGAGGAGTGGCGTGAACCATTCCGCGTCGAGGAAGGCGTGAACCATTCCGCGTCGAGGAAGGCATGAACCATTCCGGCTCCGAGGAAGGCGTGAACCATTCCGGTGGCGAGGAAGGCGTGAACCATTCCGCGTCGAGGAAGGCGTGAACCATTCCGCGTAGAGGAAGGCACGAACAACTCCGGCGTCGAGGAAGGCGTGAACCATTCCGGCGCCGAGGAGTGGCGTGGACCATTCCGGTGCCGAGGAAGGCGTGAACCATTCCGGCCTCGAGGAATGCGTGAACCATTCCGGCCTCGAGGAATGCGTGAACCATTCCGGCTCCGAGGAAGGCGTGAACCATTCCGGCTCCGAGGAAGGCGTGAACCATTCCGGCTCCGAGGAAGGCGTGAACCATTCCGGCTCCGAGGAAGGCGTGAACCATTCCGGCCTCGAGGAAGGCGTGAACCATTCCGGCGCCGAGGAAGGCGTGAACCATTCCGGCACCGAGGAAGGCATGAACTATTCCGGCTCCGAGGAAGGCGAGAACCATTCCAGCGTCGAGGAAGGCGTGAACCATTCCGGCTCCGAGGAAGGCGTGAACCATTCCGGCTCTGAGGAAGGCGTGAACTATTCTGGCTCCGAGGAAGGCGTGAACCATTCCGGTGGCGAGGAAGGCGTGAACCATTCCGCGTCGAGGAAGGCGTGAACCATTCCGCGTCGAGGAAGGCACGAACCACTCCGGCGTCGAGGAAGGCGTGAACCATTCCGGCGCCGAGGAGTGGCGTGAACCATTCCGGTGCCGAGGAAGGCGTGAACCATTCCGGCCTCGAGGAATGCGTGAACCATTCCGGCCTCGAGGAATGCGTGAACCATTCCGGCTCCGAGGAAGGCGTGAACCATTCCGGCTCCGAGGAAGGCGTGAAGCATTCCCGCCTCGAGGAATGCGTGAACCATTCCGGCTCCGAGGAAGGCGTGAACCATTCCGGCTCCGAGGAAGGCGTGAACCATTCCGGCCTCGAGGAAGGCGTGAACCATTCCGGCGCCGAGGAAGGCGTGAACCATTCCGGCACCGAGGAAGGCATGAACAATTCCGGCTCCGAGGAAGGCGAGAACCATTCCAGCGTCGAGGAAGGCGTGAACCATTCCGGCTCCGAGGAAGGCGTGAACCATTCCGGCTCCGAGGAAGGCGTGAACCATTCCGGCTCTGAGGAAGGCGTGAACTATTCCGGCTCCGAGAAAGGCGTGAACCATTCCGGCTCCGAGGAAGGCGTGAACCATTCCGGCTCCGAGGAAGGCGTGAAGCATTCCGGCCTCGAGGAGTGGAGTGAACCATTCCGGCCTTGAGGAAGGCGTGAACCATTCCGGCGCTGAGGAAAGCGTGAACCATTCCGGCGCCGAGGTAGGCGTGAACCATTCCGGCCCCGAGGAATGCGTGAACCATTCCGGCTCCGAGGAAGGCGTGAACCATTCCGGCGCCGAGAAAGGCATGAACCATTCCGGCCTCGAGGAAGGCGTGAACTATTCCGGCTCTGAGGAAGGCGTGAACCATTCCGGCCTCGAGGAAGGCGTGAACCATTCCGGCCTCGAGGAAGGCGTGAACCATTCCGGCCTCGAGGAAGGCGTGAACCATTCTGGCGCCGAGGAAGGCGTGAAGCATTCCGGCCTCGAGGAGTGGAGTGAACCATTCCGGCCTCGAGGAAGGCGTGAACCATTCCGGCCCCGAGGAATGCGTGAACCATTCCGGCTCCGAGGAAGGCGTGAACCATTCCGGCGCCGAGAAAGGCGTGAACCATTCCGGCCTCGAGGAAGGCGAGAACCATTCCAGCGTCGAGGAGTGGCGTGAACCATTCCGCGTCAAGGAAGGCGTGAACCATTCCGGCGCCGAGGAATGCGTGAACCATTCCGGCTCCGAGGAAGGCGTGAAGCATTCCGGCCTCGAGGAGTGGAGTGAACCATTCCGGCCTTGAGGAAGGCGTGAACCATTCCGGCGCTGAGGAAAGCGTGAACCATTCCGGCGCCGAAGTAGGCGTGAACCATTCCGGCCCCGAGGAATGCGTGAACCATTCCGGCTCCGAGGAAGGCGTTAACCATTCCGGCGCCAAGAAAGGCGTGAACCATTCCGGCGTCGAGGAAGATGTGAACCATTCTGGCGCCGAGGAAGGCGTGAACCATTCCGGCCTCGAGGAAGGCGTGAACTATTCCGGCTCTGAGGAAGGCGTGAACCATTCCGGCCTCGAGGAAGGCGTGAACCATTCCGGCCTCGAGGAAGGCGTGAACCATTCTGGCGCCGAGGAAGGCGTGAAGCATTCCGGCCTCGAGGAAGGCGTGAACCATTCAGGCCTCGAGGAGTGGAGTGAACCATTCCGGCCCCGAGGAATGCGTGAACCATTCCGGCTCCGAGGAAGGCGTGAACCATTCCGGCGCCGAGAAAGGCGTGAACCATTCCGTCGTCGAGGAAGATGTGAACCATTCTGGCGCCGAGGAAGGCGTGAACCATTCTGGCCTCGAGGAAGGCGTGAACTATTCCGGCTCTGAGGAAGGCGTGAACCATTCCGGCCTCGAGGAAGGCGTGAACCATTCCGGCCTCGAGGAAGGCGTGAACCATTCCGGCCTCGAGGGAGGCGTGAACCATTCTGGCGCCGAGGAAGGCGTGAAGCATTCCGGCCTCGAGGAGTGGAGTGAACCATTCCGGCCTCGAGGAAGGCGTGAACCATTCCGGCCCCGAGGAATGCGTGAACCATTCCGGCTCCGAGGAAGGCGTGAACCATTCCGGCGCCGAGAAAGGCGTGAACCATTCCGGCCTCGAGGAAGGCGAGAACCATTCCAGCGTCGAGGAAGGCGTGAACCATTCCGCGTCGAGGAAGGCGTGAACCATTCCGCGTCGAGAAAGGCGTGAACCATTCCGGCTCTGAGGAAGGCGAGAACCATTCCGCGTCGAGAAAGGCGTGAACCATTCCGCGTCGAGGAAGGCGTGAACCATTCCGCGTCGAGGAAGGCGTGAACCATTCCGCGTCGAGGAAGGCGTGAACCATTCCGGTGCCGAGGAGTGGAGTGAACCATTCCGGTGCCGAGGTAGGCGTGAACCATTCCGGCCTCGAGGAAGGCGTGAACCATTCTGCCGCCGAGGTAGGCGTGAACCATTCCGCGTCGAGGAAGGCGTGAACCATTCCGCGTCGAGGAAGGCGTGAACCATTCCAGCGTCGAGGAAGGCGTGAACCATTCCAGCACCGAGGAAGGCGTGAACCATTCCGGCTCCGAGGAGTGGCGGGAACCATTCCGCGTCGAGGAAGGCGTGAACCATTCCGCGTCGAGGAAGGCGTGAACCATTCCGGCGCCGAGGAATGCGTGAACCATTCCGGCTCCGAGGAAGGCGTGAACCATTCCGGCTCCGAGGAAGGCGTGAACCATTCCAGCGCCGAGGAAGGCGTGAACCATTCCGGCTCCGAGGAAGGCGTGAACCATTCCGGCGCCGAGGAAGGCGTGAACCATTCCGGTGCCGAGGAGTGGAGTGAACCATTCCGGTGCCGAGGAAGGCGTAAACCATTCCGGCCTCGAGGTAGGCGTGAACCATTCCGGCCTCGAGGAAGGCGTGAACCATTCCTGCCTCGAGGTAGGCGTGAACCATTCCAGCGTCGAGGAAGGCGTGAACCATTCCGGCTCCGAGGAAGGCGTGAACCATTCCGGCTCCGAGGAAGGCGTGACCATTCCGGCTCCGAGGAAGGCGTGAACCATTCCGGTGGCGAGGCAGGCATGAACCATTCCGGCTCCGAGGAAGGCGTGAACCATTCCGCGTCGAGGAAGGCGTGAACCATTCCGCGTCGAGGAAGGCGTGAACCATTTATGCCTCGAGGAATGCGTGAACCATTCCGGCCTCGAGGAATGCGTGAACCATTCCGGCTCCGAGGAAGGCGTGAACCATTCCGGCTCCGAGGAAGGCGTGAACCATTCCGGCCTCGAGGAATGCGTGAACCATTCCGGCTCCGAGGAAGGCGTGAACCATTCCGGCTCCGAGGAAGGCGTGAACCATTCCGGCTCTGAGGAAGGCGTGAACTATTCCGGCTCCGAGGAAGGCGTGAACTATTCCGGCGCCGAGGAGTGGCGTGAACCATTCCGGCGCCGAGGAAGGCGTGAACCATTCCGGCCTCGAGGAATGCGTGAACCATTCCGGCCTCGAGGAATGCGTGAACCATTCCGACTCCGAGGAAGGCGTGAACCATTACGGCTCCGAGGAAGGCGTGAACCATTCCGGCCTCGAGGAGTGGAGTGAACCATTCCGGCCTTGAGGAAGGCGTGAACCATTCCGGCGCTGAGGAAAGCGTGAACCATTCCGGCGCCGAGGTAGGCGTGAACCATTCCGGCCCCGAGGAATGCGTGAACCATTCCGGCTCCGAGGAAGGCGTGAACCATTCCGGCGCCGAGAAAGGCGTGAACCATTCCGGCGTCGAGGAAGATGTGAACCATTCTGGCGCCGAGGAAGGCGTGAACCATTCCGGCCTCGAGGAAGGCGTGAACCATTCCGGCCTCGAGGAAGGCGTGAACCATTCCGGCCTCGAGGAAGGCGTGAACCATTCTGGCGCCGAGGAAGGCGTGAAGCATTCCGGCCTCGAGGAGTGGAGTGAACCATTCCGGCCTCGAGGAAGGCGTGTACCATTCCGGCCCCGAGGAATGCGTGAACCATTCCGGCTCCGAGGAAGGCGTGAACCATTCCGGCGCCGAGAAAGGCGTGAACCATTCCGGCCTCGAGGAAGGCGAGAACCATTCCAGCGTCGAGGAGTGGCGTGAACCATTCCGCGTCGAGGAAGGCGTGAACCATTCCGCGTCGAGGAAGGCGTGAACCATTCCGGCGCCGAGGAATGCGTGAACCATTCCGGCTCCGAGGAAGGCATGAACCATTCCGGCTCCGAGGAAGGCATGAACCATTCAGGCCTCGAGGAAGGCGTGAACCATTCCGTTGCCGAGGAGTGGAGTGAACCATTCCGGTGCCGAGGATGGCGTGAACCATTCCGGCCTCGAGGAAGGCGTGAACCATTCTGGCGCCGAGGAAGGCTTGAAGCATTCCGGCCTCGAGGAGTGGAGTGAACCATTCCGGCTCCGAGGAGTGGTTTGAACCATTCCGGCGTCGAGGAAGGCGTGAACCATTCCGGCCTCGAGGAAGGCGTGAACCATTCCGGCGTCGAGGTAGGCGTGAACCATTCCGGCTCCGAGGACTGGCGGGAACCATTCCGGTGCCGAGGAAGGCGTGAACCATTCCGCGTCGAGGAAGGCGTGAACCATTCCGCGTCGAGGAAGGCGTGAACCATTCCAGCGTCGAGGAAGGCGTGAACCATTCCAGCACCGAGGAAGGCGTGAACCATTCCGGCTCCGAGGAGTGGCGGGAACCATTCCGCGTCGAGGAAGGCGTGAACCATTCCGCGTCGAGGAAGGCGTGAACCATTCCGGCGCCGAGGAATGCGTGAACCATTCCGGCTCCGAGGAAGGCGTGAACCATTCCGGCTCCGAGGAAGGCGTGAACCATTCCAGCGCCGAGGAAGGCGTGAACCATTCCGGCTCCGAGGAAGGCGTGAACCATTCCGGCGCCGAGGAGTGGAGTGAACAATTCCGGTGCCGAGGAAGGCGTGAACCATTCCGGTGCCGAGGAGTGGAGTGAACCATTCCGGTGCCGAGGAAGGCGTGAACCATTCCGGCCTCGAGGTAGGCGTGAACCATTCCGGCCTCGAGGTAGGCGTGAACCATTCCAGCGTCGAGGAAGGCGTGAACCATTCCGGCTCCGAGGAAGGCGTGAACCATTCCGGCTCCGAGGAAGGCGTGAACCATTCCGGCTCCGAGGAAGGCGTGAACAATTCCGGTGGCGAGGCAGGCATGAACCATTCCGGCTCCGAGGAAGGCGTGAACCATTCCGCGTCGAGGAAGGCGTGAACCATTCCGCGTCGAGGAAGGCGTGAACCATTCCTGCCTCGAGGAATGCGTGAACCATTCCGGCCTCGAGGAATGCGTGAACCATTCCGGCTCCGAGGAAGGCGTGAACCATTCCGGCTCCGAGGAAGGCGTGAACCATTCCGGCCTCGAGGAATGCGTGAACCATTCCGGCTCCGAGGAAGGCGTGAACCATTCCGGCTCCGAGGAAGGCGTGAACCATTCCGGCCTCGAGGAAGGCGTGAACCATTCCGGCGCCGAGGAAGGCGTGAACCATTCCGGCACCGAGGAAGGCATGAACTATTCCGGCTCCGAGGAAGGCGAGAACCATTCCAGCGTCGAGGAAGGCGTGAACCATTCCGGCTCCGAGGAAGGCGTGAACCATTCCGGCTCTGAGGAAGGCGTGAACTATTCCGGCTCCGAGGAAGGCGTGAACTACTCCGGCGCCGAGGAGTGGCGTGAACCATTCCGGCACCGAGGAAGGCGTGAACCATTCCGGCCTCGAGGAATGCGTGAACCATTCCGGCCTCGAGGAATGCGTGAACCATTCCGGCTCCGAGGAAGGCGTGAACCATTCCGGCTCCGAGGAAGGCGTGAACCATTCCGGCCTCGAGGAAGGCGTGAACCATTCCGGCTCCGAGGAGTGGAGTGAACCATTCCGGCCTCGAGGAAGGCGTGAACCATTCCGGCACCGAGGAAGGCATGAACTATTCCGGCTCCGAGGAAGGCGAGAACCATTCCAGCGTCGAGGAAGGCGTGAACCATTCCGGCTCCGAGGAAGGCGTGAACCATTCCGGCTCTGAGGAAGGCGTGAACTATTCCGGCTCCGAGGAAGGCGTGAACCATTCCGGCTCCGAGGAAGGCGTGAACCATTCCGGCTCCGAGGAAGGCGTGAAGCATTCCGGCCTCGAGGAGTGGAGTGAACCATTCCGGCCTTGAGGAAGGCGTGAACCATTCCGGTGCTGAGGAAAGCGTGAACCATTCCGGCGCCGAGGTAGGCGTGAACCATTCCGGCCCCGAGGAATGCGTGAACCATTCCGGCTCCGAGGAAGGCGTGAACCATTCCGGCGCCGAGAAAGGCGTGAACCATTCCGGCGTCGAGGAAGATGTGAACCATTCTGGCGCCGAGGAAGGCGTGAACCATTCCGGCCTCGAGGAAGGCGTGAACCATTCCGGCCTCGAGGAAGGCGTGAACCATTCCGGCCTCGAGGAAGGCGTGAACCATTCTGGCGCCGAGGAAGGCGTGAAGCATTCCGGCCTCGAGGAGTGGAGTGAACCATTCCGGCCTCGAGGAAGGCGTGAACCATTCCGGCGCCGAGAAAGGCGTGAACCATTCCGGCCTCGAGGAAGGCGAGAACCATTCCAGCGTCGAGGAAGGCGTGAACCATTCCGGCGCCGAGAAAGGCGTGAACCATTCCGGCCTCGAGGAAGGCGTGAACCATTCCGCGTCGAGGAAGGCGTGAACCATTCCGCGTCGAGGAAGGCGTGAACCATTCCGGCGCCGAGGAATGAGTGAACCATTCCGGCTCCGCGGAAGGCGTGAAGCATTCCGGCCTCGAGGAGTGGAGTGAACCATTCCGGCGCTGAGGAAAGCGTGAACCATTCCGGCGCCGAGGTAGGCGTGAACCATTCCGGCCCCGAGGAATGCGTGAACCATTCCGGCGCCGAGAAAGGCGTGAACCATTCCGGCGTCGAGGAAGATGTGAACCATTCCGGCGCCGAGGAAGGCGTGAACCATTCCGGCCTCGTGGAAGGCATGAACCATTCCGGCTCCGAGGGAGGCGTGAACCATTCCGGCGCCGAGAAAGGCGTGAACCATTCCGGCGTCGAGGAAGATGTGAACCATTCTGGCGCTGAGGAAGGCGTGAACCATTCCGGCCTCGAGGAAGGCGTGAACTATTCCGGCTCTGAGGAAGGCGTGAACCATTCCGGCCTCGAGGAAGGCGTGAACCATTGCGGCCTCGAGGAAGGCGTGAACCATTCCGGCCTCGAGGAAGGCGTGAACCATTCTGGCGCCGAGGAAGGCGTGAACCATTCCGGCCTCGAGGAGTGGCGTGAACCATTCCGGCGCCGAGGACGGCGTGAACCATTCCGGCGCCGAGGAAGGCGTGAACCATTCCGGCGCCGAGGAAGGCATGAACCATTCCGGCGCCGAGGAAGGCATGAACCATTCCGGCTCCGAGGAAGGCGTGAACCATTCCAGCGTCGAGGAATGCGTGAACCATTCCAGCGCCGAGGAGTGGAGTGAACGATTCCGGCTCCGAGGAAGGCGTGAACCATTCCAGCGCAGAGGAGTGGCGTGAACCATTCCGGCCTCGAGGAAGGCGTGAACCATTCCGGCGCCGAGGAAGGCGCGAACCATTCCGGCCTCGAGGAAGGCGTGAACCATTCCGGCCTCGAGGAAGGCGTGAACCATTCCGGCTCCGAGGAAGTCGTGAACCATTCCGGTGCCGAGAAAGCGCGAACCATTCCGGCCTCGAGGAAGGCGTGAACCATTCCGGCCTCGAGGAAGGCGTGAACCATTCTGGCTCCGAGGAAGGCGTGAACCATTCCGGCGCCAAGGAAGGCGTGAACCATTCCTGCGCCGAGGAAGGTGTGAACCATTCCGGCTCCGAGGAAGGCGTGAACCATTCTGGCTCCGAGGAAGGCGTGAACCATTCTGGCTCCGAGGAAGGCGTGAACCATTCCGGCGCCGAGGAGTGGCGTGAACCATTCCGGCCCCGAGGAATGCGTGAACCATTCCGGCCCCGAGGAATGCGTGAACCATTCCGGCTCCGAGGAAGGCGTGAACCATTCCAGCCTCGAGGAAGGCGTGAACCATTCCGGCGTCGAGGAAGGCGTGAACCATTCCGGCCCCGAGGAAGGCGTGAACCATTCCAGCCTCGAGGAAGGCGTGAACCATTCCGGCGTCGAGGAAGGCGTGAACCATTCCGGCCCCGAGGAAGGCGTGAACCATTCCGGCTCCGAGGAAGGCGTGAACCATTCCGGGCCCGAGGAAGGCGTGAACCATTCCGGCCCCGAGGAAGGCGTGAACCATTCCGGCTCCGAGGAAGGCGAGAACCATTCCAGCGTCGAGGAAGGCGTGAACCATTCCGGCCTCGAGGAAGGCGAGAACCATTCCAGCGTCGAGGAAGGCGTGAACCATTCCGGCGCCGAGGAAGGCGTGAACCATTCAGGCATCGAGGAAGGCGTGAACCATTCCGGAGCCGACGAAGGCGTGAACCATTCCGGCATCGAGGAAGGCGTGAACCATTCCGGCGTCGAGGAAGGCGTGAACCATTCCGGCTCCGAGGAAGGCGTGAACCATTCCGCGTCGAGGAAGGCATGAACCATTCCGCGTCGAGGAAGGCACGAACCACTCCGGTGCCGAGGAAGGCGTGAACCATTCCGGCGCCGAGGAGTGGCGTGAACCATTCCGGCCTCGAGGAAGGCGAGAACCATTCTAGCGTCGAGGAAGGCGTGAACCATTCCGGCTCCGAGGAAGGCGTGAACCATTCCGGCTCCGAGGAAGGCGTGAACCATTCCGGCGTCGAGGAAGGCGTGAACCATTCCGGCGCCGAGGAAGGCGTGAACCATTCCGGCCTCGAGGAAGGCGTGAACCATTCCGGCCTCGAGGAAGGCATGAACCATTCTGGCGTCGAGGAAGGCGTGAACCATTCCGGCGCCGAGAAACGCGTGAACCATTCCGGCGTCTAGGAAGGCGTGAACCATTCCGGCTGCGAGGAAGGCATGAACCATTCCGGCGTCGAGGAAGGCGTGAACCATTCCGGCCTCGAGGAAGGCATGAACTATTCCGGCTCCGAGGAAGGCGTGAACCATTCCGGCCTCGAGGAAGGCATGAACTATTCCGGCTCCGAGGAAGGCGTGAACCATTCCGGCCTCGAGGAAGGCGTGAACCATTCCGGCCTCGAGGAAGGCATGAACTATTCCGGCTCCGAGGAAGGCGTGAACCATTCCGGCGTCGAGGAAGGCGTGAACCATTCCGGCGCCGAGAAACGCGTGAACCATTCCGGCGTCTAGGAAGGCGTGAACCATTCCGGCTGCGAGGAAGGCGTGAACCATTCCGGCGTCGAGGAAGGCGTTAACCATTCCGGCTCCGAGGAAGGCGTGAACCATTCCAGCGCCGAGGAAGGCGAGAACCATTCCGGCTCCGAGGAAAGCGTGAACCATTCCGGCGCCGAGGAATGCGTGAACCATTCCGGCCCCGAGGAATGCGTGAACCATTCCGGCGCCGAGAAAGGCGTGAACCATTCCGGCGCCGAGTAAGGCGTGAACCATTCCGGCGCCGAGGAAGGCGTGAACCATTCCGGTGCCAAGGAAGGTGTGAACCATTCAGGCTCTGAGGAAGGCGTGAATCATTCCGGTGCCAAGGAAGGTGTGAACCACTCCGGCTCCGAGGAAGGCGTGAACCATCCCGGCCTCGAGGAAGGCGTGAACCATTCCGGCTCCGAGGAAGGCGTGAACCATTCCGGCCTCGAGGAAGGCGTGAACCATTCCGGCTCCGAGGAAGGCGTGAACCATTCCGGCGCCGAGGAAGGCGTGAACCATTCCGGTGCCAAGGAAGGCGTGAACTATTCCGGCGCCGAGGTAGGTGTGAACCATTCCGGCGCCGAGGAAGGCGTGAACCATTCCGGCGCCGAGGTAGGTGTGAACCATTCCGGCGCCGAGGAAGGCGTGAACCATTCAGGCTCTGAGGAAGGCGTGAACCATTCCGGCCTCGAGGAAGGCGTGAACCATTCCGGCCCCGAGGAAGGCGTGAACTATTCCGGCCTCGAGGAAGGCATGAACCATTCCGGCCTCGAGGAAGGCGTGAACCATTCCAGCGCCGAGGAAGGCGTGAACTATTCCGGCCTCGAGGAAGGCGTGAACCATTCCGGTGCCGAGGAGTGGAGTGAACCATTCCGGCTCCGAGGAGTGGAGTGAACCATTCCGGCTCCGAGGAAGGCGTGAACCATTCCAACTCTGATGAATGCGTGAACCATTCCGGTGGCGAGGACTGGAGTGAACCATTCCGGCCTCGAGGAAGGCGTGAACCATTCCGGCGCCGAGGAAGGCGTGAACCATTCCGGCCTCGAGGAGTGGAGTGAACCATTCCGGCCCCGAGGAATGCGTGAACCATTCCGGCTCCGAGGAAGGCGTGAACCATTCCGGCGCCGAGAAAGGCGTGAACCATTCCGGCCCCGAGGAATGCGTGAACCATTCCGGCCCCGAGGAATGCGTGAACCATTCCGGCCCCGAGGAATGCGTGAACCATTCCGGCGTCGAGGAAGGCGTGAACCATTCCGGTGCCGAGAAAGGCGTGAACCATTCCGGTGCCGAGGAAGGCGAGAACCATTCCGGCTCCGAGGAAGGCGTGAACCATTCCGGCCTCGAGGAGTGGAGTGAACCATTCCGGCCTCGAGGAAGGCATGAACTATTCCGGCTGCGAGGAAGTCGTGAACCATTCCGGCGTCGAGGAAGGCGTGAACCATTCCGGCTCCGAGGAAGGCGTGAACCATTCCGGTGGCGAGGCAGGCATGAACCATTCCGGCTCCGAGGAAGGCGTGAACCATTCCGGCGTCGAGGAAGGCGTGAACCATTCCGCGTCGAGGAAGGCACGAACCACTCCGGCGTCGAGGAGTGGCGTGAACCATTCCGGCGCCGAGGAAGGCGTGAACCATTCCGGCCTCGAGGAAGGCGTGAACCATTCCGGCCTCGAGGAATGCGTGAACCATTCCGGCTCCGAGGAGTGGCGTGAACCATTCCGCGTCGAGGAAGGCGTGAACCATTCCGGCGCCGAGGACTGGCGTGAACCATTCCGGCGCCGAGGAAGGCGTGAACCATTCCGGCCTCGAGGAAGGCGTGAACCATTCCGGCCTCGAGGAATGCGTGAACCATTCCGGCTCCGAGGAAGGCGTGAATCATTCCGGCGTCGAGGAAGGCGTGAACCATTCCGGTGGCGAGGCAGGCATGAACCATTCCGGCTCCGAGGAAGGCGTGAACCATTCCGGCGTCGAGGAAGGCGTGAACCATTCCGCGTCGAGGAAGGCGTGAACCATTCCGCGTCGAGGAAGGCACGAACCACTCCGGCGTCGAGGAAGGCGTGAACCATTCCGGCGCCGAGGAGTGGCGTGAACCATTCCGGCGCCGAGGAAGGCGTGAACCATTCCGGCCTCGAGGAAGGCGTGAACCATTCCGGCCTCGAGGAATGCGTGAACCATTCCGGCTCCGAGGAAGGCGTGAACCATTCCGGCTCCGAGGAAGGCGTGAACCATTCCGGCGCTGAGGAAAGCGTGAACCATTCCGGCGCCGAGGTAGGCGTGAACCATTCCGGCACCGAGGAATGCGTGAACCATTCCGGCTCCGAGGAAGGCGTGAACCATTCCGGCGCCGAGAAAGGCGTGAACCATTCCGGCGTCGAGGAAGATGTGAACCATTCTGGCGCCGAGGAAGGCGAGTACCATTCCGGCCTCGAGGAAGGCGTGAACTATTCCGGCTCTGAGGAAGGCGTGAACCATTCCGGCCTCGAGGAAGGCGTGAACCATTCCGGCCTCGAGGAAGGCGTGAACCATTCCGGCCTCGAGGAATGCGTGAACCATTCCGGAGCCGACGAAGGCATGAACCATTCCGGCCTCGAGGAAGGCATGAACTATTCCGGCTCCGAGAAAGGCGTGAACCATTCCGGCGTCGAGGAAGGCGTGAACCATTCCGGCGTCGAGGAAGGCGTGAACCATTCCGGCTCCGAGGAAGGCGTGAACCATTCCGGCTCCGAGGAAGGCATGAACCATTCCGGCCTCGAGGAAGGCATGAACTATTTCGGCTGCGAGGAAGGCGTGAACCATTCCGGCGTCGAGGAAGGCGTGAACCATTCCGGCCTCGAGGAAGGCGAGAACCATTCCAGCGTCGAGGAAGGCGTGAACCATTCCGGCTCCGAGGAATGCATGAACCATTCCGGCTCCGAGGAAGGCGTGAACCATTCCGGTGGCGAGGAAGGCGTGAACCATTCCGGCGTCGAGGAAGGCGTGAACCATTCCGGCGTCGAGGAAGGCGTGAACCATTCCGGCGCCGAGGAAGGCGTGAACCATTCCGGCCCCGAGGAAGGCGTGAACCATTCCGCGTCGAGGAAGGCGTGAACCATTCCAGCGTCGAGGAAGGCGTGAACCATTCCGGCGTCGAGGAAGGCGTGAACCATTCCGGCCCCGAGGAAGGCGTGAACCATTCCGGCGTCGAGGAAGGCGTGAACCATTCCGGCGTCGAGGAAGGCGTGAACCATTCCGGCTCCGAGGAAGGCGTGAACCATTCCGGCATCGAGGAAGGCGTGAACCATTCCGGCGCCGAGGAAGGCGTGAACTATTCCGGCTCCGAGGAAGGCGTGAACCATTCCGGCTCCGAGGAAGGCGTGAACCATTCCGGCGCCGAGGAAGGCGTGAACCATTCCGGCTCCGAGGAAGGCGTGAACCATTCCGGCGCAGAGGAATGCGTGAACCATTCCGGCCTCGAGGAAGGCATGAACTATTCCGGCTCCGAGGAAGGCGTGAACCATTCCGGCCTCGAAGAAGGCGTGAACCATTCCGGCCTCGAGGTAGGCATGAACTATTCCGGCTCCGAGGAAGGCGTGAACCATTCCGGCGTCGAGGAAGGCGTGAACCATTCCGGCGCCGAGAAACGCGTGAACCATTCCGGCGTCTAGGAAGGCGTGAACCATTCCGGCTGCGAGGAAGGCGTGAACCATTCCGGCGTCGAGGAAGGCGTGAACCATTCCGGCTCCGAGGAAGGCGTGAACCATTCCAGCGCCGAGGAAGGCGAGAACCATTCCGGCTCCGAGGAAAGCGTGAACCATTCCGGCGCCGAGGAATGCGTGAACCATTCCGGCCCCGAGGAAGGCGTGAACCATTCCGGCGCCGAGAAAGGCGTGAACCATTCCGGCGCCGAGTAAGGCGTGAACCATTCCGGCGCCGAGGAAGGCGTGAACCATTCCGGCGCCGAGGAAGGCGTGAACCATTCCGGTGCCAAGGAAGGTGTGAACCATTCAGGCTCTGAGGAAGGCGTGAACCATTCCGGCCTCGAGAAAGGCGTGAACCATTCCGGCCTCGAGGAAGGCGTGAACCATTCCGGCCCGAGGAAGGCGTGAACCATTCCAACTCTGATGAATGCGTGAACCATTCCGGTGCCGAGGAGTGGAGTGAACCATTCCGGCTCCGAGGAGTGGAGTGAACCATTCCGGCCTCGAGGAGTGGAGTGAACCATTCCGGCGCCGAGGAAGGCGTGAACCTTTCCGGCCTCGAGGAGTGGAGTGAACCATTCCGGCCCCGAGGAATGCGTGAACCATTCCGGCTCCGAGGAAGGCGTGAACCATTCCGGCCTCGAGGAAGGCGTGAACCATTCCGGCGTCGAGGAAGGCGTGAACCATTCCGGCTCCGAGGAAGGCGTGAACCATTCCGGCGCCGAGAAAGGCGTGAACCATTCCGGCCTCGAGGAAGGCGTGAACCATTCCGGCGTCGAGGAAGGCGTGAACCATTCCGGCTCCGAGGAAGGCGTGAACCATTCCGGTGGCGAGGCAGGCATGAACCATTCCGGCTCCGAGGAAGGCGTGAACCATTCCGCGTCGAGGAAGGCGTGAACCATTCCATGTCGAGGAAGGCACGAACCACTCCGGCGTCGAGGAAGGCGTGAACCATTCCGGCTCCGAGGAAGGCGTGAACCATTCCAGCGCCGAGGAGTGGCGTGAACCATTCCGGCATCGAGGAATGCGTGAACCATTCCGGCTCCGAGAAAGGCGTGAACCATTCCGGCTGCAAGGAAGGCGTGAACCATTCCGGCTCCGAGGAAGGCGTGAACCATTCCGGCTCCGAGGAAGGCGTGAACCATTCCGGCCTCGAGGAATGCGTGAACCATTCCGGCTCCGAGAAAGGCGTGAACCATTCCGGCGCCGAGGAGTGGCGTGAACCATTCCGGCTCCGAGGAATGCGTGAACCATTCCGGCTCCGAGGAAGGCGTGAACCATTCCGAAATCGAGGAATGCGTGAACCATTCCGGCTCCGAGGAAGGCGTGAACCATTCCGGCTCCGAGGAAGGCGTGAACCATTCCGGCCTCGAGGAAGGCGTGAACCATTCCGGCGCCGAGGAAGGCGTGAACCATTCCGGCACCGAGGAAGGCATGAACTATTCCGGCTCCGAGGAAGGCGAGAACCATTCCAGCGTCGATGAAGGCGTGAACCATTCCGGCTCCGAGGAAGGCGTGAACCATTCCGGCGCTGAGGAAAGCGTGAACCATTCCGGCGCCGAGGTAGGCGTGAACCATTCCGGCCCCGAGGAATGCGTGAACCTTTCCGGCTCCGAGGAAGGCGTGAACCATTCCGGCGCCGAGAAAGGCGTGAACCATTCCGGCGTCGAGGAAGATGTGAACCATTCTGGCGCCGAGGAAGGCGTGAACCATTCCGGCCTCGAGGAAGGCGTGAACTATTCCGGCTCTGAGGAAGGCGTGAACCATTCCGGCCTCGAGGAAGGCGTGAACCATTCCGGCCTCGAGGAAGGCGTGAACCATTCTGGCGCCGAGGAAGGCGTGAAGCATTCCGGCCTCGAGGAGTGGAGTGAACCATTCCGGCCTCGAGGAAGGCGTGAACCATTCCGGCCCCGAGGAATGCGTGAACCATTCCGGCTCCGAGGAAGGCGTGAACCATTCCGGCGCCGAGAAAGGCGTGAACCATTCCGGCCTCGAGGAAGGCGAGAACCATTCCAGCGTCGAGGAGTGGCGTGAACCATTCCGCGTCGAGGAAGGCGTGAACCATTCCGCGTCGAGGAAGGCGTGAACCATTCCGGCGCCGAGGAATGCGTGAACCATTCCGGCTCCGAGGAAGGCGTGAAGCATTCCGGCCTCGAGGAGTGGAGTGAACCATTCCGGCCTTGAGGAAGGCGTGAACCATTCCGGCGCTGAGGAAAGCGTGAACCATTCCGGCGCCGAGGTAGGCGTGAACCATTCCGGCCCCGAGGAATGCGTGAACCATTCCGGCTCCGAGGAAGGCGTGGACCATTCCGGCGCCGAGAAAGGCGTGAACCATTCCGGCGTCGAGGAAGATGTGAACCGTTCTGGCGCCGAGGAAGGCGTGAACCATTCCGGCCTCGAGGAAGGCGTGAACCATTCCGGCCTCGAGGAAGGCGTGAACCATTCTGGCGCCGAGGAAGGCGTGAATCATTCCGGCCCCGAGGTAGGCGTGAACCATTCCGGCGCCGAGGAAGGCGTGAACCATTCCGGCGCCGAGGAGTGGCGTGAACCATTCCGGTCTCGAGGAGTGGCGTGAACAATTCCGGCGCCGAGGAAGGCGTGAACCATTCCGGCGCCGAGGAAGGCGTGAACCATTCCGGCGCCGAGGAAGGCGTGAACCATTCCGGCGCCGAGGAGTGGAGTGAACCATTCCGGCTCCGAGGAGTGGAGTGAACCATTCCGGCCTCGAGGAGTGGAGTGAACCATTCCGGCGCCGAGGAAGGCGTGAACCATTCCGGCTCCGAGGAAGGCGTGAACCATTCCGGCGCCGAGAAAGGCGTGAACCATTCCGGCCTCGAGGAAGGCGTGAACCATTCCGGCGTCGAGGAAGGCGTGAACCATTCCGGCTCCGAGGAAGGCGTGAACCATTCCGCGTCGAGGAAGGCGTGAACCATTCCGCGTCGAGGAAGGCACGAACCACTCCGGCGTCGAGGAAGGCGTGAACCATTCCGGCTCCGAGGAAGGCGTAAACCATTCCGGCGCCGAGGAGTGGCGTGAACCATTCCGGCCTCGAGGAATGCGTGAACCATTCCGGCCTCGAGGAATGCGTGAACCATTCCGGCTCCGAGGAAGGCGTGAACCATTCCGGCTCCGAGGAAGGCGTGAACCATTCCGGCCTCGAGGAATGCGTGAACCATTCCGGCTCCGAGGAAGGCGTGAACCATTCCGGCCTCGAGGAAGGCGTGAACCATTCCGGCCTCGAGGAAGGCGTGAACCATTCCGGCCTCGAGGAAGGCGTGAACCATTCTGGCGCCGAGGAAGGCGTGAAGCATTCCGGCCTCGAGGAGTGGAGTGAACCATTCCGGCCTCGAGGAAGGCGTGAACCATTCCGGCCCCGAGGAATGCGTGAACCATTCCGGCTCCGAGGAAGGCGTGAACCATTCCGGCGCCGAGAAAGGCGTGAACCATTCCGGCCTCGAGGAAGGCGAGAACCATTCCAGCGTCGAGGAGTGGCGTGAACCATTCCGCGTCGAGGAAGGCGTGAACCATTCCGCGTCGAGGAAGGCGTGAACCATTCCGGCGCCGAGGAATGCGTGAACCATTCCGGCTCCGAGGAAGGCGTGAAGCATTCCGGCCTCGAGGAGTGGAGTGAACCATTCCGGCCTTGAGGAAGGCGTGAACCATTCCGGCGCTGAGGAAAGCGTGAACCATTCCGGCGCCGAGGTAGGCGTGAACCATTCTGGCGCCGAGGAAGGCGTGAACCATTCCGGCCTCGAGGAAGGCGTGAACTATTCCGGCTCTGAGGAAGGCGTGAACCATTCCGGCCTCGAGGAAGGCGTGAACCATTCCGGCCTCGAGGAAGGCGTGAACCATTCCGGCCTCGAGGAAGGCGTGAACCATTCTGGCGCCGAGGAAGGCGTGAAGCATTCCGGCCTCGAGGAGTGGCGTGAATCATTCCGGCCCCGAGGTAGGCGTGAACCATTCCGGCGCCGAGGAAGGCGTGAACCATTCCGGCGCCGAGGAGTGGCGTGAACCATTCCGGCCTCGAGGAGTGGCGTGAACCATTCCGGCGCCGAGGAAGGCGTGAACCATTCCGGCGCCGAGGAAGGCGTGAACCATTCCGGCGCCGAGGAGTGGAGTGAACCATTCCGGCTCCGAGGAAGGCGTGAACCATTCCGGCGCCGAGGAGTGGAGTGAACCATTCCGGCTCCGAGGAAGGCGTGAACCATTCCGGCTCCGAGGAAGGCATGAACCATTCCGGCTCCGAGGAAGGCGTGAACCATTCCGGCGTCGAGGAATGCGTGAACCATTCCGGTGCCGAGGAAGTCGTGAACCATTCCAGCGCCGAGGAGTGGAGTGAACCATTCCGGCTCCGAGGAAGGCGTGAACCATTCCAGCGCAGAGGAGTGGCGTGAACCATTCCGGCCTCGAGGAAGGCGTGAACCATTCCGGCTCCGAGGAAGTCGTGAACCATTCCGGCGCCGAGGAAGGCGGGATCCATTCCGGCCTCGAGGAAGGCGTGAACCATTCCGGCCTCGAGGAAGGCGTGAACCATTCTGGCTCCGAGGAAGGCGTGAACCATTCCGGCGCCGAGGAAGGCGTGAACCATTTCTGCGCCGAGGAAGGTGTGAACCATTCCGGCTCCGAGGAAGGCGTGAACCATTCTGGCTCCGAGGAAGGCGTGAACCATTCTGGCTCCGAGGAAGGCGTGAACCATTCTGGCTCCGAGGAAGGCGTGAACCATTCCGGCTCCGAGGAATGCGTGAACCATTCTGGCCCCGAGGAATGCGTGAACCATTCCGGCGCCGAGGAAGGCGTGAACCATTCCGGCTCCGAGGAAGGCGTGAACCATTCCGGCCCCGAGGAAGGCGTGAACCATTCCAGCCTCGAGGAAGGCGTGAACCATTCCGGCGTCGAGGAAGGCGTGAACCATTCCGGCCCCGAGGAAGGCGTGAACCATTCCGGCTCCGAGGAAGGCGTGAACCATTCCGGCGCCGAGGAAGGGATGAAACATTCCGGCTCCGAGGCAGGCGTGAACCATTCCGGGTCCGAGGAAGTCGTGAACCATTCCGGCGCTGAGGAAGGCGAGAACCATTCCAGCGTCGAGGAAGGCGTGAACCATTCCGGCCTCGAGGAAGGCGAGAACCATTCCAGCGTCGAGGAAGGCGTGAACCATTCCGGCGCCGAGGAGTGGAGTGAACCATTCCGGCGCAGAGGAATGCGTGAACTATTCCGGCTCCGAGGAAGGCGTGAACCATTCCGGCCTCGAGGAAGGCGTGAACCATTCCGGCTCCGAGGAAGGCGTGAACCATTCCGGCTCCGAGGAATGCGTGGACTATTCCGGCTCCGAGGAAGGCGTGAACCATTCCGGCTCCGAGGAAGGCGTGAACCATTCCGGCGCCGAGGTAGGCGTGAACCATTCCGGCGTCGAGGAAGGCGTGAACCATTCCGGCGTCAAGGAAGGCGTGAACCATTCCGGCCCCGAGGAAGGCGTGAACCATTGCGCGTCGAGGAAGGCGTGAACCATTCCAGCGTCGAGGAAGGCGTGAACCATTCCGGCGTTGAGGAAGGCGTGAACCATTCCGGCTCCGAGGAAGGCGTGAACCATTCCGCGTTGAGGAAGGCACGAACCACTCCGGTGCCGAGGAAGGCGTGAACCATTCCGGCGCCGAGGAAGGCGTGAACCATTCCGGCGCCGAGGAAGGCGTGAACCATTCCGGCGTCGAGGAAGGCGTGAACCATTCCGGCGCCGAGGAAGGCGTGAACCATTCCGGCGCCGAGGAGTGGCGTGAACCATTCCGGCCTCGAGGAAGGCGAGAACCATTCCAGCGTCGAGGAAGGCGTGAACCATTCCGGCGCCGAGGAGTGGCGTGAACCATTCCGGCCTCGAGGAAGGCGAGAACCATTCCAGCGTCGAGGAAGGCGTGAACCATTCCGGCTCCGAGGAAGGCGTGAACCATTCCGGCTCCGAGGAAGGCGTGAACCATTCCGGCGTCGAGGAAGGCGTGAACCATTCCGGCGCCGAGGAAGGCGTGAACTATACCGGCTCCGAGGAAGGCGTGAACCATTCCGGCTCCGAGGAAGGCGTGAACCATTCCAGCGCCGAGGAAGGCGTGAACCATTCCGGCTCCGAGGAAGGCGTGAACCATTCCGGCGCAGAGGAATGCGTGAACCATTCCGGCCTCGAGGAAGGCATGAACTATTCCGGCTCCGAGGAAGGCGTGAACCATTCCGGCCTCGAGGAAGGCGTGACCATTCCGGCCTCGAGGAAGGCATGAACTATTCCGGCTCCGAGGAAGGCGTGAACCATTCCGGCGTCGAGGAAGGCGTGAACCATTCCGGCGCCGAGAAACGCGTGAACCATTCCGGCGTCTAGGAAGGCGTGAACCATTCCGGCTGCGAGGAAGGCGTGAACCATTCCGGCGTCGAGGAAGGCGTGAACCATTCCGTCTCCGAGGAAGGCGTGAACCATTCCAGCGCCGAGGAAGGCGAGAACCATTCCGGCTCCGAGGAAGGCGTGAACCATTCCGGCTCCGAGGAAAGCGTGAACCATTCCGGCGCCGAGGAATGCGTGAACCATTCCGGCGCCGAGAAAGGCGTGAACCATTCCGGCGCCGAGTAAGGCGTGAACCATTCCGGCGCCGAGAAAGGCGTGAACCATTCCGGCGCCGAGGAAGGTGTGAACCATTCAGGCTCTGAGGAAGGCGTGAACCATTCCGGCCTCGAGGAAGGCGTGAACCATTCCGGCCCCGAGGAAGGCGTGAACTATTCCGGCCTCGAGGAAGGCGTGAACCATTCCGGCTCCGAGAAAGGCGTGAACCATTCCGGCTCCGAGGAGTGGAGTGAACCATTCCGGCCTCGAGGAGTGGAGTGAACCATTCCGGCGCCGAGGAAGGCGTGAACCATTCCGGCCTCGAGGAATGTGTGAACCATTCCGGCTCCGAGGAATGCGTGAACCATTCCGGCTCCGAGGAAGGCGTGAACCATTCCGGCGCCGAGTAAGGCGTGAACCATTCCGGCCCCGAGGAATGCGTGAACCATTCCGGCTCCGAGGAAGGCGTGAACCATTCCGGCCCCGAGAAAGGCGTGAACCATTCCGGCCCCGAGGAATGCGTGAACCATTCCGGCTCCGAGGAAGGCGTGAACCATTCCGGCCTCGAGGAAGGCGAGAACCATTCCGGCTCCGAGGAATGCGTGAACCATTCCGGCTCCGAGGAAGGCGTGAACCATTCCGGCGCCGAGAAAGGCGTGAACCATTCCGGCGCCGAGAAAGGCGTGAACCATTCCGGCGCCGAGGAAGGTGTGAACCATTCAGGCTCTGAGGAAGGCGTGAACCATTCCGGCCTCGAGGAAGGCGTGAACCATTCCGGCCCCGAGGAAGGCGTGAACTATTCCGGCCTCGAGGAAGGCGTGAACCATTCCGGCTCCGAGAAAGGCGTGAACCATTCCGGCTCCGAGGAGTGGAGTGAACCATTCCGGCCTCGAGGAGTGGAGTGAACCATTCCGGCGCCGAGGAAGGCGAGAACCATTCCGGCTCCGAGGAAGGCGTGAACCATTCCGGCTCCGAGGAAAGCGTGAACCATTCCGGCGCCGAGGAATGCGTGAACCATTCCGGCGCCGAGAAAGGCGTGAACCATTCCGGCGCCGAGTAAGGCGTGAACCATTCCGGCGCCGAGAAAGGCGTGAACCATTCCGGCTCCGAGGAAGGTGTGAACCATTCAGGCTCTGAGGAAGGCGTGAACCATTCCGGCCTCGAGGAAGGCGTGAACCATTCCGGCGCCGAGGAAGGTGTGAACCATTCAGGCTCTGAGGAAGGCGTGAACCATTCCGGCCTCGAGGAAGGCGTGAACCATTCCGGCCCCGAGGAAGGCGTGAACTATTCCGGCCTCGAGGAAGGCGTGAACCATTCCGGCTCCGAGAAAGGCGTGAACCATTCCGGCTCCGAGGAGTGGAGTGAACCATTCCGGCCTCGAGGAGTGGAGTGAACCATTCCGGCGCCGAGGAAGGCGTGAACCATTCCGGCCTCGAGGAATGCGTGAACCATTCCGGCTCCGAGGAATGCGTGAACCATTCCGGCTCCGAGGAAGGCGTGAACCATTCCGGCGCCGAGAAAGGCGTGAACCATTCCGGCCCCGAGGAAGGCGTGAACCATTCCAGCGTCGAGGAAGGCGTGAACCATTCCGGCCCCGAGGAATGCGCGAACCATTCCGGCGCCGAGAAAGGCGTGAACCATTCCGGCCCCGAGGAATGCGTGAACCATTCCGGCTCCGAGGAAGGCGTGAACCATTCCGGCTCCGAGGAAGGCGTGAACCATTCCGGCTCCGAGGAATGCGTGAACCATTCCGGCTCCGAGGAAGGCGTGAACCATTCCGGCCCCGAGAAAGGCGTGAACCATTCCGGCCCCGAGGAATGCGTGAACCATTCCGGCTCCGAGGAAGGCGTGAACCATTCCGGCCTCGAGGAAGGCGAGAACCATTCCGGCTCCGAGGAATGCGTGAACCATTCCGGCTCCGAGGAAGGCGTGAACCATTCCGGCGCCGAGAAAGGCGTGAACCATTCCGGCCCCGAGGAATGCGTGAACCATTCCGGCTCCGAGGAAGGCGTGAAGCATTCCGGCCTCGAGGAAGGCGAGAACCATTCCGGCTCCGAGGAATGCGTGAACCATTCCGGCTCCGAGGAAGGCGTGAACCATTCCGGCGCCGAGAAAGGCGTGAACCATTCCGGCCCCGAGAAAGGCGTGAACCATTCCGGCTCCGAGGAGTGGAGTGAACCATTCCGGCCTCGAGGAGTGGAGTGAACCATTCCGGCGCCGAGGAAGGCGTGAACCATTCCGGCCTCGAGGAATGCGTGAACCATTCCGGCTCCGAGGAATGCGTGAACCATTCCGGCTCCGAGGAAGGCGTGAACCATTCCGGCGCCGAGAAAGGCGTGAACCATTCCGGCCCCGAGAAAGGCGTGAACCATTCCGGCCCCGAGGAATGCGTGAACCATTCCGGCTCCGAGGAAGGCGTGAACCATTCCGGCCTCGAGGAAGGCGAGAACCATTCCGGCTCCGAGGAATGCGTGAACAATTCCGGCTCCGAGGAAGGCGTGAACCATTCCGGCGCCGAGAAAGGCGTGAACCATTCCGGCCCCGAGGAATGCGTGAACCATTCCGGCTCCGAGGAAGGCGTGAACCATTCCGGCCTCGTGGAAGGCGAGAACCATTCCGGCTCCGAGGAATGCGTGAACCATTCCGGCTCCGAGGAAGGCGTGAACCATTCCGGCGCCGAGAAAGGCGTGAACCATTCCGGCCCCGAGGAATGCGTGAACCATTCCGGCTCCGAGGAAGGCGTGAACCATTCCGGCGCCGAGAAAGGCGTGAACCATTCCGGCCTCGAGGAAGGCGAGAACCATTCCAGCGTCGAGGAGTGGAGTGAACCATTCCGGCTCCGAGGAAGGCGTGAACCATTCTGGCTCCGAGTAGTGGAATGAACCATTCCGGCCTCGAGTAAGGCATGAACTATTCCGGCTGCGAGGAAGGCGTGAACCATTCCGGCGTCGAGGAAGGCGTGAACCATTCCGTCTCCGACGAAGGCGTGATCCATTCCGGTGGCGAGGCAGGCATGAACCATTCCGGCTCCGAGGAAGGCGTGAACCATTCCGGTGGCGAGGAAGGCGTGAACCATTCCGGCTCCGAGGAAGGCGTGAACCATTCCGGTGGCGAGGAAGGCATGAACCATTCCGCGTCGAGGAAGGCGTGAACCATTCCGCGTCGAGGAAGGCACGAACCACTCCGGCGTCGAGGAAGGCGTGAACCATTCCGGCGCCGAGGAGTGGCGTGAACCATTCCGGCGCCGAGGAAGGCGTGAACCATTCCGGCCTCGAGGAATGCGTGAACCATTCCGGCCTCGAGGAATGCGTGAACCATTCCGGCTCCGAGGAAGGCGTGAAACATTCCGGCTCCGAGGAAGGCGTGAACCATTCCCGCCTCGAGGAATGCGTGAACCATTCCGGCTCCGAGGAAGGCGTGAACCATTCCGGCTCCGAGGAAGGCGTGAACCATTCCGGCCTCGAGGAAGGCGTGAACCATTCCGGCGCCGAGGAAGGCGTGAACCATTCCGGCTCCGAGGAAGGCGTGAACCATTCCGGCGCTGAGGAAAGCGTGAACCATTCTGGCGCCGAGGTAGGCGTGAACCATTCCGGCCCCGAGGAATGCGTGAACCATTCCGGCTCCGAGGAAGGCGTGAACCATTCCGGCGCCGAGAAAGGCGTGAACCATTCCGGCGTCGAGGAAGATGTGAACCATTCTGGCGCCGAGGAAGGCGTGAAGCATTCCGGCCTCGAGGAGTGGAGTGAACCATTCCGGCCTTGAGGAAGGCGTGAACCATTCCGGCGCTGAGGAAAGCGTGAACCATTCCGGCGCCGAGGTAGGCGTGAACCATTCCGGCCCAGAGGAATGCGTGAACCATTCCGGCTCCGAGAAAGGCATGAACCATTCCGGCCTCGAGGAAGGCGTGAACCATTCCGGCCTCGAGGAAGGCGTGAACCATTCCGGCCTCGAGGAAGGCGTGAACCATTCTGGCGCCGAGGAAGGCGTGAAGCATTCCGGCCTCGAGGAAGGCGTGAACCATTCCGGCTCCGACGAAGGCGTGAACCATTCCGGTGGCGAGGAAGGCGTGAACCATTCCGCGTCGAGGAAGGCATGAACCATTCCGCGTCGAGGAAGGCATGAACCATTCCGGCTCCGAGGAAGGCGTGAACCATTCCGGTGGCGAGGAAGGCGTGAACCATTCCGCGTCGAGGAAGGCGTGAACCATTCCGCGTCGAGGAAGGCATGAACCATTCCGGCTCCGAGGAAGGCGTGAACCATTCCGGCTCCGAGGAAGGCGTGAACCATTCCGCGTCGAGGAAGGCGTGAACCATTCCGCGTCGAGGAAGGCATGAACCATTCCGGCTCCGAGGAAGGCGTGAACCATTCCGGTGGCGAGGAAGGCGTGAACCATTCCGCGTCGAGGAAGGCGTGAACCATTCCGCGTCGAGGAAGGTACGAACCACTCCGGCGTCGAGGAAGGCGTGAACCATTCCGGCGCCGAGGAGTGGCGTGAACCATTCCGCGTCGAGGAAGGCGTGAACCATTCCGCGTCGAGGAAGGCATGAACCTTTCCGGCTCCGAGGAAGGCGTGAACCATTCCGGTGGCGAGGAAGGCGTGAACCATTCCGCGTCGAGGAAGGCGTGAACCATTCCGCGTCGAGGAAGGCACGAACCACTCCGGCGTCGAGGAAGGCGTGAACCATTCCTGCGCCGAGGAGTGGCGTGAACCATTCCGGCGCCGAGGAGTGGCGTGAACCATTCCGGTGCCGAGGAAGGCGTGAACCATTCCGGCCTCGAGGAATGCGTGAACCATTCCGGCCTCGAGGAATGCGTGAACCATTCCGGGTCCGAGGAAGGCGTGAACCATTCCGGCTCCGAGGAAGGCGTGAAGCATTCCCGCCTCGAGGAATGCGTGAACCATTCCGGCTCCGAGGAAGGCGTGAACCATTCCGGCTCCGAGGAAGGCGTGAACCATTCCGGCCTCGAGGAAGGCGTGAACCATTCCGGCGCCGAGGAAGGCGTGAACCATTCCGGCACCGAGGAAGGCATGAACTATTCCGGCTCCGAGGAAGGCGAGAACCATTCCAGCGTCGAGGAAGGCGTGAACCATTCCGGCTCCGAGGAAGGCGTGAACCATTCCGGCTCTGAGGAAGGCGTGAACTATTCCGGCTCCGAGAAAGGCGTGAACCATTCCGGCTCCGAGGAAGGCGTGAACCATTCCGGCTCCGAGGAAGGCGTGAAGCATTCCGGCCTCGAGGAGTGGAGTGAACCATTCCGGCCTTGAGGAAGGCGTGAACCATTCCGGCGCCGAGGAAGGCGTGAACCATTCCGGCGCTGAGGAAAGCGTGAACCATTCCGGCGCCGAGGTAGGCGTGAACCATTCCGGCCCCGAGGAATGCGTGAACCATTCCGGCTCCGAGGAAGGCGTGAACCATTCCGGCGCCGAGAAAGGCGTGAACTATTCCGGCTCTGAGGAAGGCGTGAACCATTCCGGCCTCGAGTAAGGCGTGAACTATTCCGGCTCTGAGGAAGGCGTGAACCATTCCGGCCTCGAGGAAGGCGTGAACCATTCCGGCCTCGAGGAAGGCGTGAACCATTCCGGCCTCGAGGAAGGCGTGAACCATTCTGGCGCCGAGGAAGGCGTGAAGCATTCCGGCCTCGAGGAGTGGAGTGAACCATTCCGGCCTCGAGGAAGGCGTGAACCATTCCGGCCCCGAGGAATGCGTGAACCATTCCGGCTCCGAGGAAGGCGTGAACCATTCCGGCGCCGAGAAAGGCGTGAACCATTCCGGCCTCGAGGAAGGCGAGAACCATTCCAGCGTCGAGGAGTGGCGTGAACCATTCCGCGTCGAGGAAGGCGTGAACCATTCCGGCGCCGAGGAATGCGTGAACCATTCCGGCTCCGAGGAAGGCGTGAAGCATTCCGGCCTCGAGGAGTGGAGTGAACCATTCCGGCCTTGAGGAAGGCGTGAACCATTCCGGCGCTGAGGAAAGCGTGAACCATTCCGGCGCCGAAGTAGGCGTGAACCATTCCGGCCCCGAGGAATGCGTGAACCAGTCCGGCTCCGAGGAAGGCGTTAACCATTCCGGCGCCGAGAAAGGCGTGAACCATTCCGGCGTCGAGGAAGATGTGAACCATTCTGGCGCCGAGGAAGGCGTGAACCATTCCGGCCTCGAGGAAGGCGTGAACTATTCCGGCTCTGAGGAAGGCGTGAACCATTCCGGCCTCGAGGAAGGCGTGAACCATTCCGGCCTCGAGGAAGGCGTGAACCATTCTGGCGCCGAGGAAGGCGTGAAGCATTCCGGCCTCGAGGAAGGCGTGAACCATTCAGGCCTCGAGGAGTGGAGTGAACCATTCCGGCCCCGAGGAATGCGTGAACCATTCCGGCTCCGAGGAAGGCGTGAACCATTCCGGCGCCGAGAAAGGCGTGAACCATTCCGGCGTCGAGGAAGATGTGAACCATTCTGGCGCCGAGGAAGGCGTGAACCAGTCTGGCCTCGAGGAAGGCGTGAACTATTCCGGCTCTGAGGAAGGCGTGAACCATTCCGGCCTCGAGGAAGGCGTGAACCATTCCGGCCTCGAGGAAGGCGTGAACCATTCCGGCCTCGAGGAAGGCGTGAACCATTCCGGCCTCGAGGAAGGCGTGAACCATTCTGGCGCCGAGGAAGGCGTGAAGCATTCCGGCCTCGAGGAAGGCGTGAACCATTCCGGCTCCGACGAAGGCGTGAACCATTCCGGTGGCGAGGAAGGCGTGAACCATTCCGCGTCGAGGAAGGCATGAACCATTCCGCGTCGAGGAAGGCATGAACCATTCCGGCTCCGAGGAAGGCGTGAACCATTCCGGTGGCGAGGAAGGCGTGAACCATTCCGCGTCGAGGAAGGCGTGAACCATTCCGCGTCGAGGAAGGCATGAACCATTCCGGCTCCGAGGAAGGCGTGAACCATTCCGGCTCCGAGGAAGGCGTGAACCATTCCGCGTCGAGGAAGGCGTGAACCATTCCGCGTCGAGGAAGGCATGAACCATTCCGGCTCCGAGGAAGGCGTGAACCATTCCGGTGGCGAGGAAGGCGTGAACCATTCCGCGTTGAGGAAGGCGTGAACCATTCCGCGTCGAGGAAGGTACGAACCACTCCGGCGTCGAGGAAGGCGTGAACCATTCCGGCGCCGAGGAGTGGCGTGAACCATTCCGCGTCGAGGAAGGCGTGAACCATTCCGCGTCGAGGAAGGCATGAACCTTTCCGGCTCCGAGGAAGGCGTGAACCATTCCGGTGGCGAGGAAGGCGTGAACCATTCCGCGTCGAGGAAGGCGTGAACCATTCCGCGTCGAGGAAGGCACGAACCACTCCGGCGTCGAGGAAGGCGTGAACCATTCCTGCGCCGAGGAGTGGCGTGAACCATTCCGGCGCCGAGGAGTGGCGTGAACCATTCCGGTGCCGAGGAAGGCGTGAACCATTCCGGCCTCGAGGAATGCGTGAACCATTCCGGCCTCGAGGAATGCGTGAACCATTCCGGGTCCGAGGAAGGCGTGAACCATTCCGGCTCCGAGGAAGGCGTGAAGCATTCCCGCCTCGAGGAATGCGTGAACCATTCCGGCTCCGAGGAAGGCGTGAACCATTCCGGCTCCGAGGAAGGCGTGAACCATTCCGGCCTCGAGGAAGGCGTGAACCATTCCGGCGCCGAGGAAGGCGTGAACCATTCCGGCACCGAGGAAGGCATGAACTATTCCGGCTCCGAGGAAGGCGAGAACCATTCCAGCGTCGAGGAAGGCGTGAACCATTCCGGCTCCGAGGAAGGCGTGAACCATTCCGGCTCTGAGGAAGGCGTGAACTATTCCGGCTCCGAGAAAGGCGTGAACCATTCCGGCTCCGAGGAAGGCGTGAACCATTCCGGCTCCGAGGAAGGCGTGAAGCATTCCGGCCTCGAGGAGTGGAGTGAACCATTCCGGCCTTGAGGAAGGCGTGAACCATTCCGGCGCCGAGGAAGGCGTGAACCATTCCGGCGCTGAGGAAAGCGTGAACCATTCCGGCGCCGAGGTAGGCGTGAACCATTCCGGCCCCGAGGAATGCGTGAACCATTCCGGCTCCGAGGAAGGCGTGAACCATTCCGGCGCCGAGAAAGGCATGAACCATTCCGGCCTCGAGTAAGGCGTGAACTATTCCGGCTCTGAGGAAGGCGTGAACCATTCCGGCCTCGAGGAAGGCGTGAACCATTCCGGCCTCGAGGAAGGCGTGAACCATTCCGGCCTCGAGGAAGGCGTGAACTATTCTGGCGCCGAGGAAGGCGTGAAGCATTCCGGCCTCGAGGAGTGGAGTGAACCATTCCGGCCTCGAGGAAGGCGTGAACCATTCCGGCCCCGAGGAATGCGTGAACCATTCCGGCTCCGAGGAAGGCGTGAACCATTCCGGCGCCGAGAAAGGCGTGAACCATTCCGGCCTCGAGGAAGGCGAGAACCATTCCAGCATCGAGGAGTGGCGTGAACCATTCCGCGTCGAGGAAGGCGTGAACCATTCCGGCGCCGAGGAATGCGTGAACCATTCCGGCTCCGAGGAAGGCGTGAAGCATTCCGGCCTCGAGGAGTGGAGTGAACCATTCCGGCCTTGAGGAAGGCGTGAACCATTCCGGCGCTGAGGAAAGCGTGAACCATTCCGGCGCCGAAGTAGGCGTGAACCATTCCGGCCCCGAGGAATGCGTGAACCATTCCGGCTCCGAGGAAGGCGTTAACCATTCCGGCGCCGAGAAAGGCGTGAACCATTCCGGCGTCGAGGAAGATGTGAACCATTCTGGCGCCGAGGAAGGCGTGAACCATTCCGGCCTCGAGGAAGGCGTGAACTATTCTGGCTCAGAGGAAGGCGTGAACCATTCCGGCCTCGAGGAAGGCGTGAACCATTCCGGCCTCGAGGAAGGCGTGAACCATTCTGGCGCCGAGGAAGGCGTGAAGCATTCCGGCCTCGAGGAAGGCGTGAACCATTCAGGCCTCGAGGAGTGGAGTGAACCATTCCGGCCCCGAGGAATGCGTGAACCATTCCGGCTCCGAGGAAGGCGTGAACCATTCCGGCGCCGAGAAAGGCGTGAACCATTCCGGCGTCGAGGAAGATGTGAACCATTCTGGCGCCGAGGAAGGCGTGAACCAGTCTGGTCTCGAGGAAGGCGTGAACTATTCCGGCTCTGAGGAAGGCGTGAACCATTCCGGCCTCGAGGAAGGCGTGAACCATTCCGGCCTCGAGGAAGGCGTGAACCATTCCGGCCTCGAGGGAGGCGTGAACCATTCTGGCGCCGAGGAAGGCGTGAAGCATTCCGGCCTCGAGGAGTGGAGTGAACCATTCCGGCCTCGAGGAAGGCGTGAACCATTCCGGCCCCGAGGAATGCGTGAACCATTCCGGCTCCGAGGAAGGCGTGAACCATTCCGGCGCCGAGAAAGGCGTGAACCATTCCGGCCTCGAGGAAGGCGAGAACCATTCCAGCGTCGAGGAGTGGCGTGAACCATTCCGCGTCGAGGAAGGCGTGAACCATTCCGGCGCCGAGGAATGAGTGAACCATTCCGGCTCCGAGGAAGGCGTGAAGCATTCCGGCCTCGAGGAGTGGAGTGAACCATTCCGGCCTTGACGAAGGCGTGAACCATTCCGGCTCCGAGGAAGGCATGAACCATTCCGGCGCCGATGAAGGCGTGAACCATTCCGGCGCCGAGGAAGGCGTGAACCATTCCGGCTCCGAGGAAGGCATGAACCATTCCGGCTCCGAGGAAGGCATGAACCATTCAGGCCTCGAGGAAGGCGTGAACCATTCCGGTGCCGAGGAGTGGAGTGAACCATTCCGGTGCCGAGGTAGGCGTGAACCATTCCGGCCTCGAGGAAGGCGTGAACCATTCTGCTGCCGAGGTAGGCGTGAACCATTCCGCGTCGAGGAAGGCGTGAACCATTCCGCGTCGAGGAAGGCGTGAACCATTCCAGCGTCGAGGAAGGCGTGAACCATTCCAGCACCGAGGAAGGCGTGAACCATTCCGGCTCCGAGGAGTGGCGGGAACCATTCCGCGTCGAGGAAGGCGTGAACCATTCCGCGTCGAGGAAGGCGTGAACCATTCCGGCGCCGAGGAATGCGTGAACCATTCCGGCTCCGAGGAAGGCGTGAACCATTCCGGCTCCGAGGAAGGCGTGAACCATTCCAGCGCCGAGGAAGGCGTGAACCATTCCGGCTCCGAGGAAGGCGTGAACCATTCCGGCGCCGAGGAAGGCGTGAACCATTCCGGTGCCGAGGAGTGGAGTGAACCATTCCGGTGCCGAGGAAGGCGTGAACCATTCCGGCCTCGAGGTAGGCGTGAACCATTCCGGCCTCGAGGAAGGCGTGAACCATTCCGGCCTCGAGGTAGGCGTGAACCATTCCAGCGTCGAGGAAGGCGTGAACCATTCCGGCTCCGAGGAAGGCGTGAACCATTCCGGCTCCGAGGAAGGCGTGAACCATTCCGGCTCCGAGGAAGGCGTGAACCATTCCGGTGGCGAGGCAGGCATGAACCATTCCGGCTCCGAGGAAGGCGTGAACCATTCCGCGTCGAGGAAGGCGTGAACCATTCCGCGTCGAGGAAGGCGTGAACCATTCCTGCCTCGAGGAATGCGTGAACCATTCCGGCCTCGAGGAATGCGTGAACCATTCCGGCTCCGAGGAAGGCGTGAACCATTCCGGCTCCGAGGAAGGCGTGAACCATTCCGGCCGCGAGGAATGCGTGAACCATTCCGGCTCCGAGGAAGGCGTGAACCATTCCGGCTCCGAGGAAGGCGTGAACCATTCCGGCTCTGAGGAAGGCGTGAACTATTCCGGCTCCGAGGAAGGCGTGAACTATTCCGCCGCCGAGGAGTGGCGTGAACCATTCCGGCGCCGAGGAAGGCGTGAACCATTCCGGCCTCGAGGAATGCGTGAACCATTCCGGCCTCGAGGAATGCGTGAACCATTCCGGCTCCGAGGAAGGCGTGAACCATTACGGCTCCGAGGAAGGCGTGAACCATTCCGGCCTCGAGGAGTGGAGTGAACCATTCCGGCCTTGAGGAAGGCGTGAACCATTCCGGCGCTGAGGAAAGCGTGAACCATTCCGGCGCCGAGGTAGGCGTGAACCATTCCGGCCCCGAGGAATGCGTGAACCATTCCGGCTCCGAGGAAGGCGTGAACCATTCCGGCGCCGAGAAAGGCGTGAACCATTCCGGCGTCGAGGAAGATGTGAACCATTCTGGCGCCGAGGAAGGCGTGAACCATTCCGGCCTCGAGGAAGGCGTGAACCATTCCGGCCTCGAGGAAGGCGTGAACCATTCCGGCCTCGAGGAAGGCGTGAACCATTCTGGCGCCGAGGAAGGCGTGAAGCATTCCGGCCTCGAGGAGTGGAGTGAACCATTCCGGCCTCGAGGAAGGCGTGAACCATTCCGGCCCCGAGGAATGCGTGAACCATTCCGGCTCCGAGGAAGGCGTGAACCATTCCGGCGCCGAGAAAGGCGTGAACCATTGCGGCCACGAGGAAGGCGAGAACCATTCCAGCGTCGAGGAGTGGCGTGAACCATTCCGCGTCGAGGAAGGCGTGAACCATTCCGCGTCGAGGAAGGCGTGAACCATTCCGGCGCCGAGGAATGCGTGAACCATTCCGGCTCCGAGGAAGGCATGAACCATTCCGGCTCCGAGGAAGGCATGAACCATTCAGGCCTCGAGGAAGGCGTGAACCATTCCGTTGCCGAGGAGTGGAGTGAACCATTCCGGTGCCGAGGAAGGCGTGAACCATTCCGGCCTCGAGGAAGGCGTGAACCATTCTGGCGCCGAGGAAGGCTTGAAGCATTCCGGCCTCGAGGAGTGGAGTGAACCATTCCGGCTCCGAGGAGTGGTTTGAACCATTCCGGCGTCGAGGAAGGCGTGAACCATTCCGGCCTCGAGGAAGGCGTGAACCGTTCCGGCTCCGAGGAGTGGCGGGAACCATTCCGGTGCCGAGGAAGGCGTGAACCATTCCGCGTCGAGGAAGGCGTGAACCATTCCGCGTCGAGGAAGGCGTGAACCATTCCAGCGTCGAGGAAGGCGTGAACCATTCCAGCACCGAGGAAGGCGTGAACCATTCCGGCTCCGAGGAGTGGCGGGAACCATTCCGCGTCGAGGAAGGCGTGAACCATTCCGCGTCGAGGAAGGCGTGAACCATTCCGGCGCCGAGGAATGCGTGAACCATTCCGGCTCCGAGGAAGGCGTGAACCATTCCGGCTCCGAGGAAGGCGTGAACCATTCCAGCGCCGAGGAAGGCGTGAACCATTCCGGCTCCGAGGAAGGCGTGAACCATTCCGGCTCCGAGGAAGGCGTGAACCATTCCGGCTCCGAGGAAGGCGTGAACCATTCCGGCCTCGAGGAAGGCGTGAACCATTCCGGCCTCGAGGTAGGCGTGAACCATTCCAGCGTCGAGGAAGGCGTGAACCATTCCGGCTCCGAGGAAGGCGTGAACCATTCCGGCTCCGAGGAAGGCGTGAACAATTCCGGTGGCGAGGCAGGCATGAACCATTCCGGCTCCGAGGAAGGCGTGAACCATTCCTTGTCGAGGAAGGCGTGAACCATTCCGCGTCGAGGAAGGCGTGAACCATTCCTGCCTCGAGGAATGCGTGAACCATTCCGGCCTCGAGGAATGCGTGAACCATTCCGGCTCCGAGGAAGGCGTGAACCATTCCGGCTCCGAGGAAGGCGTGAACCATTCCGGCCTCGAGGAATGCGTGAACCATTCCGGCTCCGAGGAAGGCGTGAACCATTCCGGCTCCGAGGAAGGCGTGAACCATTCCGGCCTCGAGGAAGGCGTGAACTTTCCGGCGCCGAGGAAGGCGTGAACCATTCCGGCACCGAGGAAGGCATGAACTATTCCGGCTCCGAGGAAGGCGAGAACCATTCCAGCGTCGAGGAAGGCGTGAACCATTCCGGCTCCGAGGAAGGCGTGAACCATTCCGGCTCTGAGGAAGGCGTGAACTATTCCGGCTCCGAGGAAGGCGTGAACTATTCCGGCGCCGAGGAGTGGCGTGAACCATTCCGGCGCCGAGGAAGGCTTGAACCATTCCGGCCTCGAGGAATGCGTGAACCATTCCGGCCTCGAGGAATGCGTGAACCATTCCGGCTCCGAGGAAGGCGTGAACCATTCCGGCTCCGAGGAAGGCGTGAACCATTCCGGCCTCGAGGAAGGCGTGAACCATTCCGGCTCCGAGGAGTGGAGTGAACCATTCCGGCCTCGAGGAAGGCGTGAACCATTCCGGCACCGAGGAAGGCATGAAGCATTCCGGCCTCGAGGAGTGGAGTGAACCATTCCGGCTCCGAGGAGTGGTTTGAACCATTCCGGCGTCGAGGAAGGCGTGAACCATTCCGGCCTCGAGGAAGGCGTGAACCGTTCCGGCTCCGAGGAGTGGCGGGAACCATTCCGGTGCCGAGGAAGGCGTGAACCATTCCGCGTCGAGGAAGGCGTGAACCATTCCGCGTCGAGGAAGGCGTGAACCATTCCAGCGTCGAGGAAGGCGTGAACCATTCCAGCACCGAGGAAGGCGTGAACCATTCCGGCTCCGAGGAGTGGCGGGAACCATTCCGCGTCGAGGAAGGCGTGAACCATTCCGCGTCGAGGAAGGCGTGAACCATTCCGGCGCCGAGGAATGCGTGAACCATTCCGGCTCCGAGGAAGGCGTGAACCATTCCGGCTCCGAGGAAGGCGTGAACCATTCCAGCGCCGAGGAAGGCGTGAACCATTCCGGCTCCGAGGAAGGCGTGAACCATTCCGGCTCCGAGGAAGGCGTGAACCATTCCGGCTCCGAGGAAGGCGTGAACCATTCCGGCCTCGAGGAAGGCGTGAACCATTCCGGCCTCGAGGTAGGCGTGAACCATTCCAGCGTCGAGGAAGGCGTGAACCATTCCGGCTCCGAGGAAGGCGTGAACCATTCCGGCTCCGAGGAAGGCGTGAACAATTCCGGTGGCGAGGCAGGCATGAACCATTCCGGCTCCGAGGAAGGCGTGAACCATTCCGCGTCGAGGAAGGCGTGAACCATTCCGCGTCGAGGAAGGCGTGAACCATTCCTGCCTCGAGGAATGCGTGAACCATTCCGGCCTCGAGGAATGCGTGAACCATTCCGGCTCCGAGGAAGGCGTGAACCATTCCGGCTCCGAGGAAGGCGTGAACCATTCCGGCCTCGAGGAATGCGTGAACCATTCCGGCTCCGAGGAAGGCGTGAACCATTCCGGCTCCGAGGAAGGCGTGAACCATTCCGGCCTCGAGGAAGGCGTGAACTTTCCGGCGCCGAGGAAGGCGTGAACCATTCCGGCACCGAGGAAGGCATGAACTATTCCGGCTCCGAGGAAGGCGAGAACCATTCCAGCGTCGAGGAAGGCGTGAACCATTCCGGCTCCGAGGAAGGCGTGAACCATTCCGGCTCTGAGGAAGGCGTGAACTATTCCGGCTCCGAGGAAGGCGTGAACTATTCCGGCGCCGAGGAGTGGCGTGAACCATTCCGGCGCCGAGGAAGGCTTGAACCATTCCGGCCTCGAGGAATGCGTGAACCATTCCGGCCTCGAGGAATGCGTGAACCATTCCGGCTCCGAGGAAGGCGTGAACCATTCCGGCTCCGAGGAAGGCGTGAACCATTCCGGCCTCGAGGAAGGCGTGAACCATTCCGGCTCCGAGGAGTGGAGTGAACCATTCCGGCCTCGAGGAAGGCGTGAACCATTCCGGCACCGAGGAAGGCATGAACTATTCCGGCTCCGAGGAAGGCGAGAACCATTCCAGCGTCGAGGAAGGCGTGAACCATTCCGGCTCCGAGGAAGGCGTGAACCATTCCGGCTCTGAGGAAGGCGTGAACTATTCCGGCTCCGAGGAAGGCGTGAACCATTCCGGCTCCGAGGAAGGCGTGAACCATTCCGGCTCCGAGGAAGGCGTGAAGCATTCCGGCCTCGAGGAGTGGAGTGAACCATTCCGGCCTTGAGGAAGGCGTGAACCATTCCGGCGCTGAGGAAAGCGTGAACCATTCCGGCGCCGAGGTAGGCGTGAACCATTCCGGCCCCGAGGAATGCGTGAACCATTCCGGCTCCGAGGAAGGCGTGAACCATTCCGGCGCCGAGAAAGGCGTGAACCATTCCGGCGTCGAGGAAGATGTGAACCATTCTGGCGCCGAGGAAGGCGTGAACCATTCCGGCCTCGAGGAAGGCGTGAACCATTCCGGCCTCGAGGAAGGCGTGAACCATTCCGGCCTCGAGGAAGGCGTGAACCATTCTGGCGCCGAGGAAGGCGTGAAGCATTCCGGCCTCGAGGAGTGGAGTGAACCATTCCGGCCTCGAGGAAGGCGTGAACCATTCCGGCGTCGAGAAAGGCGTGAACCATTCCGGCCTCGAGGAAGGCGAGAACCATTCCAGCGTCGAGGAGTGGCGTGAACCATTCCGCGTCGAGGAAGGCGTGAACCATTCCGCGTCGAGGAAGGCGTGAACCATTCCGGCGCCGAGGAATGAGTGAACCATTCCGGCTCCGAGGAAGGCGTGAAGCATTCCGGCCTCGAGGAGTGGAGTGAACCATTCCGGCGCTGAGGAAAGCGTGAACCATTCCGGCGCCGAGGTAGGCGTGAACCATTCCGGCCCCGAGGAATGCGTGAACCATTCCGGCGCCGAGAAAGGCGTGAACCATTCCGGCGTCGAGGAAGATGTGAACCATTCCGGCGCCGAGGAAGGCGTGAACCATTCCGGCCTCGTGGAAGGCATGAACCATTCCGGCTCCGAGGAAGGCGTGAACCATTCCGGCGCCGAGAAAGGCGTGAACCATTCCGGCGTCGAGGAAGATGTGAACCATTCTGGCGCTGAGGAAGGCGTGAACCATTCCGGCCTCGAGGAAGGCGTGAACTATTCCGGCTCTGAGGAAGGCATGAACCATTCCGGCCTCGAGGAAGGCGTGAACCATTGCGGCCTCGAGGAAGGCGTTAACCATTCCGGCCTCGAGGAAGGCGTGAACCATTCTGGCGCCGAGGAAGGCGTGAAGCATTCCGGCCTCGAGGAGTGGCGTGAACCATTCCGGCGCCGAGGAGTGGCGTGAATCATTCCGGCCCCGAGGTAGGCGTGAACCATTCCGGCGCCGAGGAAGGCGTGAACCATTCCGGCCTCGAGGAGTGGCGTGAACCATTCCGGCGCCGAGGACAGCGTGAACCATTCCGGCGCCGAGGAAGGCGTGAACCATTCCGGCGCCGAGGAAGGCGTGAACCATTCCGGCGCCGAGGAAGGCATGAACCATTCCGGCTCCGAGGAAGGCGTGAACCATTCCAGCGTCGAGGAATGCGTGAACCATTCCAGCGCCGAGGAGTGGAGTGAACCATTCCGGCTCCGAGGAAGGCGTGAACCATTCCAGCGCAGAGGAGTGGCGTGAACCATTCCGGCCTCGAGGAAGGCGTGAACCATTCCGGCGCCGAGGAAGGCGCGAACCATTCCGGCCTCGAGGAAGGCGTGAACCATTCCGGCCTCGAGGAAGGCGTGAACCATTCCGGCTCCGAGGAAGTCGTGAACCATTCCGGCGCCGAGGAAGGCGCGAACCATTCCGGCCTCGAGGAAGGCGTGAACCATTCCGGCCTCGAGGAAGGCGTGAACCATTCTGGCTCCGAGGAAGGCGTGAACCATTCTGGCGCCGAGGAAGGCGTGAACCATTCCTGCGCCGAGGAAGGTGTGAACCATTCCGGCTCCGAGGAAGGCGTGAACCATTCTGGCTCCGAGGAAGGCGTGAACCATTCTGGCTCCGAGGAAGGCGTGAACCATTCCGGCGCCGAGGAGTGGCGTGAACCATTCCGGCCCCGAGGAATGCGTGAACCATTCCGGCTCCGAGGAAGGCGTGAACCATTCCAGCCTCGAGGAAGGCGTGAACCATTCCGGCGTCGAGGAAGGCGTGAACCATTCCGGCCCCGAGGAAGGCGTGAACCATTCCAGCCTCGAGGAAGGCGTGAACCATTCCGGCGTCGAGGAAGGCGTGAACCATTCCGGCCCCGAGGAAGGCGTGAACCATTCCGGCTCCGAGGAAGGCGTGAACCATTCCGGGTCCGAGGAAGGCGTGAACCATTCCGGCCCCGAGGAAGGCGTGAACCATTCCGGCTCCGAGGAAGGCGAGAACCATTCCAGCATCGAGGAAGGCGTGAACCATTCCGGCCTCGAGGAAGGCGAGAACCATTCCAGCGTCGAGGAAGGCGTGAACCATTCCGGCGCCGAGGAAGGCGTGAACCATTCTGGCATCGAGGAAGGCGTGAACCATTCCGGAGCCGACGAAGGCGTGAACCATTCCGGCATCGAGGAAGGCGTGAACCATTCCGGCGTCGAGGAAGGCGTGAACCATTCCGGCGTCGAGGAAGGCGTGAACCATTCCGGCTCCGAGGAAGGCGTGAACCATTCCGCGTCGAGGAAGGCATGAACCATTCCGCGTCGAGGAAGGCACAAACCACTCCGGTGCCGAGGAAGGCGTGAACCATTCCGGCGCCGAGGAGTGGCGTGAACCATTCCGGCCTCGAGGAAGGCGAGAACCATTCTAGCGTCGAGGAAGGCGTGAACCATTCCGGCTCCGAGGAAGGCGTGAACCATTCCGGCTCCGAGGAAGGCGTGAACCATTCCGGCGTCGAGGAAGGCGTGAACCATTCCGGCGCCGAGGAAGGCGTGAACCATTCCGGCCTCGAGGAAGGCGTGAACCATTCCGGCCTCGAGGAAGGCATGAACCATTCCGGCGTCGAGGAAGGCGTGAACCATTCCGGCGCCGAGAAACGCGTGAACCATTCCGGCGTCTAGGAAGGCGTGAACCATTCCGGCTGCGAGGAAGGCGTGAACCATTCCGGCGTCGAGGAAGGCGTGAACCATTCCGGCCTCGAGGAAGGCATGAACTATTCCGGCTCCGAGGAAGGCGTGAACCATTCCGGCCTCGAGGAAGGCATGAACTATTCCGGCTCCAAGGAAGGCATGAACTATTCCGGCTCCGAGGAAGGCGTGAACCATTCCGGCGTCGAGGAAGGCGTGAACCATTCCGGTGCCGAGAAACGCGTGAACCATTCCGGCGTCTAGGAAGGCGTGAACCATTCCGGCTGCGAGGAAGGCGTGAACCATTCCGGCGTCGAGGAAGTCGTTAACCATTCCGGCTCCGAGGAAGGCGTGAACCATTCCAGCGCCGAGGAAGGCGAGAACCATTCCGGCTCCGAGGAAAGCGTGAACCATTCCGGCGCCGAGGAATGCGTGAACCATTCCGGCCCCGAGGAATGCGTGAACCATTCCGGCGCCGAGAAAGGCGTGAACCATTCCGGCGCCGAGTAAGGCGTGAACCATTCCGGCGCCGAGAAAGGCGTGAACCATTCCGGCGCCGAGGAAGGCGTGAACCATTCCGGTGCCAAGGAAGGTGTGAACCATTCAGGCTCTGAGGAAGGCGTGAACCATTCCGGTGCCAAGGAAGGTGTGAACCATTCAGGCTCTGAGGAAGGCGTGAATCATTCCGGTGCCAAGGAAGGTGTGAACCACTCCGGCTCCGAGGAAGGCGTGAACCATTCCGGCCTCGAGGAAGGCGTGAACCATTCCGGCTCCGAGGAAGGCGTGAACAATTCCGGCCTCGAGGAAGGCGTGAACCATTCCGGCTCCGAGGAAGGCGTGAACCATTCCGGCGCCGAGGAAGGCGTGAACCATTCCGGCGCTGAGGTAGGTGTGAACCATTCCGGCGCCGAGGTAGGTGTGAACCATTCCGGCGCCGAGGAAGGCGTGAACCATTCCGGCGCCGAGGTAGGTGTGAACCATTCCGGCCTTGAGGAAGGCGTGAACCATTCAGGCTCTGAGGAAGGCGTGAACCATTCCGGCCTCGAGGAAGGCGTGAACCATTCCGGCCCCGAGGAAGGCGTGAACTATTCCGGCCTCGAGGAAGGCATGAACCATTCCGGCCTCGAGGAAGGCGTGAACCATTCCAGCGCCGAGGAAGGCGTGAACTATTCCGGCCTCGAGGAAGGCGTGAACCATTCCGGTGCCGAGGAGTGGAGTGAACCATTCCGGCTCCGAGGAGTGGAGTGAACCATTCCGGCTCCGAGGAAGGCGTGAACCATTCCAACTCTGATGAATGCGTGAACCATTCCGGTGGCGAGGACTGGAGTGAACCATTCCGGCCTCGAGGAGTGGAGTGAACCATTCCGGCGCCGAGGAAGGCGTGAACCATTCCGGCCTCGAGGAGTGGAGTGAACCATTCCGGCTCCGAGGAAGGCGTGAACCATTCCGGCGCCGAGAAAGGCGTGAACCATTCCGGCCCCGAGGAATGCGTGAACCATTCCGGCCCCGAGGAATGCGTGAACCATTCCGGCCCCGAGGAATGCGTGAACCATTCCGGCGTCGAGGAAGGCGTGAACCATTCCGGTGCCGAGAAAGGCGTGAACCATTCCGGTGCCGAGGAAGGCGAGAACCATTCCGGCTCCGAGGAAGGCGTGAACCATTCCGGCCTCGAGGAGTGGAGTGAACCATTCCGGCCTCGAGGAAGGCATGAACTATTCCGGCTGCGAGGAAGGCGTGAACCATTCCGGCGTCGAGGAAGGCGTGAACCATTCCGGCTCCGAGGAAGGCGTGAACCATTCCGGTGGCGAGGCAGGCATGAACCATTCCGGCTCCGAGGAAGGCGTGAACCATTCCGGCGTCGAGGAAGGCGTGAACCATTCCGCGTCGAGGAAGGCACGAACCACTCCGGCGTCGAGGAGTGGCGTGAACCATTCCGGCGCCGAGGAAGGCGTGAACCATTCCGGCCTCGAGGAAGGCGTGAACCATTCCGGCCTCGAGGAATGCGTGAACCATTCCGGCTCCGAGGAGTGGCGTGAACCATTCCGCGTCGAGGAAGGCGTGAACCATTCCGGCGCCGAGGACTGGCGTGAACCATTCCGGCACCGAGGAAGGCGTGAACCATTCCGGCCTCGAGGAAGGCGTGAACCATTCCGGCCTCGAGGAATGCGTGAACCATTCCGGCTCCGAGGAAGGCGTGAATCATTCCGGCGTCGAGGAAGGCGTGAACCATTCCGGTGGCGAGGCAGGCATGAACCATTCCGGCTCCGAGGAAGGCGTGAACCATTCCGGCGTCGAGGAAGGCGTGAACCATTCCGCGTCGAGGAAGGCGTGAACCATTCCGCGTCGAGGAAGGCACGAACCACTCCGGCGTCGAGGAAGGCGTGAACCATTCCGGCGCCGAGGAGTGGCGTGAACCATTCCGGCGCCGAGGAAGGCGTGAACCATTCCGGCCTCGAGGAAGGCGTGAACCATTCCGGCCTCGAGGAATGCGTGAACCATTCCGGCTCCGAGGAAGGCGTGAACCATTCCGGCTCCGAGGAAGGCGTGAACCATTCCGGCGCTGAGGAAAGCGTGAACCATTCCGGCGCCGAGGTAGGCGTGAACCATTCCGGCACCGAGGAATGCGTGAACCATTCCGGCTCCGAGGAAGGCGTGAACCATTCCGGCGCCGAGAAAGGCGTGAACCATTCCGGCGTCGAGTAAGATGTGAACCATTCTGGCGCCGAGGAAGGCGTGAACCATTCCGGCCTCGAGGAAGGCGTGAACTATTCCGGCTCTGAGGAAGGCGTGAACCATTCCGGCCTCGAGGAAGGCGTGAACCATTCCGGCCTCGAGGAAGGCGTGAACCATTCCGGCCCCGAGGAATGCGTGAACCATTCCGGCTCCGAGGAAGGCGTGAACCATTCCGGCGCCGAGAAAGGCGTGAACCATTCTGGCCTCGAGGAAGGCGAGAACCATTCCAGCGTCGAGGAGTGGCGTGAACCATTCCGCGTCGAGGAAGGCGTGACCCATTCCGCGTCGAGGAAGGCGTGAACCATTCCGGCGCCGAGGAATGCGTGAACCATTCCGGCTCCGAGGAAGGCGTGAAGCATTCCGGCCTCGAGGAGTGGAGTGAACCATTCCGGCCTTGAGGAAGGCGTGAACCTTTCCGGCGCTGAGGAAAGCGTGAACCATTCCGGCGCCGAGGTAGGCGTGAACCATTCCGGCCCCGAGGAATGCGTGAACCATTCCGGCTCCGAGGAAGGCGTGAACCATTCCGGCGCCGAGAAAGGCGTGAACCATTCCGGCGTCGAGGAAGATGTGAACCATTCTGGCGCCGAGGACGGCGTGAACCATTCCGGCCTCGAGGAAGGCGTGAACTATTCCGGCTCTGAGGAAGGCGTGAACCATTCCGGCCTCGAGGAAGGCGTGAACCATTCCGGCCTCGAGGAAGGCGTGAACCATTCCGGCCTCGAGGAAGGCGTGAACCATTCTGGCGCCGAGGAAGGCGTGAAGCATTCCGGCCTCGAGGAGTGGAGTGAACCATTCCGGCCTCGAGGAATGCGTGAACCATTCCGGCTCCGAGGAAGGCGTGAACCATTCCGGCGCCGAGGAGTGGAGTGAACCATTCCAGCGCCGAGGAGTGGAGTGAACCATTCCGGCTCCGAGGAAGGCGTGAACCATTCCAGCGCCGAGGAGTGGAGTGAACCATTCCAGCGCCGAGGAGTGGAGTGAACCATTCCGGCTCCGAGGAAGGCATGAACTATTCCGGCTGCGAGGAAGGCGTGAACCATTCCGGCGTCGAGGAAGGAGTGAACCATTCCGGCGCCGAGGAAAGCATGAACTATTCCGGCTGCGAGGAAGGCATGAACCATTCCGGCGCCGAGGAAAGCATGAACCATTCCGGCTCCGAGGAAGGCGTGAACCATTCCGGCGTCGAGGAAGGCGTGAACCATTCCGGCTCCGAGGAAGGCGTGAACCATTCCGGCTCCGAGGAAGGCATGAACCATTCCGGCGCCGTGGAAGGCGTGAACCATTCAGGCCTCGAGGAAGGCGTGAACCATTCCGGTGGCGAGGAAGGCATGAACCATTCCAGCTCTGATGAATGCGTGAACCATTCCGGTGCCGAGGAAGGCGTGAACCATTTCGGCGCCGAGGTAGGCGTGAACCATTCCGCGTCGAGGAAGGCGTGAACCATTCCAGCGTCGAGGAAGGCGTGAACCATTCCGGCGTCGAGGAAGGCATGAACCATTCCGGCCCCGAGGAAGGCGTGAACCATTCCGGCGCCGAGGTAGGCGTGAACCATTCCGGCCTCGAGGAAGACGTGAACCATTCCGACGTCGAGGAAGGCGTGAACCATTCCGGCTCCGAGGAAGGCGTGAACCATTCCGGCTCTGAGGAAGGCGTGAACTATTGCGGCTCCGAGGAAGGCGTGAACCATTCCGGCTCCGAGGAAGGCGTGAACCATTCCGGCCTTGAGGAAGGCGTGAACCATTCCGTCGCTGAGGAAAGCGTGAACCATTCCGGCGCCGAGGTAGGCGTGAACCATTCCGGCCCCGAGGAATGCGTGAACCATTCTGGCTCCGAGGAAGGCGTGAACCATTCCAGCGCCGAGGAAGGCGGGAACCATTCCGGCTCCGAGGAAGGCGTGAACCATTCCGGCGCCGAGGAGTGGCGTGAACCATTCCGGCGCCGAGGAGTGGCGTGAACCATTCCGGCGCTGAGGAAGGCGTGAACCATTCCGGCGCCGAGGAGTGGAGTGAACCATTCCGGCGCAGAGGAATGCGTGAACCATTCCGGCCTCGAGGAAGGCATGAACTATTCCGGCTCCGAGGAAGGCGTGAACCATTCCGGCCTCAAGGAAGGCGTGAACCATTCCGGTGGCGAGGCAGGCGTGAACCATTCCGGCGCCGTGGAAGGCATGAACCATTCCGGCTCCGAGGAAGGCATGAACCATTCCGGCGCCGAGGAAGGCGTGAACCATTCAGGCCTCGAGGAAGGCGTGAACCATTCCGGTGCCGAGGAAGGCGTGAACCATTCCGGTGCCGAGGAAGGCGTGAACCATTCTGGCTCCGAGGAGTGGTTTGAACCATTCCGGCCTCGAGGAAGGCGTGAACCATTCCGGTGCCGAGGAAGGCGTGAAGCATTCCGGCCTCGAGGAAGGCGTGAACCATTCCGGCGCCGAGGAGTGGTTTAAACCATTCCGGCCTCGAGGAGTGGCGTGAACCATTCCGGCGCCGAGGAAGGCGTGAACCATTCCGGCCTCGAGGAGTGGCGTGAACCATTCCGGCGCCGAGGTAGGCGTGAACCATTCCGCGTCGAGGAAGGCGTGAACCATTCCGGCGTCGAGGAAGGCGTGAACCATTCCAGCGTCGAGGAAGGCGTGAACCATTCCAGCACCCAGGAAGGCGTGAACCATTCCGGCTCCGAGGAGTGGCGTGAACCATTCCGCGTCGAGGAAGGCGTGAACCATTCCGCGTCGAGGAAGGCGTGAACCATTCCGGCGCCGAGGAATGCGTGAACCATTCCGGCTCCGAGGAAGGCGTGAACCATTCCGGCTCCGAGGAAGGCGTGAACCATTCCAGCGCCGAGGAAGGCGTGAACCATTCCGGCTCCGAGGAAGGCGTGAAGCATTCCGGCTCCGAGGAAGGCGTGAACCATTCCGGTGCCGAGGAGTGGCGTGAACCATTCCGGCGCCGAGGAAGTAGTGAACCATTCCGGCTCCGAGTAGTGGAGTGAACCATTCCGGCGCCGAGGAAGGCGTGAATCATTCCGGCGCCGAGGAAGGCGTGAACCATTCCGGCGCCGAGGAAGGCGTGAACCATTCCGGCCTCGAGGAAGGCATGAACCATTCCGGCGTCTAGGAAGGCGTGAACCATTCCGGCCTCGAGGAAGGCGTGAACCATTCCGGCGCCGAGGAAGGCGTGAACCATTCCGGCGCCGAGGAAGGCGTGAACCATTCCGGCGCCGAGGAAGGCGTGAACCATTCCGGCGCCGTGGAAGGCATGAACCATTCCGGCTCCGAGGAAGGCATGAACCATTCAGGCCTCGAGGAAGGCGTGAACCATTCCGGCGCCGAGGAAGGCGTGAACCATACCGGCTGCGAGGAAGGCGTGAACCATTCCGGCTGCGAGGAAGGCGTGAACCATTCCGGCGTCGAGGAAGGCGTGAACCATTCCGGCGCCGAGGAAGGCATGAACCATTCCGGCTCCGAGGAAGGCGTGAACCATTCCGGCTCCGAGGAAGGCGTGAACCATTCCGGCTGCGAGGAAGGCGTGAACCATTCCGGTGGCGAGGCAGGCGTGAACCATTCCGGCGCCGTGGAAGGCATGAACCATTCCGGCTCCGAGGAAGGCATGAACCATTCCGGCGCCGAGGAAGACGTGAACCATTCCAGCTCCGAGGAAGGCGTGAACCATTCCGGCGCCGAGGAAGGCGTGAACCATTCCGGCGCCGTGGAAGGCGTGAACCATTCCGGCGCCGTGGAAGGCGTGAACCATTCCGGCGCCGTGGAAGGCATGAACCATTCCGGCTCCGAGGACGGCATGAACCATTCAGGCCTCGAGGAAGGCGTGAACCATTCCGGTGCCGAGGAGTGGAGTGAACCATTCCGGCCTCGAGGAAGGCGTGAACCATTCTGGCGCCGAGGAAGGCGTGAAGCATTCCGGCCTCGAGGAGTGGAGTGAACCATTCCGGCTCCGAGGAGTGGTTCGAACCATTCCGGCCTCGAGGAAGGCGTGAACCATTCCGGCCTCGAGGAGTGGCGTGAACCATTCCGGCGCCGAGGTAGGCGTGAACCATTCCGCGTCGAGGAAGGCGTGAACCATTCCGGCGTCGAGGAAGGCGTGAACCATTCCGCGTCGAGGAAGGCGTGAACCATTCCAGCGTCGAGGAAGGCGTGAACCATTCCAGCACCGAGGAAGGCGTGAACCATTCCGGCTCCGAGGAGTGGCGGGAACCATTCCGCGTCGAGGAAGGCGTGAACCATTCCGCGTCGAGGAAGGCGTGAACCATTCCGGCGCCGAGGAATGCGTGAACCATTCCGGCTCCGAGGAAGGCGTGAACCATTCCGGCTCCGAGGAAGGCGTGAACCATTCCGGCCTCGAGGAAGGCGTGAACCATTCCAACTCTGATGAATGCGTGAACCATTCCGGTGCCGAGGAGTGGAGTGAACCATTCCGGCTCCGAGGAGTGGAGTGAACCATTCCGGCCTCGAGGAAGGCGTGAACCATTCCGGCCCCGAGGAAGGCGTGGACCATTCCGGCCTCGAGGAAGGCGTGAACCATTCCGGCCCCGAGGAAGGCGTGAACCATTCCGGCCCCGAGGAAGCCGTGAACCATTCCGGCCTCGAGGAAGGCGTGAACCATTCCGAACTCGAGGAAGGCGTGAACCATTCCGGCCCCGAGGAAGGCGTGAACCATTCCGGCCTCGAGGAAGGCGTGAACCATTCCGGCCTCGAGGAAGGCGTGAACCAATCCGGCGCCGATGAGTGGAGTGAACCATTCCGGCCCCGAGGAAGGCGTGAACCATTCCGGCCTCGAGGAAGGCGTGAACCATTCCGGCCTCGAGGAAGGCATGAACTATTCCGGCCTCGAGGAAGGCGTGAACCATTCCGGCTCCGAGGAGTGGAGTGAACCATTCCGGCGCAGAGGAATGCGTGAACTATTCCGGAGCCGACGAAGGCATGAACCATTCCGGCCTCGAGGAAGGCATGAACTATTCCGGCTGCGAGGAAGGCGTGAACCATTCCGGCGCCGAGGAGTGGAGTGAACCATTCCGGCGCAGAGGAATGCGTGAACCATTCCGGCCTCGAGGAAGGCGTGAACCATTCCGGTGGCGAGGCAGGCGTGAACCATTCCGGCGCCGAGGAAGGCATGAACCATTCCGGTGGCGAGGCAGGCGTGAACCATTCCGGCGCCGAGGAAGGCGTGAACCATTCCGGCTCTGATGAATTCGTGAACCATTCCGGCGCCGAGGAAGGCGTGAACCATTCCGGTGCCGAGGAAGGCGTGAACCATTCCGGCTCCGAGGAAGGCGTGAACCATTCCGGCTCTGAGGAAGGCGTGAACCATTCCGGCGCCGAGGAAGGCGTGAACGATTCCGGCTCCGAGGAAGGCGTGAACCATTCCGGCTCCGAGGAAGGCGTGAACCATTCCGGTGCCGAGGAAGGCGTGAACCATTCCGCGTCGAGGAAGGCGTGAACCATTCCGCGTCGAGGAAGGCGTGAACCATTCCGGCGCAGAGGAATGCGTGAACCATTCCGGAGACGACGAAGGCGTGAACCATTCCGGCGCCGAGGAAGGCGTGAACCATTCCGGCGTCGAGGAAGGCGTGAACCATTCCGGCCCCGAGGAAGGCGTGAACCATTCCGGCGTCGAGGAAGGCGTGAACCATTCCGGCGTCGAGGAAGGCGTGAACCATTCCGGCTGCGAGGAGTGGCGCGAACCATTCCGCGTCGAGGAAGGCGTGAACCATTCCGCGTCGAGGAAGGCGTGAACCATTCCGCGTCGAGGAAGGCACGAACCATTCCGGCGCCGAGGAATGCGTTAACCATTCCGGCTCCGAGGAAGGCGTGAACCATTCCGGCCTCGAGGAAGGCATGAACTATTCCGGCTGCGAGGAAGGCGTGAACCATTCCGGCGCCGAGGAGTGGAGTGAACCATTCCGGCGCAGAGGAATGCGTGAACCATTCCGGCGCCGAGGAGTGGAGTGAACCATTCCGGCTGCGAGGAAGGCGTGAACCATTCCGGCCTCGAGGAAGGCGTGAACCATTCCGGTGGCGAGGAAGGCGTGAACCATTCCGGTGGCGAGGCAGGCGTGAACCATTCCGGCGCCGAGGAAGGCATGAACCATTCCGGTGGCGAGGAAGGCGTGAACCATTCCGGCGCCGAGGAAGGCGTGAACCATTCCGGCTCTGATGAATTCGTGAACCACTCCGGCTCCGAGGAGTGGCGTGAACCATTCCGGTGCCGAGGAAGGCGTGAACCATTCCGGCTCCGAGGAAGGCGTGAACCATTCCGGTGCCGAGGAAGGCGTGAACCATTCCGGCCTCGAGGAAGGCGAGAACCATTCCAGCGTCGAGGAAGGCGTGAACCATTCCGGCGCCGAGGAATGCGTGAACTATTCCGGCTCCGAGGAAGGCGTGAACCATTCCGGCTCCGAGGAAGGCGTGAACCATTCCGGCGCCGAGTAGTGGAGTGAACCATTCCAGCCTCGAGGAAGGCGTGAACCATTCCGGCTGCGAGGAGTGGCGTGAACCATTCCGCGTCGAGGAAGGCGTGAACCATTCCGCGTCGAGGAAGGCACGAACCATTCCGGCGTCGAGGAATGCGTTAACCATTCCGGCTCCGAGGAAGGCGTGAACCATTCCGGCCTCGAGGAAGGCGAGAACCATTCCAGCGTCGAGGAAGGCGTGAACCATTCCGGTGCCGAGGAAGGCGTGAACCATTCCGGCCTCGAGGAAGGCGAGAACCATTCCAGCGTCGAGGAAGGCGTGAAGCATTCCGGCTCCGAGGAAGGCGTGAACTATTCCGGCTCCGAGGAAGGCGAGAACCATTCCAGCGTCGAGGAAGGCGTGAACCATTCCGGCTCCGAGGAAGACGTGAACCATTCCGGCGCCGAGGAGTGGAGTGAACCATTCCGGCGCCGAGGAAGGCGTGAACTATTCCGGCTTCGAGGAAGGCGTGAACCATTCCGGCTCCGAGGAAGGCGTGAACCATTCCAGCGCCGAGGAAGGCGTGAACCATTCCGGCCTCGAGGAGTGGAGTGAACCATTCCGGCGCCGAGGAATGCGTGAACTATTCCGGCTCCGAGGAAGGCGTGAACCATTCCGGCTCCGAGGAAGGCGTGAACCATTCCGGCGCCGATGAGTGGCGTGAACCATTCCGGCTCCGAGGAAGGCGTGAACCATTCCGGCTTCAAGGAAGGCGTGAACCATTCCTGCGTCGAGGAGTGGCGTGAATCATTCCGGCACCGAGGAAGGCGTGAACCATTCCGGCGTCGAGGAAGGCGTGAACCATTCCGGCCTCGAGGAAGGCGTGAACCATTCCGGCGCCGAGGAAGGCGCGAACCATTCCGGCGTCGAGGAAGGCGTGAACCACTCCGGCGTCGAGGAAGGCGTGAACAATTCCGGCTCCGAGGAAGGCGTGAACCATTCCGGCGCCGAGGAAGGCGTGAACCATTCCGGCTCTGAGGAAGGCGTGAACCATTCCGGCTCCGAGGAAGGCGTGAATCATTCCGGCTCCGAGGAAGGCGTGAACCATTCCGGCTCCGAGGAAGGCGTGAACCATTCCGGCTCTGAGGAAGGCGTGAACCATTCCGGCGCCTAGGAAGGCGTGAACCATTCCGGCTCCGAGGAAGGCGTGAACCATTCAGGCCTCGAGGAGTGGAGTGAACCATTCCGGCCTCGAGGAAGGCGTGAACCATTCCGGCGCCGAGGAAGGCGTGAAGCATTCCGGCCTCGAGGAGTGGAGTGAACCAATACGGCTCCGAGGAGTGGTTTGAACCATTCCTGCTCCGAGGAGTGGAGTGAACCATTCCGGCCTCGAGGAAGGCGTGAACCATTCCGGCGCCGAGGAAGGCGTGAACCACTCCGGCTCCGAGGAGTGGAGTGAACCATTCCGGCGCCGAGGAAGGCGTGAACCACTCCGGCGCCGAGGAAGGCGTGAACCATTCCAGCGCCGACGAATGCGTGAACCATTCCGGCTCCGAGGAATGCGTGAACCATTCCGGCTCCGAGGAAGGCGTGAACCATTCCGGCCCCGAGGAATGCGTGAACCACTCCGGCTCCGAGGAAGGCGTGAACCATTCCGGCGTCGAGGAATGCGTGAACCATTCCGGCTCCGAGGAAGGCGTGAACCATTCCGGCCCCGAGGAATGCGTGAACCACTCCGGCGCCGAGGAAGGCGTGAACCATTCCGGCCCCGAGGAATGCGTGAACCATTCCGGCGCCGAGAAAGGCGTGAACCATCCCGGCGTCGAGGAGTGGCGTGAATCATTCCGGCGCCGAGGAAGGCGTGAACCATTCCGGTGCCGAGGAAGGCGTGAACCATTCCGGCGCCGAGGAGTGGCGTGAACCATTCCGGCGTCGAGGAGTGGCGTGAATCATTCCGGCGCCGAGGAAGGCGTGAACCATTCCGGTGCCGAGGAAGGCGTGAACCATCCCGGCGCCGAGGAGTGGCGTGAATCATTCCGGTGCCGAGGAAGGCGTGAACCATCCCGGCGCCGAGGAGTGGCGTGAACCATTCCAGCGCCGACGAAGGCGTGAACCATTCCGGCGCCGAGGAAGGCGTGAACCATTCCGGCGCCGAGGAAGGCGTGAACCATTCCGGAGCCGACGAAGGCATGAACCATTCCGGCCTCGAGGAAGGCGTGAACCATTCCGGTGCCGAGGAAGGCGTGAACCATTCCGGCGCCGAGAAAGGTTTGAACCATTCCGGCGTCTAGGAAGGCGTGAACCATTCCGGCTGCGAGGAAGGCGTGAACCATTCCAGCGCCGAGGAAGGCGTGAACCATTCTGGCGGCGAGGAAGGCATGAACCATTCCGGCTCCGAGGAAGGCATGAACCATTCCAGCGCCGAGGAAGGCATGAACCATTCCAGCCCCGAGGAAGGCATGAACCATTCTGGCTCCGAGGAAGGCGTGAACCATTACGGCTCCGAGGACGGCGTGAACCATTCCGGCCTCGAGGAAGGCATGAACCATTCCGGCGTCGAGGAAGGCGTGAACCATTCCGGCTCCGAGGAAGGCGTGAACCATTCCGGCTCCGAGGAAGGCGTGAAGCATTCCAGCCCCGAGGAAGGCGTGAACCATTCAGGCCTCGAGGAAGGCGTGAACCATTCCAGCTCTGATGAATGCGTGAACCACTCCGGCTCCGAGGAGTGGAGTGAACCATTCCGGCCTCGAGGAAGGCGTGAACCATTCTGGCGCCGAGGAAGGCGTGAACCATTCCGGCCTCGAGGAGTGGTTTGAACCATTCCGGCCTCGAGGAGTGGAGTGAACCATTCCGGCCTCGAGGAGTGGAGTGAACCATTCCGGCTCCGAGGAGTGGTTTGAACCATTCCGGCTCCGAAGAAGGCATGAACCATTCCGGCCTTGAGGAAAGCGTGAACCATTCCGGCGCCGAGGAAGGCGAGAACCATTCCGGCTCCGAGGAAGGCGTGAACCATTCCGGCTCTGATGAATGCGTGAACCACTCCGGCTCCGAGGAAGGCGTGAACCATTCAGGCCTCGAGGAAGGCGTGAACCACTCCGGCTCCGAGGAGTGGAGTGAACCATTCCGGCCTCGAGGAAGGCGTGAACCATTCCGGCTCCGAGGAAGGCGTGAACCATTCCGGTGCCAAGGAAGGCGTGAACCATTCAGGCTCCGAGGAAGGCGTGAAGCATTCCAGCCCCGAGGAAGGCGTGAACCATTCCGGCTCCGAGGAAGGCGTGAAGCATTCCAGCCCCGAGGAAGGCGTGAACCATTCCGGCCTCGAGGAAGGCATGAACCATTCCGGCCTTGAGGAAAGCGTGAACCATTCCGGCGCCGAGGAAGGCGAGAACCATTCCGGCTCCGAGGAAGGCGTGAAACATTCCGGCTCCGAGGAATGCGTGAACCATTCCGGCTCCGAGGAGTGGCGTGAATCATTCCGGCGCCGAGGAAGGCATGAACCATTCCGGCTCCGAGGAGTGGAGTGAACCATTCCGGCCTCGAGGAAGGCGTGAACCATTCTGGCGCCGAGGAGTGGAGTGAACCATTCCGGCTCCGAGGAGTGGAGTGAACCATTCCGGCTCCGAGGAGTGGTTTGAACCATTCCGGCTCCGAGGAAGGCGTGAACCATTCCGGCTCCGAGGAAGGCGTGAACCACTCCGGCGTCGAGGAAGGCGTGAACAATTCCGGCTCCGAGGAAGGCGTGAACCATTCCGGCGCCGAGGAAGGCGTGAACCATTCCGACTCCGAGGAAGGCGTGAACAATTCCGGCTCCGAGGAAGGCGTGAACCATTCCGGCGCCGAGGAAGGCGTGAACCATTCCGACTCCGAGGAAGGCGTGAACCATTCCGGCTCCGAGGAAGGCGTGAACCATTCCGGGTCCGAGGAGTGGAGTGAACCATTCCGGCCTCGAGGAAGGCGTGAACCATTCCGGGTCCGAGGAGTGGAGTGAACCATTCCGGCCTCGAGGAAGGTGTGAACCACTCCGGCTCCGAGGAGTGGAGTGAACCATTCCGGCCTCGAGGAAGGCGTGAACCATTCCGGCGCCGAGGAAGGCGTGAACCATTCCGGCCTCGAGGAAGGCGTGAACTATTCCGGCTCCGAGGAAGGCGTGAACCATTCCGGCGCCGAGGAAGGCGTGAACCATTCCGGCTCCGAGGAAGGCGTGAACCATTCCGGCTCCGACGAAGGCGTGAACCATTCCGGCTCCGAGGAGTGGAGTGAACCATTCCGGCGCCGAGGAAGGCGTGAACTATTCCGGCTCCGAGGAAGGCGTGAACCATTCCGGCTCTGAGGAAGGCGTGAACCATTCCGGCGCCGATGAGTGGCGTGAACCATTCCGGCTCCGAGGAAGGCGTGAACCATTCCGGCGCCGAGGAAGGCGTGAACCATTCCTGCGTCGAGGAGTGGCGTGAATCATTCCGGCACCGAGGAAGGCGTGAACCATTCCGGAGACGACGAAGGCATGAACTATTCCGGCTCCGAGGAAGGCGTGAACCATTCCGGCGCCGATGAGTGGCTTGAACCATTCCGGCTCCGAGGAAGGCGTGAACCATTCCGGCGTCAAGGAAGGCGTGAACCATTCCTGCGTCGAGGAGTGGCGTGAATCATTCCGGCACCGAGGAAGGCGTGAACCATACCGGCGTCGAGGAATGCGTGAATAATTCCGGCTCCGAGGAAGGCGTGAACCATTCCGGCGTCGAGGAAGGCGTGAACCATTCCGGCGCCGAGGAAGGCGCGAACCATTCCGGCGTCGAGGAAGGCGTGAACCACTCCGGCGTCGAGGAAGGCGTGAACAATTCCGGCTCCGAGGAAGGCGTGAACCATTCCGGCGCCGAGGAAGGCGTGAACCATTCCGGCTCCGACGAAGGCGTGAACCATTCCGGCTCCGAGGAAGGCGTGAACCATTCCGGCTCTGAGGAAGGCGTGAACCATTCCGGCGCCGAGGAAGGCGTGAACCATTCCGGCTCCGAGGAAGGCGTGAACCATTCAGGCCTCGAGGAAGGTGTGAACCACTCCGGCCTCGAGGAAGGCGTGAACCATTCCGGCGCCGAGGAAGGCGTGAAGCATTCCGGCTCCGAGGAGTGGAGTGAACCATTCCGGCGCCGAGGAAGGCGTGAACCACTCCGGCGCCGAGGAAGGCGTGAACCATTCCGGCTCCGAGGAAGGCGTGAACCATTCCGGCGCCGAGGAATGCGTGAACCATTCCGGCTCCGAGGAATGCGTGAACCATTCCGGCTCCGAGGAAGGCGTGAACCATTCCGGCCCCGAGGAATGCGTGAACCACTCCGGCGCCGAGGAAGGCGTGAACCATTCCAGCTCCGAGGAAGGCGTGAACCATTCCGGCTCCGAGGAATGCGTGAACCACTCCGGCGCCGAGGAAGGCGTGAACCATTCCGGCCCCGAGGAATGCGTGAACCATTCCGGCGCCGAGAAAGGCGTGAACCATCCCGGCGTCGAGGAGTGGCGTGAATCATTCCGGCGCCGAGGAAGGCGTAAACCATTCCGGTGCCGAGGAAGGCGTGAACCATTCCGGCGCCGAGGAGTGGCGTGAACCATTCCAGCGTCGAGGAGTGGTGTGAATCATTCCGGCGCCGAGGAAGGCGTGAACCATTCCGGTGCCGAGGAAGGCGTGAACCATCCCGGCGCCGAGGAGTGGCGTGAACCATTCCAGTGCCGACGAAGGCGTGAACCATTCCGGCGCCGAGGAAGGCGTGAACCATTCCGGCGCCGAGGAAGGCGTGAACCATTCCGGAGCCGACGAAGGCATGAACCATTCCGGCCTCGAGGAAGGCATGAACTATTCCGGCTCCGAGGAAGGCGTGAACCATTCCGGCGTCGAGGAAGGCGTGAACCATTCCGGCGCCGAGAAAGGCGTGAACCATTCCGGCTCCGAGAAAGGCGTGAACCATTCTGGCTCCGAGGAAGGCGTGAACCATTCCGGCCTCGAGGAAGGCGTGAACCATTCCAGCGCCGAGAAAGGCGTGAACCATTCCGGCGCCGAGAAAGGCGTGAACCATTCCGGCGCCGAGAAAGGCGTGAACCATTCCGGCTCCGAGAAAGGCGTGAACCATTCCGGCGCCGAGAAAGGCGTGAACCATTCCGGCTGCGAGGAAGGCGTGAACCATTCCAGCGCCGAGGAAGGCGTGAACCATTCTGGCGGCGAGGAAGGCATGAACCATTCCGGCTCCGAGGAAGGCATGAACCATTCCAGCGCCGAGGAAGACATGAACCATTCCAGCGCCGAGGAAGGCGTGAACCATTCTGGCTCCGAGGAAGGCGTGAAGCATTCCAGCCCCGAGGAAGGCGTGAACCATTCCGGCGCCGAGGAAGGCGTGAACCATTCAGGCCTCGAGGAAGGCGTGAACCATTCCAGCTCTAATGAATGCGTGAACCATTCCGGTGCCGAGGAGAGGAGTGAACCATTCCGGCCTCGAGGAAGGCGTGAACCATTCCGGTGCCGAGGAAGGCGTGATCCATTCAGGCTCTGAGGAAGGCGTGAACCATTCCGGCTCCGATGAAGGCGTGAACCATTCCGGCTCCGAGGAAGGCGTGAACCATTCCGGCTCCGAGGAAGGCGTGAACCATTCCGGCTCCGAGGAAGGCGTGAACCATTCCGGCTCCGAGGAAGGCGTGAACCATTCCGGCTCCGAGGAAGGCGTGAACCATTCCGGCTCCGAGGAAGGCGTGAACCATTCCGGTGCCGAGGAGTGGAGTGAACCATTCCGGCCTCGAGGAAGGCGTGAACCATTCCGGCTCTGAGGAAGGCGTGAACCATTCCGGCTCCGAGGAAGGCGTGAACCATTCCGGTGCCGAGGAGTGGAGTGAACCATTCCGGCCTCGAGGAAGGCGTGAACCATTCCGGCCTCGTGGAAGGCATGAACCATTCCGGCTCCGAGGAAGGCGTGAACCATTCCGGCTCCGAGGAAGGCGAGAACCATTCCGGCTCCGAGGAAGGCATGAACCATTCCGGCTCCGAGGAAGGCGTGAACCATTCCAGCCTCGAGGAAGGCGTGAACCATTCCAGCGCCGAGGAAGGCGTGAACCATTCCAGCCTCGAGGAAGGCGTGAACCATTCCGGTGCCGAGGAGTGGAGTGAACCATTCCGGCCTCGAGGAAGGCGTGAACCATTCCGGCCTCGTGGAAGGCATGAACCATTCCGGCTCCGAGGAAGGCGTGAACCATTCCGGCTCCGAGGAAGGCATGAACCATTCCGGCTCCGAGGAAGGCGTGAACCATTCCAGCCTCGAGGAAGGCGTGAACCATTCCGGCGCCGAGGAAGGCGTGAACCATTCCAGCCTCGAGGAAGGCGTGAACCATTCCGGCTCCGAGGAGTGGAGTGAACCATTCCGGCTCCGAGGAGTGGTTTGAACCATTCCGGCGCCGAGGCAGGCGTGAACCATTCCGGCTCCGAGAAAGGCGTGAACCATTCTTGCCTCGAGGAGTGGAGTGAACCATTCCGGCGCCGAGGAAGGCGTGAACCATTCCGGTGCCGAGGAAGGCGTGAACCATTCCGGCCTCGAGGAAGGCGTGAACCATTTCGGCGTCGAGGAGTGGCGTGAATCATTCCGCCGCCGAGGAAGGCGTGAACCATTCCGGTGCCGAGGAAGGCGTGAACCATTCCGGCCTCGAGGAAGGCGTGAACCATTCCGGCCTCGAGGAAGGCGTGAACCATTCCGGCCTCGAGGAAGACGTGAACCATCCCGGCGCCGAGGAAGGCGTGAATCATTCCGGTGCCGAGGAAGGCGTGAACCATTCCGGCGCCGAGGAAGGCGTGAACCATTCCGGCGCCGAGGAAGGCGTGAACCATTCCGGCGCCGAGGAAGGCGTGAACCATTCCGGTGCCGAGGAAGGCGTGAACCATTCCGGCGCCGAGGAAGGCGTGAACCATTCCGGCGCCGAGGAAGGCGTGAACCATTCCGGCGCCGAGGAAGGCGTGAACCATTCCGGCGCCGAGGAAGGCGTGAACCATTCCGGTGCCGAGGAAGGCGTGAACCATTCCGGAGACGACGAAGGCATGAACTATTCCGGCTCCGAGGAAGGCGTGAACCATTCCGGCGCCGATGAGTGGCTTGAACCATTCCGGCTCCGAGGAAGGCGTGAACCATTCCGGCGTCAAGGAAGGCGTGAACCATTCCTGCGTCGAGGAGTGGCGTGAATCATTCCGGCACCGAGGAAGGCGTGAACCATACCGGCGTCGAGGAAGGCGTGAATCATTCCGGCTCCGAGGAAGGCGTGAACCATTCCGGCGTCGAGGAAGGCGTGAACCATTCCGGCGCCGAGGAAGGCGCGAACCATTCCGGCGTCGAGGAAGGCGTGAACCACTCCGGCGTCGAGGAAGGCGTGAACAATTCCGGCTCCGAGGAAGGCGTGAACCATTCCGGCGCCGAGGAAGGCGTGAACCATTCCGGCTCCGAGGAAGGCGTGAACCATTCCGGCTCCGACGAAGGCGTGAACCATTCCGGCTCCGAGGAAGGCGTGAACCATTCCGGCTCTGAGGAAGGCGTGAACCATTCCGGCGCCGAGGAAGGCGTGAACCATTCCGGCTCCGAGGAAGGCGTGAACCATTCAGGCCTCGAGGAAGGTGTGAACCACTCCGGCTCCGAGGAGTGGAGTGAACCATTCCGGCCTCGAGGAAGGCGTGAACCATTCCGGCGCCGAGGAAGGCGTGAAGCATTCCGGCTCCGAGGAGTGGAGTGAACCATTCCGGCGCCGAGGAAGGCGTGAACCACTCCGGCGCCGAGGAAGGCGTGAACCATTCCGGCTCCGAGGAAGGCGTGAACCATTCCGGCGCCGAGGAATGCGTGAACCATTCCGGCGCCGAGGAAGGCGTGAACCATTCCGGCCCCGAGGAATGCGTGAACCATTCCGGCTCCGAGGAAGGCGTGAACCATTCCGGCTCCGAGGAATGCGTGAACCATTCCGGCTCCGAGGAAGGCGTGAACCATTCCGGCCCCGAGGAATGCGTGAACCACTCCGGCGCCGAGGAAGGCGTGAACCATTCCAGCTCCGAGGAAGGCGTGAACCATTCCGGCTCCGAGGAATGCGTGAACCACTCCGGCGCCGAGGAAGGCGTGAACCATCCCGGCGTCGAGGAGTGGCGTGAATCATTCCGGCGCCGAGGAAGGCGTAAACCATTCCGGTGCCGAGGAAGGCGTGAACCATTCCGGCGCCGAGGAGTGGCGTGAACCATTCCAGCGTCGAGGAGTGGTGTGAATCATTCCGGCGCCGAGGAAGGCGTGAACCATTCCGGTGCCGAGGAAGGCGTGAACCATCCCGGCGCCGAGGAGTGGCGTGAACCATTCCAGCGCCGACGAAGGCGTGAACCATTCCGGCGCCGAGGAAGGCGTGAACCATTCCGGCGCCGAGGAAGGCGTGAACCATTCCGGAGCCGACGAAGGCATGAACCATTCCGGCCTCGAGGAAGGCATGAACTATTCCGGCTCCGAGGAAGGCGTGAACCATTCCGGCGTCGAGGAAGGCGTGAACCATTCCGGCGCCGAGAAAGGCGTGAACCATTCCGGCTCCGAGAAAGGCGTGAATCATTCTGGCTCCGAGGAAGGCGTGAACCATTCCGGCCTCGAGGAAGGCGTGAACCATTCCAGCGCCGAGAAAGGCGTGAACCATTCCGGCGCCGAGAAAGGCGTGAACCATTCCGGCGCCGAGAAAGGCGTGAACCATTCCGGCTCCGAGAAAGGCGTGAACCATTCCGGCGCCGAGAAAGGCGTGAACCATTCCGGCTGCGAGGAAGGCGTGAACCATTCCAGCGCCGAGGAAGGCGTGAACCATTCTGGCGGCGAGGAAGGCATGAACCATTCCGGCTCCGAGGAAGGCATGAACCATTCCAGCGCCGAGGAAGACATGAACCATTCCAGCGCCGAGGAAGGCGTGAACCATTCTGGCTCCGAGGAAGGCGTGAAGCATTCCAGCCCCGAGGAAGGCGTGAACCATTCAGGCCTCGAGGAAGGCGTGAACCATTCCAGCTCTGATGAATGCGTGAACCATTCCGGTGCCGAGGAGAGGAGTGAACCATTCCGGCCTCGAGGAAGGCGTGAACCATTCCGGTGCCGAGGAAGGCGTGATCCATTCAGGCTCTGAGGAAGGCGTGAACCATTCCGGCTCCGATGAAGGCGTGAACCATTCCGGCTCCGAGGAAGGCGTGAACCATTCCGGCTCCGAGGAAGGCGTGAACCATTCCGGCTCCGAGGAAGGCGTGAACCATTCCGGCTCCGAGGAAGGCGTGAACCATTCCGGCTCCGAGGAAGGCGTGAACCATTCCGGCTCCGAGGAAGGCGTGAACCATTCCGGCTCTGAGGAAGGCGTGAACCATTCCGGCTCCGAGGAAGGCGTGAACCATTCCGGTGCCGAGGAGTGGAGTGAACCATTCCGGCCTCGAGGAAGGCGTGAACCATTCCGGCTCCGAGGAAGGCGTGAACCACTCCGGCTCCGAGGAAGGCGTGAACCATTCCGGCCTCGAGGAAGGCGTGAACCACTCCGGCTCCGAGGAGTGGAGTGAACCATTCCGGCCTCGAGGAAGGCGTGAACCATTCCGGCTCCGAGGAAGGCGTGAACCATTCCGGTGCCAAGGAAGGCGTGAACCATTCAGGCTCCGAGGAAGGCGTGAAGCATTCCAGCCCCGAGGAAGGCGTGAACCATTCCGGCGTCGAGGAAGGCGTGAACCATTCCGGCTCCGAGGAAGGCGTGAACCATTCCGGCTCCGAGGAAGGCGTGAACCATTCCGGTGCCAAGGAAGGCGTGAACCATTCAGGCTCCGAGGAAGGCGTGAAGCATTCCAGCCCCGAGGAAGGCGTGAACCATTCCGGCCTCGAGGAAGGCGTGAACCATTCCAACTCTGATGAATGCGTGAACCATTCCGGTGCCGAGGAGTGGAGTGAACCATTCCGGCTCCGAGGAGTGGAGTGAACCATTCCGGCTCCGAGGAAGGCGTGAACCATTCCGGCCTCGAGGAAGGCGTGAACCATTCCGGCCTCGAGGAAGGCATGAACTATTCCGGCTGCGAGGAAGGCGTGAACCATTCCGGCGCCGAGGAGTGGAGTGAACCATTCCGGCTCCGAGGAAGGCGTGAACCATTCCGGCCTCGAGGAAGGCGTGAACCATTCCGGCCTCGAGGAAGGCATGAACTATTCCGGCTGCGAGGAAGGCATGAACCATTCCGGCTCCGAGGAAGGCGTGAACCATTCCGGCTCCGAGGAAGGCATGAACCATTCCGGCTCCGAGGAAGGCATGAACCATTCCGGCGCCGAGGAAGGCGTGAACCATTCCAGCCTCGAGGAAGGCGTGAACCATTCCGGCTCCGAGGAGTGGAGTGAACCATTCCGGCTCCGAGGAGTGGTTTGAACCATTCCGGCGCCGAGAAAGGCGTGAACCATTCTTGCCTCGAGGAGTGGAGTGAACCATTCCGGCGCCGAGGAAGGCGTGAACCATTCCGGTGCCGAGGAAGGCGTGAACCATTCCGGCCTCGAGGAAGGCGTGAACCATTTCGGCGTCGAGGAGTGGCGTGAATCATTCCGGCGCCGAGGAAGGCGTGAACCATTCCGGTGCCGAGGAAGGCGTGAACCATTCCGGCCTCGAGGAAGGCGTGAACCATTCCGGCCTCGAGGAAGACGTGAACCATCCCGGCGCCGAGGAAGGCGTGAATCATTCCGGTGCCGAGGAAGGCGTGAACCATTCCGGCGCCGAGGAAGGCGTGAACCATTCCGGCACCGAGGAAGGCGTGAACCATTCCGGCGCCGAGGAAGGCGTGAACCATTCCGGTGCCGAGGAAGGCGTGAACCATTCCGGCGCCGAGGAAGGCGTGAACCATTCCGGCGCCGAGGAAGGCGTGAACCATTCCGGCGCCGAGGAAGGCGTGAACCATTCCGGCGCCGAGGAAGGCGTGAACCATTCCGGTGCCGAGGAAGGCGTGAACCATTCCGGTGCCGAGGAAGGCGTGAACCATTCCGGCCTCGAGGAAGGCGTGAACCATTCCGGCCTCGAGGAAGACGTGAACCATCCCGGCGCCGAGGAAGGCGTGAATCATTCCGGTGCCGAGGAAGGCGTGAACCATTCCGGCGCCGAGGAAGGCGTGAACCATTCCGGCACCGAGGAAGGCGTGAACCATTCCGGCGCCGAGGAAGGCGTGAACCATTCCGGTGCCGAGGAAGGCGTGAACCATTCCGGCGCCGAGGAAGGCGTGAACCATTCCGGCGCCGAGGAAGGCGTGAACCATTCCGGCGCCGAGGAAGGCGTGAACCATTCCGGCGCCGAGGAAGGCGTGAACCATTCCGGTGCCGAGGAAGGCGTGAACCATTCCGGTGCCGAGGAAGGCGTGAACCATTCCGGCGTCGAGGAAGGCGTGAACCATTCCGGCGCCGAGGAAGGCGTGAACCATTCCGGCGCCGAGGAAGGCGTGAACCATTCTGGCGCAGAGGAAGGCGTGAACCATTCCAGCTCTGATGAATGCGTGAACCATTCCGGAGCCGACAAAGGCGTGAACCATTCCGGCCTCGAGGAAGGCATGAACTATTCCGGCTCCGAGGAAGGCGTGAACCATTCAGGCCTCGAGGAAGGCGTGAACCATTCCGGCGTCGAGAAAGGCGTGAACCATTCCGGCTCCGAGAAAGGCGTGAACCATTCCAGCGCGGAGAAAGGCGTGAACCATTCCGGCGTCTAGGAAGGCGTGAACCATTCCGGCTGCGATGAAGGCAAGAACCATTCCGGCTCCGAGGAAGGCATGAACCATTCCAGCGCCGAGGAAGGCATGAACCATTCTGGCTCCGAGGAAGGCGTGAACCATTCCGGCCTCGAGGAAGGCGTGAACCATTCCGGCTCCGAGGAAGGCGTGAACCATTCCGGCGCCGAGAAAGGCGTGAACCATTCCGGCGTCTAGGAAGGCGTAAACCATTCCGGCTGCGAGGAAGGCATGAACCATTCCGGCTCCGAGGAAGGCATGAACCATTCCGGCTCCGAGGAAGGCATGAACCATTCCGGCTCCGAGGAAGGCATGAACCATTCCAGCGCCGAGGAAGGCATGAACCATTCTGGCTCCGAGGAAGGCGTGAACCATTCAGGCCTCGAGGAAGGCGTGAACCATTCCGGCGCCGAGGAAGGCGTGAACCATTCCGGCGCCGAGGAAGGCGTGAACCATTCAGGCCTCGAGGAAGGCGTGAACCATTCCAGCTCTGATGAATGCGTGAACCATTCCGGTGCCGAGGAGTGGAGTGAACCATTCCGGCTCCGAGGAAGGCGTGAACCATTCTGGCGCCGAGGAAGGCGTGAACTATTCCGGCGCCGAGGAGTGGAGTGAACCATTCCGGCTCCGAGGAGTGGAGTGAACCATTCCGGCTCCGAGGAGTGGTTTGAACCATTCCGGCTCCGAAGAAGGCGTGAACCATTCCGGCGTCGAGGAAGGCGTGAACCATTCCGGCCTCGAGGAAGGCGTGAACCATTCCGGTGCCGAGGAAGGCGTGATCCATTCAGGCTCTGAGGAAGGCGTGAACCATTCCGGTGCCGAGGAAGGCGTGAACCATTCCGGCCTCGAGGATGGCGAGAACCATTCCGGCCTCGAGGAAGGCGTGAACCATTCCGGCCTCGAGGAAGGCGAGAACCATTCCGGCGTTGAGGAAGGCGAGAACCATTCCAGCGTCGAGGAAGGCGTGAGCCATTCCGGCGCTGAGGAAGGCGAGAACCATTCCAGCGTCGAGGAAGGCGTGAACCATTCCGGCTCCGAGAAGTGGAGTGAACCATTCCGGCGTCGAGGAAGGCGTGAACCATTCCGGCTCCGAGGAAGGCGTGAACCATTTCGGCGCCGAGGAAGGCGTGAACCATTCCGGCTCCGAGAAGTGGAGTGAACCATTCCGGCGTCGAGGAAGGCGTGAACCATTCCGGCTCCGAGGAAGGCGTGAACCATTCCGGCGCCGAGGAAGGCGTGAACCATTCCGGCGCCGAGGAAGGCGTGAACCATTCCGGCTCCGAGGAAGGCGTGAACCATTCCGGCTCCGAGGAAGGCCTGAACCATTCCGGCTCCGAGGAAGGCGTGAACCATTCCGGCGCCGAGGAAGGCGTGAACCATTCCGGCTCCGAGGAGTGGAGTGAACCATTCCTGCTCCGAGGAAGGTGTGAACCATTCCGGCTCCGAGGAAGGCGTGAACCATTCCGGCCTCGAGGAGTGGAGTGAACCATTCCGGCGCCGAGGAAGGCGTGAACCATTCCGGCGCCGAGGAAGGCGTGAACCATTCCGGCTCCGAGGAAGGCGTGAACCATTCCGGCTCCGAGGAAGGCATGAACCATTCCGGCTCCGAGGAAGGCGTGAACCATTCCGGCGCCGAGGAAGGCGTGAACCATTCCGGCTCCGAGGAGTGGAGTGAACCATTCCTGCTCCGAGGAAGGTGTGAACCATTCCGGCTCCGAGGAAGGCGTGAACCATTCCGGCTCCGAGGAGTGGAGTGAACCATTCCTGCTCCGAGGAAGGTGTGAACCATTCCGGCTCCGAGGAAGGCGTGAACCATTCCGGCCTCGAGGAGTGGAGTGAACCATTCCGGCCTCGAGGAAGGCGTGAACCATTCCGGCTCCGAGGAGTGGAGTGAACCATTCCGGCGCCGAGGAATGCGTGAACCATTCCGGAGACGAGGAAGGCGCGAACCATTCCGGCTCCGAGGAAGGCGTGAACCATTCCGGCGCCGAGGAAGGCGTGAACCATTCCGGCTCCGAGGAAGGCGTGAACCATTCCGGCTCCGAGGAAGGCATGAACCATTCCGGCTCCGAGGAAGGCGTGAACCATTCCGGCGCCGAGGAAGGCGTGAACCATTCCGGCGCCGAGGAAGGCGTGAACCATTCCGGCGCCGAGGAAGGCGTGAACCATTCCGGCGCCGAGGAAGGCGTGAACCATTCCGGCGCCGAGGAAGGCGTGAACCATTCCGGCACCGAGGAAGGCGCGAACCATTCCGGCTCCGAGGAAGGCCGCCGCCGACCGGCGCGATTCCCGCCCCCGCCAAAACCCCGGCGTCGGAGAATTCGACAGCTGGCGGGGGCAACATTCAGGCCACCCCCCGGAGATTCTCCGAACCTGCCCGGGGGGGGCGGTCGGTGAATCCCCCCCAAAGGGTGTCACGGTAGCGCAGTGGTTAGCACTGCTGCCTCATGCCGCCGAGGACCCGGGTTCAGCCCTGGCCCTGGGTCACTGCCTGTGTGGAGTTTGCACATTTCCCTGTGTCTGCATAGGTCCCACCCTCCAACCCAAAGATGTGCATGGATTGGCGACACTAAATAGTCCCCTAATTAGAAAAAAAGAATTGGGTACTCTCAATTAAAAAAGTAAAGAAAAAAATACAAAGTAGCGCATTCTCCCCGTGGAGTTGACACCCACAACACAAAGATATGCAGGTTAGGTGGATTGGTCACGCTGAATTGCCCCTTAATTGGAAAATAAACAATTGGGTACTCCAAATTTATTCTTTAAAAACGACCTATAAAGATACAATTCTGTGAAATGTGAACCGGAATTAAATAGTGACCACGGTTGATCCACATCGGAAAGTGGGTCACGATTGTACCCCTAACATACTGTAAGATCAGGAGTTGAACGTTTCTCCAAGTATTACTTTGTCAGTAAGCTCGGGACAAAGAAGCACCGGTTTCTTTGTTGCTGGAAATTGCGATTTGCCTCACTAAATATGTTTCCGAGACGAATGTCGTTTTAGCTGACTTATTATTTTCTCTGCAGGTCCGCTGAGCTTCAGCATCCAATCTTGTCTTTTGGGTGCATTGTGATGATAGATGGAATTTCACAGTGCCGCGGCAATTGATGCAGAGAAATGCCTCCAGGAAGGATCAGAACCTGCTCTCATGGTGATTTGGAGTACTTTGGTGCCGTCATTAGAGGTTAAATGCCTTGCATTTGAATCCGATCTTAGTGAAGCTGCATCTCTGCCGATGGGTTTTGCTTCGCTTTACATTTGTCATGCAAGTCGCTGTACTTCCAACTTAATTGCAAGCTGAGGTTTAATATACATTTGAAGAAAATATAAGTACATTGTTAATCTGATCTTCAAACTCACTCATAAATTAATGCAAAATGACCCACAGCAACACTTTTGTTGGCCATGACTTAAAGTTCATTATTTTTTTTCCAATTCCATCGTGGTGGATTTTGCTACTTGCGAGTAAAAATGTATCAGCAATTTTTCTTTGTTATCAATGTTTTGAGCTCTGTGACCATCTACACGTTTAGATACAGCCGGAGGTGCATCCATCAATGTGAATCAGAATGAATTAACGGTATGGAATAGATCGCAGAATCACAGTGAAGTGGCGCCTCGGCCCATCGAGTCGGCACTGACACTCTGGTGAATCTGATAATTCTGTTTAACAGAATTAAATAGAATATACACTGTGGCTGATGCTGTAAACTGTACACAGCGGGTTTGCAAAGTACTGTTGCAATTAAAAGACAGGAATAGTCCTGAAGGATTTCTGATTCAAAATACTTTCCCTTGGCACAGAAACGAAAAGAGATCATATAAGGGGTTGTATTTTTGTATTGGGATACCCAACATAATTTCCCACGTGAGACAGGTGTTGGCCTTTTACAAGAATATGGGACGAGTGAAGCCTGAGACAATGGATGACGAATAAGTGGATTTCAAAAAGGGTACTGCCCAAGATTAGGAACCTGGGACAGATTGCAATGCATTGGACTTGGCTGCACAGTAGCTGACTGGTAGATGTTGGTGGCCTGTCATGTGCGGGGAGACAGCTCGGTTACTATCAGTTGTCAGCTTGATGTGTTAAAGGGGGCAGCTATGGGAAAATCACGCTTATCCGTTCAGTAAATAAGCAGGCCCATCAGGTTGTCAGAAGTGGTCAGATGTATCGCCCAAACTGGACGTGCAGTAAGTGATTATCCTGCGCGATAAAAATCCAAAACAACATCCGTGGTTGAGGAGTAGTGACAGATGCAACCTATCCGGGGAGGTATAAAGCCATGAGATTTGGCTGAGGAAAGGATAATGTGGATTAATTACTGAATGGAAATAGGCTTGTGGAGTTGCAACAAGAAAAAGATCTTGGGATTTGGATGGAGGGATTGGCAACAATTCCTCACAACCGAAGGGGATAATTGTAAATTAATTTCATCCGACTGTGGCACATCTGGAGTGCCATATGCAGTTTTGGACTCTCTACATTTAAGGGACATTGAGTTATTCATGGTAATGCAAAGGACGCCTACTAGATTAATTGCAGGGCTACGGAGACAAAGCACTGAGCAGAGGTAAGCTTCCCTGTGGTATGCTTTTTAATCTTGAACGACTTGGAAGATTTGGTGGGTGTACTTAAGGTGACATAGAATTTACAGTGCAGAAGGAGGCCATTCGGCCCATCGAGCCTGCACCGGCCCTTGGAAAGAGCACCCCATTTCAGCCCAGAACTCTGCCCCACTCCCGTAACCCAGCAACCCCACCCAACCCCTTTGGACACTAAGGGCAATTTAGCGCGGTCAATCCACCTAACCTGGTTTCAATTTAAGGAGAATAAAACGACAAGGTGAATTCAGATTTTTAGAACAACTCAGTAAAAGGGAGATAAACTGATTGCCAAGGCACGTGCTCCAAAACCGTATTGCTGGCCTTGCAATCCCTTCAGCACTGCTGGCATTTGAAAGGAGCTTTGCAGTGGACAGCCAAATGTCCGTCAGTTTCAGAGAGCGGGACCAACTCAATATGCAAATGATGTTCCTGTTGCAATATTAGGACGGAAACAGGGTGTGCGCCTCGCCACACATTGGCCATTTCCACAAACGAAACAGCCATCGGTCCAACCCAGGTGAGTGTGAATCAAATGCCAGCCTGGATCAGGATGCAAAGTCTTGATCAAGATGCCAGTCCGGAGCAGGATGCCAGTCCGGAGCAGGGTGCCAGTCTGGATCAGGATGCAAAGTCTTAATCAGGATGCCAGTCTGGATCAGGGTGCCAGTCTGGATCAGGATGCAAAGTCTTGATCAGGATGCCAGTCTGGATCAGGGTGCCAGTCTGGATCAGGATGCAAAGTCTTGATCAGGATGCCAGTCTGGATCAGGTGGCAATCTGGATCAGGATGCCAGTTAATTCAGAAAGCAGGATCAGGATGCAGTTTGGATCAGGATTTAAGCCTGGTTCAGGATGCCAGTCTGGATCATGATGCCAGTACAGATCAGGATCCCAGTCCAGATCAGGATTCCAGTTTGGATCTGGATGCCAGTCTGGATCTGGATGCCGGTCTGGATCAGGATGCCCATCCGGATCAGGATGCCAGTCTGGATCAGGCTGCAAGTCTGAATCAGGGGCGGGATTCTCCGACCCCCTCCCGCCGGGCCGGAGAAGCGCAGGGGGGCGGCGTGAATCCCGTCCCGCCACCCCAATGCCGGCTGCCGGATTCTCCGGCACCAGTTTTTTGGCGGGGGCGGGAATCGCGCCGCACCGGTCGGGGGCCATTGGCAGTGCCCCCCCCCCCCCCGGTGATTCACCGGCCCGCTATGGGCCGAGTGGCCGCCCGTTTGCCTATATTACACCAGGTCTGTACTGGCGGGACCTGGCTTAGCGGGCGGCCTGCAGAATCCTCGGGGCGGCGCGGGGGGATCTGGCCCTGGGTGGGTGTGGGGGGGGTGGGGTGGCCCACGATGGGGCTGGACTGGCCCACGATCAGGGCCCACCGATCCGAGGGCGGGCCTGTGCCATGGGGGCACTCTTTCCCTCCACGCCAGCCTCTGTAACGGTCCGCCATGGCCAGTGCAAAGAAAGCCCCCCTGTGCATGCGCTCAGATGACACCAGCACACGCTGGCACTTCTGCGCATGCGCCAACTGGCGCTGGTCGGTGGAGGCCCTTCGGCGAGGGCTGGCACAGTGCCAACCCTCGGAGGAATCCTCCGCACCTTCCAGGCCGTCCGATGCCGGACTGGTTCACGGTACCCCTCGGCGCCGGAACGGCCCGCCCCACCGGGTAGGGGAGAATCCCGCCCCAGATGCCAGTCTGGATCAGGTGCCAGTCTGGATCAGGGTGCCAGTCTGAATCAGGTGCCAGTCTGGATCAGGTGCCAGTCTGGATCAGGGTGCCAGTCTGGATTAGATGTCAGTCTGGATCAGAATGACAGTCCGAATAAGATGCCAGTCTGTTAAGATGCCAGTCTGTAAGGATGCCAGTCTGTAAGGATGCCAGTCTGAATCAGATGCCAGTCTGGATCAGGGTGCCAGTCTGAATCAGGTGCCAGTCTGGATCTCAGGTGCCAGTCTGGATCACGGTGCCAGTCTGGATCAGGGTGCCAGTTTGGATCACGGTGCCAGTCTGGATCACGGTGCCAGTCTGGATCAGGGTGCCAGTCTGAATCAGGTGCCAGTCTGGATCAGGGTGCCAGTCTGGATCAGGGTGCCAGTCTGGATCAGGGTGCCAGTCTGAATCAGGTGCCAGTCCGGATCAGGGTGCCAGTCCGGATCAGGGTGCCAGTCCGGATCAGGGTGCCAGTCTGGATCAGGGTGCCAGTCTGGATCAAGAAGCCAGTTTGAATCAGGGTACCAGTCTGGATCAGGTTGTCAGTCCGGATCAGGTTGCCAGTCTGGATCAGGATGGCAGTTTGAGTCAGGATGCCAGTCCAGAACAGGATTCCAGATCAGGGGGTGGGATTCTCTGACCCCACGCCGGGTTGGAGAATCGCCGGGGGCTGGCGTGAATCCCGCCCTGTCCCGAAGTCTCCGCCACCAGAGATTCGGAATCACGCCTCGCAGGTCGGCGGGCCCACCCCCGCTGATTCTCCGGCGCGGGCCTAGCCCCTCAAGGTGAGGGCTTGGCCCCTAAGGGTGCGGAGACTTCCGCACCTTTGGGGCGGCCCGACGCCGGAGTGGTTCCCACCACTCCATTACGCCGGAAACCCCCCGCCCCGCCGGGTAGGGGAGAATCCCGCCCAGGATTTCAGTTCGGATCAGGATACCAGTCTGGATCAGGTTACTTGTCCGGATCAGAATGACAGCCCAAATCAGATGCCAGTCTGCAAGTCTGAATCAGGGGCGGGATTCTCCGACCCCCGGTCGGGCCGGAGAAGCACAGGGGGGCGGTGTGAATCCCGCCCCGCCGCCCCAATACCGGCTGCCGGATTCTCCGGTGCTGGCTTTTCGGCGGGGGCGGGAATCGCGCCGCACCGGTCGGGGGCTATTGGCAGCGGCCCCCCCGGTGATTCACCGGCTTGCGATGAGCCGAGTGGCCGCCCGTTTGCCTATATTACACCAGGTCCGTACCGGCGGGACCTGGCTTAGTGGGCCGCCTGCGGAATCATCGGGGCGGCGCGGGGGGATCTGGCCCTGGGGGGGTGGACTGGCCCACGATCAGGGCCCACCGATCCGAGGGCGGGCCTGTGCCATGGGGGCACTCTTTCCCTCCACGCCGGCCTCTGTAACTGTCTGCCATGGCCGGCGTGGAGAAAGGCCCCCTGTGCATGCGCTCAGATGACACCAGCACACGCTGGCAATTCCGCGCATGCGCCACTGGCGCTGGCCGGCGGAGGCCCGTCGGCGAGGGCTGGCACAGTGCCAACCCCGCCGGCGCCGGCCTAGCCCCTGAAGGTGCGGAGGATTCCGGGCGGCCCAATGCCGGAGTGGTTCATGCAACTCCTCGGCGCTGGAACGGCCCGCCCCGCCGGGTAGGGGAGAATCCCGCCCCAGATGCCAGTCTGAATCCGATGCCAGTCTGGATCAGATGCCAGTCTGGATCAGATGCCAGTCTGGATCAGATGCAAGTCTGGATCAGATGCCAGTCTGGATCAGATGCCAGTCTGGATCAGGCTGTCATTCTGAATCCGATGCCAGTCTGGATCAGATGCCAGTCTGAATCAGATGCAAGTCTGGATCATATGCCAGTCTGGATCAGATGCCAGTCTGGATCAGATGCAAGTCTGGATCAGATGCCAGTCTGGATCAGGCTGTCATTCTGAATCCGATGCCAGTCTGGATCAGATGCCAGTCTGAATCAGATGCCAGTCTGGATCAGATGCCAGTCTGGATCAGATGCAAGTCTGGATCAGAATGACAGTCTGTAAGGATGCCAGTCTGGATCAGGTGCCAGTCTGGATCAGGTGCCAGTCTGGATCAGGTGCCAGTCTGGATCAGGCTGTCATTCTGAATCCGATGCCAGTCTGGATCAGATGCCAGTCTGGATCAGATGCCTGTCTGAATCCGATGCCAGTCTGGATCAGATGCCAGTCTGGATCAGATGCCAGTCTGGATCAGATGCCAGTCTGGATCCGATGCCAGTCTGGATCAGGTGCCAGTCTGGATCAGGTGCCAGTCTGGATCAGATGCCAGTCTGGATCAGGCTGTCATTCTGAATCCGATGCCAGTCTGGATCAGATGCCAGTCTGAATCAGGCTGTCATTCTGAATCAGGCTGTCATTCTGAATCAGATGCCAGCCTGGATCAGATGCCAGTCTGAATCAGATGCCAGTCTGGATCAGATGCCAGTCTGGATCAGATGCCAGTCTGGATCAGATGCAAGTCTGGATCAGAATGACAGTCTGTAAGGATGCCAGTCTGGATCAGGTGCCAGTCTGGATCAGGCTGTCATTCTGAATCCGATGCCAGTCTGGATCAGATGCCAGTCTGGATCAGATGCCAGTCTGGATCAGATGCCAGTCTGGATCAGATGCCAGTCTGTAAGGATGCCAGTCTGTAAGGATGCCAGTCTGAATAAGATGCCAGTCTGGATCAGATGCCAGTCTGGATCAGGTGCCAGTCTGGATCTGATGCCAGTCTGGATCAGGCTGTCATTCTGAATCAGATGCCAGTCTGGATCAGATGCCAGTCTGAATCAGATGCCAGTCTGGATCAGATGCCAGTCTGGATCAGATGCCAGTCTGTAAGGATGCCAATCTGGATCAGATGCCAGTCTGGATCAGAATGCCAGTCTGTAAGGATGCCAGTCTGAATAAGATGCCAGTCTGAATAAGATGCCAGTCTGGATCAGATGCCAGTCTGGATCAGATGCCAGTCTGGATCAGGTCCCAGTCTGGATCAGGTGCCAGTCTGGATCAGGTGCCAGTCTGGATCAGGCTGTCATTCTGAATCAGATGCCAGTCTGGATCAGATGCCAGTCTGGATCAGATGCCAGTCTGGATTAGATGCCAGTCTGGATCAGGTGCCAGTCTGGATCAGATGCCAGTCTGTAAGGATGCCAATCTGGATCAGATGCCAGTCTGGATCAGAATGCCAGTCTGTAAGGATGCCAGTCTGAATAAGATGCCAGTCTGAATAAGATGCCAGTCTGGATCAGATGCCAGTCTGGATCAGATGCCAGTCTGGATCAGGTGCCAGTCTGGATCAGGTGCCAGTCTGGATCAGATGCCAGTCTGGATCAGGCTGTCATTCTGAATCAGATGCCAGTCTGGATCAGATGCCAGTCTGGATCAGATGCCAGTCTGGATCAGATGCCAGTCTGGATCAGATGCCAGTCTGGATCAGGCTGTCATTCTGAATCCGATGCCAGTCTAGATCAGATGCCAGTCTGTAAGGATGCCAGTCTGGATCAGATGCCAGTCTGGATCAGAATGCCAGTCTGTAAGGATGCCAGTCTGAATAAGATGCCAGTCTGGATCAGAATGCCAGTCTGTAAGGATGCCAGTCTGGATCAGGTGCCAGTCTGGTTCTGATGCCAGTCAGGATCAGATGCCAGTCTGGATCAGATGCCGGTCTGGATCATAATGCCAGTCTGTAAGGATGCCAGTCTGAATCAGATGCCAGTCTGGATCAGATGCCAGTCTGGATCAGATGCCAGTCTGGTTCAGATGCCAGTCTGGATCAGAATATCAGTCTGTAAGGATGCCAGTCTGGATCAGAATGCCAGTCTGGATCAGATGCCAGTCTGGAACAAATGCCAGTCTGGATCAGATGCCAGTCTGGATCAGAATGCCAGTCTGGATCAGATGCCAGTCTGGATCAGATGCCTGTCTGGATCAGATGCCAGTCTGGATCAGAATATCAGTCTGTAAGGATGCCAGTCTGGATCAGAATGCCAGTCTGGATCAGAACGCCAGTCTGGATCAGATGCCAGTCTGGATCAGAATGCCAGTCTGAATCAGATGCCAGTCTGGATCAGATGCCAGTCTGGATCAGAATGACAGTCTGTAACGATGCCAGTCTGGATCAGATGCCAGTCTGGATCAGATGCCAGTCTGAATCAGGTTCCCAGTCTGAATCAGATGCCAGTCTGGATCAGATGCCAGTCTGGATCAGAATGACAGTCTGTAAGGATGCCAGTCTGGATCAGATGCCAGGCTGAATCAGGTTCCCAGTCTGAATCAGATGCCAGTCTGGATCCGATGCCAGTCTGGATCAGATGCCAGTCTGGATCAGATGCCAGTCTGAATCAGGTTCCCAGTCTGAATCAGATGCCAGTCTGGATCAGATGCCAGTCTGGATCAGATGCCAGCCTAGCCATCTCTCAAATCGCCAACCCAGCTTATGTGAAGTTTGCTTTGTATCTCAAAATTGCGACCACCTCATTGCCGTGGCTACCGGCAAACAGCTCACCTGCTCTGCCAAAAAGCCAAACTCACCCCCTCTCTCATGTTTAATGGCTAAAGTCATTTGCAACTTCATTAAATGTATTATTTGATAAGGTAAATTCTATAAGAACATAAGAACTAGGAGCAGGAGTAGGCCATCTGGCCCCTCGAGCCTGCTCCGCCATTTAATGAGATCATGGCTGATCTTTTGTGGACTCAGCTCCACTTTCCGGCCCGAACACCATAACCCTTAATCCCTTTATTCTTCAAAAAACTATCTATCTTTATCTTAAAAACATTTAATGAAGGAGCCTCTACTGCTTCACTGGGCAAGGAATTCCATAGATTCACAATCCTTTGGGTGAAGAAGTTCCTCCTAAGCTCAGTCCTAAATCTACTTCCCCTTATTTTGAGGCTATACCCCCTAGTTCTGCTTTCACCCGCCAGTGGAAACAACCTGCTGCATCTATCCTATCTATTCCCTTCATAATTTTATATGTTTCTATAAGATCCCCCCTCATCCTTCTAAATTCTGGGAGTACAGTCCCAGTCTACTCAACCTGCTGAAATTCTGCCGAACTTAAACGTGTCTCTCGTGCATGTTACAATCTCTTTGTTGGCAGGTGATAAATACCTGACACTGAATCGAAAATCTATTTCACGCCTCGCCTGTTGATCGTATCCAGTCACTCAATAGAAAAGCAATCAGGCAAGTTGGCAAAATGGGTTTCGGAGTCGAAACCTTTTGCTTTTTGTTGCGTGATAAAAGTTTAAATTTCCCCGTCTGTTCACCATTTTTCGTGGTGGGGACTTTGTGATTAACAGAATAAAGGATACCAAATGATCAATGAAGGAATTATCTTATTTGCTTTAAAGTGAAAGATTATGACCAAACGTCTTCAACACTTTTACAAAGAGCTTGGGGGCGATTTTGCGCCAGCGTTTGCTGCAGGCCTAAGTGGCAAAATGGGCGCGAAATCTCACCAGAAGCGGAAAATGAGATTCTCGCTGGCCAGATCTCCAGTTTTCTCCAACGCTCACTAGTGACGTATCGATTGGGCCTCATTTAAAGCATTTAAATAAATTTAAATATATTTAAAGGGTTTCCCCAGGTGAGGAATTCCCCCGTCGCTGACGTGTCATTGGAGTTGCCACAAAGCTGTTGTGGGGAACCTGCTGGGGGTGTAAAGTTAAGGATAGCCCAGGGGGGGGATAGCCCAGGGGGGGGAGATAGCCCAGGGGGGGAGATAGCCCAGGGGGGGATATAGCCCGGGGGGGAGATAGCCCAGGGGGGGATAGATAGCCCATGGAGGAATAGCCAACGGGTAAGGGGGAGAGGGGAGTGGGATACACCTCGGCAGTCCCTGGCATTGCTCCCTGGCACAGCCAATCTGCCAGTACCAACCTGGGTGACATTGTCAGGGTGTCAACCCCAGGGGATGGTACCTGGGGCGGGTCCCCTGGGGAACCACATTGGGGGGGGGTACACCTCAAGTATGGGGGGGGGGTTTATCCAGGTGTTTGTCTGTGTGGGGGAGGGAGGGGGTGGAGGGGGTTGCCCAGTGTTTGCGTGGGTGGGGGTGCTTGACCTGGTGTTTGTGTGTCGGGGGGGGGGGGATCCTCCCGCTGTTTGTGTACGTGTGTGTGTATATGTGGGGTGGGAGGGAGTTGTCCCGGTGTTTGTGTACGTGTGTGTGTGTGTGTGTGTGTGTATATGTGGGGTGGGAGGAAGTTGTCCCGGTGTTTGTGTGTGGGGAGGGATTTGCCACTTGCTTGTGGGCTGGTCCCCCGTATCCATGGAGACGTGAGAGGGACTTTCTTTCTAACTCAGGTTGGGCCACACCATCTCCGTGCAGTTGGCGTAGTCAGCTCTATCAGGCCCTGCCTCACCAGCGGAAACACTGCCCCGAGAGTCTCTGGCGAGAAAACCCGGCTTTCCCGGTCCGGCCAACACTCCGTGTAAGAGTCCAAGACTCAACCCCACTGTGTCTCCCAAAAATGTATTTCGGATGTGATGAGGTGGAACCCCCAGGGACCACAAAGATGAACTTGCCAGGAGAGGGGAAGAAGTTGTTGGCTGCACCGTTCTGCTGATTTTTAGTCAGGTGAAAGTGGGACCTAGGAGGACTGCAACCGAGAGACATTGGAGGAGGTTGCAATGATCACCATGTCAAAGTTAACAGAGAGCATGACAAGGAAATGGCAGTAAGTGTTACGGGCACCAAGGACGTCATTTGTTACTTTAGTCAGTGTGGCCTTGCGTGCTGGGAATCTAGGTTAAACGAAGAATGGAGCATAGGAGTAACTGGAGCATAGTTACGAGACAAGACTTTGTAACATTTTAGGGAAGCGGAGAAAATTTGAGATCGAGCATCAATGGCAAGAATGGAGAAGTTCAAGGTGACACCTGCAGTACCTGAACCTTGAACTCTGCTGTTCAAAACCTCGTGAACCCGTTGACAGGAGCCCCTTCCACTGGGGATATTCAGAATCTGCAGCTTTATCCCAGATGAAATGAAAATCGCTTATTGTCACAAGTAGGCTTCAAATGAGGTTACTGTGAAAAGCCCCTAGTCGCCACATTCCGGCGCCTGTTCGGGGAGGCTGTTACGGGAATTAAACCGTGCTGCTGGCTTGCCTTGGTCTGTTTTCAAAGCCAGCGATTTAGCCCTGTGCTAAACAGCCTCAGATACATAATGCGGAGAGAATAGGGTAAAGCATTGTGAAAATGCATTTAGAAAAACTCAGAAAGTATCGAGCCTTCAAACCTACCTCCTCTGTACTTTTTATATTGATATATGCCTCTGGAAAAGACAATTACACACACACATATTTAAACAAACATGTAGCAATAAAACAGAAAATATTTGAAATATTGAACAGTGCTGGAGAAAGAGTTGACAGGTTGAATTTCCTGGCGGACAGCGGGACCCCATACGTCGGGGCGATATGGGGATCCCGAGCCTACGCATGTTTTCAGGGCAGCTTGAGGCCTTGTGTGCAGGCTCCGAGTTAGTCACCGCCATGTTCATTGGATGTTCAGGACATCTCGCGGTTCCCAAGGTGGGCCACTAGGGGCCTGCAGCACAGGCTGGCAAGCAGCAGGGGTGTGTGCTGCTGTCACAAGTAGGGGGGGGAGTGTGAGGGCACCTCAAGAAGGAGGGGCTCTCTGAAGAGTTCGGCAAAGCGAATTCTGCATAGCTGTAAAGGCCATCATTGTCGAGCGATTATCCCTTGGGATGTTAGCTGTGGCTCTCTGATCATAGGGCAGCACGGTAGCACAGTGGTTAGCACAGTTGCTTCACAGCTTGAGGGTCCCAGGTTCGATTCCCGGCTTGGGTCACTGTCTGTGCAGAGTCTTCACATTCTCCCCCTCTCCGCGTGGGTTTCCTCCGGCTGCTCCGGTTTCCTCCCACAGTCCAAAGATGTGCCGGTTAGGTGGATTGGCCATGCTAAATTGACCTTTGTGTCCAAAATTGGTGGGGTTACGGGTATAGGGTGGAGGTGTGGGCTTGGGTAGGGTGCTCTTTCCAAGGGCCGGTGCAGACTCAATGGGCCGAATGGCCTCCTTCTGCACTGTACATTCTATGATCTATGATCCCTGTGGCCCCATGGTGGTGGGTGTCATAGGAAATGCCGAAGGTTCCCCTCTGGCCTGCCGCTGATAAGCCGTCTCCAGGAACCTACGGGGCTTTGAGCTCAGTGGGAGGCACAGCCGGGAAGATTCTGGCAGATTCACCAATTTGCCCCCAAGTGGGGACTTATTTGCCCTAATTGATCATCCTCCACTGCCCGGTAGACTTTAGTGAGACCAATTTGAGGTGGGAACGTGTCGGGGAGGTGACCCGATGAGCTATTTTCTCATTTTTGGAGCCAGACCCTCCTCTGCGAGAGCAGGAAAATTCAGCCCAAGGTTTCAAGACTATCCTATCAGCAGAAAATACAACAAATAACACAACAGAAGTCAGAGCCACGAAATGGAACTCTGCTCCGCGTCCACAGATGCTGCCTGACCTGCTGAGCATTTCCAGCATTTTCCGTCTTAATTTATTTTTCCGGCATCCGCAGTATTTTGCTTTTGCTCAAGCTGTTCTCTGGGATACAGACACATCCCATTGCCTCACATGCAGAGACACTTATCCTCTTAGAGTATTGTTTATAATGCGGGTGGGTGGGGGCACTCATTTACGCTGACCATTTTGTGTTCAAATAAAGAAAAAGTTGAGAGAATTAGCTGTGCCTCCAGAAAAAAAATCAAGTAACTAATTTAGATTCACATGACACCTGAGAATGTTGCTTTGCAGATAAAGGATTTTCTGTTGAAATGGCAGCTGTTATTTATCTGTCCTAAGTGATATGACAGCTTTCTGATTACATGAGACTCAGCTGCCCTTTTGTGCTGGAAAATTATGGCAAAATATCTTCTGTCAGAACAGAGATAGCATTAATATTCAGGCGGGATGCGTTGTACTTGTTTTTTGGGGGGAGCTCTGACAGTGGCCATAAGTGTCCATATGAGATTTATTTATAATCGTTCTGTATTTGCTGAAAGATTTGACAGCAAAGTTATTCTTTAAGATGCAATGCATATACGTTCCAAAGGAAATAGGACCTTGCTGCCAATAACTTTCATTCAGTGTACTTCAACTCCATCCTAAAAAACAGATTTAGTGTATTTGGAAAGTGAAGACGTTCATTGATTTATAAACTCTGACCAATGGGGTTGGATTTTTGCCACGTGGCAAACTCCCGTTCCCATGAGAAGAACCTTTTTCTCCATGGGTGCAGGGGCATGACAGGGTCTGGCCTGCTGCCACTGGGGGAGTTCGGAGTCAGCCACAGAAATAGGCTGGTTAGAAGATCTGCTCTGAAAAAGAGTCATGTTGGACTCAAAACATTAGCAATATTTATTTCTCCACAGGTGCTGCCAGACCAATGGAGTATTGCAGGCACAGTCGTTTTCATGTGGTTAGAAAGCCCACTTTGATTAACTGAGACTTTGCTTCAAGTACTTAAACATCCGTAAAAACAAACATTTTCTTCCAGTACTTAATCCCTAATGAAAACAAGTATCTGTACGCACGGCCCCACCTCAAGGATAGCTAATCTGTTTCTAACCACTCAAAACTGCCATTAAAACTTTGAATTTACAGGTCCCCCAGTGGGGCAATAGGTTGTGGAAGCAGTTAAGCAGCACTAATCCAATAGTGATAACCCTCAGGTGTATGCCAACAAGCAGTGAAGCCAGCAGGCACCTTTTTTTTTCATGTGAATTTAAATACCTTGAAGACTGAACATCTGCACAGAACTTGTCCCCCTTTTACTCACATTCACAGAGGGTACCGAGCCTCTTCCAAACATCGCCTGACCGCCTCCAAAGAGCATCTTACCTCTCCAAAACTTTGTCAAATAATTCCAGCAGCTTCAGACCTTCGCTTCAAATGTCTAAAGCCCATGAGTCATGTTTGGAAATCCCAGTAATGAAAATTGGGCCTGTTGAAAGGCAGCTTCAATTTTATTTGTGCTGTTTCCTCCATCAACCACGCATGTGGAAAGTGTAATCTGTGTCCATTTGCCCCTGTTGAAAATGTTCGTGCTGGGTTTGCGAGCTTCTTCCGGAATCGGCGCTCTGGTGCCATTTTGGCTCAAGCATAGAGCCTTTCTAACGTTATGAAAATTTAAGCCCCATTGCTGGTGCCGATATTTTATCTGAGAACTTTACAGTGACTATGTTTGATACCTATTTTAACCCTGGTAGAGAGAATGACTGGAGGTCCCCATCACTGGAGGGTACATACTAACTTAGCTTGACTGATAACCTCAACGCTCAGCGGGAGTTTCTTTCGCTCTAACTCTCACGCAATCAACAAAGAACAAAGAAAAGTACAGCACAGGAACACGCCCTTTGGTCCTCCAAGCCTGTGATGATCATGATTCTCCAACTAAAAAGAAAACCTCCTGCCCTTACTCATTCCGTATCCCTCTATTTCCTCCCGATTCCTGAACCCATCCAGATGCCTCTTAAATGTTGCTAAATGTGCCCGTTTCCACCACATCCTCTGGCAGCGCGTTCCAGGCACCCACCACTCTCTGCGTGAAAAACCTACCCCACACATCTCCCTTGAACTTTCCCCCTTCTCACCTTGAACCTGTGCCTGCTTGTCATTGACACTTGAATAAGCGTAAGCATATTTTGAATGTTATGAATAATTTGTCTGCCATTAATTTAAGATGTTACAGTCCGTGAAACAGAATGATAGTTAATGCATTCAATTCAATTTGCCTTGCTCAACTGTACACACAATGGGCCTTTCTGCAACAACTCCAGTTATGTGCGCAGTTGAATTTGATTTCAGTACGGCAGGTGATCTTCTGTGATGATCGCTAACTTGGGGCGAAATTCTCCGGTATCGGCGCGATGTCCGCCGACTGGCGCCCAAAATGGCGCAAATCAGTCGGGCATCGTGTCACCCCAAAGATGCGGAATGCTCCCCATCTTTGGGGGCCGAGCCCCAACCTTAAAGGGCCAGGCCCGCGCCGGACGAATTCCCGCCCCGCCAGCTGGCGCGGAAATGACAGCGGCCGCTGATGGCATTCCCGCGCATGCGCAGTGGAGGGAGTCTCTTCCGCCTCTGCCATGGTGGAGACCGTGGCGAAGGCGGAAGGGAAAGAGTGCCCCCACGGCACAGGCCCGCCCGCGGATCGGTGGGCCCCGATCGCGGGCCAGGCCACTGTGGGGGCACCCCCTGGGGCCAGATTGCCCCGCGGCCCCCTCAGGACCCCGGAGCCCGCCCACGCCGCCTTGTCCCGCCGGTAAGGTAGATGTTTTAATCTACGCCGGCGGGACAGGCATTTTAGCGGCGGGACTTCGGCCCATCCGGGCTGGAGAATCGCGGGGGGGGGTGGCCCGCCAACCGGCGCGGCGCAATTCCCGCCGCCGCCGAGTATCCGGTGGTGGAGAATTCGGCAACCGGCGGGGGCGGGGTTCACGCCAGCCCCCGGCGATTCTCCGACCTGGCGGGGGGTCGGAGAATCTCGCCCTTGATTCTTGCCTTGCTAAAGCACAAGCCTAGACTGTGACTGTAGAGAGAGCTGGCCCACCAGAGCATCAGCAGAATTATTCTCTCTGAGCCAAACATTCATCCCATCTTTTCGGTACACTCGCCATATTGTTTAATATGCTTATTTTCAACCAACCATTTAATTCACTTTTAAATATGTTTCTGGGCATTGCTTCAGCAACACTGGTGGCAACCTGTAGAGTGCAAACCATCCTTTGAAGTCCCCTTTTATTCGCCTTGTGCTCGAATTTGTACTTTCTTGTCACTCTCTCACCAACAGAGGACAACACGGTGGCGCAGTGGTCAGCACTGCTGCCTCACGGCGCCGAGGACCCGGGTTCGAATCCCGACCCCGGGTCACTGTCCGTGTGGAGTTTGCACATTCTCCCCGTGTCTGCGTGGGTCTCACCCCCACAACCCAAAGATGTGAAGGCTAGGTGGATTGGCCACGCTAAATTGCCCCTTAATCAGAAAAATCTTTCAAAAAGCGGAACTATCTCATCAACACTAAGAAATTGCCCATCACATTTTCCCAATCGGAACCCTTGACATTTTCTGTCTCTCGCTGTCTCAGTCCTATAGAAAAAGGCCTAACTTTTTAAGTGGTTGAATACGCTTGTCAAAATCCGTGTTAGCAGGATGGGAATGTTACAAAAAGACAGACTACACATTTCAGCGTCCTGTCAAAAGGTGATGATGGTTGGCCACAGTGCCTGCTGATTCAGATAGTACGTTCCTTCGAATATGCAAATCGGGTTCGTATGACTACACAGGATTCTAATTGCCATTTAATGACGGGAGTGGTTAGGGTGTGGTCCATGCATGTTCCAGATTGTTTCGCTGGTGATACAGCTGATCAGGCACCGGAGCATAAATCGTGAGACCAAATGGAGCCATCCATCCAATCGTGCAGGAGTTACAAACAGACTTGCTACCTGTGAGTGTCACAAGATTTAAGCATCGTGTGAGTTGCCAGGGTAACGGGCACAAACCTGGAGAATCTGTGTCCGGTGGTCACAGACGATCTGCATATTCATTGTTTGTGGAAGCTCTGGACTCACCTGCTGGCACCTTGATGGCTACGTAAGTGCGACCTATGACACCCTGGATGTCGGGGATCCAAGGCAAAGGCTCCAGCTCCCTCCGCCTGACTGCCCTCATCCAGCCAGTAGTGGATGAATGTGTGGACTGGTCTAAACATGGCATCAGTCACCAGCTTGACACAACGGTCCGGCCGATTGAGATACAACGCACGGATCCCACACTGAGCCCTGAAAATAACCAGAGGTGTAGAGGTTGAGTGAATTGTGATCTTCTTAACCATTGTTATATTGAATAATACAAAAATATAATCTATTCTTGTATTATTACATATTAATATATTATGTTACATTATAATATTCTTATATTATTATCATAGATTAATATATTTTATTCTTATATTATTACATATTAATATGGTGTATTGTATTATTATCATAGATTAATATATGATATTATATTATTGTACATTGGCATGAGGCTTCCGCCGACACAGTTGGAGATGATTTATGGACCAACCATGTCGCACATTGCTACATTCCCCGAGAGGCGTAATCTCCTACAACACTGGACCTTTGACATTTGGAGGTAATTGGCGTGTTGTCTACATACTCTCACAGCTGGGTAATGGCGTCTGCGGCATACCCTCCCGTCTTGGCCTCCCTGTTGGCTCTGCACCAACTGGGCCTGTTCCTCTCCTCTCCTCACCCTGGGTTGCTGTCTATGCTCACTTGGCCTCCCCCCCCCCCCCCCCCCACCCACTCTTGCCCCTCTCATCATCTTCAGATGAGTGCACTATCCCTGTTCGATCGGGTACAGAGGACCAGCGGCTTGCAAATGAGGGATCTCTGTCCTCCAACCCTTGGGAAAACCTTGCGGGGACGATGGGCTGCTGAAAAGCTGAAAGGCAGGCTTGTCAAGCTTAATAATTGCTGAGAAACTCAGGGGCAGCTCTGGACTCGCACAGCAACAAACCCACAATGGCCGAGGAAGTGCTGCTGCTGAGGAGACCCTTTTATCCCAGCCTTGGAAGAGGAAATGCAATAAATGTGATGAGCGCCCTGCTGTGTGATGAGCTGAGAATCTCACAGGCAGCTCATTGCACAGCTGGCCGCTAATCCCATTTATTGCATTTCTGCATCCAAGGCTGGGACCTTAATTGCCCAATTAATTGTTAGCGGTCCGTGCATCCAATCTGCACCCACATCCACCGACCTCAAATTTGTGTGCGTGCCGATGACGTCGGCAAGCACGCCCAAAGACATTTGACTACATTTTACATCCGCCTGGTTTAATCGTGCGCTGGAACCCTGAACGTAAAATTCTGGCCTTGAAGTGTTATTAACTGTTGAAACACAGCAGCCAATTTGCCCACAGGAAGGCCCTACAAACAGCAACATGATCATGATTAAATCAATTGAAGTTTATTCTCCTATTAGCCTGATAAATAACTTAATAATCTGTGGCAAATAAACCAGCTTCGATATTTTCTACTAATATTCCTCACATAGAAACCTTCAAAGGTGATCTGGAATTCTTTAATCTGCCGTATGATTCACTTGGTGTACAGAGTTTTCTGTTATCCTACAATAATGAGAAACAATTATTTGGGAAGAAAGAAGACTAGCGACCCACAAGGATTCCTTCTTTTACTGTGTTATGTTCTAGAATCCCTACAATGCAGAAGGAGGCCATTCGGCCCATCGAGTCTGCACCGACCCTCCGAAAGAGCATCCCACCCAGGCCCAATCCTCCGCCCGATCCCCATAATCTCACCTAGGGACAATTTAGCACAGCCAATCCACCTAACTTGCACCACTTTGGACTGTGGGAGGAAACCGGAGCACCTGGAGAAACCCCACACAGACACGGGGAGAGCTTGCAAACTACACACAGACAGTCACCCGAGGCCGGAATCGAACCCGGGTCACTGGTGCTGTGAGGCAGCAGTGCTAACCACTGTGCCGCCGTGCCACCTCGAGTATGCCTTCACGGGTCATATTTGTAATGTGAAATAGGAGTTCAAATGTTCATCGCTCGTCTGAATTTAATGCACTGGTCTTTAACATAAAGCTTTGCTTACCACCAGAATCTTTTTCCCTCATGTATTTCACTCCTGACAGTTTGATTGGCATAAACTGAATCAGCATTTTTACTTTCTTTTCCCCATCTTTTGTCTTCCGAAGACGGTGAGGTTAAGGTACTTTGATAAATGAAAGTTATTGGATTAATTTTTTTCACATTGTATATATGAATAAAGTTCAGCACATCAACTTGAGGTCAGATATTACTCACTGTGCCAAGGGTCTCAGCAATTTAATATACGAGATTCAGTGCCGTGTGACAGAAGTACAAAAAAACATCTACAGCTATGAAACTGGCAGTATTATTGAATGGCTGACAAACGTTTGCAGCTATAACGGGAGAAGCAAGTTGTAGCCAAGTCGGATATTTTGCTTGATTTAATATTGTTTTAAATAATTTGGATAAATGCATATTAAAAGTCAGCTGACTACATATCTGGGATGCCTTACGATTTTTGTTTCTTCTGTGCTAAAGTTAATACATGAGTGTGGCTGATATATGCAAATAATTTTCACTCTGGGTTTAATTATGAATACCCTGTGTTAAATATTCATTTATCAATGGAGCCTATCCTCGGGTGATGGAAAAGACTAAGATGTAATTTCCATTTGCAATCATATATTAACATTGTGTAGCCGAGATGGGGGACTGTCCTGGGAATTAAATTCATTAATCGTCGACCATCATCCCATTGTTTACAGAGTGTGAAGATTTTATTTGTTCGACTTTCGATAAATATTGACTTTGGCATTAAAGGAATTTAGATGGATGAATGTCACAGAGCTGGCTGTGATAGTTGAGTGCGCTGCCACATAGTTCTTGGGGAATAACACAATTCTCGAAGTAATGATTACTTCTTTGCCTTGAGACACTACTGTGCAGGGGAACTTTCACCCCCACACCAGGATGGACACAGAGTGGGCGGGATGATTGCACCAATCATTCGATCTGTCAGTACAAGGCATGAACCCTTTTAAGCTATGTGACTCATTTGAATGTAATTGGCGAAGTGCCAGTGCAACTCGCACAAGTAATTGAACTGCTCACTTATCAGGCACAAAGGTTTTGGACATCACTGACACCACTTCTTGCTGAGATGCGCCACTTAAAGGGATGCCGTGTTGCATATTGTGAAGTTTGGCCGTAGATTGTGTGTGTCCTCGTGGGCAGAGACTGTCCACTGGGAGAATGCACAAATTCTCCAGCAATGCCATGAAGGCTTTAGTCAAGAAAGTAAGGAATGACAAGAATATCCTGGGCGGGATTCTCCGAGCATGGGACTAAGTGTTGACACCGTCGTAAATGCCGGAATGTTTTACGACGGCGTAATCTGGCCGCTAGGAGCAGCGATCCCTCAACCCACAGGGGCCCCGAAGGGCACTGGAGTGCTTCACGCAGCTCCAGCTGCTGATACGTGCCCCAGCACGGCCTGTGCAGGTCCGCGCATGCGCGCCATGGCCTGAGCAGGTCCGCGCATGCGCGCCATGGCCTGTGCAGGACCGCGCATGCGCGCCATGGCCTGTGCAGGTCTGCGCATGCGAGCCATGGCCTGTGCAAGTCCGCGCATACACGCCATGGCCGGCGCGGGTCTGCGCATGCGAGCCATGGCCTGTGCAGGTCCGCGCATGCGAGCCATGGTCTGTGCAGGTCCGCGTATGCGCGCCATGGTCTGTGCAGGTCCGCGCATGCGAGCCATGGCCTGTGCAGGTCCGCGCATGCGTGCCATGGCCGGCGCGGGTCTGCGCATGCGAGTCATGACCTGTGCAGGTCTGCGCATGCGAGCCATGGCCTGTGCAGGTCCGCGCATGCCCATGGGTTGCCATCACCGCGCCGGCCCCCACGCAACTTGACGGAGCCTTACAGGGGCCCGCCGCGGAGGAAGATAGGACCCGGCTCTGGAATTAGCCTGCCTGCCGATTGGTAGCCCCCGATCGCAGGCCTGGCCATCGTGGAGGCCCCCCACCGGAGTCGGAGCCCCCTCCCCGCCACCAGGACAGCCCCACAGCCAGAATGCCGAGGTCCGGCCAGGTAGGACCACGCGGGAACGGCGCCAGCGGGACTCTGCCGAACTCGGCGGGCATTCGTCATTCGGCCCGTCGAGTACGGACAGTTGCCGGGGCGGGGGGGGGGGGAGGGGGCCACGTGGCCCCCGAACGGCGCCGCGGCGACCGCGCCACCGCCATTGGTGCCGATCCTCTGGTTGGCGTCCCGGCTTTGGAGCGACGTTCTGGGATTCGCGCCCCATCTGGCGAATCTCCGACCCAGCGCGGGATCGGAGAATCCTGGCCCCTATTTCCATCAGATATGGGAGACGGGTACCAACTACACCAGCAGGAAAACACCATCAAATGTACATATTGATTCCCCCAGTTTTGATGTGAAGACCTTAGAAAGAATTCTGGATGGAATTCAATTAGTTGCCCCAGGCTGTTAAACTCTCATTCTTGAAACATAGAAAATAGGAGCAGGAGGAGGCCATTCGGCCCTTCGAGCCTGCTCCCCCATTCATTATGATCATGGCTGATCATCAAGTTCAATACCCTGATCCCGCCTTCCCCACATATCCCTTGATCCCTTTAGCCCCAAGAGCTGTATTTAATTCCTTCTTGAAATTACATAACGTTTTGGTCTCAACTACTTTCTGTGGTAGTGAATTCACGACTCTCTGGGTAAAGACATTTCTCCTCACCTCAGTCCTAAAAGGTTTACCCCTAATCCTCAAAGTATGACCCCTAGTTCTGGACTCCCCCACCATCGGGAACACTCTTTCTGAATACACGCTGCCTGGTCCACGTTCTCCCTTCTATACTGTCGAACAGTAGCTTACTGATATGTGTCAGTGGTTTATGGAATGGAGGTTCACCACTGGTTTCACCATGTGCTCCTTGATTATGTAAGAGTTTTGCCGTTAGCCATTGAGAACAGTAGCAACTGACATGACCTGATGCAATCCCTGGAAAATTCCTCCGACAGTACATTTCATTGTGGTCTGATAAATCCATTTGAATAATTTGCGAATACTCCTAACTCCTTATGTATTATATTAACCTTGAGATGGGGTCAAACAGTTGAAGCTGCTGGTGTACCGGGTGTGCTATTCCCATAAATGTAAGAACTGCAAGGATTAATGAAATGTCTAGAATACCACGAGAGGGAGCTACAGTTATAACTATATAAGGCATTGATGCTAAACTTTGTGGGGAGAGAGTAGTGTATGAGTTAGCTAGTGTTATGGGCCAGAGTTTAGAGAACCCCAAAGTGTATCATGGAGTTCACCTGACCCACAACTTTTACTAGATTGTGGTATGGGGAGCACACGGCCCACTCTACAGGTGTGGGACAGCAGAAATGGAAAAGTATTTTTTAAAACAAAACAATGTTTATTCTATGAACTCAAGTTACCCTTTTAAAACATACAGTGAACATCTTAGCAACCTTTAAGTCAAGTACAACCCCCAAAGAATGCAACACTAAGTAATCCTTAATAATTTCCCAAACAACATCCAGAAGACAAAAGAAGCACCTTTTAACAGAAGCACATTAGGTTTACATTCACTACTGAGAACATTTATAATTCTGAATTCACCAAATGATCAAGAGATAGTCTTTTCATGGCAGAGAGATCAACAGTACACCTGCTGTGTCTGGCTTCAGCTCCAACAATGAAAAAACGAAACTAAAACACACCCTGCAGCAAACAGCCTAAAACAAAAGTAAAAAGCTGACAGACAGCCCAGCTCCACCCACACTCTGACATCACTGCAGTAATATGAGCAGCCAAACATTTCTTAAAGCGACATTCTCATGACACTAGAGATAGACTGAAGTAAAGATAGTGTGAGTAATCGAGGATCATAGTTTATAACAGTTCAGAGATTAGCTGTAGATGAATGTAGTTTATATGTTAATAATCAACTGTGCATTATTTAGGAGGATGCGTTAAATCCATATTAGCATATTAGCAATTTAATAAATTTATAGCTTTGTTCAAGTTCAAGTTATTTTGTGGTCTTTGTGAACACTACACCAACCATCCTGAATTAAGCAACACAAAGAACATCACAGCGGGGAGCCAGCAGAATCCCATCAACTTTCACCTTTAACACACTCATGTTCGTCAGAATGCAGGGAACTCCAGTGGGATGTGCAGCTCTGCTGGTTAAGTATGTTAAAGGCTCATTCAGGGCAGTTTGGGGTTTAGAAGTATGAGAGAGGATCTTATTGAAACTTACAAGATACTGCGAGGCCTGGATAGAGTGGACGTGGAGAGGATGTTTCCACTTGCAGCAACAGGGGCAATTCCAGCAGGAGTAGCAACAACAGGAGCAATGTCAGCAGGAACAGCATCATCAGGAGCAATACCAGCAGGAGCAACAGCAACAGGAGCAATAGCGGCAGCAGCAGAAACAGCAACTGGAGCAATAGCAGCAACAACAAGAGCAATACCAGCAGGAGCATCAGAAACAGCAATATAAGCAGGAGCAGCAGCAACACCAACAGCAACAGGAGCTATACCATCATCACCAGCAGCTGCAAGAGCAGCAATACCAGCAGGAGCAGCAGCAACTGGAGCCATACCAGCAGGATCAGTAGCAGCAACAACAGAGCAATAGCAGCAGGAACAACAGCAACAGGAGTAATACCAACAGGAGCAGCGGCAACTGGAGCAATACCAGCAGGATCAGTAGCAACTGGAACAATACCAGCAGGATCAGCAGCAACAGGAGCAATACCAGCAGGATCAGTAGCAGCAGCAACAGAGCAATAGCAGTAGGAACAACAGCAACAGGAGTAATACCAACAGGCGCAGCAGCAACTGGAGCAATGCCAGCAAGAGCAGCAGTAGCAGCAGCAACAGAGCAATGCCAGCAGGAACAGTAGCAACAACAACAAGAGGAGCAATACCAGCAAGAGCAATAGCAGCGACAGCAACAGGAGAAATACCAGCAGGAGCAGCAGCAACAGCAACAGGAGCAATGCCAGCAGGAGCAGCAGCAAGAGCAACAGGAGCAATACCAGCAGGAGCAGTAGCAACAGCAACAGGAGCAATACCATCAGGAGCAGTAGCAACAGCAACAGGAGCCATAGCAGCAACAACGGGCACAATACCAGCAACAGCAACAGGAGCAATACCAGCAGGAGCAGCAGCAAGAACAACAGGTGCAATACCAGCAGGAGAAGCAACAACAGGAGCAATACCAGCAGGGGTAGCAACAGGAGCAATAGCAGCAACAACAGGTGCAATACCAGCAGGAGCAATACCAGCAGGAGCAACAGCAACAGGAACAATACCAGCAGGAACAACAGCAACAGGAGCCGTACCAGCAACAGCAACAGGAGCAATACCAGCAGGAGCAGAAACAGGAGCAATACCAGCAGAAACTGGAGCAATACCAGCAGGAGCAGCAGCAACAGGGGAAATACCAGCAGGAACAACAGCAACAGGAGCAATAGCAACAGGAACAGGAGAAATACCAGCAGGAACAACAGCAACAGGTGCAATACGAGCAGGAGCAGCAGTAACAGGAGCAATATCAGCAGGAGCAGCAACAGGAGCAGTACCAGCAGGAACAGCAGCAACAAGAGCAATAGCAGCAGCAGCAATGGGAGCAATACCAGCAGGAACAACAGAAACAGGAGCAATACCAGCAGGAACAGCAGCAACAGGAGCAATACCAGCAGGAGCATAAACAGGAGCAATACCAGCAGGAACAGAAACAGGAGCAATACCAGCAGGAACGGCAGCAACAGGAGTAATACCAGCAGGAACAGCCGGAACAGGAGCAATACCAGCAGGAACAGCAGAAACAGGAGCAATACCAGCAGGAGCAACAGCAACAGAGCAATACCAACAGGAACAACAGCAACAGGAGCAATACCAACAGGGACAACAGCAACAGAGCAATACCAACAGGAACAACAGCAACAGGAGCAATACCAACAGGAACAACAGCAACTGGAGCAATACCAACAGGAACAACAGCAACTGGAGAAATACAGCAGGAACAGAAACAGGAGCAAAACCAACAGGAGCAGCAGTAACTGGAGCAATACCAGCAGGAGTAGCAGCAACAGGAGCAATACCAGCAGTAGCAGAAACAGAAGCAATAGCAGCAGGAGCAGCAGCAACAGGAGCAATACCAGCAGGAGCAGCAGCAACATGAACAATACCAGCAGGAACAGGAGCAACAGGAGCAATACCAGCAGGAGCAGAAACAGGAGCAACACCAGCAGGAGCACCAACAACAGGAGCAATACCAGCAGGAGCAATACCAGCAGGAGCAGCAGCAACAGGAGCAATACCAGCAGGAACAGGAGCAACAGGAGCAATACCAGCAGGAGCAGCAACAGGAGCAATACCAGCAGGAGCAACAGGAGCAATACCAGCAGGAGCAGAAACAGGAGTGATTTGTTATGTTGTAGGTGTAACATAAACGGCTTCCTGAAATTAAAATGAAATGAAGTGAAATGAAATGAAAATCGCTTATTGTCACAAGTAGGCTTCAATGAAGTTACTGTGAAAAGCCCCTAGTCACCACATTCCGGCGCCTGTTCGGGGAGGCTGGTACGGGAATTGAATCGTGCTGCTGGCTTGTCGTGGTCTGCTTTCAAAGCCAGCGATTTAGCTGTGTGGTGCACTTGACAAAGGAAGGTTCAGACGTGGAGATAACTTCAACACGTTTATTAAACTATTTACACTTCTATTACTCGGGTTCAACACTACTGCTAATCCTACTATAGCTACCCAGACTGACTAACCAGTTGCTGCAATCCACGTGGTGGGTGTAATATTGAATCAACCCTGTGACTTTACTCACTGACTGTCTCCATTGGAAAGAGGCAGATCATGTGTGTGGTGTCCTTTATATATGGGTTGGTGTAATGCCCTCCTGTGGTCGTGTCACCTCCGTGTGTATTGTGAATGTGCATTGGTCATGTCCTATCTAACTGATCTATTGGTTGAGTGTGTGTGTTTGATGTTTCTGGTGCTCCCTCTAGTGTCTAGCTTGCCTACATGCATTTACATTGATGCACATCACCACATCCCCCCTTTTTTATATGTTACATATTTTCTGCACATTTTGAGAAAATTGAACAAAAAAGAGGTAGATAGGTTAAGGTATATACAAGTCATGGGAACAGTGATTAAACAATATGTCCAAATCATTTGTGCGAGCCCAAAAACCATCAATCATCATGGTCAAATGTCTCTCTTGGTTATGAACGCCATCAACGTCCCTGTGCCACAGGAACCAAGAAGTGGTCAAATCACTTCGCTGTCTGATTTGGAGTCCCTTTCTTTTTCGATGTCTGTGATGGTGCTGTCGGATGGCATCTTGTAGCTGATAAGGTGTTGACGTTGAAGTATCATTCGAGGTCATGGATGTGCCATATGTTGAAGTTGGATAAGACTGTACATACTGGTTCTGGCCACATGCTGTGCTGGAAGGGTGATCCTGCTGAGAACTGTTGAAGCTTGTGAAATTGGAAACAGAATTGCTGCTCGCATAAATACCTGGTGATGGTGTGAAACTAGAACCTTGCATCTGATAGGAATATGCCGTCTGGCCAGGCTGGGCTGCAGCAGATCCTGGGCCTGTAACTAAGGCATCCAGACTGTAGTGCAGATTGCGCTTACGGTAGTCCTCCTTCGGTCTTGATTCCATTAATGGGCAATCCGTAGTGCTGGCCTGTTTGAGAATATGCTGCATAGACTGCTGGCTGCTGCTTGCCTGAATACTGGGTTTGTCCAGCATGAGCTGTCATTGGCTGCACCGCTGGTGTGGAAATGATCTGTGAATATAGCTGTGGTGAATATTGGTGTATTCCTCTTGGACTGTAGCCGCTGCTTGTTATTACTGACCCAGTGTAATTGTTAAGTGATCCATCTCCTGTCGTTGTGGCATCTGCTGTCACCCTGAGCGTGCCATCACTGAGGTTGCGGCACTCCCTATCTGGAGTAAAGTCCGGCTTACGTGAATCAGAGTCGGCGTTTGGTTGCTCCCCATCTGGAGTCTTGTCTGTTTTAACTGAGTCAGTGTTGGTTTGTTGATGCTCCCCGTCCGGAGTCTTAGCAGGTTCACTGGAGTCAGCTGAGATTTCTTGAAGCTGCACGTCTGGAGTCAGAACATGCAGGAATGCATTGACTTGTGGAGAGGTTCGAGCGAATGAGGGTGGAAGTATCGTGGTGTCACCGGAGTCACCAGTGGTCTTACAGTGATCGTCGAGTGCCTCTGTACACACTAGCTGAGGTCTGTCACTTTGCACATCTTGCATGGGAAGTGGGATGCTGTCGTCACTCGTCTCACTTACCGTGGGTAGAGCCTCAGTAGCTGCTTGTTGTTCACTTGGGTTGGGTAAATTGTCAGAGTCTTCATCTGGTGGTGTGAACAATGTGGGTGGACTGTCATTGTCTTGCTGCTGTCCTTCATTTGGGCTTGGACTGTCATCGTCGCTTTGTTCTTCACTGTAGCATGATAGACCGTCATGGTTGTCCTGCTGTGCACTGGAGCGTGGTAGACTGTCATAGACTTCTTGCTGTTTACGTGAGCATGGCAGACTTGCATCGTCTGCCGCTAGTTGGTCAGAGGAGGTTGCTAGACCCTCATGGTCTTGTTCCTGCAAAGACTGCGCGTCGGAGTCTTGCGTTGCTTCCATCGTGGAGGCTGTCCACGAGCTCGCTGCGGAGGCTTGTGACACTGGAGTCACGTCTTGTGTGTGCAAGGACTGCACTCTGGAGTCTTGCGTTTCTTCTATCGTGGAGTCTGTCCACGAGCTCGCTGTGGAGGCTTGTGACACTGGAGTCACTTCTTGTTCGTGCAAGGGCTGTGGTGTGGAGTCTTGTATGTCTTCTTTCATAGAGTCGGGAACCCTGAGCGGTGCATGGACCATGCTCTGTGTGGCAGGAGGACGCTCTCTGTGGGCTTGTACCGCTCTCTGTCTCTTGGTTTCAGGCTGCAGCATCATCCTGCACTCACGAGGCGGGATGTCATATCTGCTGGGCTGAAGATCCTCAAATCCGACGAACCCGTCGTCGGGGTCGCCAATGTGCAACACGTCTAGTTGCGGTTCGGATTTGGTACTGGGGTAGCCTCCCAAGGTGAAAGGTTCATCTGAGTCATTGTCTTCTAGGACCATATCATCACTGTTTGCGTCGGAGCTGACATTGGGCTCGCGAGGTCCAGAGAAAATGTAAAGGTTGGTATCGAAGTATTCAAGGTCAGAATTATCAGTTTGGGCGTAGGTAACTGCTTGTTGCAGGGTTCTTCGGAGGTTAATTTCATTTCCTGGTTCAATTTGAGGCATTGTGCTGTCATTCCAGGTGAAGGAAGGTTGTTTTACGGCTTTAAAAAAAAAATCTTTGATTTGGGAAGTTTCCCCGTTAAATAGGCGTGGTCCGGGGCCTCTGACATCATGATGCATGTGACGTAGCGCGTAGGAAGCGATTGCGCATGCGCAGATCGCTGTTCCTTTTCCGATGGCCGTTTTCGTGATTGCGCATGCGCGGCGTCTCGCAACTGCACAAGTACAGTCCCTTTAGAAAGATGGCCGCCGATCAAAACTGTTCTCTGCTCCAGGATCCCGGCCTCGTGGTGAGTACTGGCGCTTCTCTTACCTTTTCTTGCTGGTTGGAGTGTCTTTTCCTCACAGTATTTGCCGAATTTGTCCAGGACTGCCTGGAAGTCGCTCCTGTTTTGCCCCTTGGAGAACTTGAATTTTTAAAAGATTTCTTTTGAAGCTCTGTTTTTTCAGGATCGGCCAGGTCTTCTAGTTCGGCTGCCACCAGGAAGAATTCAAACATTTGCCGGAATACCCGCCAGTTTTCGCGGAGATCGCCGTGGCACTGGAGCTGCCACGGAACCCGGATCTCGAACATCTTGCCTGGGTATCGTTGCTGGTTGTCACTGTACGCCGAGGTATGGCTATGTGGATTGAAACAGTTCACTCCTGGTATCATGATTTGTTATGTTGTAGGTGTAACATAAGCGGCTTCCTTGTGGTGCACTTGACAAAGGAAGGTTCAGACGTGGAGATAACTTCAACACGTTTATTAAACTATTTACACTTCTATTACTCGGGTTCAACACTACTGCTAATCCTACTATAACTACCCAGACTGACTAACCAGTTGCTGCAATCCACGTGGTGGGTGTAATATTGAATCAACCCTGTGTCTGTACTCACTGACTGTCTCCACTGGAAAGAGGCAGATCATGTGTGTGGTGTCCTTTATATATGGGTTGGTGTAATGCCCTCCTGTGGTCGTGTCACCTCCGTGCGTATCGTGAATGTGCATTGGTCATGTCCTATCTAACTGATCTATTGGTTGAGTGTGTGTGAAGTTTCTGGTGCTCCCTCTAGTGTCTAGCTGGCCTACATGCATTTACATTGATGCACATCACCACAAGGAGCAATACTAGCTTTGAATTTAAAAGTTTCAGCACATATCTCCAGTCAAAGGCTGACCATCTGTTCCACCGACATGAGTTTCAAAGTCTGAGGCAGGGTGCAGAGGGGCCTGTTGTCAATTTCTTATCACGATTGAAATATGTCGCCAGAAATGAAAATTCTGGGAAAACAGATGAAAGGCTGATAGCTCAGCTAATTTGGTATTCTGCACACCCTGAAATATAAAAGGATTTAATTGGAAAGAACAAGTTCACAATATTGCAGGCTGTAGACACTGCTCGAGCACATGAAACCATGAGTAGACAAATGAAAATGCTGACTACCCAAATGGCTAGCTTTCAGTTAAGTCAAGAGAAAGGCAGCGGGGTTGATGCAGTGAAACAGCAACAAAAGAATGTCAATCATATAGAAAGATGTGCAGGAGCTGTGGATGACCACGCGAGATCACAAACAAGGAAATGCCCTGCGTACAGATCAAATTGTAGAGCTTGTGGAAAGCCCAATCACTTGGAAAAGATGTGCAGGACCAGGAAAGAAGATTGTCATTGAGTCATCAGAGACAGAGCAACAAGACAAATGACAAGGAAAACAACCCCCAGAACACTCTGGAAGATAATGACGAGCTTGAGGATGCAATAGACACAGGAAACTATACAACTGTGTGACATTTGAAAGTTCCCAGAGAAAGGAAATTCACACAAGTGACACTATGGCAACATGAAGGATGACTCCGGGAGCCACACGGACAACATTGTCTTTGCAGTGTGAACTCACCACGCAGGGTGCTGACTGCAAAATCTACGAGACGGAGGCCCGACTCCCTCCCACCTTAGACACACCACGGATAATGATTTGGGAAAACAGAGCAAGCTATCACAGACGCTGAAGGTAGTCAGTTTAATTGCAAAGGTTGAGCTGTTGATCTTTCGTTTAGACATAATATGAACACAAAATTTCAACTCAAATACAGCGGAGGTTGCGGATCTGAGATAAAAACAGAAAGTGCTGGAAGAGCTTGGGTCTGGCAGCATCGGCGGAGTGAGAAACAGGGTCAACAGGGGCGACTTTGCAACGCCGTCCGACGTCAGCAAGAACGGCAACGCAGGCGCAAAATCTCACGGGAGTCAGGAAATCAGATTCCTGCTGCCGAGATCGCGGATCCCGATTTTGCTCCCCCCCCCCTCCGCCGGTGACATACGAAGGTTCACTCGCGCCAAGGGAGGGAACTCGAGGACCTCACTTTAATAGATTAACACATATTTAGGGCTGGGTTCTCCCGCCCCCAGCCGCGTGTTACTGGGCGGAATGCAGTTTGATGGTGGCCGGGTCCTCGACGCGCACCACTTGCCAAAGATGTTTGGAAAACCCACGGGCAGGGATGCGCTGCCGATGGGAAAAGCGAATCGCAATGGGCGGAAATGCCACCTTAATGTCATATTTTACATTCACGTATATTTAAACCCCGTCGCATGGTCTCCCCCCTCCCCCCCCATCCGCCCTCACCGTCGGCGAGGTTTACAACAGGTTTGGAAAAACGGGATTCAGTTGAGGGAATCCCCGGGGGGGGGGGGGGGGCAAGGTGATTATAGCCCCCGGTCAGGGCACTTTCCCTCGGCACTGCCCTCTGGCACTACCCCTGGCACAGGTTGGCACTGGAAATGCAGTGCAGAGGGGGCAGTGCCGGGGCAGACCTTCTGGGTAACCCCATCAGGGATGGGGTTCACATTGTGTGTTTGGAGGGGGGGGGGGGGGCGGGGGGAACTGTCCCAATGCTAATGGTGGTGGGGGGGGGTACGTGAAGAGCCCCCGATGGTTTTTGAGGTGTGGGGGTCCCGTGTGTTCGTGGGTGGGGAGCTGGGGGGGGGGGGGTTATTTTCTGTGCTGATTGGGGCGCCCAGATTTCTGTGGTGCTGGCCTCACTGAATATGGACAAAATGTTGACGATTGGAACAATCATCTTGTTATCGACGCCTATCATGTTTTTAAAGGAAGAGAGATTAATATTGTTCCAGTGTTCACAAACTAATTGTTCTGTGATTCTATATCCAGGGTGCCACATTTACTGTTGCAAATGCAGACCGTTGCTAAGGAACAATGTACCAGCCCACCTGTCACAGAGAGCTTATGAAATACACTCAATAAAGCTCCAGCCCTTGAGTCTAAAAGTGTGCTTATATTGAACTCATGGGAGGCAGGAGACATAACAAAGGGGCAGCAGAATGATAGGGGTGTGCCGTGCCATGTACAGAGGGCAGCGGAAAAGACTGGAGCTGCAGGAGGGCAAGGCAGTGTCATAGAATCGTAGAATGTACTGTTTAGCCCATCGAGTCTGCACCGGCCCCTGGAAAGACCACCCTCCCTAAGACCACGTCTTCACTCCTCTATCGCCGTAATCCCGTGACCCCACCAAACATTTTTGACATTAAGGGGGAATTTAGCATGGCCAATCCACCTAACCCGCGTGTCTTTGGACTGTAGGAGGAAACCGGAGCGCCCGGAGGAAACCCACGCACACACGGGGAGAACGTGCAGACTCCGCACAGACAGTGACCCAGCAGGGAATCGAACCTGGGACCCTGGAGCTGTGAGGCAGCAGCACTGACCGCTGTGCCACCCTGCCGCTTTGCATCTTCAGGAGGAGAAAGAGGCGGGGCAAGACGAGACTTCAAGCAGGAGGATGTGGAGTGGGCCATTGTCGCTACACAATAGCTGCCAAGGATACCTGGGACGGAATCATTCAGGAATGCTGTAACTAACCCAGGGCAGTGTACCCAGGGTAACCAACTCCAGGAGAAAAATAACTAAGAGGCTCTTTGCCGTAAGGGGGTCTACAGGACCTGGGGATGCTTGGGCCGTACAGTTGCTGATGAACAGTGAGAAAAAAGACCCCGGGAAGAGTGCGAACAAATAGCAGCCTTGTGGCAAACTGCCCGTGGCAACGGACAGCCGTCTCTGCTATGCAAGGACGACATGAACTTTGCTGTACTTCAGTGAGCAGCTGGACAGCCGGGGTGAAGCTCTCTTCCATCCCACTGAGGATGGCAGTATAAACATGCAAGCCATTGGAGAGAAGTGACAAGCGCTCAGGGGACTGGCCTGCCGGACACTCCTTGCAGGTGGCCATGTCTTCTCTGAATGTACAGGCCTGAGACATCATGGCGCTCATGCTGGAGCTGGGCTCACTAGTCTCTCTCCAACCCAGATGAAATGCTGTTGGAAACGCTGTTCGCACGTCACAAATCTGCTGCTGCTGCTCTAGAACAGTCTCCTTTGGTGATGCGACCCCGAATCTCAGGGAGCAGAGATCCAGTGTCCTGTGCCTGTAGATAGGAAACTCTGCACTGTGTGCCTGTAGGTAGGAAACTCTGCACTGTGTGCCTGTAGGTGGTAAATTCTGCACTGTGTGCCTGTAAGTTGGAAACTCTGCACTGTCTGCCTGTAGGTAGGACACTCTGCACTGTGTGCCTGTAGGTGGTAAACTCTGCACTGTGTGCCTGTAGGTGGTAAACTCTCAACTGTGTGCCTGTAGGTGGTAAACTCTGCACTGTGTGCCTGTAGGTAGGAAACTCTGCACTGTGTGCCTGGAGGTAGGAAACTCTGCACTGTGTGCCTGTAGGTTGGAAACTCTGCACTGTGTGCCTGTAGGTGGTAAACTCTGCACTGTGTGCCTGTAGGTAGGACACTCTGCACTGTGTGCCTGTAGGTGGTAAACTCTGCACTGTGTGCCTGTAGGTGGTAAACTCTGCACTGTGTGCCTGTAGGTGGTAAACTCTGCACTGTGTGCCTGTAGGTAGGAAACTCTGCACTGTGTGCCTGGAGGTAGGAAACTCTGCACTGTGTGCCTGGAGGTAGGAAACTCTGCACTGTGTGCCTGTAGGTAGGAAACTCTGCACTGTGTGCCTGTAGGTAGGAAATTCTGCACTGTGTGTCTGGAGGTAGGAAACTCTGCACTGTGTGTCTGGAGGTAGGAAACTCTGCACTGTCTGCCTGTAGGTTGGAAACTCTGCACTGTGTGCCTGTAGGTAGGAAACTCTGCACTGTGTGCCTGGAGGTAGGAAACTCTGCACTGTGTGTCTGGAGGTAGGAAACTCTGCACTGTGTGTCTGGAGGTAGGAAACTCTGCACTGTCTGCCCGTAGGTAGGAAACTCTGCACTGTGTGCCTGTAGGTTGGAAAATCTGCACTGTCTGCCTATAGGTCGGAAACTCTGTACTGTCTGCCTGTAGGTTGGAAACTCTGCACAGTGTGCCTGTAGGTAGGAAACTCTGCACTGTCTGCCTGTAGGTTGGAAACTCTGTACTGTGTGCCTGTAGGTAGGAATCTCTGCACTGTGTGCCTGTAGGTTGGAAACTCTGCACTGTCTGCCTGTAGGTAGGAAACTCCGCACTGTCTGCCTGTAGGTTGGAAACGCTGCACTGTGTGCCTGTAAGTTGGAAACTCTGCACTGTCTGCCTGTAAGTTGGAAACTCTGCACTGTCTGCCTGTAGGTAGGAAACTCTGCACTGTGTGCCTGTAGGTAGGAAACTCTGCACTGTGCGCCTTTTGATTGGAAACTCTGCACTGTGTGCCTGTAGGTAAGAAACTCTGCACTGTCTGGTTGTAGGTAGGAAACTCTGCACTGTGTGCCAGTAGGTAGGAAACTCTGCACTCTATTCACTGTCACCGACCCCTGCTCACAATGTGATGGATGCCTCTTTATGTGACAACTCAACTAGCTTCCTTTTATGCCCCACCCAGGTGTATCTGAGCCAGTGGAGAGTGCACGTGAGTGATGTAATGTTGTTTCCCTGCAGTGTGCGACCTCCTCTGAGGACTGTCTTTCTTTGGCAATAGCTCCTGAGGGCACGTGAAGCAGCTTTGGGAGATAAAACAGATGAATTAGAACTAACAAGGCAAGAGGTTTCAAAGTCAGCTTAGAGCTCATATTCATATTTCACCAGATGAGTGTGAATGGACTCTTGTAAGTCATGTGATATATTTCATTCATTTAGGGCCCTCATTTAGGGCGGCTAGGTGGCACGGTGGTTAGCACTGCTGCCTCACAGCGCCCGGGACTAGAGTTCAATTCCGGCCTTGGGTGACTGTCTCTGCGGAGTTTTGCACGTTCTCCCAGTGTCTACGCGGGTTTCCTCCGGGTGCTCCGGTTCCCTCCCACAATCCAAAGATGTGTAGGTTAGGTGGATTGGTTATGCTAAATTGCCCCATGGTGTCTAATGGTTAGGTGGGGTTGGTGGGGGGTGGGGTAGTGCAGACCCATTGGGCCGAATGACCTCCTTCTGCCATCAGGGTACTTTCATCACTTCATTGTCCATTTCCAGGTACAGCGCTCATCCGGGGTCTCCGAGGCGAAGGGCTTGAATCCCAAAACCTCGGGAAGCTCAGGAATCTGCACTATAAGTGAGACTAGCTGTCTCGCTCCAATATGCAGATTTGCTGCAATGGGCAGGATTTACATCGCAACGTCTTGCGAGATCGCGTTGGATCTCGTGAGGCGTTGAGAGCGGGGTGGATCCCGGGAGCGGTGTCTCCCGGCTTCTATCAGTCACGCTGCGCCACGGCGAGCTGCCTTTCGGCGCAGTGTCGCCGTTGGATCGCGCCCTCATTGTTTGGAAACCCAAAAGTTAAATGCAAGCCAATGGTAGAGGTTTAAAAGCCACTGCCGACCGCCCCGCTGCGGACAGGTCTGAAAGTTCAAATTCACTTCACTGAGACAAAACCAATAAAAGTATCTCCCATGTAGAAAACCTTGAGCAATAAGAAGAAAATCCAAGAGGAATAAAATGAATAAACAAAACTACCAGAATAACATGTGGATCAAAGCATGTCCACAATAAATAAATCAGCCAGTAAGAAAGCCGACAGTGAAATGATTGCAATCAAGGTAGTGAAGATAAATCAAACAGCCAGTGACAAACGCAATCCATCAATGGACAACTTAACATCTTCACCTGTCAATCAGCAGTTGGTTCACACTTCACAAAGAAATCAAATCAGAACCTGAGCAAATATTGGCACTAACATTGCATTTCAATTATTAATCAACTTCCGCATACCAGCTAAACATTCTGAAGTCTGAAATTTAACAGCCAGGAAAGGAAAGCCTGTACAAATGAAATCAATATCATTCATTTATCTGACAAAGAGTCATCCAGAGTCGAAACGTTCGCTCCCTTCACTCTCCACAGACGCTGTCAGACCTGCTGAGATTGTCCATCGGTATTGTCTGTTTTTGTTCCAGATTCCAGCATCCGCAGTAATTTGCTTTGATCATTAATTTTCCGGTTAACAGAGACATTGGGGGCGATTCCCCGGCCACGATGCGCCCGGCACAAATCCCGCTCTGTCGGGAGAGTAGCGGGAGAGCCCCGAAGCGGGAATTGTGCCAGGCACAGAACGGTTTCCAATTCTCCCCTCCCACTCCAGCTGGCATGATCGCGACGTCTGGCAGAACGGGCAAGGAACTGAGCACAGCTCATTTGCAGTCATTTTCATCTCATTAGTGAGATTAAAATCGAATGCAGAGGCCTCCCGGTGTCCCCCCCCCCCCCCCCGCCTCAGTGGGAACCCCCCCCGGGCACAAAGTACTGCTGGTCCTTAACATCGGGGACTGAGATGCGATGGACACTGAAGGGGAGGAAAGCCTGGAGTACATCTCTCCACTTAGCTCCAGGGAGCGCAAAGCACAGCTACAGCCAGCCTGTCCTCAAATCCTCTTACAGAACACAGCCATTCATTGAGAAGCATTTCTTTTTTTTATTTTCCAAATCTTCCTTTTCCAATTAAGGAGCAGTTCAGCATGGCCAGTTTACCTACCCTGCACATCTTTTTGAGTTGTGAAGGGTAAGACCCACGCAGGCACGGGGAGAATGTGCAAACTCCACACAGACAGTGGCCCGAAGCTGGGATCGAACCCGGGTCCTCAGCGCCGCGAGGCAGCAGTGCTAACCACTGCGCCATCGTGCTGCCCCACGGAGAAGCACTTCACTCCCTTGATGTTTCAGTGGGCTCTGTGAGTTCAGTGTCGCGGTTTGCCTGCTTTTATCCCTTTTTCATTTCATTTCATTCATTGTATTTGTTCACATTGAATTGCACACCCCATTGACTATCTCAAAGAAGGGATTAGCTTTGTTTGTTTTATCGCACTTTATGGTGCATTAGTCATAGAATCCTGACAGTGCAGAAGGAGGCTATTTGGCACATCGGGTCTGCACCGGCCCTTGCTCCGATATGGCACCCGACCTAGGTCCAATCTCCGTAACTCCACCTAATGATTTCGGTCATACTAACCAATCCACCTAACCTGCACATCTTTGGACTGTGGGAGGAAACCGGAGCACCCGGAGGTAACCCATGCAGATGCAGGCAGACATAGAGGCAGCCCGGTAGCATAGTGGTTAGCACTGCTGCTTCATAGCGCCAGGGTTCTGGGTTCGATGCCCGGCTTGGGTCACTGTTTGTGCGGAGTCTGCACCCTCTCCCAATGTCTGCGTGGGTTTCCTCCGGGTGCTCCGGTTTCCTCTCAAGAAGTCCTGAAAGACACGCTTGTTAGGTGAATTGGACGTTCTGAATCCTCCCTCTGTGTACCCGAACAGGCGCAGGGAATGTGGCGATGAGGAGATCATAGATTATCATATAATCATCGAATTTACAGCGCAGAAGGAGGCCACTCGGCCCATCGAGTCTGCACCGGCCCCTGGAAAGAGCACCCTACCCAAGGTCAACACCTCCACCCTAGCCCCATAACCCACTAACCCCACCCAACACTAAGGGCAATTTTGGACACTAAGGGCAATTTATCATGGCCAATCAACCTTAGCTGCACATCTTTGGACTGTGGGAGGAAACCGGAGCACCCGGAGGAAACCCACGCACACACGGGGAAGATGTGCTGACTCCGCACAGACAGTGACCCAAGCCGGAATCGAACCTGGGACCCTGGAGCTGTGAAGCAATTGTGCTATCCACAATGCTACCGTGCTGCCCCTAAGATTTTCACAGTAACTTCATTGCAGTGTTAATCTAAGGCAACTTGTGACACTAATAAAGATTATTATTATTATAAAGTGCAAACTCCACACAGAGAGTCACCCAAGGTCGGAATTGAGTTGGGGTCCTTGCCGGACTCTGAAGCGTTCCGAGAAAGAGCAGGTGCTCTGTCTGTCAGCAATATTTTTAGACTGGATCTTTTTCAACCCCTGGTGCCTGAACAGCATGCAATCACTGGGTTTGCTTAAATACAGCTTATTATTACTCAGAATGAATATTTCAAACTTGTCGATCGTAGTTTTCTTTTTTTCCTTTCTTTTACCTTCACAGCTGTCCTAATCTTCCATTCAGCCCAGCAGGCCCGAAAGGTCATTTCTGATCACAGCCCGATAATGAATCCGAATCTACATGTGGGCCACGGAGGGGGGGACGTAGTCAGCATTCCTGTTCGTAAGAACTTTTCAAGTCACCCTGATTGGAAGTTCATTTGCAAGCGTCTTGGGAGGAACAAGAGGAGACACGGGGACGATTCTCAGTGGCTCCGCTGGGTTTAAGCAACGTTGTACCATCTTAAACATGATGGGGAAAAGTTCACCCCCTTGCTCTGGCTTCTAATCCGGTTAATGCTGCCCCGAAAAAGGTCTGTGGTTGAGCGGCCAGACCCTTCATCTGTGTGAAGGAATCATTCTTGCTCATATGGATATCAGGATTCTACGATGTACACAGCAGCTGACAGCCAATGTGGAGAGTGCAGCAATTTAACACTGTCCAGTTTTACCAAGAATGATGAGGTTCAAAATATCTGGTGCGACCGCCGTGCTCCAGCGCAAACTGGAGGAACAGCATCTCATTGCTCGATTCGGCACTTTACAGCCTTCCGGACTTAACATTGAGTTCAACAACTTCAGGCCAAGAACTCCCTCCTCCTTTTAGTCTCCCTTTTTTAATCCAATGTTTTTGTCCCAACGGCAGCCCCCCCCCCTCCCCCTCCCCCTTCCAACAGGACCATCTGTCACCTGTTCTTACCATTTTCTTTTCAGAGTGTTGACCCTTGTTCTGCAAATAACACATTTTGCTACCTTACCTCTGTTCCACTATCAGCACCTCCTTTAGTCTTTAACAACTGCCATTAACTATCTCTTTGTCTTGTCTTCATGACCTCTTTGTCGAATCTCTCCTAAATCCCACCGATCCCTGACGTTCTAGAACATAGAACATAGAACATTACAGCGCAGTACAGGCCCTTCGGCCCTCGAAGTTGCGCCGACCTGTGAAACCACTCTAAAGCCCATCTACACTATTCCCTTATCGTCCATATGTCTATCCAATGACTATTTGAATACCCTTAGTGTTGGCGAGTCCACTACTGTTGCAGGCAGGGCATTCCACACCCTTACTACTCTCTGAGTAAAGAACCTACCTCTGACATCTGTCCTATTTCTATCTCCCCTCAATTTAAAGTTATGTCCCCTCGTGCTAGACATCACCATCCGAGGAAGAAGGCTCTCACTGTCCACCCTATCTAATCCTCTGATCATCTTGTGTGCATCAATTAAGTCACCTCTTAACCTTCTTCTCGCTAATGAAAACAGCCTCAAGTCCCTCAGCCTTCCCTCATAAGATCTTCCCTCCATACCAGGCAACATTCTGGTAAATCTCCTCTGCACCCTTTCCAATGCTTCCACATCCTTCCTATAATGCGGCGACCAGAATTCCACGCAATACTCCAAATGCGGCCGCACCAGAGTTTTGTACAGCTGCAACATGACCTCATGGCTCTGAAACTCAATCCCTCTACCAATAAAAGCTAACACACCGTACGCCTTCTTAACAACCCTCTCAACCTGGGTGGCAACTTTCAGGGATCTGTGTACATGGACTCTCTGCTCATCCACACTACCAAGAATCTTACCATTAGCCCAGTACGCTGTCTTCCTGTTATTCCTACCAAATTGAATCACCTCACACTTTTCTGCATTAAACTCCATTTGCCACCTCTCAGCTCAGCGCTGCAGCTTATCTATGTCCCTCTGTAACTTGTAACATCCTTCCGCACTGTCCACAACTCCACCGACTTTAGTGTCATCTGCAAATTTACTCACCCATCCTTCTACGCCCTCCTCCAGGTCATTTATAAAAATGACAAATGGCAGTGGCCCCAAAACAGATCCTTGTGGTACACCACTAGTAACTGGACTCCAGTCTGAACATTTCCCATCAACCACCACCCTTTGTCTTCTTCCAGCTAGCCAATTTCTGATCCAAACTGCTAAATCACCCTGAATCCCATGCCTCCCTATTTTCTGCAGTAGCCTACCGTGGGGAACCTTATCAAACGCTTTACTGAAATCCATATACACCACATCAACTGCTTTACCCTCATCCACCTGTTTGGTCACCTTCTATCTTGCTCCCGCTGCTCTATCCCCACTTAAGCACCATAAAACCCATCACATTTCTACACCTCCTCAGTTTTGGCGAAGTCATATGGACCCGGGACATTAACCCTGTATTTCTCTCTCCACGGATGCTGCCCGGCCTGCTGACCCTTGCCAGCGTTTTCTGTTTTTATTCATAATCCCCAGCATCCGCAGTATTTCGTTTTCATTTACCCCACTGTCTCTACTTTGCTGCCAATCTCCAGGCACCAGTGGATGAGTTTTGTCCCGCATGGAGTCTGCTTGTCAATTCCAACGGGTTAATGACATGGTAATGCAGCTCAAAATCTCCAAATAAACCAAGTCCCGCTCTGCGACTATTGTCCAGCCGGTCAGCGGGCTCCCGATCGGCTTCTGATAATTCAAATCTGTCAGGTAATTCCAATAACGGAATGGTCTTCTTTCTAAAGCAGGAACTTGCTGACCATACCTGTTTCTCAATGCTGGATCCTCTTGGGATAAACTTTGAAAAGGTATTCGCACCTGTCCATGGAGTTTTTTTTAACGACGCCTGTGATATTGTTTGCTTTGCATATCTTCTTGACTTTCTTGTTCTTAGTTGGTGCTTTTACTTTCGTATGCTCTTTCAATCTGTCCTGCCTACTGCTGAAGCTCTTTAACGCGAATATTTCAAGATGCACAAGGCTGTTCTTCAAATCCCACACCAAAGGATTCATTCAGAAGCTATAGAAAAATTATTTGTTGTTACGTTTTTGATAATCATAATAATAATAATCGTCAGTGTCACAAGTAGGCTTACATTAACACTGCAAGGAAGTTACTGCGAAAAGCCCCTAGTCGCCACATTCCAGCGCCTGTTCGGGTACACTGAGGGAGAATTCAGAATGTCCAAATTACCTAACAAGAGCGTCTTTCAGGACTCGTGGGAGGAAACCGGAGCACCCGGAGGAAACTCACGCAGACACGGCGAGAACGTGCAGACTCCGCACAGTCAGTGACCCGAGGCCAGGAATCGAACCTGGGACCCTGGAGCTGTGAAGCAACAGTGCTAACCACTGTGCTACCGTGCCGCCCCATTTAATTGCACATGAAAAGGACAAGGCTAATAGTCTAGAATAAAAATTCACTGGGCACATTGCAGTTGCTCAGTGCCCAAATAGTCACCCTCCGTTTCCCTTGTTCTCACTGATGGGCTGGTTGTTTGTGGAGAGGATGTTGCATCTGTCCAACAGAAAAATCTAATTTAAATGTTGTGGCTGAGCTTGCAATTATATTCCGGGCTGTGTTAAAGGAGATCAGTGTTGGGAGGTGGTGTAAGAAATAATCACAGTTGCAGGAGATTGATGCTTACATGGTTTAAGGGACAGAGAATCTTAGAATTCGCGAAAATACTTCTGCCCCTGATAAACCGTCAAATTCTATTGCTGTGAAACTGGCAAACCATTGTCCTGGAGTACACTGACATTACATTGTTTCCTCATTCATATCATGTTTTTCACTCTGATGGATGCTTGTTGAATGCTGCTGTTAACCTGAGGGTTACTTAAGCAACAGTGTAGAATGTGAGCTAGCAACTGATTTGAATGTAGCCACTATATTTTGCCAGGATTGCTGCTGTCCACTTCACTTTACGCAGAAATGATACTAGCACGACAGTAAACAAAGATTCAGCGTTCTTACCCGTCCAGTTTCTTTGAGTCCGTTTCACACCTTTCGATGTGGGAATGCTATGTGTAAGCAAGTTGTTAATGTTAGTTATCCATTTTGGTAGGAATAACAGCAAAAGAGATTATTATTTAAATGATAAAATATTAAAACATGCTGCTGTGCAGAGGGACCTGGGTGTCCTAGTTGCAAAAACGTTGGTTTACAGGTGCAACAGGTGATTAAGAAGGCAAATGGAATTTTGTCCTTCATTGCTATAGGGATGGAGTTTAAGACTAGGGAGGTTATGCTGCAATTGTATAAGGTGTTAGTGAGGCCACACCTGGAATATTGTGTTCAGTTTTGGTCTCCTTACCTGAGAAAGGACGTACTGGCACTGGAGGGTGTGCAGAGGAGATTCACTAGGTTAATCCCAGAGCTGAAGGGGGTTGGATTACGAGGAGAGGTTGAGTAGACTGGGACTGTACTCGTTGGAATTTAGAAGGATGCGGGGGGATCTTATAGAAACATATAAAATTATGAAGGGAATAGATCGGATAGATGCGGGCAGGTTGTTTCCACTGGCGGGTGAAAGCAGGACTAAGGGGCATAGCCTCAAAATAAGGGGAAGTAGATCTAGGACTGAGCTCAGGAGAAACTTCTTCACCCAAAGGGTTGTGAATCTATGGAATTCCTTGCCCAGTGAAGCAGTAGAGGCTCCTTCATTAAATGTTTTCAAGATAAAGATAGATAGTTTTTTGAAGAATAAAGGAATAAAGGGTTCTTACGGGAAAGTGGAGCTGAGTCCACAAAAGATCAGCCAGGATCTCATTGAATGGCGGAGCAGGCTCGAAGGGCCAGGTGGTCTACTCCTGCTCCTAGTTCTTATGTTCTTATGTTCACAAGGCGGATTGACAATTATTTCTAGAATTAATTTGACTTGAAAAAGACAGCTGTATATCATCTTTCACCTACTTGAGATGAGGCAGAGTGCTTTGCAACCAAGAATACTCACAATTTTAGTTATCCAGGACAGCAGGATTATTTCTGCTATTTTACATGCATGCAATGTTGTGTTGTGTGATCTACCTTTACCAGGTTGGCAAGTCGTCCTGCACTTCTCACTCAAGCAGGGTTGCTGATTGAGTGAGGGACATGCCAGTCATGAGGTTTCAGATTGTCCTGGGGGTTGCCATTGATCAGAAACTGAACTGGACTAACCACATTAATACTGTGGCTACCAGGGCAGGTCAAAGGATAGGAATCCAACGGTGAGTAACTCACCTCCTGACCACCCCCACCCCCACTCCCCCCTCCCCCCCCCCCCCTCCCCCCAAAGCCTGTCCACCATCTACAAGGCACAAGTCAGGAGTGTAGCACGGTAGCATTGTGGATAGCACAATTGCTTCACAGATCCATGGTCCCAGGTTCGATTCCGGCTTGGGTCATTGTCTGTGCGGAGTCTGCACGTCCTCCCCGTGTCTGCGTGGGTTTCCTCCGGGTGCTCCGGTTTCCTCCCACAGTCCAAAGATGTGCGGGTTAGGTGAATTGGCCAATGATAAATTGCCCTTAATGTCCAAATTGCCCTTGGTGTTGGGTGGAGGTGTTGAATTTGGGTAGGGTGCTCTTTCCAAGAGCTGGTGCAGACTCAAAGGGCCGAATGGCCTCCTTCTGCACTGTAAATTCAATGATAATCTATGATTAATCTAGGACAAAGGTTCGGCACAACATCGTGGGCCGAAGGGCCTGTTCTGTGCTGTATTTTCTATGTTCTATGTTCTATGTAATGGAATACTCTCCACTTGCCTAGATGAGTGCCGCTCCAACAACACTCAAGAAGCTCAACACCATCCAGGACAAAGCAGCCCACTTGATTTGTACCCCTTCCACAAACATTCCAACCCTCCACCAGCGACGCAGCCTTGCTTACCATCAGTGTTTCCTCTAAGTGGTGTTCAGCATAGTAGGAGGATGGTAGGCGCTAACCAGCAAGTGTCCTTGCCCATGTATGGCCTGAGGATCGGATTGACCTTGGCATGAATGTCCATAGATCCCTGAAGATAGTAGGGTGGGTCAAGAGGATGGTTAAGAAGGAACATGGGATCCTTTCATTTATTAGCCAAGGCATAGACTATACAAGCAGGGAGATTATGTTGGAACTAAATAAAATATCAGTTAGGCCACAACTTGAATAATGTGTGCAGTTCTGATCATTTCATAATAGAAAGGATATAATTGCACCTAAGAGGAGGTTTACGAGGATGTTGCCGACATTGGGAAATTTGCGTCTATGAAGCTAGATTGCAGAGGTTGGGGTTGTTTGCTTTAGAACAGAGGAGGCTGAAGGGAGATTCGATTGAGATGTATGAAACTGCGAGGGGCCTGAATTAAGTGCATCAGAATGGCTGACGTGCTTTAGCAGAGAGGTCAGTGACTAGTGGGCTTTGATTTAAAATGATAGATTTGAAAAGATAAGAGGGGAGCTGAGGAACAACCTTTTCACCAAAAGGGTTGTGCAGGCCTGAAACTCACTGCCTGAATGAATAGTAGAGACAGAAACCCCAACTCATGTAAAAGGTGTCATGTGAGTGTACCTTTAAGAAATGGGTGTTTATAAATGGGTGTGTGTATAAATATCTGTAGTGAGAGTACCTTTAAGAAATGGGTGTTTACTACTGCAGTGATGTCAGAGAGTGGGTGGAGCTGGGCTGTCTGTCAGCTTTTTACTTTTGTTTTTGAGCAGGCTGCAGGGTGTGTTTTAGTTTCGTTTTCAGTGTTGGAGCTGAAGCCAGACCAAGCAGGGGTACTGCTGTTCTCTCTGCCATCAAAATACTATTTCTTGATCATTTGGTGAATTCAGAATTATAAATGTTTTCAGTAGTGACTTTGACCTGATGTGCTTCTGATAAAGGTTTTGTTTTTAAGCCGTATGGATGTTAAAAAGGAAAGCTTAAAGAATTACTTAGTGTTGTATTATTTGGGGTTGTATTTGAATTAATGGTTGCTACGATGTTTACTGTATGGTTTGAAAAGGTTAACTTGAGTTCATAGAAAAAACATAGTTTTGCTTTTAAAATATACTTTTCCATTTCTGCTGTGCCACTCCTGTAGAGTGGGCCGTGTGCTCCCCATACCACAATCTATTAAAGTTGTGGGTCAGGTGAACTCTCTCTAACCCTGGCCCATAACAAAGAGAAGCCATAAATGTTGGCCTCGCGATGAGCAATAAATGCTGGTTTAGCGATGAGCAATAAATGTTGGTCTAGCGATGAGCAATAAATGCTGGTCTAGCGATGAGCAATAAATGCTGGTCTAGCGATGAGCAATAAATGCTGGTTTAGCGATGAGCAATAAATGTTGGCCTAGCGATGAGCAATAAATGTTGGCCTAGCGATGAGCAATAAATGCTGGTCTAGCGATGAGCAATAAATGCTGGTTTAGCGATGAGCAATAAATGTTGGCCTAGCGATGAGCAATAAATGCTGGTCTAGCGATGAGCAATAAATGCTGGTCCAGCAATGAGCAATAAATGCTGGCCTAGCGATGAGCAATAAATGTTGGCCTAGCGATGAGCAATAAATGCTGGTCCAGCAATGAGCAATAAATGCTGGTCTAGCGATGAGCAATAAATGTTGGCCTAGCGATGAGCTATAAATGTTGGCCTAGCGATGAGCAATAAATGTTGGCCTGGCGATGAGCAATAAATGTTGGCCTAGCGATGAGCTATAAATGTTGGCCTAGCGATGAGCAATAAATGCTGGTCTAGGGATGAGCAATAAATGTTGGTCTAGTGATGAGCAATAAATGTTGGCCTAGCGATGAGCAATAAATGTTGGCCTAGCGATGAGCTATAAATGTTGGCCTAGCGATGAGCAATAAATGCTGGTCTAGCGATGAGCAATAAATGCTGGTCTAGCGATGAGCAATAAATGTTGGCCTAGCGATGAGCAATAAATGCTGGTCTAGCGATGAGCAATAAATGCTGGTCTAGCGATGAGCAATAAATGTTGGCCTAGCGATGAGCAATAAATGCTGGTCTAGCGATGAGCAATAAATGTTGGCCTAGCGATGAGCAATAAATGCTGGTCTAGCGATGAGCAATAAATGCTGGTCTAGCGATGAGCTATAAATGTTGGCCTAGCGATGAGCAATAAATGTTGGTCTAGCGATGAGCAATAAATGTTGGTCTAGCGATGAGCAATAAATGCTGGTCTAGCGATGAGCAATAAATGCTGGCCTAGCGATGAGCAATAAATGCTGGTCTAGCGATGAGCAATAAATGTTGGTCTAGCGATGAGCTATAAATGCTGGCCAAGCGATGAGCAATAAATGCTTGTCGAGCGATGAGCAATAAATGTTGGTCTAGCGATGAGCAATCAATGTTGGCCTAGCGATAAGCAATAAATGCTGGTCTAGCGATGAGCAATGAATGCTGGTCCAGCAATGAGCAATAAATGCTGGTCTAGCGATGAGCAATAAATGCTGGCCTAGCGATGAGCAATAAATGCTGGTCTAGCGATGAGCAATAAATGCTGGTCTAGCGATGAGCAATAAATGTTGGCCTAGCAATGAGCAATAAATGCTGGCCTAGCGATGAGCAATAAATGCTGGACTGGCGATGAGCAATAAATGTTGGTCTAGCGATGAGCAATAGATGTTGGCCTAGCGATGAGCAATAAATGTTGGTCTAGCGATGATCTATAAATGTTGGCCTAGCGATGAGCAATAAATGTTGGTCTAGCGATGAGCAATAAATGCTGGCCTAGCGATGAGCTATAAATGTTGGTCTAGCGGTGAGCAATAAATGCTGGCCTAGCGATGAGCAATCAATGTTGGCCTAGCAATGAGCAATAAATGTTGGCCTAGCGATGAGCAATAAATGTTGGCCTAGCGATGAGCAATAAATGTTGGTCTAGCGATGAGCAATAAATGCTGGTCTAGCGATGAGCAATAAATGTTGGCATAGCGATGAGCAATAAATGCTGGCCTCGCGATGAGCAATAGATGTTGGCCTAGCGATGAGCAATAAATGTTGGTCGAGCGATGAGCAATAGATGTTGGCCTAATGATGAGCAATAAATGTTGGCCTAGCGATGAGCAATAAATGTTGGCCTAGCGATGAGCAATAAATGTTGGTCTAGCGATGAGCAATAAATGCTGGCCTAGCGATGAGCAATAAATGCTGGCCTAGCGATGAGCAATAAATGTTGGTCTAGCGATGAGCAATAAATGTTGGTCTAGCGATGAGCAATAAATGTTGGCCTAGCGATGAGCAATAAATGTTGGCCTAGCGATGAGCAATAAATGTTTGCCTAGCGATGAGCAATAAATGTTGGCCAAGGATTGAGCAATAAATGCTGGTCTAGCGATGAGCAATAAATGTTGGCCTAGCGATGAGCAATAAATGTTGGCCTAGCGATGAGCAATAAATGTTGGCCTAGCGATGAGCAATAAATGTTGGTCTAGCGATGAGCTATAAATGTTGGCCTAGCGATGAGCAATAAATGTTGGCGAAGCGATGAGCAATAAATGCGGGTCTAGCCAGTGACGCCCACGTCCTATAAATTAATTTTTAAAAACCACATTGTTACTAGTCTGGAGTTAGAGGCCAGACTGGGTAAGATTGGCAAATTTCCTTGCCGATAGAATATTAGTGAACTCAATGAGTTTTATGACAAGCTGGTAATTGCACAGTGAACGCGACTGTATTTTTTTATTTCCAGATTTATTTAATTAACTGAATTTAAATTTCCCAACCACTCTTTGAACTCGTATCTCCTGCTGAAATTCATTTATTTCGAAAGTATAGTCCCAGCATTCATGCCTTTCGTCAGAAGAGAATGTGGATACAATAAAGTTAAAGTAATAACAAAGGGTATACATTTTTGATTAAATGTGAGCGTATAAAAACTTGCCGCGTGCATTTCATGCTGAGTTGCACCTTCGGTTGAACTCCAATCGCTCCAGTCAGTATTGGTAGACAATAGCAGAAGACGGAGATTGAGTTTTGTGGACTGTATCAATCTATTGCTGGAATTGCTGAATATCCTTGATACACTGTTGTGAGGACTGTGAAATCTACATCAGGAACTACAATTGGACAACACATTCCCACAATTCTATCCCGTGTGAAAACAAATAAAGGCCTATCTTGCAACCACAATAAACTGAAAAACATTGCTCATTATCTTTTGGACATAGGAAAAAATGATGGTTTGTTGCCTCAGAACCGATGTTATAACAGATCTTTATGAAACCAGTCAAACCAGCCAGGTGTCTGCAACCATCAATAGAAAGTCAAAGAAATGGGTGATGTGTTAAGCAGGTCGGTTCGGTGGGGACTGCACTTGATGCAGCGATGCGAGTAACAGACCTCTAACACTGCAGAAGATCCAACACGGTTTTATTGAACGATAGAACTAACATACATATTTAACTGTGGGTCGACACTATATTGAACTGACTGGAGACCTTGTACTAGCCTGACCAGACTTACTAGCTACCGCATGGTGTTTGCACTGTGCTAGCTCATGGACTCTGACTGTCTCAGTGGCTGGGTCCCGAGAGAGCGGGAAACCTAGTGCCCTCTGGCTTTATAGTGGTGGTGGCCTGTCTGGTGATTGGCTGCACTGTGCTGTGTGCTTTACTGGTCATCCTGTGTGTCAATCACTCCCTGTCTGCACTTCATTATATACATGCGTGGATATTATGACAACGGGAACTTTACAAATCCTTGACGTCTGAAGTGAATCTCCAAAAGAGTTTCCATTTAGATGAAAACCACTCAGCTGTTTTTCTTCATACCAAGCCTGTTGCCATGTCAAAAACAGCACTACATTGTACAACTATGGCTAAGGAAGATTATGTAATATCTACAATTCAAAAAAGAAGGGGGTGGGAATTTGAAAGGGGGTGGGGGAGGATCGGGGAAGTCAGTCAAAGTGGTGCCCCGATCTGCGAGGGGCCGTTCATGCTGAGCTCGCCGTGACTGTGAGCGCGGCCTCGGAGGAGAGATACATCCTGAGGCCCCCAAAAAATGGCGAAGTGCCATTGAATGGCAATGTACTCCTCAGCGCTACAGCTGGCAGGAAACAACCCGTTAAACACGCCCAAAACCAGACTTAGATGGGCGGGATTCTCTGATCCGGAGGTTGTGTGTTGACGCCATCGCAAACGCCCTCGCGTCTCTCGACGGCGTCAGCATGGCCTCAGGAACAGCGATTCTGACCCCTACAGGAGGCCAGCACGGCACTGGGGTGTCCCACGCCGCTCCAGCTGCCGATCCCGGCATCAGATGGGCGCCGCGGGTCTGCGCATGCTCAGTGGGACCGGCGCCAATGCGTGCATGCTCAGTGGGACCGACGCCAATGCGTGCATGCTCAGTGGGACCGGCGCCAATGCGTGCATGCTCAGTGGGACCGGCGGCAATGCGCACATGCTCAGTGGGGCCAGCGCCAATGCGTGCATGCTCAGTGGGACCAGCGCCAATGCGTGCATGCTCAGTGGGACCGGCACCAATGCGTGCATGCTCAGTGGGACCGGCACCAATGCGTGCATGCTCAGTGGGACCGGTGCCAATGTGTGCATGCTCAGTGGGACCAGCACCAATGCGTGCATGCTCAGTGGGACCAGCGCCAATGCGTGCATGCTCAGTGGGACCGGCACCAATGCGTGCATGCTCAGTGGGACCGGCGCCAATGCGTGCATGCTCAGTGGGACCGGCGCCAATGCGTGCATGCTCAGTGGGACCGGCGCCAATGCGTGCATGCTCAGTGGGACCAGCGCCAATGCGTGCATGCTCAGTGGGACCCGCGCCAATGTGTGCATGCTCAGTGGGACCGGCGCCAATACGCGCATGCTCAGTGGGACCGGCGCCAATGCGCGCATGCTCAGTGGGGCCAGCGCCAATGCGTGCATGCTCAGTGGGACCGGCACCAATGCGTGCATGCTCAGTGGGACCAGCGCCAATGCGTGCATGCTCAGTGGGACCGGCGCCAATGCGTGCATGCTCAGTGGGACCGGCGCCAATGCGTGCATGCTCAGTGGGACCGGCGCCAATGCGTGCATGCTCAGTGGGACCGGCGCCAATGCGTGCATGCTCAGTGGGACCGGCGCCAATGCGTGCATGCTCAGTGGGACCGGCGCCAATGCGTGCATGCTCAGTGGGACCGGCGCCAATGCGTGCATGCTCAGTGGGACCGGCGCCAATGCGTGCATGCTCAGTGGGACCGGCGGCAATGTGTGCATGCTCAGTGGGACCGGCGCCAATGTGTGCATGCTCAGTGGGACCGGCGCCAATGCGTGCATGCTCAGTGGGACCGGCGCCAATGCGTGCATGCTCAGTGGGACCAGCGCCAATGCGTGCATGCTCAGTGGGACCAGCGCCAATGCGTGCATGCTCAGTGGGACCGGCACCAATGCGTGCATGCTCAGTGGGACCAGCACCAATGCGTGCATGCTCAGTGGCTCCCTTCTCCGCTCTGGCCCCAACACAACATGGCGTAGGGCTACAGGGGTCGGCGCGGAACTAAAGAGGCCCCCAGCCCAAGAGGCCAGCCCGCTGATCGGTAGGCCCCGATCGTGGGCCAGGCCACAGCGGAGGCCCCCCCATCCTGGGCTGAGAATCGCTGGGGGGTGGGGGGTGCCCGTAGAGCGGCCCCCAACCGGCGTCGCGCCGACCGCACCAGCACCAATGGCGCCGATTCTCCGCTCTCTGGATAATCGGCGGACCGGCGTCGGGGCGGCGTGGTGCGATTCCCGCCCGTCCCGGCCATTCTCCGGCCCAGTCTCGGCTGAGAGAATCCCGCCCAGACTTTTTTCCAGTTAAATCACGCTCCGTGACTCACCCGGATTCCCCTTGAACTGAACAGTGAAAGACATCACAGGTCCTGTTGTGGGAGCACCTCTGCCTCTTTCGACACGTGGACCTTCTGCAATTCCCATCCTTTGTACCCAAACCATCATTATGCAGGTCCTGAGATTTCACAATTCCAGGGCACTGCAACATTCCAACCCATCCCTCTGGAAACCAGCAAAGTTACAACAGTTCCTCACCATTTATTCCCCTTTTCAGTTTTTGGACTTTAAACGAAACCGTTCTCAGTAATCATCAACCATTTCAAGGTTCTTCCATCCATTTGGCCTCATTCCAATGTGTTTTTATATTTTGTTATAATCTATCTTTTGGCTTTCCCCCAACTTTTCAAGATTTCCTTCAATGCCTTTTCCCTCTCAGACAGATTAATCGCCCTGGTTTTACTCTCAACCTGACTTGCCGGAAGTGAGCCTCCAGGCCTTTCCTTCTAGCCCTCGAGTCCTGACAAACCACCTCGCCCACAGGACTTTCCATTTCCACTTCCCATTGCCCTCTGCTGAACATTAATGAATATTTAGCAACCTAATCAATTTTAAGGTGAAGCTCAATTTTAGATGTTTAATTCATAAATATTTTCCATTCAGCAATTTAAGATTATTTATAAATTTTCAATTTAGAAATATGAATTTCAATTTACATAGACACTGAAGACTCATTAATAAATTTTAACATCTTCATCAATCACAATAGATTGCTGATCATTATTGTTTTGCTATGAAATGTTTAACTATTATTTCCATACTTTACCGGGTTAACAGCAGAAATTATCATTTTAATATTTTACTAATTCAGATTGGAAAACTGATTTAAATTTTTGATTTATTGTTTATTCTGTTTTTTCTTATTTGTTCTCATGGTCTAAGCAACTGTAGCGCAGTGGCATTGATTGTACAGCCCTCGTTCTCCTGGGAAGCAACTCTCCTTGAATTCAACAGTCCTTTTATAACGACACTCCCAAAATGGTGTTTATGACAATCCAGGAGACACGAGTAGGTGAGATAACTGGAGCTTTATTATAGTTTAAGGAAACGGCGCTACGGCGGCATGCAACACAAAAGATCCCGCTTAGGACTCATGGAAGTGACAGGCCCAGTCAGGGCCGGCTATTAAAGAGTAAGGTAAGGAGCCCCAGCTGGTCGTGCCTCCGCCCACTAGCGGGGAAGCTCGTTTTCTACGAGTCCCGTTGGAAGGTCGATCAGCGTATCGTCATGGGCCTCATGCGTGGGTCAAAGAACAAAGAACAAAGAAATGCACAGCACAGGAACAGGCCCTTCGGCCCTCCAAGCCCGTGCCGACCATGCTACCCGACTAAACTACAATCTTCTACACTTCCTGGGTCCGTATCCCTCTATTCCCATCCTATTCCTGTATTTGTCAAGATGCCCCTTAAATGTCACCATCGTCCTTGCTTCCACCACCTCCTCCGGTAGCGAGTTCTAGGCACCCACTACCCTCTGTGTAAAAAACTTGCCTCGTACATCTACTCGAAACCTTGCCCCTCTCACCTTAAACCTATGCCCCCTAGTAATTGACCACTCTATCCTGGGGAAAAGCCTCTGAGTATCGACTCTGTCTATGTCCCTCATAATTTTGTATACCTCTATCAGTTCGCCCCTCAACCTCCTTCGTTCCAGTGAGAACAAACCGAGTTTATTCAACCGCTCCTCATAGCTAATGCCCTCCATACCAGGCAACATTCTGGTAAATCTCTTCTGCACCCTCTCTAAAGCCTCCACATCCTTCTGGTAGTGTGGCGACCAGAATTGAACACTATACTCCAAGGTCGGTTTAGCTCAGTTGGCTGGACAGCAGATTTGTGAGGCAGAGCGAGGCCAGCAGCGGGGTTCAATTCCCGCACTGGCCGAGGTTATCCATGAAGGCCCCGCCTTCTCAACCTTGCCCCTCGCCTGAGGCGTGGTGACCCTCCGGTTAAATCACCACCAGTCAGCTCTCCCCCTCAAAGGGGAAAGCAGCCTCTGGTCATCTGGGACTATGGCAATTTTAACTTCAACAAAACTTTACACTGTTAGAAAAATAAATCCCAGGATTTGACTCCATGAATGTAGAGACATGGGGTCAGCATAGTGACGCAGTTGTTAGCACTGTAGCCTCACAGCGCTGAATACCCGGGTTAGATCTCAGCCACGGGTCACTGTCCGTATGGAGTTCTCCCCATGCCTGCGTGGGTTTCACCCCCACAACCCAAAGATGTGCAGGGTAGGTGGATTGGCCATGCTAAATTGCCCCTTAATTGGAAAAAAAGAATTGGGTACTCTAAATTTATTTTAAAGAAAGGAAGTAGAGACATTGTAACACGGTAGCACAGTGGGTAGCACTGTTGCTTCACAGCTCCAGGGTCCCAGGTTCGATTCCCGGCTTGGGTCACTATCTGCACGTTCCCCCCCGTGTCTGCGTGGGTTTCCTCCGGGTGCTCTGGTTTCCTCTCACAGTCCAAAGATGTGCTGTTAGGTAATTTGGACATTCTGAATTCTCCCTCAGTGTACCCGAACAGGCGCCGGAGTGTGGCGACCAGGGGCTTTTCACAGTAACTTCATTTCAGCGTCAATGTAAGCCTACTTGTGACAATAAAGATTATTATTATAATTATGTTCAAATTTGAACGGTGTGCAACTTGGAATAGAGCTTGGAAGTGCTGATATTCCCATGACAACACTACCTTTGGCTTATACATGACGTTGGACTGGGGTGAGCACAGTACGAAGTCTTACAACACCAGGTTAAAGTCCAACAGGTTTGTTTCGAATCACTAGCTTGTGGATTTTAATCTGGTGTTGCAAAACTTCTTACTTTGGCTTATACAGTCGTAGAGGCCACAGAGAATGAATTTTCTGCCAAAGTAACCTTGGTGAGTTGCAGCACACTCGGATGATCATACTTACTGGAGTCACAGTGCACTCATTGTGGAGAGAGGGGGTGCTGAGGTGCCAGGATAAAGTGAACTACTCTGTCCGGGATGGTGTGGAGTTTCTCAGTGTTGTGATAGATGAAACCTTTGAGCTGGATGGCGAGAATTCCAGAAGTTGGTCCACTCATTGCTCCCAGAAAGAAAAGAACTGTAAAAATGGGGAAATACGAATATTAATCTGAACATGTCTTGTGTACTTTCAAATGGAATACCAGTAAAAACTGGAAAATAAGGGGCGGGACTCTCTGAGCATCCGTGCCGAAATCGCGATCGGCGTGGGGGCGGAGAATGGGCGTCGACGACAAAAACCGGTGCGACGCCGCTCCTGCGATTCTCCGGTCCCCGCGTTGTGCGCGCGCAGTCTACGCGGCGTGGGTAGGGGCCATAGACAGAGGTCCCCGCGGTCATTCTCCAAGAGTAACTGGCCGAGTCCCCGACGGCGTGTTTCTCTCCTGATCCCACCCGTCAGGAACTCGGCATGGCAGCTGCGGACTCAGTCCACGGCCACCCTTGTGGGCGGGGGGGGGGCCCGTGAGGATCCTTCACCAGGGGGGGCCTCACAGATGGCCAGGCTATCGATCGGGGGCCACCGATCTGCAGGCGCATGCCATCTCGGGGGGGAGGGGCGCTATCTTTATGGTGCCTGTCCGCGGTGTGGGTCCGCCATGTCGCGCTGGGTGGCCGCCGCCGTGCGCATGCGCAAACCCCTGACCAAAGGTGCAGAGCCCCGTATCGGCAGTCGGAGCCGCCAGGACTACTCTGAGGCCCTGCCAGCCCCCTCCAGGTAGCAGAATCACTGGACTTCCTTCAGCAAAGTCCAGAGTGATTCTCCCACGTTTTCACGCTGGAGTGGGGACATCGCCCCATTATTGGAGAATCCCGCCCAAGAATACTGGTCCAAACTGTTTTTTTCCTGTTGGACAGAGTAGTCATGGTGTACAGTAAGGGTTTGCGCCGCAATTACCCGGAAACACTAACTTCCTCTGGACTATTGCGCTGCGTTGGAATCACCGGAAATGCCAAGTAAATTGCTGACTTTGCCTGCTTCTGCCACGGTTACGTAAATAGTTAGTCTGAAAAAGTTAGAAGAATTAAAACTTCCTTTAACTTCTGGATAACTGTTGTAAAGACCCAGACTGATGTCCTTCTGGGACTCCCCTGACACCCCTGACCCCCCCCCCCCCGCCCCCCCAAGGGTCTCCATCACACCCGCTGCCTAACCAATGGTTTTCTCCACCACCTCGAGCCCCAATAATTCCACCGACCCGCAGACCTGACTCGAACCCCCTACACCGACCCTGCCCCCCCCCCCCCTCTCCCCATGCCCTTCCGACCATGGACTCAAACCCTCCCCCAGTCCACGGGTCCAACCCCACCCCCTTCTGGCACCCCATCCCTGGCCTGCGGGCCTGGCCTAACCCCCCGACACGCGCGGCTGACCCGACAAGCCCCCCTCGCAGACGTGGGGCTTGCCAACATCCTTCCGATGCAGGCCCCAGCAGCTCTGAGCATCGGAGGGGTCAGCACAGTTTTCAAGACCAGACGAGTGCACATTAAATTCTTATCATTCCTGCCAGGCATTGATTTCCGACACGAGTCAGAGGTCATGACCCAATGTTACCGTTCTAAATGAAAGGACATACCAGATAAATGTTGAACTGAAAATATCTCAGTTGATTTGAGAAAGTTGTCAAATTGTTGCAAGTTTTTTTATAGATGTGAGAAAGTGATGAGCAATTTGTCAGCAAATTTCAAAGATGTGTCAGAAAAACATGTTGGTAATATTAGTAGAGTTCACTGACCTTAATATGGACGGAAATCAATATAGTGCAAGGGTACGAAAGGGGAGGATTTGCTGATTTGTGTCCATAGCTTTCTCAATAAATATGTCTCCAGTCTAACAGTGAAGGAAGCAATGCTCCACCTGGTCCTGAGAAATGAAAGAGGAAAAGTGGAGAGATTGACTGGGTTGGGATTGTTCTCACTGGTGAAGAATGAGGGGGGGATCTCATAGAGACTTATAAAATTCTAACAGGACTAGACAGGGTAGATGCAGGGAAGATGTTGCCAATGATGGGTGTGTCCAGAACCAGGGGTCACAGCCTGAGGATTCAGGGTAAACCATTTCGGACAGAGATAAGGAGACATTTCTTCACACAAAGAGTGGTGAGCCTGTGGAATTCATTACCACAGGAAGTAGTTGATGCTAAAACTTTGAATATATTCAAGAGGCGGCTGGATATAGCACTTGGGAAGAATGGGATCAAAGGCTATGGGGACAAAGCAGGATTAGGCTATTGAGTTGGATGATCAGCCATGATGGTGATGAATGGCGGAGCAGGCTCGAAGGGCCAAAAGGCCTCCTCCTGCTCCTATCTTCTCTGTATCTATGTTACAGAAGGACATCATCTCACCATCAGCGACCACAAACTAACTTGTTTTGTTCGTTCAAGGGATGGGGGTGTTTCTGGCTGGGCCAACATTTATTGTCCATCCCTAATTATCCTTCTGGTGGTGGTGAGCTGCCTTCTCGAACAGCTGCATTCCATCTGGCGAAGGTACACCCACAGTGCTGTTTGGGAGGTAGTTCCAGGATTTTGACTCGGCGACAATGAAGGAACGGCCGATATATTTCCAAGTCAGGATGGTGAGTGGCTTGGAGGGCATTGGTGAACTAGTTTAAAGTAATTATGGAAAGAGGGCAGAAAATGTCAGAGGGGAAAATGTTCAAGTGGTGAAGAGCTGATTCCAGTGCTTTAACAAGGCATCGAGCACAGGTAGAATATTGCCGGGTAAAGCAGTAATGGAACAATGAAGGCATTCAGAAAACAATGCAGGCCCAGACTATATAATACAGGGCCGTCCATCAGCGGAGGGAATCTCGATAGGCCGCCGAATGGGGCCTCGGGCCAAAAGCGGGATTCGCGCCATGCGTCAAGCCCCTTGCAAGTCCATCCCGTAGGCCATGGCGGGGTTCTCACCCGTGCTGTCAGGAACATGCAACACAAACTTGGACATCTGCGTTTGGAAGCTATTATCAGGTGGAAAGCCCATTATAACTGCAGCTGCCGCCTGAGCTGCCCCCCCACTCCTCTCGCCCGAGAGTCACATGGCTGTGATTTGGCGCAGGGTATTCAAAATCTGATTCCGGGAGGCACGGACTCTCTAAATATATTCTGGTTTGCAGAGGGGTGGTTTCCAGTTACCTGGAGGTTGTGGGGCTTGCATTGGCGATAAGGGGTTGTACTTGAGCGAGTCGCCCTCTGTGGTAGTCGGTATTAGAGGTATTACGGTACCCTGTAATGCTGTAAGACCATTGGTGTAGGAGGTACTGTTTTCATTGGTTAAGCCTGCCTGCTGGGTCCGCCCAAATCTGCGCGGAGTGCAAGCCGCACTTCTACAGGCCAGAGAAAGCGCACCTGATAAAGGCTTCCCGTCCCTTTGAACGCCACAGTATGGACCTCAAAGGGGCCCTCCCCTCCACCGACCGCAACACGTACTTCCTGAACGTGATTGACGAGTACTCTCGGTTCCCATTCGCCATTTCCTGCCCCAACATGGCCGCAGCCACCGTCATAAAAGCCCTCCACAGTATCTTTACGCTGTTCGGTTTCCCCGCCTACATTCACAGCAATAGGGGGTCCTCCTTTATGAGCGACGAACTGCGTCAATTCCTGCTCAGCAAGGGCATCGCCTCGAGCAGGACGACCAGTTACAACCCCCGGGGAAACGGACAGGTAGAGAGGGAGAACAGAGCGGTCTGGAAGACCGTCCCACTGGCCCTACGGTCCAGGAATCTCCCTGTCTCCCGCTGGCAGGAGGTCCTCCCGGATGCCCTCCACTCCATCCGGTCACTGCTGTGTACCACGACCAACCAAACACCTCACCAGAGTCTCCTTGTCTTCCCCAGGAAGCCCTCCTCCGGGACCTCGCTCCCAACCTGACTGGCAGCTCCTGGACCCATCCTGCTCCGCAAACACGTGCTGGCGCACAAGTCGGACCCATTGGTCGAGAGGGTCCATCTCCTCCACGCTAACCCTCAGTACGCCTACGTGGCATACCCCGACGGCCGACAGGATACGGTCTCCCTATGGAACCTGCTGCCCACTGGATACCCCCACACACACCCCACCACTAATCCCACCGGCGCACCCCACAGCCGCCCCTTCCCAGGTGGATCGGTCCTCCCACTGGTCCCGTCTCGGGGTGATGAAATTGCCGAAGAAGTTGAAGCCACGCTCCTGGAGCCACAGATGCCCGAGCCGGCGCCTGCGTCACCACCGAAGCTACGACAATCGCAGAGGACGACCAGGGCCCCCGATCAACTAATTGCTTCATTCTGAACTGTAAATAAATGTTGTAAATAGTTGCGATGTAACGAGGCAAAACCACTGTACCTCCATAACCTTAACCTCTACCACTGTGTAATGCGAGGCAACCACCACCGCCGGACTCTTTTTTTAACAGGGGGTGAATGTGGTAGTCGGTATTAGAGGTAATATGGTACCCTGCAATGCTGTAAGACCATTGGTGTAGGAGGTACTGTTTTCATTGGTTAAGCATTCCTGCTGGCTCCACCCCGTAAGGCGGAGTATAAGAACCCGTGTCTCCCCAGCAGCTGCCTTCTGTACCTGCGCTGCTGGGGGAAACATCTAGTGTAATAAAGCCTTCAATTGACTCCAATCTCGCGTCTGGAGTTATTGATCGAGCATCACCCTCAGGATGGGTGTGCCAATTAAGGGGCAATTTAACGTGGCCAATCCACCTAACCAACACATCTTTGGTTTGTGGGGGTGAAAGCCACGCAGACACGGGGAGAATGTGCAAACTCCACACGGGCAGTGATCCAGGGCCCGGATTCGAACACGGGTCCTCAGCGCCGGAGTCCCAGTGCTAACCACTGCGCCACGTGCCGCCCCTTCACTGAACCTCTTAATGGTGCAGTGAAAGTCTAGCAACTCACTTCTCAGGTGTAACTTTCAGTCACCTTATCAGTAATATTGTTGAATATTAATTCACAGGGCGGCACGGTAGCACAGTGGTCAGCACTATGGCTTCACAGTGCCAGGGTCCCAGGTTCGATTCCCGGCTTGGGTCACTGTCTGTGCGGAGGCTGCACGTTCTCCCTGTGTCAGCGTGGGTTTCCTCCGGGTGTTCCGGTTTCCTCCCAAAGCCCCGAAAGACATGCTGTTGTCAAATCTGGACATTCTGAATTCTCCCTCCGTGTACCTGAACAGGCGCCAGAATGTGGCGACTAGGGGCTTTTCACAGTAACTTAATTGCAGTGTTAATGTAAGCCTACTTGTGACAATAAAAATTATTATTATGTTGTCAGTTTCATCGAAGAGCTGTGAGCTCTGCTGTTCATGTAGATGTTCCTTGCAACCTGCCCATCTGGAGATCCCCATTGCTTTATCAGCGCTCCATTCAAAGAGATAGGCGGGGCCACGGTTAATCTCAGTACCATATTAGATGGTCTCCTTTGATGCATAGCTCCACAGCAGATTAAGCAGGAGGTTAGCAAAGCCTGGTCCACACAAAAACCAGATGCTGAAATCCTCTTTGGCACACAGCCCCTGTCAGTGTAAAGACTTCATTGTTGAGACAATCAGCTAACACCCCCTTAAGGCTCAGGTGATTTCTCCCAGCCGGAAGGCGATCGGACTCCTCCAGTTGGACTGGCAGGCGCTGGAATGCAGCTGACGCCACCTCCTGTGAATTCCGGCTCTGAATTTGACTCCGCAGCGGCAAAGGGGGTTACCTTTTCCAGACGTCTGACCGCTGGCTTGGGGGCAGCTGGTCCCTGGGATCAGACAGCCCTCCAACTGGCCGGTTCCTTGGAAGTCCCTGCCTCTACCTGGTGCTCACCAGAGGGTGCCCCAGAAACCTGTTTTGCGAACATGTCTCGCCAATTATCTCTGCGCTGGTGGAAGGTGCTGGTGAAACCGTACCGAGAAGTCAGTTCCTCCCCAGAGACCTGCTCCTGGGGTGACCTGAAGGGCAACCTTTGGGAATGTCAAGGTTGTGGAAGAAGAGATGGTCACTTGAGATAGACCACCCGGATAAAGTTGCAGGGTTTCTAACCTCTTCCGACATTGATGCTTGTCAAGGTCCCGGACCAGACCCCAACATTTGTTAGGATTCCGGAGAAGAACCCCAAACGTTTTAATTTTTAATTAGTAAAACTGTGAGGAAAGGATACTTCGCCCCATGAGTGATTCCACTGACGAATAGGGATGTGTTATATTAAAATAAACGTTATTATTAATACAGGATCAAATTACATCAGCATCACAGAAAGTAGCTTACAGTTAACAATTAAACAATTATTAACAGTAAAAGGAAACACTTTAACTTCTAACTGAATCCTGCTCCATCTCCAATTAAGCAAAACCCACCATGAGTCAAAAGCCACTTGTAAATACAGTTAGCGAAGACAGGGATACCTGCTGTACACTGAATAGAACTTTCTTGGAAATACCGCTTTAAGAGAGAGAGATCCGGTCAGGAAACTGTTTACCCTTTTGGAATCAAGAAGCTTTCTGCTGTGTCCTCTGAAAAAAGCCCCACCTGGCAGGACCCACATGGTGTCTGTTGCCAGGCAGAATATTGTCCCTGGCCAATCCATCGGAAATAAGAGAAACAATAGGAAGGAACTTGCAACAGCCCAAACATCACTCAATGATGGTGCGGGTGGCGGTGTGAGCCTCATTGTAATGGGACAGGACGGGTGGCGGTGTGAGCCTCATTGTAATGGGACAGTACGGGTGGCGGTGTGAGCCTCATTGTAATGGGACAGTACGGGTGGCAGTGTGAGCCTCATTGTAATGGGACAGGACGGGTGGCGGTGTGAGCCTCATTGAAATGGGACAGGACGGGTGGCGGTGTGAGCCTCATTGTAATGGGACAGTACGGGTGGCAGTGTGAGCCTCATTGTAATGGGACAGTACGGGTGGCGGTGTGAGCCTCATTGTAATGGGACAGTACGGGTGGCGGTGTGAGCCTCATTGTAATGGGACAGTACGGGTGGCGGTGTGAGCCTCATTGAAATGGGACAGTACAGGTGGCGGTGTGAGCCTCATTGAAATGGGACAGTACGGGTGGCGGTGTGAGCCTCATTGTAATGGGACAGGACGGGTGGCAGTGTGAGCCTCATTGTAATGGGACAGTACGGGTGGCGGTGTGAGCCTCATTGTAATTGGACAGGACGGGTGGCAGTGTGAGCCTCATTGTAATGGGACAGTACGGGTGGCGGTGTGAGCCTCATTGTAATTGGACAGGACGGGTGGAGGTGTGAGCCTCATTGTAATGGGACAGTACGGGTGGCGGTGTGAGCCTCATTGTAATGGGACAGTACGGGTGGAGGTGTGAGCCTCATTGTAATGGGACAGGACGGGTGGCAGTGTGAGCCTCATTGTAATGGGATAGTACGAGTGGCAGTGTGAGCCTCATTGTAATGGGAGAGTACGGGTGGCGGTGTGAGCCTCATTGTAACGGGACAGTACAGGTGGCAGTGTGAGCCTCATTGTAATGGGACAGTACGGGTGGCAGTGTGAGTCTCATTGTGATGGGACAGTACAGGTGGCAGTGTGAGCTTCATTGTAAGGGGACAGTACGGGTGGCAGTGTGAGCCTCATTGTAATGGGACAGTACAGGTGGCAGTGTGAGCCTCATTGTAATGGGACAGTACGGGTGGCAGTGTGAGCCTCATTGTAATGGGACAGGACGGGTGGCGGTGTGAGCCTCATTGTAATGGGACAGGACGGGTGGCGGTGTGAGCCTCATTGTAATGGGACAGTACGGGTGGCAGTGTGAGCCTCATTGTAATGGGACAGGACGGGTGGCGGTGTGAGCCTCATTGTAATGGGACAGTACGGGTGGCAGTGTGAGCCTCATTGTAATGGGACAGTACGGGTGGCGGTGTGAGCCTCATTGTAATGGGACAGTACGGGTGGCGGTGTGAGCCTCATTGTAATGGGACAGTACGGGTGGCGGTGTGAGCCTCATTGTAATGGGACAGTACGGGTGGCGGTGTGAGCCTCATTGTAATGGGACAGTACTGGTGGCAGTGTGAGCCTCATTGTAATGGGACAGTACGGGTGGCAGTGTGAGCCTCATTGTAATGGGACAGGACGGGTGGAGGTGTGAGCCTCATTGTAATGGGACAGGACGGGTGGCGGTGTGAGCCTCATTGTAATGGGACAGTACGGGTGGCGGTGTGAGCCTCATTGTAATGGGACAGTACGGGTGGCGGTGTGAGCCTCATTGTAATGGGACAGTACGGGTGGCGGTGTGAGCCTCATTGTAATGGGACAGTACGGGTGGCGGTGTGAGCCTCATTGTAATGGGACAGTACGGGTGGCGGTGTGAGCCTCATTGTAAAGGGACAGTACAGGTGGCAGTGTGAGCCTCATTGTAATGGGACAGTACGGGTGGCGGTGTGAGCCTCATTGTAATGGGACAGGACGGGTGGCGGTGTGAGTCTCATTGTAATGGGACAGTACGGGTGGCGGTGTGAGCCTCATTGTAATGGGACAGTACGGGTGGCGGTGTGAGCCTCATTGTAATGGGACAGTACGGGTGGCGGTGTGAGCCTCATTGTAATGGGACAGTACGGGTGGCGGTGTGAGCCTCATTGTAATGGGACAGTACTGGTGGCAGTGTGAGCCTCATTGTAATGGGACAGTACGGGTGGCAGTGTGAGCCTCATTGTAATGGGACAGGACGGGTGGAGGTGTGAGCCTCATTGTAATGGGACAGGACGGGTGGCGGTGTGAGCCTCATTGTAATGGGACAGTACGGGTGGCGGTGTGAGCCTCATTGTAATGGGACAGTACGGGTGGCGGTGTGAGCCTCATTGTAATGGGACAGTACGGGTGGCGGTGTGAGCCTCATTGTAATGGGACAGTACGGGTGGCGGTGTGAGCCTCATTGTAATGGGACAGTACGGGTAGCAGTGTGAGCCTCATTGTAACGGGACAGTACGGGTGGCGGTGTGAGCCTCATTGTAATGGGACAGTACGGGTGGCGGTGTGAGCCTCATTGTAAAGGGACAGTACAGGTGGCAGTGTGAGCCTCATTGTAATGGGACAGTACGGGTGGCGGTGTGAGCCTCATTGTAATGGGACAGTACGGGTGGCAGTGTGAGCCTCATTGTAATGGGACAGTACAGGTGGCAGTGTGAGCCTCATTGTAATGGGACAGTACGGGTGGCGGTGTGAGCCTCATTGTAATGGGACAGTACGGGTGGCTGTGTGAGCCTCATTGTAACGGGACAGTACGGGTGGCGGTGTGAGCCTTATTTTAATGGGACAGTACGGGTGGCGGTGTGAGCCTCATTGTAATGGGACAGGACGAGTGGCGCTGTGAGCCTCATTGTAATGGGACAGTACGGGTGGCAGTGTGAGCCTCATTGTAATGGGACAGGACGGGTGGCGGTGTGAGCCTCATTGTAATGGGACAGGACGGGTGGTGGAGTGAGCCTCATTGTAATGGGACAGTACGGGTGGCGCTGTGAGCCTCATTGTAATGGGACAGTACGGGTGGCAGTGTGAGCCTCATTGTAATGGGACAGGACAGGTGGAGGTGTGAGCCTCATTGTAATGGGACAGTACGGGTGGAGGTGTGAGCCTCATTGTAATGGGACAGGACGGGTGGCGGTGTGAGCCTCATTGTAATGGGACAGTACGGGTGGCGGTGTGAGCCTCATTGTAATGGGACAGTACGGGTGGCGGTGTGAGCCTCATTGTAATGGGACAGTACGGGTGGCGGTGTGAGCCTCATTGTAATGGGACAGTACGGGTGGCGGTGTGAGCCTCATTGTAATGGGACAGTACGGGTAGCAGTGTGAGCCTCATTGTAACGGGACAGTACGGGTGGCGGTGTGAGCCTCATTGTAATGGGACAGTACGGGTGGCGTTGTAAGCCTCATTGTAAAGGGACAGTACAGGTGGCAGTGTGAGCCTCATTGTAATGGGACAGTACGGGTGGTGGTGTGAGCCTCATTGTAATGGGACAGTACGGGTGGCAGTGTGAGCCTCATTGTAATGGGACAGTACAGGTGGCAGTGTGAGCCTCATTGTAATGGGACAGTACGGGTGGCGGTGTGAGCCTCATTGTAATGGGACAGTACGGGTGGCTGTGTGAGCCTCATTGTAACGGGACAGTACGGGTGGCGGTGTGAGCCTTATTGTAATGGGACAGTACGGGTGGCGGTGTGAGCCTCATTGTAATGGGACAGTACGGGTGGCAGTGTGAGCCTCATTGTAATGGGACAGTACGGGTGGCGGTGTGAGCCTCATTGTAATGGGACAGTACGGGTGGCGCTGTGAGCCTCATTGTAATGGGACAGTACGGGTGGCAGTGTGAGCCTCATTGTAATGGGACAGGACGGGTGGCGGTGTGAGCCTCATTGTAATGGGACAGGACGGGTGGTGGTGTGAGCCTCATTGTAATGGGACAGTACGGGTGGCGGTGTGAGCCTCATTGTAATGGGACAGTACGGGTGGCAGTGTGAGCCTCATTGTAATGGGACAGGACGGGTGGCTGTGTGAGCCTCATTGTAATGGGACAGTACGGGTGGCGGTGTGAGCCTTATTGTAATGGGACAGTACAGGTGGCGGTGTGAGCCTCATTGTAATGGGACAGTACGGGTGGCAGTGTGAGCCTCATTGTAATGGGACAGTACGGGTGGCGGTGTGAGCCTCATTGTAATGGGACAGTACGGGTGGCGCTGTGAGCCTCATTGTAATGGGACAGTACGGGTGGCGGTGTGAGCCTCATTTTAATGGGACAGTACGGGTGGCAGTGTGAGCCTCATTGTAATGGGACAGGACGGGTGGCGGTGTGAGCCTCATTGTAATGGGACAGGACGGGTGGCGGTGTGAGCCTCATTGTAATGGGACAGTGCGGGTGGCGCTGTGAGCCTCATTGTAATGGGACAGTACGGGTGGCAGTGTGAGCCTCATTGTAATGGGACAGGACGGGTGGAGGTGTGAGCCTCATTGTAATGGGACAGTACGGGTGGCAGTGTGAGCCTCATTGTAATGGGGCAGGACGGGTGGCGGTGTGAGCCTCATTGTAATGGGACAGGACGGGTGGAGGTGTGAGCCTCATTGTAATGGGACAGGACGGGTGGCGGTGTGAGCCTCATTGTAATGGGACAGTACGGGTGGCAGTGTGAGTCTCATTGTAATGGGACTTTGCGTCTATTTGGGGCCTCTGGACTGGCATCATCAACCATGATGTCAGCGTGTATCCCTTGTCCCCCAAGAGCCAAGTCCTCAGCCTGTGGTAATCCTTAAAGATCCTGGGGATCTCTGCGTGCCCAGGATGTAACTGTCATGCATACTTCCAGAATAATGTGCGCGCACCTGCATGACCCTGAGATGGTGGGCACACTGAATTTGGACATTCAGGAAGTGGAACCTCTTCCTGTTAATAATGACATGGTGCTAGCAGGGCGACATGTGTGCCATTGTTGGCCCCCTGGGCCTGGGGCAACCTGACGATGGTGGCAAAGCCGTGACCGTCAAGGCTACCAGGTGCAGGAGTCCACCTCCTCCGTGCGGTGCCAAGTCCACGAGGACGTGGGGCTGTGCCGCACCATCTCTCCGGTGGGACGCAGTCTTCTGCGGCACGTGGTGTTCAGCAGTTGGTTGTGGGACCATCAAGTCCTGTACAACCTCGCTCGTCATCGGTGTACTCTTCTGGTCCCTTCCTCAGGCTGATGGACGGCTGGGTTTTGAGCCTGAGCAGTGGCGGGGTTGTGCGAGGGAGGGGGGGGAGGGAGGTGTGGGGGTGTGGGTGGGGGGGCGTGACCCTTGGACTGCCGTTGCACTCCACGCCACTTAAAATGAATGCAAAGGCGGTTTGATCAGGTTGTCGCCCTTTCTGGATGAGGTCACTTTTTGGCCTTCTCCCGCTATTCCCCCAACCGAGTGGCATCGTCGCCAGGCGCACCGCGGCCTGTGGATCGCCCCGATGTAAAATAAAGGGCGAAGTCTTCTGGCCATCCCTGCCCGGTGGAATCCTCTAGTCCAGCTGACGGACACACCCCACCACCGTTTCCCTGGCGACGGAGGGGCCGGACAATGGGTAAGACCGTTGACAGTGGTGGGGCCAGATGATGCCCCCACTGGCCAATGGTGGGCCACTTCCACAGCCACAAAATACGCCATGGATGGGGGTGGAAAATCCCAGCCAATGGGTGTAACTCTAACGGGGGAGTGGGGGTGGGGGGGGGGGGGGGGGGGGTGCACACGCGAGCCAAGGGACCTGGGAATATATAATCATAAATCATTGAAGGTGGCAGGACCGGGGAGAGTGCATTGAGTAAAGCTTACAGTACCTTGTGATTTATTAATGGGGCATCGAATACAAGGCCCAAGAGGTTACATTGAGTATGTGTAAGTCACTAACTCGGCCTCAGCTTCAGCACTGGGTCCGATTATGGACACCTCACTTCAGGAAAGCTGTCAAGGTATCAGCAAGAGTGCGGAAAACATTCACGAGAATTATCGAATTTACAGTGCAGAAGAAGGCCATTCGGCCCATCAAGTCTGCACCGGCCCTTGGAAAGAGCAGCCTATTTAAGCCCACGTCTCCACCCGATCCCCGTAACCCCACCTAACATTTTGGAGACTAAGGATAATTTAGCATCTTTGAACTGCGGGAGGAAACCGCAGCACCCGGAGGAAACCCACGCAGACACGGGGAGAACGTGCAGACTCCACACGGACAGTCACCCGAGACCGGAATTGAACCCAGGACCCTGGGGCAGCAGTGCTAACCACTGTGCCGCCATGCTGCCCCTGGCTCCAGGAATGAAGAACTTCAGCTTTGAAGATAGTTTGGAGAGTTTGGAACTGTTTCGCCTGTAGAAGAAAAGGCTGAGAGGTGATTGGATAGAGGCGATCAAAATCTCGAGGGGGCTGGACAGAGTAGATCGGGAAAAACAGCTTCCCCTCGTGAGAGGGTCGAGAACGACGGGGGGGCAGATTCAGATTGCTAGTGAAAGAAGCAAGTAGTGAGGGTTTGGAAAGCACTGCCTGGGAGTGTGAGTGAGGTAAGTTTAATTGAAGCCTTCGAAAGGGAGTCAGACTGCTACCAAAAACTGAAAGAATGTGCAGGGTTATGGGGAGACGGCGGGGAAATGATGCTTAGAGGGTTGTTCATTTGGAGATTCGGTGATGAGCCAAATGGCCTCCTTCTGCACCGTGACGATTCTCTTCCGGCATTTTATTTATTTCATCATTGTGTCAGAGATGCGTTCACTAAAAACTTCTGCAGTGATATTCTGGTGCTTGGTGACTGGCTTTTGGCATCCATGTCGTCCACCTTTGTGCTGTGTATGATTCCGGCTATTGGAAGATTTCAACAAATAACAAAGACAACCGCTTAATATTGCGCTGCTAACACAGTAAAACATTGCAAGGCACTTCCCTGGAGTACAATCAGAATAAAATTGGCACTGAGTCACTAAAAAGCGTTCCAGTGAAGGTTCGCCAGAGGCAAGATTCAAAGAAAGAAGAGAGGTGGAGGCTGGTGGAAGGATTGGATGGTGCACAGATTGGGAGGAATGCAGAGTGCTGGGAGGGTCGGAGGAGGTTACAGGGAAATGGGGCTGGCGGGGGGTGGGGGGCAACTTTTAAGTTATTTGTGCACGAGGGTGAGAAATTTAAAATTTTTAAATTGAGGCCTTGATGATCTGGGACCCAATGTGGCCAGAGAACACAGTGGGCAGGATTTAGAGCAGTTTAACGCACAGCAGCCACGTTTTGAATGTGCTTAAGGGAATGGAGGTTGGAAGGCAGAAGGTCAACCTGGAGATGCATTGGAATCATTGCCGTTAAATCATGGATGAGCGATTCAGCAACAGATGGGCTGGGGATTGGCAATGATGGGTGATGTTATGCCAGTGAAAGTTGGTGTTTTCAGTGTCAAATAGGCGACAAGGTTGCCAAACAGTCTGGTTCAGCCCGAGACGGTGGCCAAGGAGAGGGCTAGAATTGACAATGAGGGAGAGGACTTTGGGGCTGGGGCTAAATGCACTGGATTTGGTCATGCCACTAATTAATTCAAGTATTCCTGGACTCCCTGGTGCTGTTCGAGGTTGAATGCTACTTCCTTCGAACAGCAAACCGTCCAACTTAATGAGACAATGCTCACCTTGGAAAAGACAAAACTAAAAGGGAAAGAAAGGAGTACAGACTGTGTCACTTGATTCTAAGAGTCTTTAGCGGGGATGGAGCATATGTACCTGTTGTTATTGGCACGATACAAAATCTTCAAAGGTACACTTTCGCCTTTGAGGCCTGCGCTTGAGGTGAGCTTGAAACTGTCATTTGGCATTTAATAATCAGTCGACAGTTCCCAGGCTTTCACCAGCTTTCCATGCAAGTGTGATACTTCAGAAAATGTGAAACCTTAAGATGCAAAAATTCTGCAAAGCGTTTGCAGCTTTTCTTGTCAACTGCGTGAAGTTTGCAGATTGATCATGTGCATTTGAAGTCGAAGCTATTGGAAATAGTTGCACATCGAAGATTTTTATTATTGTAACGGCAGGGTCGAGCGTAGTAATAATTTCAGTGGAAAGCATGTTAGGAATGGGTTAAGAGATATTCCAATTACATGTAGGGGCCAATTACATAGGGGCTGGTTGAGCATAGGGGCTGGTTTAGCACAGTGGGCTAAATAGCTGGCTTGCAATGCAGAACGATGCAAGCAGCGCGGGTTCAATTCCCGTACCGGCCTCCCCGAACAGGCGTCGGAATGTGGCGACTCGGGGCTTTTCACAGTAACTTCATTGAAGTTACTTTTGACAATAAGCGATTTGATTATTATGTCAAATTGATGTTAAGTGTCCAATAATTGGCCTGATATGTTAAGGGGTTGCAGGTGGCGCGTGTGCTGTGGTGAGAGTTTTGTATGAACATAGGAACATAAGAACTAGGAACAGGCCACCTGGCCCCTCGAGCCTGCTCCACCATTCAATGAGATCATGGCTGATCTTTTGTGGACTCAGCTCCACTTTCCGGCCCGAACACCATAACCCTTAATCCCTTCATTCTTCAAAAAACCATCGATCTTTATCTTAAAAACATTTAATGAAGGAGCCTCTACTGCTTCACTGGGCAAGGAATTCCATAGATTCACAACCCTTTGGGTGAAGAAGTTCCTCCTAAACCCAGTCCTAAATCTACTTCCCCTTATTTTGAGGCTATGCCCCCTAGTTCTGCTTTCACCCGCCAGTGGAAACAACCTGCCCGCATCTATCCTATCTATTCCCTTCTTAATTTTATATGTTTCAATAAGATGCCCCCTCATCCTTCTAAATTCCAACGAGTACAGTCCCAGTCTACTCAACCTCTCCTCGTAATCCAACCACTTCAGCTCTGGGATTAACCTAGTGAATCTCCTCTGCACACCCTCCAGTGCCAGTACGTCCTTTCTCAAGTAAGGAGACCAAAACTGAACACAATACTCCAGGTGTGGCCTCACTAACACCTTATACAATTGCAGCATAACCTCCCTAGTCTTAAACTCTAGCAATGAAGGACAAAATTCCATTTGCCTTCTTAATCACCTGTTGCACCTGTAAACCAACTTTTTGCGACTCATGCACTAGCACACCCAGGTCTCCCTGCACAGCAGCATGTTTTAATATTTTATCATTTAAATAATAATCCCTTTTGCTGTTATTCCTACCAAAATGGATAACCTCACATTTGTCAACATTGTATTCCATCTGCCAGACCCTAGCCCATTCACTTAGCCTATACAAATCCCTCTGCAGACTTCCAGTATCCTCTGCACTTTTTGCTTTACCACTCATCTTAGTGTCGTCTGCAAACTTGGACACATTGCCCTTGGTCCCCAATTCCAAATCATCTATGTAAATTGTGAACAATTGTGGGCGCAACATTGATCCCTGAGAGACACCACTAGCTACTGATTGCCAACCAGAGAAACACCCATTAATCCCCACTCTTTGCTTTCTATTAATTAACCAATCCTCTATCCATGCTACTACTTTCCCCTTAATGCCATGCATCTTTATCTTATGCAGCAACCTTTTGTGTGGCACCTTATCAAAGGCTTTCTGGAAATCCAGATATACCACATCCATTGGCTCCCCGTTATCTACCGTACTGTTAATGTCCTCAAAAAATTCCACTAAATTAGTTAGGCACGAGCTGCCCTTTATGAACCCATGCTGCGTCTGCCCAACGGGACAATTTCCATCCAGATGCCTCGCTATTTCTTCCTTGATGATAGATTCCAGCATCTTCCCTACTACCGAAGTTAAGCTCACTGGAGTATAATTACCCGCTTTCTACCTACCTCCTTTTTTAAACAGTGGTGTCACGTTTGCTCATTTTCAATCCGCCGGGACCACCCCAGAGTCTAGTGAATTTTGGTAAATTATCGTGAGTGCATTTGCAATTTCCCTAGCCATCTCTTTTAGCACTCTGGGGTGCATTCCATTAGGGCCAGGAGACTTGTCTACCTTTAGCCCCATTAGCTTGCCCATCACTACCTCCTTAGTGATAACAATCCTCTCAAGGTCCTCACCTGCCATAGCCTCATTTCCATCAGTCACTGGCATGTTATTTGTGTCTTCCACTGTCAGTTCCTGAGCCATTTCCTCATCTCCCATTATTAAATCTCCCTTCTCATCCTCTAAAGGACCAATATTTACCTTAGCCACTCTTTTTTGTTTTATATATTTGTAGAAATTTTTACTATCTGTTTTTATATTCTGAGCAAGTTTACTCTTATAATCGATCTTAGACTTCTTTATAGCTTTTTTTAGTAGATTTCTATTGCCCCCTAAAGATTTCCCAGTCCTCTAGTCTCCCACTAATCTTTGCTACTTTCTATGCTTTTTCCTTCAATTTGATACTCTCCCTTATTTCCTTAGATATCCACGGTCGATTTTCCCTCTTTCTGCCGTCCTTCCTTTTTGTTGGTATATACCTTTGCTGAGTACTGTGCAAAATCGCTTGGAAGGTTCTCCACTGTTCCTCAACTGTTTCACCATAAAGTATTTGCTCCCAGTCTACCTTGGCTAGTTCTTCTCTCATCCCATTGTAATCTCCTTTGTTTAAGCACAAAACACTAGTGTTTGATTTTACCTTCTCACCCTCCATCTGTATTTTAAATTCCACCATATTGTGATCGCTCCTTCTGAGAGGATCCCTAACTATGAGATCCTGAATCAATCCTGTCTCATTACACAGGACCAGATCTAGGACAGCTTGTTCCCTCGTAGGCTCCTTTACATACTGATCGAGGAAACTATCGAGCATACATTCTATAAACTCCTCCTCAAGGCTGCCTTGACCGACCTGGTTAAACCAATTGACATGTAGATTAATATCCCCCATGATAACTGCTGTACCATTTCTACATGCATCAGTTATTTCTTTGTTTATTGCCTGCCGCACCATAATGTTAATATTTGGTGGCCTATAGACTACTCCTATCAGTGACTTTTTCACCTTACTATTCCTGATTTCCACCCAAATGGATTCAACCTTATCCTCCATACCACCGATGTCATCCCTTACTATTGCCCGAATGTCATCCTTAAATAACAGAGCTACACCACCTCCCTTACCATCCACTCTGTCCTTTCCTGTTACGGGAATTGAACAATGCTGCTGGCCTGCCTTGGTCCGTTTTCAAAGCCAGTGATTTAGCCCTGTGCTAAACAGCCCCTGTAATAATAACCTGCTGCATCGCTTAGCATTAATGTTTTTACTTCCCGTTTTATACCTTTTAGTATTCCTGGTCCTATTCACTGAGCTCCCCTCAGTCACTGTACCTTGTACTGTCGCCCTTTTTGATTTTTGACTATGGCTTCTCTGCCTTACACTTTCCCCCTTACTGCCTTTTGTTTCTGTCCCTGTTTTACTGCCTTCCAACTTCCTGCATTGGTTCCCATCCCCCTGCCACATTAGTTTAAACTCTCCCCAACAGCTCTAACAAACACCCCCCCCCCCCTAGGACATCGGTCGCAGTCCTGCCCAGGTGCAGACCATCCAGTTTGTACTGGTCCTACCTCCCCCAGAACCGGTTCCAATGCCCCAGGAATTTGAATCCCTCCCTCTTGCAGCATCTCTCGAGCCACGCATTCATCCTATCTATCCTGACATTCCTACTCTGACTAGTTCGTGGCACTGGTAGCAATCCTGAGATTACTACCTTTGAGGTCCTACTTTTTAGTTTAACTCCTAACTCCCTGAATTCAGCTTGTAGGACCTCGTCCCATTTTTTACCTATATCGTTGGTGCCTATGTGTACCACGACAGCTGGCTGTTCACCCTTCCCCCCCCCCCCCCCAGAATGTCCTGCAGCCGCTCTGAGACATCATTGACCCTTGCACCAGGGAGGCAACATACCATCCTGGAGTCTCGATTGCGTCCGCAGAACCGCCTGTCTATTCCCCTTATGATTGGGTCCCCTATCACTATAGCCCTGCCATTCTTCTTCCTGCCCAGCTGCTCAGCAGAGCCAGCCACGGTGCCATGAACCTGGCTGCTGCTACCTTACCCTGGTGAGCCATCTCCCTGATCAGTATCCAAAGCGGTTTATCTGTTTTGCAGGGAGATGACCGCAGGGGACACCTGCACTGCCTTCCTACTCTTGCTCTGTCATTTGGTCACCCATTTTCTATCTCCCTCAGTATCTTTCACCTGCGGTGTGACCAACTCGCTAAACGTGCTATCCACGACATCCTTCGCATCGGGGATGCTCCAAAGTGAGTCCATCCGCAGCTCCAGAGCCGTCAAGCGGTCTAACAGGAACTGCAACTGGACACACTTCTTGCACGTGAAGGAGCCAGGGACAGTGGACGTGTCCCTGAGCTCCCACATCACACACGAGGTGCATGACACAGGTCTGAGATCTCTTGCCATGTCTTAAACCTTCGGTTAACAACTACAATTTAAAAAAAAAAACAACGAAGAAAATGTAAATAAATATACCAATGAAAAGAAAAAGAAAACAGAAAAACTACTTACCAGTCACTTACCAGGGATAAAAAGCATTTCCTCCCCACCCAGCTTCGAATTCCCACCTAGATTCAAATTCCCAAACTCACTCTTTGCTGTCTCACTCTGGCTGTGTCTTCTCTGGCTCACTGGGAGAACGATGGAGTGCACTGAAGGGAAAATAAACTTGTTTGGGAACGGAGCGGAACTCTTGACTCTTTACTCAACAGCAGCCAGAAGCTAACAAAGTATACCATGTTATGGGCCAGAGTTTAGAGAACCCCAAAGTGTATCATGGAGTTCACCTGACCCACAACTTTTAATAGATTGTGGTATGGGGAGCACACGGCCCACTCTACAGGTGTGGTACAGCAGAAATGGAAAAGTATTTATTAAAGCAAAGCAACGTTTATTCTATGAACTCAAGTTAACCTTTTTGAAACATACAGTGAACATCTTAGCAACCATTAATTCAAATACAACCCCCAAAGACTACACCACTAATAAATCCTTTAAGCTTTCCTTTTAACATCCATATGACTTACAAACAAAACCTTTTACAGAAGCACATTAGGTTTACATTCACTACTGAGATTACTTATAATTCTGAATTCACCAAATGATCAAGAGATAGTCTTTTCATGGCAGAGAGATCAACAGTACACCTGCTCTGTCTGGCTTCAGCTCCAACACTGAAAACAAAACTAAAACACACCCTGCAGCAAACAGCCTAAAATGAAAGTAAAAAGCTGACAGACAGCCCAGCTCCACCCACTCTCTGACATCACTGCAGTAATAAACACCCATTTCTTAAAGGTACTCTCACTATAGATATTTATTTGCACACCCATTTACAAACACCCATTTCTTAAAGGTACTCTCACATGACAACCATTTATATGAAAAGGACGAAAGGGACTCTAAAAATTGTCTTTCCTTGTGGGAGACTATGTTATTTACATGGTAATATATCTCCTGCTCGGAGAGCTACTGTTCTGTCTCCACCTGTACTTCCCCCGGTCTGCCATTTTCCTCAGCACAATGGATTGTTCAACTGGAATTTCTCTTATCATTTATAGGTTGCTGTGGTGTGCTTTGTGGTTCAGATCATAGGATGGTTGGTGTAGTCTTCACAAAGACCACAATTAGATTTTGTATTAACTAAAGCTGAAGATTTATTTCCACTACTTAATTGAATTTGACCTCTTACTTCTGCATAATAAACAATTGACAATAAATATACAATCTACACTCATCTACCGCAAATCTCTACACTAATACAATGCCTATGATCTGCTCTTACTCACACTAGCTTTTCTACAGTTTTTCTCCTCCCCTTCTCCTCAGCACCCTCCCAGAAGGCTTAGCCTCGATGCTTTATATAGTTCTGCATTTAGCTCCCTCTAGTGGTTGATTCGGACATTACGTTAACCCTTACAGTTCTGTACATTTCTCATAATGTCACAGTTGCCACAAGATGACCTGCAGAATTTGCAATTCAATGTTAAAATATGTGCGCACGGAATACTGTTTTGCATTAGAATGGTAAATAATGACTATTTATTGTCCATGGTGAAGATTTGAAAAAGAAAATAGCAAAGTGTGTTCTTTGGAAAAATATGTACTGAACATTCCAAGCAGCTATTCTCCCCATTGTATAGTAACCATCTGTGTTTCAGACGGTTCTGGCTTCAGGGTCTGTTTGCAAGCTTCATTCTAAATAACTTTGCATCTCAAAAGCAGCAACAATGAACCCAGTTCCCCATTGTTAACTCTGGAACTATTAAATACTCTTGATATCTTGCATCACTGCAGGTTTCAAAACAGTGAGGCAAAACAACACAAGGGTCTGTTTTCTGAATACCATTCTGTGCCTTATACTGCCGCTGTTCAGGTAGAAATTCCCCTCCATTTTTGAATGCACCTGTGTTCAGTTTGAGGAAATCGGTAAATAATTCATCACGGTGTATTGTCACAAACAATGAAGAGCTGAAGGGGTTACTGGAGGCAAATGTGGTTGGATTTCCTTTATTGTCTGATTGCCGCACATCTGCGGATCTAATCAGGAATGTAGGTGTTCGTCGTCGAAATGTTCAGACCAAAATATATTTCCTTTCCATGTTGGGACTACAAGCCCGAACTGTCAAAGCCATTAAAACCTATTTGTCCAAACATGAACATGAATTTAGAAGATCACGTCAGGATTTCAACTTGCCTGAGGTAGAGTGACTCTGACATGCCTCAACGAGTCAGAAAATAATTCATGCTAATTATTGCACACTCTGTCAGCTGCTGTCTGCTTGGGGTGGAGTTAGCAGCGGGCACAGCGTACTGCCAGTTTTGACTGGCTTCCTATATTTGCTATTGTTGTTTTGTACAAATCACGGGCAGAAACTTGTTGAGGCATGGGTTGGGGTGGGTGGGGGGTGTGGGGTGTGGGGGGGTTGGATGGTCTCACCTGCCAGCTGTAGAACTGACGAGAGATGCACGCAGCCTGGATTATGGACGGCCTGCCAATCAGGTAGCGGAAAGGCCAGTGACGGGCCTTCTGCTGGAATCAAGACCCCGGGGTGGGGGTGGGAGTTTGGGGGAGGGGGGGGGGTCGGCTACAGAGAGCTGCTGACCAATCAGAGGGCAGCAACCCTTGTGCACAGCAGTGCCAGTGGGAGGGTGTGGCTGCTGCCAGAGGAAAGGCTCCACAATCGTGGAGAGGCCCAGGCCACAGGCCACAGTCCACAGGCCACAGGCCACAGGTGAGTAATGTGGGGACTGGTTTTGTGGGGCGAGGGTCACAGAGGGAGGGGTGCAGGGGGTGGGGTGAGGTCGGCACCGGGTGTGTCAAGGTGGCCACACGGTTTTACCTTTGGTTTCAGCCGCATAGCGACTGGCCCATCTGAAGCCAAGGTAATGCTTGTGGAGGTCGGCCGCGACCCGACATTGGTCATTAATGGACCATTTAAGGGCCTCAATTAGTGGCTAGCTGGGAAGATCAACCCTGGGCCTTTCTGCGCAGAAGCTAATCCCGGTAGAGGTGGGAAGGTGGCAGAACTCTGGGGCGTCATTCTCCGCCGGCGGGAGTCTCCGTTCTGCCGGCGCCTGGGGTTTTCCCGATGGCGTGGGGGTGCCCCACAATGGGAAACCCCATTGACCGGCCGGTGTTACGGAGACTCCCGCCGGCTGGTCGGCGCAGAAATGTGGCGGGGCGGGTAGGAGAATTTCGCCCCTGGTGTGTGAGCATCCCGTCTAAGTAAATGTCCTTCCCACCGCCAGCGAAAGGTCCAGGTTCTGGCCAATGTTTCTATCATAATCAAAAGTGAGGAATCCTGACCCAGATTTTAAATTGAGGATGTGGTTTCTTGGTAGCGGTAGCCGGCCTGTCACTTTATTCTTGGTTGTAACCAGAGAAAGAGTTTGAAGACGTTGCCACGCCCAGTGGGTAAAGAGGTGAACCAAGTAGATGAATTGGGAGCAGGAGAGGGCATTGCTTTGTTGCGACTCCGTCCTTCTCCAAAGAATCCAAATGGAACCCTGCCCACTGAGGACAAAACTCCAGCTGCATCCAAGTAGAGATGATTTTTATTTTGCAGCAAGCTAGTCAGAGTGGAGCTGGTTTTATCCCCACTCACCCTGGAAAATGGCAGGTAACTCTCCAGCGTACTCCATCCGGCTCATTTGCCTGTAACTGATTTTTAAAATCTAGTCTCTGTGGCGCAATTGGCTCGGCTGGTGGTTCGAGACCATTCAGCGCCGCAGGATTTACCGTTTATGGGCGGCACAGTAGCACAGTGGTTAGCACTGTTGCTTCACAGCGCCAGGGTCCCAGATTCAATTCCCGGCTTGGGTCACTGCCAGTGCGGCGTCTGCACGTTCTCCCCGTGTCTGCGTAGATTTCCTCCGGGTGCTCGGGTTTCCTCCCACAAGTCCCGAAAGACGTGCACCCGGAGGAAACCCACGCACACACGGGGGAGGATGTGCAGACTCCGCACAGACAGTGACCCAAGCCGGGAATCGAACCTGGGACCCTGGAGCTGTGAAGCAATTGTGCTTTCCACAATGCGACCGTGCTGCAAGTTGATGAAGTTTGCGATCCCATGTAACTCCCTCGAGAACAAAACCACTAGATTCCATGGGTTTTGAACAAATAAATAAACTTTATCACACATAGTCAGAAAAGTAAAACAATTTACAATATTTATCTTATATTCTAATATTTACAATCAACAAGAGGTAGATGTGAACTCACAGGCAAAATGCGGTCGAACACAGTGAGCTGCAACATTAATGGTCGATGTGACCAAGACAGATTCCACAGATTTCTCAGTAACCCATCCAGATGTCAGTGTCCACTGCGAGTTACACAATCTTGCTAAAACTCTGTCCCCCTTATGAGGGTCTGTAAGCCTTCCTTCTTACCTTTCGAAGAGCTCGCCTTGAAATTCCCTTCAAAGATTGTTCTCACACCACTGCCTGAACAACTACTTACCCTCCAGGGTTTCAATCTCATCTCCCAAAAATTACGTTCCCCTGGAGTCCTGGGTCTGCATTCCAGTACCAACTCACAGGCACAACGTCAACACTCCAGCTACCCCAAGCAGAACACTGCTACTCCAAAGGGTTGCATTATATCCAATAGCCTGCAAAATGGAGTCACCAACTTCCCGCTGTGTTTACAGCTCTCCCTGCCTCTTACAAGCCCTCTCGATTTGGGGCCTGTCAACAGCAGTGCTTTTGCTACCTGGATCCACTTCCTTTGTTCCTCCCGTCTGTGGTTTCTGTCTCTGGTCGTCTCCACCTGGTGGTCTTCTCCTGGTGACTCTTTTCCAGGATACCTCCCTGTCCCCGCTCGTTGTATTCCCTTTACCTTTCTGGAACTGCTCCCTGACCCAGGCTCCTCTCGTTATGGCGCCCCTTTCCTGGGTCCTGTGATCGGGTTTGTGTGCCCTTTTTTCCCCCACATTTATCCACATTATACTGGAACTGCCATTTGTGTGGCCACTCACTCAACCTGTCCAAACCCTGCTGAAGTATACAAATAACAAAGAAAAGTACAGCACAGGAACAGGCCCTTCGGCCCTCCAAGCCCGTGCCGACCATGCTGCCCGACTAAACTACAATCTTCTACACTTGCTGGGTCCGTATCCCTCTATTCCCATCCTATTCATATATTTGTCAAGATGCCCCTTAAATGTCACTATCGTCCCTGCTTCCACCACCTCCTCCGGCAGCGAGTTCCAGGCACCCACTACCCTCTGTGTAAAAAAACTTGCCTCGTACATCTGCTCCAAACCTTGCCCCTCGCACCTTAAACCTATGCCCCCTAGTAATTGACCCCTGAACCCCGGGGAAAAGCCTCTGACTATCCACTCTGTCTATGCCCCTCATAATTTTGTAGACCTCTATCAGGTCGCCCCTCAACTTCCGTCGTTCCAGTGAGAACAAACCGAGATTATTCAACCGCTCATCATAGCTAATGCCCTCCATACCAGGCAACATTCTGGTAAATCTCTTCTGCACCCTCTCTAAAGCCTCCACATCCTTCTGGGAGTGTGGCGACCAGAATTAAACACTATACTCCAAGTGTGGCCTAACTAAGGTTCTATACAGCTGCAACATGACTTGCCAATTCTTATACTCAATGCCCCGGCCAATGAAGGCAAGCATGCCGTATGCCTTCTTGACTACCTTCTCCACCTGTGTTGCCCTTTTCAGTGACCTGTGGACCTGTACACCTAGATCTCTCTGATTGTCAATACTCTTGAGGGTTCTACCATTCACTGTATATTCCCTACCTGTATTCGACCTTCCAAAATGCATTACCTCACATTTGTCCGGATTAAACTCCATCTGCCATCTCTCCGCCCAAGTCTCCAAACAATCTAAATCCTGCTGTATCCTCTGACAGTCCTCATCGCTATCCGCAATTCCACCAACCTTTGTGTCGTCTGCAAACTTACTAATCAGACCAGTACTTACTAATCAGACCTCTGCATCCTCCTCACAGCTCACTTTGTACCATCTGCAAATTTAGAGATAATACATTTAGTTCCTTCGAACAAATCATTCGTATATAATGTTAACAGTTGGGGTCCCAGCACAGATCCCTGCGGTACCCCACTAGTCACTACTTGCCAATCAGAAAAATACCCTTTATTCCGACACAATGCTTAACAGTGCGTGCACAGACCACATCTGATTTGGGTATGTACAGAACCTGTCAGGCCTTGTCGGGACTACTTCTGCTCGGATATCAGGTACATTTTTATTTTGTGACAGACATTATCCAACTTGGCAACAGTATTTTCTATATAATTGAGGTATTGTACCCAATGCCAGTTAAGCAATTAGGCATTTGCAGGTGAGGGAAAAAGGAAATATATAACATTATTTTTGGTGTCCCAATGAAAACTGGCAAGGACTTAGAATTAAATTAATTATAGATTGATTGATATTTATTGTCACATGTACCGAAGTACAGTGAAAAGCATTTTCCTGCAGCCAAGGGAACGTACACAGTACGTACATAGTAGACAAAAGAACAATCGACAGAGAACATTGACAAATGGTACATCAACAGATAGTGATTGGTTACAATGCGGAACAAGGCCAAACAAGAGCAGCATAGGATGTCGTGAATAGTGTTCTTACAGGGAGCAAATCAGTCCGAGGGGGAGTCGTTGAGGAGTCTTGTAGCTGTGGGGAAGAAGCTGTTCCTATGTCTGGATGTGCGGGTCTTCAGATTTATGTATCTTCTGCCTGATGGAAGGGCCTGGAAGAGGGCAAAGCCTGGGTGTGAGGGTTCCTGTCCGTCTTCCTGAGACAGCGGGAGGTGTAGACAGAATCAATGGGAGGGTGGCAAGCTTGTGTGATGCGTTGGGCTGAGTTCACCACGCTCTGCAGTTTCTTGCGATCTTGGACCGAGCAGTTGCCATACCAGGCTGTGATGCAGCCGGATAGGATGCTCTCTATCGCACATCTGTAGAAGTTTGTCAGAGTCGATGCAAACAATGCTGAATTTCTTTAGCTTCCGTAGGATGTAGAGACGTTGTTGGGATTTCTTGACTGTTGCATCAACGCGAGTGGACCAGGACAGACTGTTGGTGATGGTGACCCCCCAGGAACTTAAAAACTATCTCCACTTAGGTGGGACGGAATTGGGGGGGGGGGGGGGGGGGGGGGGAGGGGGGGGGCAGAATGTAATGCTACTCTTCCTGAAGTCGATGATCAGTTCTTTAGTTTTGCTGACATTTAGAGTGAGGTTGTTTTCGGTACACCGCAAATTTATGGATTGAATTGGAGTTAAATCTTGCCACACAGTTGTGTGTGGATGGGGAGTACAGTAGAGGACTGAGCCCACATCCTGGCGGGGCCCCGGTATTGAGGCCTAGTGTGGAGGAGATGCTGTTATCCATCCTGACAGATTGCGGTCTGTTGGTGAGAAAGCAAGGACCCAGCCACACAGGGAGGGGTCAAGTCCAAGACTGCGGAGAACCTTTCTAAAGAAATAATCATTTCTGAAAGATCCATTTTATGTAGGAATGAAAATTCATGTAATCTGAAGACGTTACAACTGTTACGGACAGGAGGGGGATTAGCTTAAACAGACCTGATATCTCCTCTCAAATGTCTGTGAACAGAAATGGGATTTGATATCTGATTTACCCCTATGGAAGGGATGGCCTATTTCCTCCAACTCTTCAGTTTGCTGTGATCCAATCCACTATTAATAATTCCACAGAAAACTCGAGATAAGGTAAAATAAGAAGACTGGTTTATTTTACACCCACAGACACACACTCAAAACATGGGGAAGGGGTTTAGCAATCCCTGCCCCCCACCAGTCCCTTGCACTCAAACAATAAAAGAGGGATGCGGGAGATAAAGGGATACAGGGCAAGTTAACAATAAAAATAAGAGTTATGCTTCTATGTGAGTCCAGAATCACAAGTCCAACGGTGTGCCCCTCCAGTGGTTAACAGGCTGAATCTCTTGCAGGTCTGTCCATCTCCCCAGCTGTGAGGACTTCCATGATGGGAGAAGGCGCGCAGATATTAATTAGTCTTGACCGTACAGTTACAGGAGTTCTAATGTTCCAGTGTTTCACAGTTTAGATGAGGACCAGGCAGTTTAGTCGGACAGAACTTTCTTTGCTGCTAAATGTTAGATGGTAAAATGGTAGACAGTAACAGGCTGCTTGCCTGGAGTCTAGCGCCTCTCCTGAGGGCAGACAGTGACTGGTGATAAAGTCCCAAAGCTGTACGATTAAAGGAATTCAGATATCTCAAGTCTCAGTCATGTGACAGGGTGGTTTCAGATTGGGCTACTCAGTTAACCAGACTTCTGGTTGAAACCTATTGTGTTCTGGAGCTGGTAAAGTTGGGGCCATGAGCACCGCATTGTCGATCAGGGCTGATATTTTCTGGCTCTTTCCTCCAGGTGGCCCCATCGATTGCATTGCCTGGCAGTGGAAGTTGGGAGGAGTGTAAAGCTCCGTCGACATCTCTGGGACAAGAAGATCCTACCACCCACCAATGGCGGCGGGCTGCCTCTGCCACCGCAAAATATATTATGAGGGCGTCAGAAAATCCCACCCGAGGAGTCACAAATGGCCACCTTTGTTCATAGCTGGCTCGGGCACACATTCTGCCTGCTAATCCATTATATTGGCACTGTTGAAAAGTTTATCGAATATAAGGAGTGCTATATTCCAGGGATGTTTGAATTGTTAGCCGTTGACCACTTTCAAACTAGGGCGGCAAGGTAGCACAGTGGTTAGCACTGTTGCTTCACAGCCCCAGGTCCGATTCCCGGCTTGGGTCACTGTCTGTGTGGAGTCTGCACATCCTCCCCGTGTGTGCGTGGGTTTCCTCCGGGTGCTCCGGTTTCCTCCCACGGTCCAAAGATGTGCAGGTTAGGTGGATTGGCCATGCTAAATTGCCCTTAGAGTCCAAAAATTAAGTTAGGTACGGTTACTGGGTTAGGGGATAGGATGGACGTGTGAGCGTGAGTAGGGTGCTCTTTCCAAGGGCCGGTGCAGACTCGATGGGCTGAATGGCCTCCTTCTGCACTGTAAATTCTACGACATGCTCAGAAACATCCTGAAGTCAGTTTGTGATAAACGGGAGAGGTTTTACCAGCTCAGCAATTGTCCATTTTGGAAAGCAGAAAAATATAATTTTATAAAGTAACCAGGCTGACGGAGATGTCATTTTCTTTGTCTTCTTCAGGGGGATACAGTTTAAAGTAAAAAGAGAGACTGAGCAAATGTAGGGAGCCATCGGTGAAGAGTTTTGAATGGAACAGTCTGTCATCTCATTAATTTACACAGACAACTCAAATGCCAAAGCAGCTTACTTTACAATGAAATATAAAATATGATTTATAAGTAATCACTCTTGAAAAAAATAAATGTAAGTGTAAGTATTCCACTGCACCTCATCTCTGTCTGTCCTCCTGCATAAGGGCTGACAGAATGGATCAGCAGGGTTTCAGAGATGTCAGGTCAGCCTGTTGCTAAAGAGTAACTTGCAGTTAATATGAGAGGTGTCGGAACTGGGTTCTCTAAAGAAAGGTGTAAATATAAAGTAAAATAATTCAAATATGTTGCCAGTAGGAGATAGTATGCAGTTTTGGGTGATATATATTATCACACACTCCAGTTAGGATTATTAATCAGCAACTGGTCAGAAATGGTACCAGAAATAAACCAGGCACACAAGAAACAAAAAACATGTCTTCAGGTTTACTTGAGACTATGGTGACTTGAGAATTAAAGAAATGGTTCGGAAAGGACTTGACTCAATGATGGTCAAACAAGCAGGCAACAATCGCGTGGCTTCATAGAATTCCTACTGTGCAGAAGGAGGCCATTCGGCCCATCGAGTCTGCACCGGCCCTTGGAAAGTGCACCCTACGTAAGCCCACCCCTCCACCCTATCCCCATAACACAGTAACCCCACCTAACCTTTTTGAACACTAAGGACAATTTCTCATGGCCAATCCACCTAACCTGCACATCTCAGGACCAGGGGAGGAAACCGGAGCACCCGGAGAAAACCCACGCACACACGGGGAGAACGTGCAGGCTCCACACAGACAGTGACCCAAGGGTCTGTACAGACCCTCCGAAACAGCACCCTACCTAGGTCCACTCTCCCCCGGCCTTGCCCTGTAACCTCACCTAACCTGCACAACTTTGAGCACTAAGGGGCAATTTAGCATGGCCAATCCACCTAGCCTGCCCTTCTTTGGACTGTGGGAGGAAACCTGAGGACGTGGAGGAAACCCACGCAGACACGGGGAGAAGGTACAAACTCCACACAGACAATCGCCCGAGGCCGGAATTGAACTCGGCTCCCTGGCGCTGTGAGGCAGCCTCATTAGGCCAATGACAGTGCATAGCACTCGTAGAACTGTACTTCAACAGAAGTCATATCTTCAGGAGAGGAAAAATAATGAAAACAAGAGTGAAGAACATAAGTAGAATAACTGATGTTACTTTGTTGAATTTTTTCTCTTGGAACTTTTTGGTGTTGTGTTTCTTGGTTTACATTGTTCTGCTTCTGCATCTTGGCTCAATGTTTTATTTGTTTTTCTCTTTGAGGTATGTCTCGTCTTCCAATCTGACACCATGCTGTCAGGCCATCTGTTCCATTGTTTATTACATTTGTATCTCCCGGCTTCACACAACTTTACAGCCAAACTTCTTTTCTGCCCACCGTTCTCAACAACCTGCCGTTCTCCGAGCTGTGCCCTGCTGTCATCCTGGCCCGCCCCCTAGCTGCATTATTAAAGTCGTTGGTATTGGCAGTAGCTTCAAAGGAATGGAAAGATAGTTGCAGAAAATAGCACGCAGCAGCAGACTACAGCCACGTTAAACTCAAAATATATGTCCTACCGACAAGGGTGGAGGCCAATTAGCAGGCAAAAGCAGCATTCTGATGTGACGATCATTGTCACCTGAGGGAAATGCACTGAAATGACCAACAATAGCAAACAGCTATGCAATATCTTCAGAGATATTACTGAGAAAAGTCCACTAGCTGGATATTACTGAGAATAGCTCCAAAACCTAGGACTTGGCTCCTCCCTCTGCAACTAGATCCTCGATTTTCTGACCCACAGACCACAATCAGTAAGAATAAACAACACCTCCGCCACAATAGTCCTCAATACCGGTGCTCTGCAAGGCTGCGTACGTAGCCCCCTACTCTACTCCCTGTACACACACGACTGCGCGGCAAAATTTGGTTCCAACTCCATCTACAAGTTTGCCGATGATGTGACCATAGTGGACCAGATCTTCAATAACGGCGAGTCAGAATACAGGAGGGAGATTGAGAACCCAGTGGAGTGGTGCAGTGACAAAAATCTATCCCTCAATGCCAGCAAAACTATAGAGCTGGTCATTGACTTCAGAAAGCAAAGTACTGTACACACCCCTGTCAGCATCAATGGGGCCAAGGTAGAGATGGTTAGCAGCTTCAAATCCCTAGGGGTGCACATCTCCAAAAATCTGTCCTGGTCCACTCACGTCGACGCTACCACCAAGAAAGCACAACAGCACCTATATTTCCTCAGGAAACTAAGAAAATTCGGCATGTCCACATTAACTCTTACCAACTTTTACAGATGCACCATAGAAAGCATCCTATTTGGCTGCATCACAGCCTGGTACGGCAACTGCTCAGCCCAAGATCGCAAGAAACTTCAGAGAGTCTTGAACACCGGCCAGTCCATCACACAAACCTGCCTCCCATCCATTGACTCCATTATTATGGGCCAGGGTTTAAAGTACACCAAAGTGTATAATGGAGTTCACCTGACCCACAACTTTTAATATATTTTGGTTATGGGGAGCACAAGGGCCCACTTTGCAGGTGTGATGCAACAGAGATCTAAAGTATTTTAAACAAAAACAATGTTTATTCTATGAATCCAGATAACATTTTATAAACACACAATAAACATCTTATCATCTACCAACACTGATCACCCCCCCCCCCCTCAAAGATGCAGTACTCTATAGGTAACCCATAGTAACTTTCCTAACAATATCCATAAGTCAAAAAACCTTTTTTTAAAAGACAGTAGGTCTTTCCTTACATTCCTTACAGAAACAGGTATTACTTTAAAATCATCAAGTGATCTGGAGACATTCTTTAGCATGCAGAGAGAGAGATCGATACACCTCCTTGGTTTGAATGCAGCTCCCCAACTGAAAGTGAAACTAAAACTCAGAGCCAAATAAAACAGCTTCCAGCTCAAACCGAAAGTAAAAAGCCAGAAACACAGCTCAGCTCCGCCCACGCAATGACATCACTGCAGCTGTTCGATAAACACACGTTTCTTAAAGGGACCCTCACATGGCACCATAACACCTCCTAAACGACCCTTTTATGGACTGACCTGATTAACACTACATCCCTATACTGATGTTGGTGCTATGTAGTTACATTGTGCACCTTGTGTTGCCCTATTATGTATTTTCTTTTCTTTTCTTTTCATGTACTTATAGATCTGTTGAGCTGTTCGCAGAAAAATACTTTTCACTGTACCTCGGTACACGTGACAATAAACAAAATCGAAATCCAGTGACAGTGCCAATGCTAAATTTCCAACACACATCTCCAATTCCGCTCTGATTTCTGTTTTTGCAATAAATAGGAGGCAGGTGAGACTAATGTACAGTAAATTAGTGTTGGATTTATCTCAGTAATACGGGGATATGAGCGTGAGGTCAGGTGTAATGCCTGGATCTGGATCTTGTGGGGACCATGAATTGGATTTAATTTGAATTGGTTTTTGGGGCAGGCAAGGAGCTGGATTAGGGATTTGCCCCTGTCCGCACTCTGAACTCTGGCTTTATAACTCTGAGAAAGTAATTTTAAAAATGTTAAAATAAAAATACGGTGATAAATGATGGATCAAGAAAAGGATGAGTGTTCGAATCTTTTAATCACCACTTCTGCTCCTCAATCTGCATCACAAATTTGCTTATGGCACAGAGGTCACTTGTTTCAGGCATTCGATGGGGACAAGTTGGAATTGCAATTTTATTCATTAAAATTCCAACTGTCCTTTGGAGTTTTTTCTTTATTCCGTTCAAAAAACTCAGTAAATTTAAAATAAGCTTTAAAGGTGAGTGATAGTTTAAATGAGTGCAGCACAGTTACGGTCAGAGAAATGTGTGAAGTGCAGAATGGACACACCTATCATTGTCACTGTCTGCTGGGAAACCTGCGGGAGGCCGCTCTCGGCACCGAGAGGCTGCATCGCGCTCCTGTTCGCGCACAATGTGGCCAGTAGATCGCCCCCAGAGTGGTATTGTTGTGCATCTTCATCAGTAAATGCTGGGACATCATTAGTTGTTGCTTGTGTACATTTGTATTTAACTGCTGTCAGGTCTAATTCCATTCCGTTACTGCTATTTAGATTTTTAACAAGCTACTTCGGTGTTTGAGTCCATGGTGTATTTAAACAAATATACATTTTAATTCAAATTTTAACATTTTAAAAATTTGACAATCTCACAACCCAACATTTCCAAATGGAACAGGCCCGAAGGCCCCCCCAACCCCACCCACACCTCCCCAACCCCACCCACACACCCCAACCCCACCCACACACAAACCCCCCAACCCCACCCACACCTCCCCCAACCCCACCCACACACCCCCAACCCCACCCACACCTCCCCACCCCACCCACACACCCCCAACCCCACCCACACCCCCCCAACCCCAGCCACACCTCCCCACCCCACCCACACCCCCCCAACCCCACCCACACACCCCCAACCCCACCCACACCTCCCAACCCCACCCACACCCCCCAACCCCACCCACACCCCCCCAACCCCACCCACACACCCCCAACCCCAACCACACCTCCCCCAACCCCACCCACACACAAACCCCGCATCCCCACCCACACACCCCAACCCCACCCACACCCCCAACCCCACACCCCCAACTCCACCCACACCCCCAACCCCACCCACACCCCCCAACCCCACTCCCCAACCCCACCCACATCCCCAACCCCACCCACCCACCCCCAACCCCACGCACCCACACCCCAACCCCACCCACACCCCCAACCCCACACCCCCAACCCCACCCACACCCCCAACCCCACCCACACCCCCCAACCCCACTCCCCAACCCCACCCACCCACCCCCAACCCCACCCACACCCCCCCCAACCACACCCCCAACACCACCCACACCACCCAACCCCACCCCCCAACCCCACCACCCCCAACACCACCCACAGCCCCAACCCCACACACACCCCCAACCCCACCCCCAACCCCTCTCCCCAACCCCACCCACAACCCCAACCCCACCCATACCACCCCAGCCCCACCCACACACCCAACCCCCCACCCCTAAAACATACCCCCCAACCCCATCCACACACACCCTCAACCCCATCCGCACCCCCAACCCCCCTAAACCACCCACACTTCCCAACCCAACCCGCATCCCCCTAACACCAGCCACACACCCCGAACCTCACCCACACACCGCAACCCCACCCACACCCCCCATCTTCACCCCCAACCCCACCCACCCCCCAACCCCACCCACGCTTCCCAGCCCCACCCACACTTCCCAACCCCACCCCCCAACCCCACCCACACTTCCCAACCGCACCCACCCACACACCCCACAACCCCCCCACACTCCCCTATCCCACCCACCCACCTGAAACCCTCCCCCTGGGGAACCCCACACTTTGTCTCCAGCTCATTCATGGTGGCAAATCGACCTTCCAGAAGCAGATCCTTCACTTCTGCCAGCCCTCGCCCCTCCCAGCCCCAAAACCTGGCATCCATCCTCCCAGGCTCAAACCCATGGTTCCCTTGGATCGGCATCATCTTCGCCCCCCCCCCCCCATTTAAAGCAACTTCCTCCAAATTCGCAACGTGGCCAACTCCACCGGGCTTCCCGCGCACCTCCCTGGGGTAAACGGGAGTGGCGCCTTACAGAAACAAGGTTCCAGCTTCACCCACGACGTCCCCAGCTCCCTACTGCAACCCTGCGTTCGCCGCCCAATAATAATACAAGTTCGGCAGGGCCAAACCTCCCAACTGTCGCCCCCTCTGGAGCACCGTCGTCCGAATCCCTACAACTTTCCCCGCCCATATAAATGACAAAATCAACCTCTTGATCCCCATAAAAATGACTTTAGTAGAAAGTCCGGTAGACACTGGAACAAGAATAAGAACCAAAATGTTCATGTTGATCGCCTGTACCCAGCTAGCCAGCGATAGGGGGAGACTATCCCGCTCACTAAATCAGTGAAGTTCAGCTTGCAGAGCCGAGCCCAATCCCGCGTCATCTGCACTCCCAAATACCTAAAGTGGGTTGGCGCCACCTGAAATGGCAAACCCCCCCCCCTCCACCCCCTCCTCCCACCCCCAGAGGAGACAGTACAAAACACTCACTTTTTCCCAAATTTAGCTTGTACCCTGAAAAAGCCCTGAATCGCTTAAGCAACCCCATTATATCCCCCACCGAAGCACCCCGATTGGAAATATACTGTACCGAATGATCCACACACAGGGAGACTCTATATTCCACCCCCGTCCCCATCCTTATCCCCTTCCACCTATCCAAGTTCCTCAGCACAATGGCCAAGGGCTCTATTGCCAACGCAAACAGAAAGGGGGATATAGGGCATCCCTGCCTCGTTCCCTTATGCAAAGGAAAGTTCACAGTAACTTCATTGCCGTGTTAATGCAAGCCTATTGTGACAATAAAGATTATTAATTATTACAGCACAGTGGTTAGCACTGTTGCTTCACAGCGCCAGGGTCTCTGGTTCGATTCTGGGTTGGGTCACCGTCTGTGCGGCATCTGCATGGGTTTCCTCCAGGTGCTCCAGTTTCCTCCTAAAAGTCCCGAAAGACGGACTATTAAGTAATTTGGACATTCTGAATTCTCCCTCAGTGTACCGAACAGGCGCCGGAGTGTGGCGACTGGTGGATTTTCACAGTAACTTCATTGCAGTGTTAATGTAAGCCTACTTGTGACAGTAATAAAGATTATTATTATTAAAGTATCCTGAGTTAATCTCGTCCGTATGCTCACTCACCCTCGGGTCCTTATAGAGCAACATGGTTATTAAAGTCATTTATTGCCTTTTTATTTTGTTGTTTGAATCGCTGACTGTTGTCAATGAGTTCATTCATCTTCCACTTTCTGTTGTGATGACGTGTCTGAAACATGAGTCTGTCTTATTCCGAGATGGGGACAGACAAGCTGTGTGCTTTCAGACTCTTCTGTTTTCATTTGAACAACTCAGATCAAAACTCGAAAGGTCGAAATCAGGCTGGCAAAAAAACACAGAGCTCCGCTCTCTCTCTGCGGCTACAATTGAAATGCACAGTGGTGCACAGTTTGTGACAAATTTAGGTTATTCCGGACCTGATAATACTTTATTATTAACCTATGCTCTAGGTTAACCCACCAAAAGAGGGAAATCCGTTTCGCTGCTAAGACTCGCGAAGGGAGAAAGCTTTTCCGGGTCTCAGGCAGTTAAACAGGATCTCAGTTACTTTTTATGGGAAAAGCTCAGATCCGTCACTCATAACTCTGTTGTTGTGAGCCCTAGTCATTTAAGACATCCTAAGTGAGTGTCGAGGATTTTACATTTTGAGATTAAGTCTACACAGCATAATTTTTAATCAAAGTATTTTTATTGTAAAATACTCTCAATTGATAGATACAGAATTGCAGAGTTAAAAATATGAATTGATTAACAGTCTTTAGTTATCTGTTAATAATATAAAAACGTTAACAGCCCTTTGTTATCTGCTAACACACCAATTTCTCTTAAGAGAATGTGATATCTAAAACATGGAAAATCCTAAAGTATCTCCTCTCAATTTCTAATACATTTCTAAGAAGTTGAACAGAAACATACTTACAAAACCATGATGGTCTTTGTTTGACGAGGCAAGCTCGAAGAACAGAGCTTTGACCCACACTCCCGCAGGGGAGTGAGACGGTACCTCTCTGCCACTCTTTTTATACATAAAATCTTCTAATTGTTCAAGGACTGTTTCTGTTATCTTATCACTCATTGTTGGTTAATTGCCTATAGCCAAATGGCTAATTTGATGTATTATCATCAATATATGTTTTTATGATCTTCATGTCTGCGTGAACGTCAGGTGTCTTAAGATATATTGACAAAGAGGGACTCGTATAGAGATCTGTCTCTTTTCAATGTTGCCATGTTTCTTAGATATATAGATTGTCAAACAGACACTTCTTTGAGGGTATTATTCCAAGAGTAATATAGTTAAGGAACGATTTGTGTATTGTTTATCTGAAGAATGTTCCTGGCCTCATGGTTTGAATAATTATAGGTGTAGGGGAGTGATCTAAAGAATTTACGGTGTGTCATGCAAGGATTTCCTTATCCTGTATTTGTTTGGAATGTATTAATGATCCTTGAAGTCAGCTAGGAGTTTCTCTCTTCAAATGGTGACTTCTGGACGACCTTTAGCTGAAGTGGTTTTATTCCACTTTGAATTAAAATACTGGTGGTATTTCTGTTGCCTTATTTTAAACCGAATTCTGCGGCGAACGTAATATTCATCACAAATTACACCATTAAATTCCACACAATGACATCCCCTATTAGTACAAAGCCCAGTCCTGGCTCTGGGCTCACATCGCCGCTCTCCAAAGGCAGGTGGGTGACTCAGACTTTGGAAGTGAATCACGACTTTGGTGTTGGTGTGAATTCAGAAGTTGCATTGCACTGGTGTTAAGGTTCAGCATCGAGGGGATGGTTTAGCACAGGGCTAAATCACTGGCTTTGAAAACAGACCAAGCCAGGCCAGCAGCACGGTTCAATTCCCGTACCAGCCTCCCCGAACAGGCGCCGGAATGTGGCGACTAGGGGCTTTTCACAGTAACTTCATTTGAAGCCTACTTGTGACAATAAGCGATTTTCATTTCATTCATTTCATTTTGGCACAGGGTGAAGATTGGCAGAAAGTGGGAAGGGCTTGCATCCTCCACTTGCCTGCTGGGGGTCAGTGGGGGTGGGGTATGGGGAGCTCTGCCATCTTTGTGACAGGCGCTGATTTCAATGCAGTCGATGAGCTGCCAGCACAAATTCGGCTGGCCATGGGCAGCTCGTCGACCAGGAGGGTGAAAATCCGAAGGAATAGAAAAGTACAAGCAATTGCTCCTCAAAGGACTCCCTGCTTGGCGCACAGGCATGCAAGCTGTTGAACCTCGTTCAAAGAGTTCACTCTCTCTCTCCTGATGACACGTCTGCCTTCCAGGACGCTGACTTCAGGGCGCAACTCGACGCCATCATCGACCAGCACCGTGGCGTCTTCGAAGGCATGGGCATGTTCACATATACTTACAAGATCCTACTCAAACAGAACGCCACGCCCGTGGTTCACGCACCTCGCAGAGTCCCAGCACCCCTCAAGGACAGCCTCAAGCAGCAGCTGCAGGACCTCCAAGACCAAGGAGTCATCTCCAGAGTTACGGAACCAACCGACTGGGTCAGTTCCATGGTGTGCGTAAGAATTCCGGCGAGCTGAGAATTTGCATTGATCCCAAGGATCTGAATCGCAATATCATGAGGGAGCATTATCCGATGCCCAAGCGCGAAGAGATCACATACGAGATGGCTCACGCCAAGCTCTTCACCAAACTTGACGCCTCGAAAGGTTTCTGGCAAATCCAACTCGACAAATCCAGCAGGAAACTGTGTACCTTTAACAACCCCTTTGGCAGATATTGTTACAACAGGATGCCGTTTTGGATCATATCGGCTTCAGAAGTGTTCCACAGGATCATGGAACAAATGATGGAAGGCATTGAAGGTGTTCGCGTCTATGTCGACGACATAATCATTTGGTCCACCACCCCGCAGGAGCATGTCAGTCACCTCCAGCGCGTGTTCAAACACATACGGGAGCAGGGCCTACGCCTCAACAGAGCCAAATGCTCCTTTGGTCAGACGGAACTCAAGTTCCTCGGGGACCACATCTCCCAGTTGGGTGTGCGGCCGGATGCGGACAAGGTGGCTGCCGTCACAGCCATGAAAACGCCAGAGGACAAGAAGGCGGTCCTCTGATTTCTGGGCATGGTCAACTTCCTAGGGAAGTTCATCCCTAACCTCGCCTCTCATACCACGGCTCTCAGGAACCTGGTCAGGAAGACGACTGACTTCCATTGGCTCCCTGCCCACGAGCGCGAATGGAGAGAACTCAAAACCAAACTCACCACGGCCCCGGTCTTAGCTTTTTTTGATCCAGCGAAAGAGACAAAAATTTCGACCGATGCCAGCCAGTCTGGCATTGGGGCAGTGCTCCTGCAACGCGATGCAGCCTCATCATGGGCCCCCCTTGCATATGCGTCACGCGCCATGACCCCCACGGAACAGCGCTTCGCGCAGATAGAAAAGGAGTACCTGGGCCTTTTGACCGTGTCGTCAAGATTCATGATTATGTGTACGGCCTTCCCCAATTCACCGTCGAGACCGACCATCGCCTGCTGGTCAATATAATACAGAAAGACTTGAATGACATGACGTCTTGCCTCCAGCGTATTCTGATCAAGCTCCGGCGATACGACTTCCAACTGTTATACACCCCGGGCAAAGACCTGATCATTGCCGACGCTCTCTCCAGGGCAGTCAACACTCTATGTGACCCAGCGGGATTCGTCTGCCTGGTTGACGCCCATGTGGCCTTCGTGGCCGCCAATCTACCTGCCACGGATGAACGCCTCGTCCAAACAGAGACAGCGGCTGACCATTTGCTACAGCGTGTCATGCGCCAGCTCACAGACGGGTGGCTCAAGGGCCAATGCCCGCAGTTCTACAACATCAGAGACGATCTGGCAGTAGTCGATGGTGTTCTCCTGAAACTGGACCGCATTGTCATCCCGCACAGCATGCGCCAGTTCGTCTTGGAACAGCTACACGAGGGCCATCTTGGCGTGGAAAAGTGCCGCCGACAGGCCCGAGAGGCTGTGTACTGGCCCGGCATCAATGACGACATCGCCAACACAGTGCTCAACTGCCCCACTTGTCAGCGCTTCCAGCCGGCCCAACCACATGAGCCCTTACAGCCCCATGAGTTGGTCACGTCCCCTTGGTCCAAGGTCGGCATCGACCTGTTCCACGCGCTGGGCAGGGACTATGTCTTGATTGTAGACTACTTTTCAAACTACCCGGAGGTGGTACGTTTACACGACACCACATCGTCTGCAGTCACCCGTGCCTGTAAGGACACCTTTGCTCAACACGGCATCCCACTCACTGTGATGTCGGACAATGGCCCCTGCTTCGCATGCCAGGAATGGTCCAACTTGGCCAGGAGGCACAACTTTGTGCCTGTGACATCCAGTCCCCTGTACCCCCAATCCAACGGCAAAGCGGAGAAGGGCGTCCACATAGTCAAACGGCTCCTCTGCAAGGCTGCCGATACTGGGTCTGATTTCTGCCTCGCCTTGCTGGCCTATCGCTCAGCCCCACTATCCACTGGCCTGTCGCCAGCCCAGCTGCTCATGGGTCGCACCCTGAGGACGATGGTGCCGTCCATTCATGTCCCAGACCTCGACCACGTTCCGGTCCTTCAACGAATGCAGCTGTCTCGTGCACAGCACAAGGCGGCTCTTGACTCCCGTGCAGCTGATCTCCCTGCTCTGGCTCCAGATGACAACGTCCGCATCCATCTTCCGGATGGTGGCTGGTCTGCAACCGCTGTGGTCCTTCGGCAGGTGGCTCCACGCACGTTCCTGGTTCGTCTACCGGATGGTTCCATTCTGCGCCATAATCGACGTGCCCTTCGTCTCGTTCCGCGCTCGCTACGTGATCCTCCGCCAGTGCCATGCCCTCCTGTTGACCCTGACCTGGACTATGCAGAGATTCCGGTCACTCTGCATCCTCCTCACTCTGACGCAGTCCAGCTCGCTCCTCAGCCGGCGGCTCCCGACCCACCCTTGAGGCGGTCAACCAGAATTTGTCGCCCACCTCAGAGACTTAATGTGTGAACTTTGTGGACTCATGGACTTTCTGATTTGTTCTGTTCTACCGTTTAATCGTTCAAGTGGTTTGTATATAGTGTTCATCTCGTTATTCTTGTGACACACTGTTTTTCTGCACCAGGCACCTTCCCATGTAAATAGCTTAGTTCTCATGTACATAGTCCTGTAAATATTTCGCACACACGTAGTCAGGAACATTCACCACACACTATTTATTGCCACGCAGGACATTTTTTATAAAAGGGGGGATGTCATAATATACACCAGTATATCATGGTGCAGACACACTGATGGTACACACAGTGGGACCAATCAACACACACAACACCGCAGCCAATCACCAGTGAGAGCACATGCACTATAAAGACAGGGGGCATCAGAGTTCCCGCTCATTCGAGTAGCAGCTAGCTGGGAGCACAGAGCTCACAGCCTGCAACACAGACATTCACCATGTGCTGAGTGCATCGACTGGTTAGGACAAGGCAAAGGGCTTTAGTTAAAGCTAGTATCGTATTAACCCACTGTCTGAGTATGTTTAAACAGTTAATGATTCAATAAAATAGTGCTGCACTATTTCAAGTGTTGGTGACCTGTATGTGATCCAGAACACCCAACACATCAACCATGGATACTTCAGAGCTCTCTCCGGCCTCACCTCCATCCCATGGAGAAGCTGGGGGGTCATCAAACATCCCTAGAAGGAAGAGGATGTGACGGGCCGGCGCCAGTGCCTCCCGGCATGGGAGGAGTTGTAACAACTCAGCCCTTCCCAATGCCCACCACCTGACTCTGGCGCATCTGATGGGTGACACATCATCACCTGCAACATACGTACATCAGCCTGGCACATCCAGGTCCAGGCCCTTGAGAGGACGGCTGTCAAAGGCATCGCAGATCAGAAGTCACGTCTGATGTGCTGTCTGGGGAAGAGCGCCAGGCCACGTAAAATTATAAAGTTAAACATCAATTAAGTTGGCACGGGTGCAGAACAGAGGTGATAGTTAGGGGTCAGGGCTAACAATGTATATAGTGCCCAGTGAAGACTTTTTCACCAGCATTCCGAGCTGTCTGATGGATGCTAAGGATAGTCTGGACTGGGTGTAGAGGCCGTGCCAGGTGGGGAGGGTGTGGGAGGACGTAAGGTTGTTGGAGAGTGGTGTTGGAGGAGGGTATGGAGCAGGGTCTCCAGAACACTTGAACGTCCCACGCGGGGTCACACTCAGAGAGGTGGAGGAGTAACTGGAGTGGTGGGATGGAGCAAAAGGCAGTGGACAGGGGAGGTGGAGTGAAGGCAGGAGCGGCAGGGGAGGTGGAGCGAAGGGAGGAGGGTCGGGGAGGTGGAGTGAGGGGAGGAGGGACAGAGGAGATGGAGTGAAGGGAGGAGGGAGAGGGGAGGTGCAGTGAAGGGAGGAGGGACAGAGGAGATGGAGTGAAGGGAGGAGGAACGGAGGAGGTGGAGTGAAGGGAGGAGGGACAGGGAGGGTGGAGTGAAGAGAGGAGGGAGAGGGAAGGTGGAGTGAAGGGAGGAGGGGCAGAGGAGGTGGAGTAAAGGGAGGAGGGACAGGGAAGGTGGAATGAAGGGAGGAGGGACAGGGAAGATGGAGTGAACGGAGGAGGGACAGAGGAGATGCAGTGAAGAGAGGAGGGACAGAGGAGATGCAGTGAAGGGAGGAGGGACAGAGGAGATGCAGTGAAGGGAGGAGGGACAGAGGAGATGCAGTGAAGGGAGGAGGGACAGGGGAGATGCAGTGAAGGGAGGAGGGACAGGGGAGGTGGAGTGAAGGGAGGAGGGACGGGGTAGGTGGAGTGAAGGGAGGAGGAACAGTGAAGGGAGGAGGGACAGGGAAGGTGGAGTGAAGGGAGGAGGGACAGAGGAGGTGCAGTGAAGGGAGGAGGTACAGAGGAGATGCAGTGAAGGGAGGAGGGACAGAGGAGATGCAGTGAAGGGAGGAGGGACAGAGGAGATGGAGTGAAGGGAGGAGGGACAGAGGAGATGCAGTGAAGGGAGGAGGGACAGGGGAGGTGGAGTGAAGGGAGGAGGGACAGAGGAGATGCAGTGAAGGGAGGAGGGACAGGGGAGGTGCACTGAAGGCGTTTGTTCTGTTTTCTGAGCTACCTTCCTTGTGTGCACTGGAGCCAGATTGCTCACCCTGCTTTCACTGCGCAGGTGCTGCTTATTCCCACACTTGTGCCTTAATTGTCCTTTTCTAACATCGGCAAAACACATGGCTTCTCTAAATCAGCCCTTCTCCTGTGTTTGCTAACTGTATTTAAAAGTGGATTTTGACCTGAGATGGGTTTTGCTTGATTGGAGATAAATAGCTAGCAGTTAGGAATTAAAGCATTTCATTTTATTGTTAAGCATTGTGGCTCCGAGGAGAGACTGGATAGGTTGGGGTTATTTTCCTTGGAACAAAGAAGGCTGAGGGGTGACTTAATTGAGGTGTACAAAATTATGATGGGAAAAGTTAGAGTGAACAGGATGAAATTGTTTCTTGTGGTGAAGAATTCTAGAACCAGGGGACATAGATTCAAGATAAAAGGCAGAAGGTGTAGAGGGGACATGAGGAAGAACATTTTAACAGAGAGGGTAGTGGGAGTCTGGAATTTGCTGCATGAGTTGGTGGTGGAGGCAGAGACACTAAACTCCTGTAAAAGGTACCTGGATCTGTACCCTAGGTGCTCTAAGCTATAGGGCTATGGAGCGGTGCAGGAAGGTGGGATTACAAAGGGCACCTGGGTGTCCTCGGGCTGGCATGGACAAGATGGGATGAATGGCCTCCTTCTGTGCTGTAACTTCTCTACGATTCTATGATTATTTAACTAGTAATTGTAAACTGTTTCTTGTATGGTGTTAAAGTTAATTTAATACTGTGTTAATAAAAAAGTTTGTTTTAATATTTGTATCACTCCTGGAATGAAATATCCTTTCCTCACAGTCTTACAAGTTAAATCCTAGCAAATGTTGGGTTCTGGTCTGGGATTGTAATATTATTCAACCCCACACACTAGCCGGTCTCGAGCATGTCATTGAGGGCAGATCCACATTCACAGCGCCCTGCTATTTGCCTTAATCTGACCACAAAGGCTGCTATTGCTTGCCCAGGGGCTCTTGTAGTCAAATTAAATTCATACCTTTGCATAATTTATCGAGGGCTTGGGATGATAATACCCTTTCACAAGTTCGACCAACTCTTTTGAAGTATTTGCATCTGGGACGTCTGGAGATTTCAAACTCCTGATTAAATTGTAGGTTTGGGATCCACAGGCTGTAAGAAGTACGATCTTTCTCTTCTCCCCCCCCCCCCACTATTTTGTTTGCCTGGAACAAATACTGCAGAGTTCAACATACCGAACCCAATCTTTGGAGTTAGGATCGAAAGACTCTGGGAGGGATTCTCCGCCCTGCCAGCCCTGTATTCTGGCTCGTGCTCCCAAACAATGAATCTTCACAGTAAATCAGAAAGCAGATGAGGACATTACCACCCTGCTGACAACTCAGTGCAGTGTAAACTTTCTCAATGTAACAACTGATGTTGAAGTACCACTTTTATTTTGCCTAGTGGATCAGAAATGATGTTCATGAAAATGATCAAAGCAGTGCCATGCAATTACACCGAATAGGCTAATAAATCCCCACACAATGAAAACATGTCCTCAGTAGAATCCTACTGCGTTCTATGGTGCTGTCATAAAGTAGCATTATCACAGGAGTTCAGGAACATTCTTAAAGGTCACGCAACTAGATTATCTGTATTGCCGTGAAAACAATTTTTCCACCAGCTTATAGTGCGTGAACGTTTACAGTCACTTTATTCAAGGACAACTAACTCCAGCCTTGATGTTATCTCAGCAGTCAATGTGTTTGAGTGATAGATAATGATTAAGATCCAAAATCATCGAATCGTTCATTTGAAAAGAGCGCGTTCAGCCCGATTGCTGTCTCATTGCTGCCAGAATGATTACATAACAATTCCTAATAAGCTTTAACACTGTATCTCGCAGGCCCGTGATGTCCGGACTGGCTGACCACGGAATAACATGTGCTTATCTCGTGAAGGCAACAAGGTAACTAGAATGTGTTTCACTTCTTCAGTCGTAAGAGAAATAAACCAAATTTTACTTGACTGATAAGCATCCTTCATTAGTTACCTTTACCTGCGTCATTCAATTCATCTCCACACAAAGAGAAAATGAGGTCCTGGCAGGTCTTCACTGATGGCACCTATGTGGTAAACAATAGAGCGTCAATGATGTTTGTAGCTGTGGTATTAGCATACATAAAGGTAATGCAAGGGTTAATGAAATGTATACAGACAGCCACTAATCCCATAAGTGGGAAAGGGCAGCATGGCGGCGCAGTGGTTAGCACTGCTGCCTCACGGCGCCGAGGTCCCAGGTTCGATTCCGGCTCTGGGACACTGTCTGCGTGGAGTTTGCATGTTCTCCCCATGTTTGCTTGGGTTTTGCTTGGGTGTAGGGTAGGTGGATTGGCCATTCTAAATTTTTTTAAAAAAAAAACACTTTTATTCAAATTTTTTACATATTTTCAACAACCCCCCCCCCCTTACAGAAATCAGAAAAAACAAAGAACACGTAAATAAACATCTTATGGCTATGTCAAGTATTCCCCCAATACACAAGCCCCCCATTAAACGATAATAAACAAAGTAGTAAACACCAAGTCCCCCCCCCCCCCGGTTGCTGCTGACCACCTCCTAACGCTAGAAAGTGTAGGAACGGTTGCCACCGCCTGAAGAACCCTTGCACAGATCCTCTTCAGGCACATTTTACCCTCTCCAATTTAATGAGCCCTGCCATGTCGCTGGTCCAGGCGCCCACACTTGGGGGCCTCGCATCCTTCCACTGTAGCAGAATCCTCCGCCGGGCTACCAGGGACACAAAGGCCAGAATACCGGCCTCTTTCGCCTCCTGCACTCCCGGCTCGTCCAATACCCCAAATAGTGCGAGCCCCCAACTCGACTTAACCTGGGTGTTTACCACACACACCGTCCTCGCAACGTCCCTCCAGAACTCACCCAGCACTGGGCACGCCCAGAACATGTGGGCATGATTTGCTGGGCTCCCCGAACACCTCACACACCTGTCCTCCACTCCAAAAAACCGACCCAGCCTTGCCCCCGTCATGTGCGCCCTGTGCAGAACCTTAAATTGTATCAGGCTAAGCCTGACGCAAGAGGAGGAAGAATTTACCCTACCCAGGGCGTCTGCCCACGTCCCCCCGTCTATCTCCTCCCCCAGCTCCTCCTCCCATTTACCTTTCAGCTCCTCCACCGAGGCCTCCTCCTCCTCCTGCATCTCTTGGTAGATCGCCGAGACCTTGCCTTCTCCAACCCACACCCCCGAGAGCACCCTATCCTGGATCCTGCGTGCTGGCAGCAGCGGAAATTCCCTCACCTGCCGTCTTACAAACGCCCTTACCTGCATGTACCTGAAGGCATTTTCAGGGGGGAGACCAAATTTTTTCTCCAGCGCTCCAAGGCTCGCAAACGATCCATCTATAAACAGGTCCCCCATCCTTCTAATACCTGCCCTGTGCCAGCTCAGGAACCCCCCATCCATTCTCCCCGGGACAAACCGATGGTTCTCTCGGATCGGGGACCACACCAAAGCCTCTGCCTCCCCCTCCCCCCTGTGGCATCTCCACTGCCCCCAAATTTTGAGGGTCGCCGCCACCACTGGACTCGTGGTGTACCTTGTCGGCGGGAGCGGCAGCGATGCCGTCACCAGCGCTCTTAGGCTCGTGCCCACACAGGACGCCATCTCCAGCCTCTTCCACGCTGCCCCCTCCCCTCCATTAGCCACTTGCGTATCATCGCCACATTGGCAGCCCAGTAGTACCCACACAGATTAGGCAATGCCAGCCCTCCTCTGTCCCTGCTCCGTTCCAGAAACACCCTTCTCACCCTCGGGGTCTTTTTCGCCCATACAAACCCCATGATGCTCCTGCTGACCCGCTTAAAAAAGGCCTAAGGGATCAGGATGGGGAGGCACTGGAATATAAAAAGGAACCTCGGGAGCATCAACATCTTCACCGACTGTACCCTACCCGCCAGGGCGAGTGGCAGCATATCCCACCTTTTAAACTCCTCCTCCATCTGCTCCACCAGCCTCGTCAAGTTGAGCTTGTGTAGGGCCCCCCAGCTCCTGGCCACCTGGATCCCCAGGTACCGAAAACTCCCACCCTCTTCAATGGAAGCTCATCTATCCCCCTTCCCTGGTTCCCTGGGTGTACCACGAATAGCTCACTCTTCCCCATGTTGAGCGTATACCCGGAAAAGTCTCCAAACTCCCTGAGGATCCGCATCACCTCCGGCATCCCCCCACTGGGTCCGCCACATACAGTAACAGGTCGTCGGTGTACAGCGATACCCGGTGTTCCTCCCCCCCCCCGGACCAGCCCCCTCCAGTTCCCGGACTCCCTCAGAGCCATCGCCAAAGGTTCAATTGCCAATGCAAATAGCAAGGGGGATAGAGGGCACCCCTGCCTCATCCCCCAGTATAGCCGAAAGATTCCGACCTCCTCTGATTAGTGGCCACACTCGCCACTGGGACTTCGTAAAGTAGCCTAACCCAACTAACGAACCCCTCCCCGAACCCAAACCTCCTCAACACTTCCCACAGGTACCCCCACTCCAACCTATCGAAGGCCTTCTCCGCGTCCATCGCCACCACTATCTCCGCCTCCCCCTCCATTGCAGGCATCGTGATTACATTTAGGAGCCTCCGCACATTGGTGTTTAGCTGCCTTCCCTTCACGAAACCCGTCTGGTCCTCGTGGATCACCCCCGGAACACAGTCCTCAATTCTGGTAGCCAACACCTTCGCTAACAGCTTTGCATCCACGTTGAGGAGCGAGATTGGCCTGTATGACCCGCACTGTAAAGGGTCCTTGTCCCGCTTCAAGATCAGCGATATCAGCGCCCTGGACAGCGTCGGGGGAAGGGCCCAACAGGTCCATATACTTCCTGTAAAATTCCACCGGGAACCCATCTGGCCCCGGTGCCTTCCCCGCCTGCATACTCCCCAGCCCCTTAGTCAGCTCCTCCAGCCCTACCGGTGCCCCAAGCACAGCCACCTGCTCCTCCTCCACCCTCGGTAACCTCAGCCAGTCCAGAAAACGACGCACTCCCCCTCCTCTGTCGGGGGCTCAGACCTATATAGCCCCTCATAGAAGTCTCTAAATACCCCATTTATTCCCACCGCACTCCGCACCGTGTTCCCCATTTATCCCTAACTCCCCCAATCTCCCTCGCCGCCTCCCGCTTCCGCAGCTGGTGTGCCAGCATCCGGCTCGCCTTCTCCCCGTACTCATACACCGCCCCTTGCGCTTTCCTTCACTGCACCTCTGCCTCCTTGGTGGTCAACAGGTCGAACTCGGCCTGGAGGCTTCGTCGCTCCTTGAGTAGTCCCTCCTCGGGGATCTCTGCATACCTCCTATCTACCCTTAAAATCTCCCCCACCAATCTCTCCCTCTCTCTCCTCTCCTTCCCCTCTTTGTGGGCCCTAGTGGAGATTATCTCTCCCCTAATCACCGCCTTCAGCACCTCCCAGACCACCCCTACCTGCACCTCCCCATTATCGTTCACCTCTAGGTATCTTTCAATGCACCCCCGGATCCGCCCGCTCACCTCCTCATCTGCCAGCAAACCCACCTCCAGGTGCCACAGCGGGCGCTGGTCCCTCTCCTCCCCTAGCTCGAGCTCCACCCAGTGCGGGGCATGGTCTGAGATGGCTATGGCCGAATACTCCGTGCCCTCCACCCTCGGGATCAGCGCCCTGCTCATAACGAAGAAGTCTATTCGGGAGCAGGCTTTATGGACGTGGGAAAAGAAAGAGAATTCCCTGGCCCCCGGCCTAACAAACCTCCATGGGTCCACTCCACCCATCTGGTCCATAAACCCCCTCAACACCTTGGCCGCCGCCGGCCTCTTACCCGTCCTGGACCTGGAGCGGTCCAATGCTGGATCCAGTACCGTGTTGAAGTCCCCCCCCCCATTATCAAGCTCCCTGCCTCCAGGTCCGGAATCCGGCCCAACATGCGCCGCATAAATCCTGCATTGTCGCAATTCGGGGCATACACATTCACCAAGACCACCCGCACCCCCTGCAGCTTACCGCTCACCATCACATACCTACCTCCATTGTCTGCCACGATGTTCAGCGCCTCAAACGACACCCGCTTCCCCACCAAAATCGCCACCCCTCGATTCTTTGTGTCCAACCCCGAGTGGAAAGCCTCCCCTACCCACCCCTTTCTCAGCCTAACCTGGTCTGCCACCCTCAAATGCATCTCCTGGAGCATAACCACGTCTGCCTTCAGTTCCTTCAGGTGCGCAAACACATGAGCCCTCTTGACCGGCCCGTTCAGGCCTCTTACAGTCCAAGTTATCAGCCGGATCAGGGGCTGCCCCCCCACCCCCTGCCGATTAGCCATCTCCCTTTCTAGGCCAGCCGCGTGCCCGCGCCTCCCGCACTCTCCGTTCCCCCCAGCGGCAGACCCCCTCCCCGACTCTCTCTTCAGGCTCCAGCTCCCCTTTGGCCAATGCAGCAGCAACCCAGTTCCCCCCCTCTCCCCCCCAGCTAGGTTCCCCCCTAGCTGCGTTGCTCCCCCCATAGCACTCCCGTAAGTCAGCTTATTCCTGCTGACCCCGGCCGCTCCCCCCACTCCATCGATCCCCCCAGTGTGAGAATCTCCCCCCCCCCTCCTGTCCATCAGCGGGCGCTCCTCTCCAGCACCACCCCTCCCCTGACCCCGCCCACCAAGCCGGCCCCGCCCCCTCAGGCGCAGCTCCCTTTAGCGGCCTGATCCCAGCTCCCCCACCTCGGGCCTCCCCTCACCCCTCACCCCCAATGGGGCCCCCTCTTCCAACCACCAACGCCCACACTCTCATCAAACCCTCACTACGAACCATTTCACCCTACCCCACCCAGCACCCAAAAAAACCAGTATCAAACAGAACCGAACATCCCCCCAAAACACAACAATCACATCAATCCCCTGTCGACATCCCCTCGCATCCGACCCTCAATCCGAGTCCAACTTTTCGGCCTGGGTAAAGGTCCACGCCTCCTCCGGCGTCTCGAAGTCGTGGTGGCGGTCCTTGAAAGTGACCCGCAGTCGCGCCGGTTGCAACATTCCAATGCAGAGCCGCCTTAGCCCGATTGTACCCGGCCCTCTTCTTGGCCACCTCTGCGCTCCAGTCCTGGTATACCCGGACCTCTGCATTCTCCCACCTGCTGCTCCACTCCTTCTTTGCCCACCTTAGGACACACTCCCTGTCCACGAGGCGGTGGAACCGCACCAGCACCACCCGCGGCGGCTTTGGCCATTCTAAATTGCCCCTTATTTGGAAAAAAATGAATTGGGTGCTCGAAATTTAAAAAAAAAGTAAGTATATAATGGATGATGCTGAGCCTTGTGGGACAGAAGGTTGGAGAAAGTGGTAGCAGCAGGAGTGAGGAATTAACCAGAGAGCCTGAAGATATAGAGATAGAGAACAGTTTAATCTGGTAGTGAGTTAGATGCAGAGAAGAATAGTTTATGTGTCATTAATCAACTGTTTGTTTCTTGAGGATATGTATCGAATCCAGTTCAGTTATGTAGTGTTAATAAAGTTAGTTTTGTTTATGAACAAGACTCGTTCTTTGGATTAAAACTATGAATCAAACCACTAGGGTAAAGTAAAACAGAGAATAACGCAGTAGCGAGAAACTGCTGCCCATTCTCTGACGGCACACCAGAGTTTAGGGGCGGAGAAAATGCATTCTTTTGACATATCTTCACACAGTGGTCAGGATTCTCCGCAATCGGCGCGATGTCCGCCGACCGGCGCCTGAAACGGCCCGAATCAGTCCGGCATCGCGCCGCCCCAAAGGTGCGGAATTCTCCTCACCTTGAGGGGCTAGGCCCGCGCCGGAGTGATTTCCGCCCCGCCGGCTGGCGGGAAAGGCCTTTGGCGCCCTGCCAGCTGACGTGGCAAGGACTTTGCTGTACGACGCATGCGCGGGAGCGTCAGCGGCTGCTCACGGCATCCCCGCGCATGCGCAGTGGAGGGGGTCTCTTCTGCCTCCGCCATAGTGAAGACCATGGTGAAGACGGAAGGAAAAGAGTGCCCCCACAGCACAGGCCCGTCCGCGGATCGGTGGCCCACAATCGCGGGCCAGGCCACCGTGGGGGCACCCCCCAGGGCCAGATCGCCCCCCCCATGACCCCGGAGCCCACCCGCGCCACCTTGTCTCGCCGCTCGAAAGGTGGTTCAATCCACGCCGGCTGGCGTGGGTTGACAGCGGTGGGACTTCGGCCCATCGTGGACCGGAGAATCGCCGGGGGAGGGCCTGCCGACCGGCGTGATTTCCGCTGACCGGCGCGGCGCGATTCCCGCCCCCGCCGAATCTCTGGTGGCGGAGAATTCGGGACACGGCGGGGGCGGGATTCACGCCAGCCCCCGGTGGGGGGTCGGAGAATCGCGCCCCAATGGCATTTCTGTTATTTGTGAGACAGTGTCGAGCAGAATTTAGATTCTGTCTATCAGAAACCCAATAACATCGAATCAGGATTGTGTCCACATTTACATAAATTATTACTTGGTTCAATACATTCTTCTGGTCAACATTTTTCAATTCTCAGCTGTAATAGTTAAATAAATTCTTTGTTGAAACATTCTTTTTTGGAAGGTGTGGGGGAAACGCAGTGACTGAATTAAATTGGTTGATGGGGCAGGGGGAGGTTATTGTCGTCTCACCTGCCACAAATTACCCTCTACTCCGCCGATCTTACCGAACACTGAATCCAGTCAAAAGCAAATTCAGACAGGGTGTAAAATATAGAGCTCATCAGATCTATTTGTTTCCTGCCAGGCGGGGTAACTTAAAATACCTCCTTGATCTCATATTAATGAGTTTAAAATTTAATTTCCTGCAGTGCAGACCCTCCTCTGGTGTAAACCTTCGCTTAGGAGCTGTCAGGTTGGAGATGATTGACAGGTGTATTAATGCCAGCGGGATTTTGGGATGATAGATTCTAGTTAAGGGCATGTGAGGCGTTCCTCTGTTTTAATTAACAGATAACACCAAGAAGCTAGTAGCTGCTGGGAATGCCATTGTCACTCCAGTGCTTCGGAAAAGTCCTAATTGTTGGTCTCCATAAATGAGAAATGTAGCTCGGTTATCTTGATTGAAGTATTTCACTTTTCGAAGGAAACTTTTCAAGAGTAATAACTCAGATAGAAAAGAACAAGATAGGCAGTATTTAGCTCAGTTATAATTGTGCCAATTAACTTGAATTATTAACGAGGTGATTTGAAAGTGACCTAATCTGTGGCCATTAAAGGAAATTAACTTTTTTCTTACATTTGCAGCAATATTGGGTTCTGTACGCACACCTGCCCAGGCCCTACAACTCCCCTCCTCCCATTCTGAGACCCCTCCCTCCCCGCAAGGACCTACTTGTGAGCTGCCTCATCTTTGGGGCCAGTTAATGTCCTAGAGACCCCGCAGCTCATCGGTTTAACACAGATGATGCCCAAAGTTCAATCTCCAAACATCTTCAGGGCCAAGTCTGCAGGCGTAGATTCCAATCGTAGAGGTCTAGAGCACAGAAAAGGCCCTTCGATGTCTGCGCCAGTCAAAAACAACCACCCAACTATTCTAATCCCATTATCCAGCACTTGGCCTTGTCTACCCTGGCATCGCAAGTGCACATTTAAATGCTTCTTAAATGTTATGAGGGTCTCTGCCTCCACCACCCTTTCAGGCAGCGAGTTCCAGACTCCCCCCCCCCCCCCCCCCCCCCCCCCCGGGTGAATTATTTTCCCTCACATCCCCTCCAAACCTCCTGCCCCTTACCTTAAATCTATGCCCCTCATTATATTACACATCTCAATTGTGTACCCGCTCATACCCCTCTATCTAGTCTCTCTTCCTGGCTAAAACTCTCCAGCCCAGGCAACGTCCTGGTAAATCTCCTCTGCACCCTTTCTCAGTCAGGTCAACCAGGGGGCAACTATTTCCAGAACTACACAAATTTCTCAGGTAATAGAGTGTGGCTGTGCCCGACATCAGATTAACTCTGCAAACAGCTCCGATGTCAGACTATGAAGGACTTCAACCCTGGCAAAGAATTGCAGCTATCAATTTCAAAAAAAAAAGCTTTGCAAAGGTGAAGCGTGTCAGTAAAAATGATCTCAGCCAGCTGACTGACAACATTGGTCTTCAGCAGTCGCATAGTGTACAAAACATGCCAGATAACAACCTGAAGGTTGCCACTGATAGCAGCAGTCTGTCCTCATTGTGACAGAGGTGTTGAGTCCACAAAACCATTGAGCACTTTCTTAACAAGACACGGGTCAATTATGTTTCTAAATAGCCTGAAACAAAATATTACCCCTGATGTCCTCTTAACCTCCTTTTCTAATGACATTTCTTTTAGTTATTCCTTCGCAGGATGTGGGCGTCGCTGGCCAGGCCCAGCATTTATTGCCCATCCCTAATTGCCCTTGAGAAGGTGGGGGTGAGCTGTCTTCTTAATCCACTGCAGTCCACGTGGTGTAAGTACACCCACTGTGCTGTTAGGGAGGGAGTTCCAGGATTTTGACCCAGTGGCAGCCAAGGAACGGCCAATATATTTCCCAGTCAGGGTGGTGAGTGACTTGGAGGGGAACTTGCAGTTGGTGGGGTTTCCATGTCCCTGTTCCCCTTGTCCGTCTAGCTGTTATTGGTCGCAGATTTGATGTGCTGCCGAAGGAGCCTTGGTGAGTTGTTGCAGTGCATCTACCCAGACCCAGACCCAGAGAAGAGACCAGATATTGCCTATGTGTATGAAGGAGCTAAGCGCATGCATGCACTTTCTTCAGGTAGCTAAATCAAATCATGCATCAGAAAGAAGAAAAAACAGAAGATATGAACATTAAAATTCAGTGTTTCTATATTCTATCATTATTCTATGTCATTCTGTCAGTGGGAGGAGTGAATGTTGAAGGTGGCAGATGGTGTGCTGATCAAGCGGGCTGCTTTGTCCTGCTGAGTGTTGAGCTTCTTGATATATTTTGGAGCTGCACTCACCCAGGCAAGTGGAGAACAATCCTGACTTGTGCCTTGTAGATGGTGGACAGGCTTTGGGGAGTCAGGAAGTGAGTTACTTGCCACAAAATTCTCAGCCCTGACCTGCTCTTGTAACCATAGCATTTCTATGCTTGGTCTAGTACAATTTCTGGTCCATGGTAACACCCAGGATGTTGGCAGTGAGGGATTCAGTGATGGTAAAGCCATTAAATGTCAAGAGGACATGATTGAATTCTCTCTTGTTGGAGATGGTCATTGCTTGGAGTTTATGTGGCGCAAATGTTACGTGCCATTTATCAGCCCGAGCTAAGTGTTGTCCAGGCCTTGCTACATATCGACAGGATATGTTCAGGATATGTTCAAACGGTGCTGAACATTATGCAATCATCAGTGAACATCCCACTTCTAATCCTTATCATGGTGGGAAAGTTATTAAAAGTCAAAGAACATTTCAATCCCAAAACCGCCCGTAATTATGCAGAGATATCGCTTGAATATGGTGGAGGACCCCAGGTGAGTCCGTCACCGAGTTTTTGTTGAGATTGCGGAAGTTAGCTGAATTCTGTGAGTATGGCACCTCCTTGTTTATAGGGCAGCACGGTAGCATTGTGGATAGCACAAATGCTTCACAGCTCCAGGGTCCCAGGTTCGATTCCCGGCTTGGGTCACTGCAGGTTAGGTGCACTGGTCATGCTAAAATTGCCCTCAGTGTCCAAAATTGCCCTTAAGTGTTGGGTGGGGTTACTGGGTTATGGAGATAGGGTGGAGGTGTTGACTTTGGGTAGGGTGCTCTTTCCAAGAGCCGGTGCAGACTCGATGGGCCGAATGGCCTCCTTCTGCTCTGTAAATTCTATGATATTGTCTGAAATGCTGCGTAACCGGCATCAGTAATGTGTCTATCCAGAAGAAATTGCTGCCGAACCGTCCTTAAACCTGCACCAAGCGGTTCGTATCTCACTCTCCCGTGAAAGCGCGAAGCATGGTGTGCAGTGAATCCAGGGGATGGGTTAAAGCCTTTGGGGTGCACTCCCTCCCGGGGGGGGGGGGCGAATTCTCCCACGACTGGGGGGGGGCCACCCCTCCCACGACTGGGGGGGGGCCACCCCTCCCACGACTGGTAACCTGCCCTGGACCGAGCGACGTACACGCCCAACCCATTGGGCAAAAACCGAGTCGTCTCAGCGGGATACCTCCCCAGAATCTGCAGGAGGGGAAACAGGCCGTCGCAAGGCCCGATGAGAACGCATATCGCTGGGCAGCCAGAGATCCAGGAGCCCCGGTATAGGCAGGCGTTCACCTCCTGATGGATGAACCAGAGGAAGGTGACTGTGTGCAGCTAAATTGTGGTGGCACCAAGAGTGGCCCCCAAAAAAATCATGGTGCAGGTAAACGAGTTTCTGTTGGTTATGGAGCTCGATAACGCAGCTGCAGTTTCCGTTGTTGGACAGAAAACCTCAGAAGGGGGTACAGTAATTGGGGCTATTTGGGCTAAGGGAAACCGAGGCCTGATTGGCCACTTGTGCCGGCGAACCGCTGGAAATTGGGGGAACCAGCATGAACCCGGTGGTTTACGAGCACCAGTCAGTGCGCCTCCCACTAATCGCGGTTAAAGGACATGGACCCAGCTTGTTAGGCCAGGATTGGCTGAGCCGTCTGCAGCTCAATTGGCAACATGTTTTCTGGATGGAATCCAGGCCTGTGCGAGGTACGAGGGAAGCAGCCTTCAGTCTTTCCGTCAGGTTTCAATTCTATTAATCTAGAATGAATCTCAGTGTTCTGTTTCTTTTTGTTCTGGTTTTATTAAAAGCTGCGTTGTGACTTTTAGTGATTTGAGTAAATAGACCGAAGATGTGTAGGTTAGGTGGGTTGGCCATGCTAACGTGCCTCTTAGTGGTTGATAGGGTGGGGTAGTGGAACCAGTGCAGACTGGATGGCGGAATGGCCTCCCTCTGCACAGTCGGGATTCTATGATTCTGTGAGCCTCAGATCATTTTGTTCCCCGACTCTGTTTAAACCCTTGTCTTCCAAGGCATTGTGCATCCTTGTTATTCTTCCTACCAAAATTCAACAGGTCCCTCATCTATACCAAGGTTTATTTGCCAAAGGCACGCTTTCTCTGCAAGTTTATTAACGTTTTCCTGTAATTTTCTGCAGTCCTCCTCTGTATTGATTCAACTCCGCAATGTGGAGTCATCCACAAATTTTGAAATCGGGCTTCCAATTCCCGAATCCAAATTGTTTTTGTAGCTGGGGCCAACATGGACCCTTGTGAAAGACCCTTTGCTAATCTGAATAATAGATTATTGAGGTTGAGGCTTTGTGAGTGGCATTTACATTGATTGCAATGTACAGTCAGCACACACAAACCAATGGCATATATTCTAATTTGTTTTGAAATACGACGTAGGATATAAAATGTCCCGCCGCATTTGACTATTTAATTTAGCCCCATTACTTTTTATTTCCATTTTGCTTTTTTTCTATGAGGAAACATTAACCATTATCCTAGTAATTACTGAAGTCGTTAAATCAAGGGTCACTCATGTCCCCACTCTCATTATCAAGAACAAAGTATGTTGTGTGTTAGGATGAGATACATGCTGGAGTTAATGGCCCTCAACAGAATACGAAACGGAATATGAAAAAAATTATCAGGGGCCTGATGCACGATCAATCACTACTGAAGCGAGATTGTAGTCCAATTGAAGGCTTTAATGAACAAGTAGTTGCCCCAGCAGCTCCGGTATAGAATGACTGCTGTGGGTGAAACACAGACTCTTATGCTCCGCCTGCTGGGCGGAACCAGCAGGCAGGTTCGACCACTCATACTACAGTATAAGGTACATCCCACCTAGGTACCGCAATACGCCTAATATAGCCTACCACAGGGCCAAAGTGCAACAATTTTAAAACAGGACACTGTTGTGATGGGGGAAATATTCGGCGAGGGTGAAAGGTTGAGTAGCAATAACACCCTATGGGTGTTTTTATATTGCTTTGGGCAATAATCCATTTGGTGCTTACTTTACAATTTTTTAAAACAATTCCTGTTTTGCCTAATTCATAATTATATTCTATTTAGTCCTGTATGGTTCACAGAAGCAGCAATGCTTGGTCGCCACATTAGTAGAAGCAAAAGCTTGTTATTGATTTAGCCCGGACAGCTGTGTCACTTTTCATATTGCCCTTTATTATTAACATCTGCCTCAAAGGTTTTCAAATCAGTGTTTTTAGATGCCGGGCATCTCGAAGCAGATTGCAGAAGTTGGTGCGTTCTGTCTGTCAGAGGGCAGCCATGCCACATTCTGCGAGTACGGCTTCCTGACAATTCTGCTTTCTATATTTTCCCGTATTATTGACTTACTGGTGCATGACTTGTCCTGCTGTAAACTGAGAAAGGTCTTTTGGCAATGACAGCACTGTGTTTTGGGTGGAAAATTAGATATGGCAGAGGAAATTTCAAAGTGCCACAGCAGTTCAAAATAACTATTAGGTTCCTGGCTCTCCACCGCTGGAGAGGCCATGTCAGATGATTGGCTTGCCATAACCTTATTTGACGGACCTAAAAGGGGTCAAGAAAGGATAACCCAAATGAAAACTTAAGGAGCATTTGTGTTGCAAACGCGGATCTGCAGTAGTTACATTCTCCTGTTCAGTTGTGACAGTCACTGAGAATAATCCAAACACTGCACTTTTAAGGGAGTAGTGCTACATTGCTCTTGATTTCCTTGTACAATATTGTCACACCTCTAAGTCATGCTACTGTCCCTGTGTGATCTGGGCCAGGCCCCCACATCTTTTACATGTGTGTTTCGTCAATCTCTGCGGGTAGGCTAGCTCATTTTGCTGGACAGCTGGTTCATCAAGCAGAGCGAGGCCAGCAGCGCGGGTTCAATCCCCGTACCGGCTGAGATTATTCATCAAGGCCCCGCCTTCTCAACCTTGCCCCTCGCCTGAGGTGTGGTGACCCTCGGGTTCAATCACCACCAGTCAGCTCTCCCCCTCAAAGGGGAAAGCAGCCTATGGCCCTCAGGGACTTAGCTGATGAACGGTGCTGACAGGGGAATGGTGAGGCATTATTTGCATTGCTGACTTGCTGAACTCCACAGGAGGGTGGGCATTTATTCAACCAACGTGCCAATTCTGTCTGTGTAATGACATCAAAATAATGAATATGCTACAGTGCCCATTTTGTGGGGACAATTCTTTTTTTCAGCATACCTTTCCTGGGTTTTCTGTCTTTATAACTTCTCGAGCAATCAGAAAAGATGCGCCTCCCTCCTGGGACCCCCTCCATCCCGCTGCACGCCACGACACCATAATCGCCCCCTCTCAAACCTTCCAAGACGGTGAAGGTGAGCTTTTAATTGGGCAAATGGTGGACAGGGCAAGCTCACCATCCATCTGAAGTTGCCAGCTGGAGGGCTAATCGCTCGTGATTGTGGTTCATGATAATCAAATCATTCCGCTGGCAAGTAACTCACCTATTAGAGGAGAAACTTCCAACAAACCAAGTTGGTTCCTTTAATGATTGTGGGCAAGTAACAATGGAGAGGATTATGGAGGGTTAATAGCCCAAACGGGGCCTACGGGGTGGGAATGATTATCGTCCTCGTGGTCCTTGGGGAGAACGAGCTCCCCCGCTAGGGGCGGGGGATTGCTATTAATCTCTGTATAAAAGGTCAGCCAGTAAGGCAACAACCAGAGAGGAACCCGGACGGTGGAAACATCATGTTGCAAATAATAAAACTTTGTTTGTTTATTTTACTCGGTGTGAACTCCCCATGTCCTTATTAAAACTTCCTTCTGGGCCGGACAGAAGTCCCGCCCACTGCCCACCTCCTCTTTTTCGGAAGCACTTCAGAATAAAGAGACAGCCTCTTTTTGAAAACTGCAGTTAGAAAGAAGACCAGGTTAAAAGAGGAAATACTTCAATTAATGGACACCTGTAGAGCTATATAAATAAACAACGGGAACCTTCCTATGCTATTAAATAAAAGCAAATCTCAGCAGGTCTGGCAGCATCTGTAGGGAGAGAAAAGTGCTAACGAATCGAGTCCAAATTACCTTCCTTTGCTATTGCCTGGACCTGTCAATCAAAAGACTTGTAAAAGGCAATGGACTATGAAATTATGTATAAACAATGCAGTTCAAAGCCTTTAGGCTTCTAAGCTTGCACAGAAGCTTGAAAAAGTTAAAGGGCAATGAAATTGGCAGTGATTGGCAGAGGCTGGTTTAGCACACTGGGCTATGTAGCCATGTAAAATGGCTGCGTTCCGATTAATCTGGCCAAAACCCAGTTTAAAATGGCTAACCCAAAAGACTGCTGGGAAAAGCAGCCAAGAAGACACAGGCAGGCAGCTGCAGACAGGTTTGCATATTCAGCTCTGGGAACGTAGCCCAGATCGATACTCAGGGCTATCAACAGCCCTTCAACCCAGGTATCCGCAGTTTCATTCAGGACTGTTTACACCTAATCAACTCAGACATCCACAGTTAAATCGGCTATCCCCGGGAACAGTTGCAACATATTAGCAATTGAATACCGGGCCAGACCTGTCGGCGCCTGCAGTGGCCGAAACAAAGACAGGTGAGCGACCAACCCCCGATCAAGGAATCGCCTCAACATTGGACACATCGACCCCAGAGACTGGGGACAGAATCCAATCACTTGGGACTCAGGGTCAAGGGCCGCCCCGGGAGGCGGGAAGCCCCTGGGCCCTATAAAAGTAAGGGTCCAAGTTCAGATCTCTCTCTCTCTCATCTTCGCCTGCTCAAGACCTTCGGAAAACCAAACACCGGCAGCAGTAAGTTTGAATCCAACGATCGCTATCCGGTAGAGACACCTAGCCACTGACCTGTAGCAGCCCTTTTGAATCCCGCGGGCCAGATTTGATTGGACAAGCCATTCATTTCCCTGACCTGGTGGGCTCTTCCTAAGTTAAGTATTGGCCAGTAGTGATAGGTTTGTTATATAGAAAGTAGCATTAGGGTATTAATATTGCTTGTTGTATATAATAAATGACCGTTGTTTTAATCCTTACTAAGCGGTGTGCTGGGTTATTAATCATAACCTAAACTTGAACCACGTGGCGGTATCATAAAGATACCTGGCGACTCATGAGCAAAGGTGACCTAAACAGAGCAAATAGTCTAAAGCTAGAAAGAGCAACATAATTGGCGACTCCACCGGGACCCGACTTAGAAGTGGAAAACCACTCCGGGAGAACCCCAACATTTTGAATTAGAATCCAATCGGAAACAAAAAAACCACAAGTGTTCAAGCGGTTCTGGTTAATAATTCACAATTCGGAAGTGTGTATATGCATGTGTAACTAACAGGGTTATAAGGCAAAACTGATAGCTTTTTTGTTGCGTCAAAACTATCGGCAGTTGGTATTTCGGAAATTAGCGCAAGCCGTACCCGCATCTGCCACACCACCTTGACCCCCTGTTCCAAATTCAAACGTAACGAGCAGATAAGAGAGAGTCATGCAGGCAATGCAAGCGATGCAGCGCCTCATGAACCCCGAAGATTTTGCTGTCGCACCAGTCAGCAGCGTAGGAGCGGGACAGTGTCCCGTTGGGAGGTGGAAATCCGCAAATTTCTGCAGGGCAAAGGATGGCCCGTGTGGAAGGATTTCTGCAATAACGACGACTCAGGTCCTGGAAGTATAGGGCATACTTGGTGGGAGAACCTGAGTGAGATTCACAGAAAGAGTTTAGCAAAAGCGCGCAAGCCGATGGCAATTGTGTCCTGTCTGGCACAATTGCGAGGCACAGAGGAGATCGTCAGGACGCTCCGCAAGGAAATAGAAGGCATACATCGGATAAGTAAAACCGATATATGTGAAATTGAGAAAGAGAACCAGGAATTGAAAGGGAAATTAGCAGCAAAAGACGAAGAGGTGGCTGACGCCAAACGGGGTCACCAATCTTGTCTGGCGCACTTGAGTAGTTTCCAGTCACAATATGAGAAGGCTTATCAGGACCTGCAGTGTGCAGTCCTGGTAAAGAAAGAAACAGAAAACCAGTTAGAGACGCTCCAGAAACAATGCAGTGATCTCAAGGCAGCCTTGAGAGCGCTCCACGCCACAACCACAGAACAAAGGCAGAGTACTTTGGACCATGCAAAGTGCCGAAAGCAGATTGCAGACTTGAAAGCACTGCTTTCTGTCCAAAAGGGATTTCAAGAAACCTTTGGGGAAAGTTTAGACCAGGAAGACGGCCCTGATTGGGAAGAATTGCAAGAGACAGCGCAGAGATATGTTCAGGGAGCATGTGCGCAGGGAAAACCCCAAAGGAGGAAAGCACCCCCACCCCCCACCCAACAGATAATACAGACTCCCATGAACCCTGTAACAACCCACCGCACCGCCACAGCAGACGAGGTGGAGGTCTTATCTTCCACCCCCCTCACAGTGACCCAATTACGGGACGCGTGTGCCAAAATCACACCGTTCCTCCCCGCTTCAGACCCACACCATTTCTTCGCCACCGTCAAACACCAGGCGACCATGTACGGCCTGGATGAAAAGGAGCAGGTGAAGCTCACGGTCCTCAGCTTAGACCCATCGGTCGCAGCAGCCCTTCCCGACCCACAGAATGTAGGAGGAGGCACCCTTGCAGAAGTGCATACCGCGATCCTGGATGCGATCGGGTACAACCGGGGCGACCCCGTAGACGGTCTGAATAAATGCAGACAGAAAAAGTCTGAACAACCCACAGCGTTCGCAAGACGCTTGTGGATTCATTTTGAAGCCGTTTTCGGCAACGTAGATCGTGCCCATTTGTCCGCAGACAATATGGCCAAGTGGACCCGCACCCTTATGTCCCATGCCACGGAAGCAGGACAGAATGCCTGTAACAATTATGACCCCTCGGAGGAGGCTTATAATGAGAAGTGGGTGGTCAAGAGATTGTCCCGCGTTTGGGAACAAGCGGCTCACGGTAAACCCGCAGCTAGAACCCCCGAGGAAAACCAAGCCGCCGCAGACGTGCAGGCAGTAAGAACCACTCTCCACAACCCCGCCTGGGTAAACGAGGGAAAGAACAGCCCCCCAGCCAAACCGCAAGAGTGCTACAATTGCGGCCAATTGGGACATTTTGCTAGGGAATGCAAAGGCCCTAAGAAACCACAGAGTGTCCAACCGACAGGCACTCTCGATAAGAAAAAGGCAGAGCCCGTAGCGACTGAGAACTGAGGTGTCCACATGATGATTTAAAGGAGACACTTGGTGAAAAGTGTTGTCCTTCCTGATGGAACCTGCAGAATGTTTTATGTTGTCTGTCTGTTTGTTAAATGTTGTTCGTCCTACAGGAGAATTTTCTCACCGCCCCACACCCATTCACCTGAACTTTTAACTTTTCCCACTGACCCCCACCGCGGCCACACGCCCATTCGGCCGATACCTCTGAGGACTTGCCTCAGAGGCCCACCAGACCAGACGCCCGATCGTAGCTACTCTTGTGATTGGATGGTATAATCAGAACAGTAACCCCACCATGATGACTACATTCGTGTCCGTTGTTTGGTTGCTCAGGCAGTGGAGAAACGGCGTGAGGCCCGCCCTGCCTGCGGACCCCCCCGTTGGTCAAAAACGCTCGGGTAGGGAAGATACGGGTATTAGTAGCCGTCCTACCCGGGACTCCACCCAAACCTTACCCGTCGCGGCCCACGCGCACCTCATTCGAACTTTACTTTCAAAAACCGTTTTATTTTATTTAGGCAACCTTTGGGTTGCTGCCACATGCTATTTACATCCTGGAACATTTGGATGGTAAAGTTAGCACTGGTCCACCATTGGGAAGTGTGCTGTGTCCAAACATTTGTTTTGAAAAATAAATGGGGGGAGAGTCACATACTGTGACCAATTATAAGGGTTTAATTGGCCCCAAGAAGGACAGACACAATAACACACCAGATATTAAACCGAAGTATTTACACACACTACGCTTGTCTTACAGAACTCCAGAAGCTCCAAGTCCGGAGAAAACCAGCAAACACAGGAAAAGGAAAAGAAAGAAGACAGCCATGAGGACTCCTTTCTTCGTGCTCAACATATTTATTGTGGACTTTTGTTGCGCGGGAACGCGGACCCCATTACTCCAAACCCCCCTGCCGTTAACACTTCACTGCCCTGCAGTACCGAGGGCCCAGTCACCAACCACGCTGCATTATCCTGGTGTGCCAAGTTCATAACTTGGTACTCCTTATCGTACATCATTGAGGCACTGTTAGCATTGGCTATACTCGGTTGTGCAGTACAGACCATGCGCCTCTGCAAGTGGAAAAGGAGCGCGTACCGCGCTCGAACCCCGGTCTATCGGATCCAATCCCCAATATTCGGCTATGACCAGACCCCAGACCCCCGCGACCTATAAAGAATAAAGAGTATTCACGTGCATCATTCCTGTAAATAAAGAGATATACGGAACGTTTCATTAAAAAAAATGTATGATCCTGAGCTTGACTGCCAAGCCAGGAAAGAGTATATTAAATGTTGTGATTGTTGTTGCATGTTTTAGGAAGATAGGATAATGCAATGTTTAGGAGTATAGAGTGTTTAGATAAAATTAGAGGTTCCCAGTTTATTTTTTTATAGATACATGCCCCTGCCTGACATAGCCCCCTCAAGAATTGTTTAGGTAAATTTTTGTGTGCATAGCTAGGGTCAGAGTAGTGGCCATGGGGGAGGTGCCCCCCCCCTCTCCCCCCCAAGTCGGGAAACGAAGAGGACAAAATTTATGTGATCCTTCACGCTTCGTGTTAGGATCACAAGGCAGGTTTCTAGCTGTGTTCCGATTCATCTGGCCAAAACCCAGTTTAAAATGGCTAACCCGAAAGACTGCTGGGAAAAGCAGCCAAGAAGACACAGGCAGGCAGCTGCAGACAGGTTTGCATATTCACCTCTGGGAACGTAGCCCAGATCGATACTCAGGGCTATCAACAGCCCTTCAACCCAGGTATCCGCAGTTTCATTCAGGACTGTTTACACCTAATCAACTCAGACATCCACAGTTAAATCGGCTATTCCCGGGAACAATTGCAACATATTAGCAATTGAATACCGGGCCAGACCTGTCGGCGCCTGCAGTGGCCGAAACAAAGACAGGTGAGCGACCACCCCCCGATCGAGGAATCGCCTCACCAATGGACACATCGACCCCAGAGACTGGGGACAGAATCCAATCACTTGGGACTCAGGGTCAAGGGCCGCCCCGGGAGGCGGGAAGCCCCTGGCCCCTATAAAAGTAAAGGTCCAAGTTCAGATCTCTCTCTCTCTCACCTTCGCCTGCTCGAGACCTTCGGAAGACCAGCCCCCGGCAGCAGTAAGTTTGAATCCAACGATCGCTATCCGGTAGAGACACCTAGCCACTGACCTGTAGCAGCCCTTTTGAATCCCGCGGGCCAGATTTGATTGGACAAGCCATTCGTTTCCCTGACCTGGTGGGCTCTTCCTAAGTTAAGTATTGGCCAGTAGTGATAGGTTTGTTATATAGAAAGTAGCATTAGGGTATTAATATTGCTTGTTGTATATAATAAATGACCGTTGTTTTAATCCTTACTAAGCGGTGTGCTGTGTTATTAATCATAACCTAAACTTGAACCACGTGGCGGTATCATAAAGATACCTGGCGACTCATGAGCAAAGGTGACCTAAACAGAGCAAATAGTCTAAAGCTAGAAAGAGCAACAGCTAAATAGCTGGCTTGAAATGCTGAACAAGGCAGCAGCGTGTGTTCAATTCCCGTACCATGTGCTGGAATGTGGCGACTAGGGGCTTTTCACAGTAACTTCATTGAAGCCTACTTGTGACGATAAGCTATTGTTCTTATTATAACGGCACTTCAAAGGTTTCCACCATATAAAAGGAAGGATAAGTGCTCATCGAGGTACCTTTTAAAGGGTGTGAGGCAGCCCGCCTCTACTACCTGCCAGGAAATGCATTCCGGACAATCATCGCCTTCTGGGGCAATAATTCTTTCTCACATCCCCTCCTAAACCTCCTGGCCCTCACCTTGAACTTGTGTCCCCTTGTGAGTGACCCTTCAACTCAGGGGAACAGCTGCTCTCTATCCACCCTGTCCATGCCCCTCATAATCCTGTACACCCCTCGACCAGGCCGCCGCTCAGCCGAATAATAATCTAAAACTCGCCACGTATGTTCAAGACATTCATGGTGGCACGGGCAGCACGGTAGCACAGTGGCTAGCACTGTTACTTCACAGCGCCAGGGTCCCGGGTTCAATTCCCTGCTTGGGTCACTGTCCGTCTGGAGTCTGCACTTTCTCCGGGTGCTCCGGTTTCCTCCCACAATCCAAGGATGTGCAGGTTCGGTGGATTGACCGTGATAAATTGCCGTTAGTGTCCAAAAAGGTGAGGTGGGGTTACGGGGATCGGGTGGAGGTGTTGGCTATGGTGCTCTTTCCAAGGGCCGGACTCGATCAAGTGCAGACTCGATGGGCTGAATGGCCTCCTTCTGCACTGTATATTCTATGATTCTTTAAAAGCCCTCCTTCTATCTGATTTAATATTTGCTCCTGATCGGCTATAATAACCGAAAGATGAAAATTATTATGTGAAATGGTGAATTTCTGAATAAATTCTACTTTGTAACTGTGAACTACACATACGGCTGAGCATCAGTCAGAAGACTGGGATGAAATGGAAACAGGACAAAACAGGGAAGACTGACTGTTCTTTTTAAGATAAAGGTCATTCTTTGGTTGTTAAGTGCTGTGAGAGTGTGGTAGTACCAGGTATTGCGGTACCTAAGAGGCTGATGACCATTGGTTAGACCCAGGAGTCTACCATTGGCTGTTGTTTCGTAGCTCCGCCCTGACAGGCGGAGTGTAAGAAATGTTGCCGTCCCAGCAGCCTTCACATTCTGTACCAAAGCTGCTGGGGGACAAGTTCTAGTAGATTAAAGCCTTCAGTTATGAAATCTCTTCGTCTTGAGTGTAATTGATCGCGCATCAATTTAATCTACTAGACTTAAGCTGGAAGGATGGATCTCCGAATCAAGCCGGAGTGTCTACAACTCAGCCCCCACGCGGAGAACTCGGCTGCAATATTTAAACACTGGCTGGCGTGCTGTAAAGGCTACCTCGAGATGGCCGGAGGCACCCCACTCAGGACAGAAAATGCATCTCCTGCACTCAAGGGTCAGCCCTGGGATCTACACCCTTATTGAGGAGGCGGAGAACTATAATGCCACGATCGAACTGTTAGAAGGACATTATATCCGCCCTGTAAATCAGGTCTACGCACGTCACCTGCTTGCAACTAGATGGCAAAGCCCCGGGGAATTGTTGGAAGATTTCTACCGGGCGCTACTGGTGCTGGGCCGAAAGTGTGGCTGCCCGCAAGTTTTCGGGGAGCGAGCACACGCAACTTTTAATCAGTGATGCTTTCGTAGCAGGTATGAGCTCCTCAGATATCCGCCGAAGACTCCTAGAAAAGGACACCCTGGGACTTAGAGAGGCACGGGCCCTGGCAGGGTTCATGGACGTTGGCTGCAAAAACGTGCAGTCCTATGCGTCCGACCGCGCGGCGGCCCCCTGGGCTGTGTGGCACCCCGCAGCAGCAGCCCCACAGACCTTCCCCCTGACCCCGCAAGCCTGCATTATGAGACGGCCTGCTAACGCCGCCGGGCCCCGCTGTTTCTTCTGCGGGCAGGCGAATCATCCCCGCCCGCGCTGCCCGGCCTGCACCGAAACCTGCAAAGGGTGCGGCAAGAAGGGCCACTTTGTGGGGGTCTGCCAGGCCCGCGCCGTGGCCACGGTCTCCAGCGACTATGGACCGCCGCGGCAAACCCCCCTTCAGGCCCCGACCGGCCAGCGCTCACCGCCACCCCCCTATCCTAGGGCCACGTGCGACCCACGGGCACGGCCATCTTGCCCCCCGGACACCACGCTGGACGGGTGGGCGCCGCCATTTTGTCCATCGCCTCCGCCATCTTGTTCATCCCCGGCCACCATGTGCGACCCATGGTGATGCCATCTTGGATGGGGCCCCAGGCCCCCAGCACGGCCGACTACACGCTGCCCGTTCAGAACTCGCAACTGCTTCATCTGGCCTCGGTGACACTGGACCAAAGTCGACCCCGGACACTCGCAACAGCAACAACGACGGTCTTCATCAACGGCCACGAGACGTCTTGCCTGATTGACTCTGGGAGCACGGAAAGCTTTGTTCACCCCGACACGGTAAGGCGCTGTTCACTTGTTACCCACCCTGTAAACCGAAGGATCTCCCTGGCCTCCGGGTCACACTCGGTGGAGATAAAGGGGTTCTGCCTAGCGAACCTCACTGTCCAAGGCAGGAAATTCGACAATTTCCGCCTGTATGTCCTGCCGCATCTCTGCGCGGCTACCCTCCTGGGGTTGGACTTCCAATGTAACTTGCAAAGCCTGACCTTTAAATTCGGCGGCCCTATACCTCCCCTTACTGTCTGCGGCCTCGCGACCCTTAAGGTCGACCCGCCTTCCCTGTTTGCGAACCTCACCCCGGATTGCAAACCCGTCGCCACCAGGAGCAGGCGGTACAGTGCCCAGGACCGGACCTTCATCAGGTCAGAGGTCCAAAGGCTGCTGAGGGAAGGGGTAATCAAAGCGAGCAACAGCCCCTGGAGGGCTCAAGTAGTGGTGGTAAAGACCGGGGAGAAGCATAGGATGGTCATTGACTACAGCCAGACCATCAACAGGTTCACGCAGCTGGACGCGTACCCTCTCCTCCTTACAGCCGACCTGGTCAACAGGATCGCACAATACAAGGTTTTCTCCACGGTGGATCTCAAGTCCGCCTACCACCAGATACCCCTCCGTAATAGTGACCGCCAGTACCCTGCCTTCGAAGCAGATGGGCGGCTCTATCAATTTTTAAGAGTTCCCTTTGGTGTCACTAATGGGGTCTCGGTCTTCCAGCGAGAGATGGACCGAATGGTTGACTGGTACGGCTTACGCGCAACGTTCTCGTATCTGGATAACGTCACCATCTGCGGCCATGACCGGCAGGACCATGACACCAACCTCCGCAAATTTCTCCAGACTGCGAAAATCCTTAACCTGACATACAATAAGGATAAATGCATGTTTAGCACTGACCGTCTAGCCATTCTAGGCTACATAGTGCGAAATGGAGTTATAGGCCCTGACCCTGAGCGCATGCGCCCCCTTATGGAGTTCCCCCTCCCTCACTGCACCAAGGCCCTGAAGCGCTGCCTCGGGTTTTTCAGCTATTACGCACAGTGGGTCCCTAACTACGCAGACAAAGCCCGACCCCTAATCCAGTCCACAACCTTCCCCCTGTCGACGGAGGCCCGCCAGGCCTTCAGCCGCATCAAAGCAGACATTGCAAAGGCCACGATGCACGCCATCGACGAGTCCCTCCCCTTCCAGGTCGAGAGCAATGCATCTGACGTAGCTCTGGCGGCCACCCTCAACCAAGCGGGCAGGACATGACTTTCTTCTCCCGTGCCCTCCATGCTTCCGAAATTCATCATTCCTCGGTCGAAAAAGAGGAACAAGCCATAGTAGAAGCTGTGAGACATTGGACGCATTACCTGGCCGGCAGGAGATTCACTCTCCTCATGGACCAACGGTCGGTTGCCTTCATGTTCGATAATGCACAGCGGGGCAAGATTAAAACGACAAGATCTTGCGGTGGAGGATAGAACTCTCCACCTTCAACTACGAGATCTTGTACCGTCCGGGGAAGCTAAACGAGCCTCCTGATGCCCTGTCCCGCGGCACTTGTGCCACTGCACAAGTGGAGCTCCTCCGAGCCCTCCATGAGGACCTCTTCCACCCGGGGGTCACTAGTTTCTTCCACTTCATCAACCTGCCCTGCTCCATCGAGGAGGTCAGGACAGTCACCAGGGACTGCCAAATCTGCGCAGAGTGCGAACCGCACTTCTACCGGACAGAGAGGGTGCACCTGATAAAGGCTTCCTGTCCCTTTGAACGCCTTAACATGGATTTCAAAGGCCCCCTCCCCTCCACCAACCGCAACACGTATTTCCTGAACGTGATTGACGAGTACTCCCGGTTCCCATTCGCCATCCCCTGCCCCGACATGACCGCAACCACCGTCATCAAGGCCCTCCAGGGTATCTTTACACTGTTCAGTTTCCCCGCGTACAAACACAGTGATAAGGGGTCCTCCTTTATGAGCGACGAACTGCGTCAATTCCTGCTCAGCAAGGGCATTGCCTCGAGCAGGATGACCAGTTACAATCCCTGGGGAAACGGACAGGAGGAGAGGGAGAACGGAACGGTCTGGAAGACTGTTTACTGGCCCTACGGTCCAGGAATCTCCCAGTCTCCCGCTGGCAAGAAGTCCTCCCGATGGCCCTCCACGCCATCCGGTCGCTGCTCTGTACAACCACAAATCAGACACCTCATGAACGTCTCCTTGTTTTCCCCAGGAAGTCCTCCTCCGGGACCTCGCTCCCAACCTGGCTAGCCACACCTGGACCCATCCTGCTTCAGAAGCACGTGCGGCGCACAAGTCGGACCCGTTGGTTGAGAGGGTCCACCTGCTGCACGCTAACCCCCAGTACGCCTACGTGGCGTTCCCTGACGGCCGGCAAGATACAGTCTCCCTTCAGGACCTGTCGCCCGCCGGAACCCCATGCGCACCCGAACCATTACCGCCACCCCCACCCCCCCCCCCCCCCGCAGCAGTGGGAGGGGTCAGTACTCCCACCGCTCCTGCCTAGGCCCGCCCACCCACCGACGCCCCCTACAGGCGCCCCCCCCCGTGTCAACCGTTTGCCCCAACAGCGCCGCCTAGGGGTGACAACGCTGCCAGGGAGGCCAAAACCACGCTCCCGGAGTCGCAACCACCGGGACCCCCACCAGAATCACCACCGAAGCCCAGACGCTCCAGAAGGACGACCAGGCCACCCGATCGACTGATTGCTTTGCTGTGAACGAACACTTTGTAGATATCCTTGACAGCACAGTACCTCCATACCTGATCATACCATGTTATAGGCGACTGTTACCACTGGCCACCACCCCCACCGGACTCTTTTTTAACAGGGGGTGAATGTGGTAGTACCAGGTATTGCGGTACCTAAGAGGCTGATGACCATTGGTTAGACCCAGGAGTCTACCATTGGCTGTTGTTACGTAGCTCCGCCCTGACAGGCGGAGTATAAGAACCGGTGCCATCCCAGCAGCCTTCACTTTCTGTACCGAAGCTGCTGGGGACAAGTTCTAGTAGATTAAAGCCTTCAGTTATGAAATCTCTTCGTCTTGAGTGTAATTGATCGCGCATCAGAGAGACCTTGAGGCCATGAAAGGTCTGACATAGAAGCACGTTTTCTCTTGAATCCTCTCCACCAGGCTTGCTTCTGGTTACAATTTCACTTGCAATAGGGCAGAGTGGGCAGGGCTGCAACTCCATTGCGGGTGACAAAGCAGCCCTGAATTTCAATGAAGTGCTCCTGGGGAGACAAGAAAAGAAGGTGCATTCTTACCCAGCAATGGCACAGCCACATCTCTTTACGCTTCCCAAAGAAAGCTGTCACTATAGCACCTCTTGAAGGTTTATGTTCTGCAGCCAATTCCTAATTCCCGTGGGTGTATTGAATGTCTGCAGCCTTAATTTCTTCGAAGTCACGACTGGTAACATTTTCACAGTCTGTCAATTCGGTGTCCACAGATGTTTCAAGCAAGTAGCAGATGCCTTTGTTCCCTGTGGACAGGAGCACCAGCTCAACAGGCCACAGAACAATTCTCAGCTGGCAGAGTTTTCAAGAGTGCCGGAAACATAGATTGCATTCAAATAATCACTTCATCCATAGAATCTTTAGAATCCCTACAGTGCAGAAGGAAGCAACTTGGCTCATCAAGACTGCAGCGACCCTCCGAAAGAGCACCCTACCTAAGCCCACTCCGCCACCCTATGCCCGTCATCTCACCTAACCTTTGGACACTAAGAGGTAATTTAGCCTGGCCAATCCACCTACCTGCACGTCTTTTGACTGTGGGAGGAAACCGGAACACCCGGAGGAAAGCCACGCAAATGCGTGGGAACGCCACCTCCTGCAAGTTCCCCTCCAAGTCAATGGCTTGAAAATATATCGCCGTTCCTTCACTGTCACTGCGTCAAAATCCTGGAACGCCCTCCCTAACTGCACAGTGGGTGTACCTACGCCACATGGATTGCAGCGGTTCAAGAAAGCAGCATCACCTTTTCAAGGGCAATTAGGGATGGGCAATAAATGCTGGCCCAGCCGGCGACGCCCCATCCAATGAGCAAATTAAAACAAAAAGGAAATGACTCTTTGCTTGAGCTTGAGGGCGTTTGCTGCTTCATTTTTCTCTGCTCACCTCCTGCTAAGGTGTCTAAGGTGGCTTTTCTGCAAAGGAGTAATTAATTTGTCAGGCTCATCTCGATTGGAACCAGTTTCCTTCAATTTGGTACCGTGCCTTCGTACAAAAACAAAATGCACTAAATTGATGTCGGACACGTACAGTGACAGGCATGCATGCCTCCATAAACTATAAATGAACCTGCATGGTCAGCGAATAATCACGCAGCCAGGTTGTGCTTCAGTCCGGATTTGCGTGTGGGGCAATGCAGCCAATTGCACGGAAGTGGATATATTTCCGTGAAACTGAAGCACGTACGTCACAACATCTGCAACATGGTGCAGTCACGCAGGGAACCTGGACACAACATCCATGTGCAGCACACTCATTGAATCCAGCTCACTAATCTGGCTCATTAATCAAATCCCAGGAATACATACACTGTGGCCGCAATATTAAAACCCTAACGTGAGCACAGTGTGACATTAAACATTGCTTCCATTTGGATTAAGGTAAGAATGTCCACCTTTTACAGTATTTTTTGAGGGGAAGAGCATGTCATTCAATCAGAATTGTACCAACTGAACGATAATTGTCAGCGACTAACAGCAATAATAATAATCTTTATTAGTGTCACCAGTAGGCTTACATTAACACTGCAATTAAGTTACTGTGAAAATCCCCTAGTCGCCACACTCCGGCGCCTGTTTGGGTAATATGAATCCACAAACGGCTGATGATGTGCTAACAATTTTAAAAGTCCTGTTCAATCAATCCATCCGCCTTTTCAATCATCTCTCATCGCAGCATGCAGCAGATCCCGAGATGGCAATATAAGTGTTAAATGTTGACACCAGGAATGGATCACACATTGTAGAATTTTTGCCGTACTTAAGTGAAGAATGTGCTTACTAATGTTCAGTTCTGAGTGACATCTTAAATAGATGCAAAATGAGTCATTAATCATTCTGCTGGTTCGGAGTTGTCACAGGAATTAAAAGTACAACGTAGATTGACAAGAGCTCTGTGATCATTCTGGCACATGTGTATTTTTAAATTGACGTTTGATAGAGTAAATGCATTTTCTCAGATGGTCCTAAAATTACTTCTCATCAACATTTCAGAGGGAATTAGAGAATGATGTTCCCTTTCCTATCTTACCCTCCTCCCCCCCCCTCCATTATTTTCATTCTTCCAATCATCTATCTGCTGTACTCAGCTACTAAGAGGTTTAGCACAGTGGGCTAAACAGCTGGCTTGTAATGCAGAAGGAGGAGGGGCAGGGTGGGGAGGAGAGGAGGGGTGGGGGAGGGGAGGAGGGGCGGGGGGAGGGGAGGAGGGGCGGGGGGAGGGGAGGAGGGGCGGGGAGGGGAGGAGTGGCAGGGAGGGGGAGGGGAGATGGGGCGGGTGGAGGGGAGAAGGGGCGGGGAGGAGGGGTGAGGAGGGGCGGGGGAGGGGAGGAGGGGCGGGGAGGGGGAGGGGAGACGGGGCGGGTGGACGGGAGGAGGGGCGGGGAGGGGAGGAGGGGCGGGGAGGGGGAGGGGAGATGGGGCGGGGCAGGGGGAGGGGAGGAGGGGCAGGGGGCGGAGGGGCTGGGGAGGGGCGGAAGAAAAGAAAATCCTGCTTATAATTCTCCTATTTGTAGGGATAAATGTTAATGAGTCGAGTCTGAAACAAACCCCGTCAGACTTTGCATCTCTCCGAAGGCACGCATCCTTCGTTATGACGTGGATTTCTGATTTTCCTTCTGTGTGAGCCACCTTAATGCCAACTAAAATGCCGTGGCATTTATCTTTTGGCTAGTCACAGATAACCAGGACATTGCCTGAATCCAGTTATTATCAGTTCTAACTTTCTTAGTTATTTTTGTCATCCCTCGCTGCGCCGGCTTCACATTGGAATGTTGATGCCGCCATTCACAAGCTCACGGCACGTTAGGCAAAATATTTTCCCGCGGGGTGGGAAGGTGAATGAAACAGGAATATGTGAGGCGGTGGGAGACAGTTAGCAAATCAACTCAGTCTTATTTGTATTGTGGGCTGTGCCGTTCGACTCTTGAGGTAATGATCATCAAGTAATGGCTTGATTGCAGCCATTTTGCACCACACATGGCCACAGAAGATCACATGCCTGTGATTTTAAATATTGTTTGTAAAGCAGTTTGAGTGCAGAGCATTGCATGATGCCAAACAAGCATCGCCTTGGCAACATTATAGTTACACACACTGAATGCTGGGATCTGCTGCGATTACCATTTATGCTTAAAGACCTGGGCTGGATTCTCCGCTCCCCGACGCCGAAATCGCGTTCAGCGATGGGGGGGGAGAATCCGTTTTCCCGCACGAAATTGGGAGCGGCGCCGGCTCCGAAAATCGGAGTACTCGGGGAGTACGCCGCGCCGAGTATCCACCGCCTCGGGCCATTGCCTGAGGCCCGCCCCGCGATGCTCCGTCCCTGGCCGGCCGAATTCCCGACGGGGTGGGACACTCATTGTCCTGCCGTTCAGGATCCTCGCGAGGCAGCTGCGGCCTCTGTCCGGGGCTGCCACACTCGGGGGAGGGCCGATTGGAGGGCAGGGGGGGGCCTCAATCGGGACTGGGGGATATGTGTGCGGGTGCTCCAGGGCGGGCGAGCGGCCCATGCGGGGCACTATTTCCGCGGTCCAGGTCCGCGGGCTGAGTCCGCCATGGAGCACGGCGTGGCCGCTGGAGGTCACCGCTGTGCGCATGCGCGGCCTCTGACACGGAAGTGTGCGGGGGCCGTATCTGCAGCTGGAGCTGCGAGCTCCACGACAGCTGCCTGCTAGCCCCCTGCAATGCTGTGAATCTGTGGCCTTTTGACCCCAGTTTTCCTGACAGCGTGGGAACATCGTCCCAAAAACGGAGAATCCAGCGTCTTTACTCCCTACTGTCAGTGATATTTAAAGGGACCTTACTTGCAGTCAGTAAATGCTGGATTGAGGCCTGGGAGGTGTTTTTTGTGTTTGAACTTTTAAAGCTGTAAACTATGTCTTGTTATCGGTTTGTTAGACAAGGCACTTGCTGCTCTCGAGTGTCACCTGCTTTCATTCCCGATGCTTATCTCCCTCCCGTTTTTATGCCTCCGCAGCAGGCTCTTTGCATTCAGCTCCCTCCCTCCACAATATTTTAGTTCAAATCTCTGGATGCCCCACCTATAGCCCGTGACTCCCCGGCAGAGGCTGCTGGCATTTGGTGGTGTTTGAGAGCCCCTGAGGCAGCGGGAGTGGAGGCTCGGCTGCAGTTCACCGAATCACCGGGTCTTCTGGCCGGCTGGTTTCCCAGCTGAGTTCCCAGCTTCCGCATCGCGATTTGGAAACCTTTGCTGAAAAGTGAAGCCATGTCGCCAAAGTTTCTCGTCCGGCACTCATCAGGACAAACACAAGAATGCCAAATTTCAAAAAATCACAATCAGTTGTACCACAGGAGAAAAGGGTGCTGATTTTGACAAGTAAACTCTGATTGGCCACGGCATAACCATGGAAAAAGGACAGGGAATGAGAAGCTCTTAAACTCCTGAGTCATTCAAAAAAGCCGCAAGAGAAGAGGTCGCCGCGTGCGAATGCACGTTGCTCCGAGCATGTTTAAATGAGCCACATTTTGAGCTTGACTGATTATCTTCAATTTTATGTTAATCACAATTGGCAGCACATTTAGGATTGTTCAGTAAGTGCTGCCAATTGTGAAATGACAAGTAACAGTGGGTGTTTTGTTTTGAGTTTTGCCAGCAAGTCCTGGTTAAGTAGAGGGCAGGACAGCGGAGCTGCTGATTGGCTGTTGTGGGGGAAGTTTGCATCCGGCATTGTGGTCACCGTAACTTGAAGGTGTACCTGCGCAAGAGACCCTAGCTGTTCAAGTGAAGGCAAGCATCCAGCAGACGGCAGTACAGCAGAGCTGCTGATTGGCTGTTGTGGGGGAAATTTGCATACGTACATTGTGGTCACCGTAACTTCAAGGTGGTTTGTGGAGGAGCTGTTGTCAAGTGACGCTTAAACCCGAAACACTTCTTCAGTGTTTCCTTCCCTACCCCCTCCTCTAACCAAAAAAAACCCAACCGCTGTAAGGATCCCAGCCGAGAGGAAGGCTCGAGGGCAGGTAGAAGTAGAAAGCAGTTGAACCGTGACATCACAGCCTGCAGGTAGGTGATTGACTGACGACTGGTAAGTAGTTTTTCTTTTCCCTGAGGTGTTATCGTGCGGGGCGTATTGGTTGCTGAGTGAGTGCTTGCTGAGAAGGGGAGTAAATTTATTTTAAACTTACTTTTTATTTTAGGGGCAGCACGGTAGCCTTGTGGATAGCACAAATGCTTCACAGCTCCAGGGTCCCAGGTTCGATTCCGGCTTGGGTCACTGTCTGTGCGGAGTCTGCACGTCCTCCCCGTGTGTGCGTGGGTTTCCTCCGGGTGCTCCGGTTTCCTCCCACAGTCCAAAGATGTGCAGGTTAGGTGGATTGGCCATGATAAATTGCCCTTAGTGTCCAAAATTGCCCTTAGTGTTGGGTGGGGTTACTGGGTTATGGGGATAGGGTGGGGGTGTTGACTTTGGGTAGGGTGCTCCTTCCAAGAGCCGGTGCAGACTCGATGGGCCGAATGGCCTCCTTCTGCACTGTAAATTCTATGATAATCTATGATAATTACTGTAGGGAGTTTGCAGCTGAATCCATTCAGAGTGAGGACAGAGTGACTGCTGGGTAAGTAGTAAAGATTTAAATTCTTTGTGCAGGCCCATAACAGCTGATTGCTGTTTTTGTGTGGGGCGCAATGGTTGCTGGTTAAGTGTTTTATTTTTACCTGTATTTAAGTTGGGCAGTTTCTAAACCCTAGACACTACACTTGTAGTGTCCCTGATCCTTCCACTTCCTTTAACCTAAGGGGTAGAGTGAATAACAGGTAAGCTCTTTCTTTCTTTCTTTTTTTATCTAGAGGGGATGGCAGGGAAGGCAGTGCAATGTTCCTCCTGCAGAATGTTTGTGGCGAGGGATGCCGTCAGTGTCCCTGCTCATTTCATCTGTGGGAAGTGCACCCATCTCCAGCTCCTCAGAAACCGCGTTAGGGAACTGGAGCTGGAGCTGGATGAACTTCGGATCATTCGGGAGGCAGAGGTGGTTATAGATAGAAGCTTCAGGGATGTAGTTACTCCGAAGAATGAAGGTAGATGGGTGACGATGAGAGGGGCTGGGAGGAAGCAGTCAGTACAGGGATCCCCTGTGGTCATTCCCCTTAGTAACAAGTACACCGCTTTGGATACTGTTGGGGGGGGGACTTACCAGGGGTAAGCCATGGGGTACAGGTCTCTGGCACAGAGTCTGTCCCTGTTGCTCAGAAGCGAAGGGGGAAGAGGAGTAGTGCATTAGTCATTGGAGACTCCATAGTTAGGGGGATAGATAGGGGGATAGAGATTCTGTGGGAACGAGAGAGACTCGCGGTTGGTGTGTTGCCTCCCAGGTGCCAGGGTCCGTGATGTCTCAGATCGTGTTTTCGGGATCCTTAACGGGGAGGGGGAGCAGCCCCAAGTCGTGGTCCACATAGGTGCCAACGACATAGGTAGGAAAAGGGATAGGGATGTAAGGCAGGAATTCAGGGAGCTAGGGTGGAAACTTAGATCTAGGACAAACATAGTTATTATCTCTGGGTTGTTACCCGTGCCACGTGATAGCGAGACGAGGAATAGGGAGAGAGAAGAGTTGAACACGTGGCTATTTCCTGGGGGGGAAATTTGCTAATGCTCTTCGGGAGGGTTTAAACTAGTTCAGCAGCGGATTGGGAGCCTGAATTGTAGCTCCAGTATACAGGACGTTGAGAATAGTGAGGTCATGAGTAAAGTTTCAAAGTTGCAGGAGTGTACCGGCAGGCAAGAAGGTGGTTTAAAGTTTGTCTTCTTCAATGCCAGGAGCATCCGGAATAAGGTGGGTGAACTTGCGGCATGGGTTGGTACCTGGGACTTCGATGTTGTGGCCATTTCGGATACATGGATAGAGCAGGGACAGGAATGGTTGTTGCAGGTGCCAGGGTTTAGATATTTCAGGAAGCTCAGGGAAGGTGGTAAAAGATGGGGAGGGGTGGCATTGTTAGTCAAGGACAGTATTACGGTGGCAGAAAGGACGTTTGATGAGGACTCATCGACTGAGGTAGTATGGGCTGAGGTTAGAAACAGGAAAGGAGAGGTCACCCTGTTAGAGGTTTTCTATTGGCCCCCAAAAAGTTCCAGAGATGTAGAGGAAAGGATTGCAAAGATGCTTCTGGATAGGAGCGAAAGCAACAGGGTAGTTGTTATGGGGGACTTTAACTTTCCAAATATTGACTGGAAACGCTACAGTTCGAGTGCTTTAGATGGGTCCGTTTTTGTCCAATGTGTGCAGGAGGGTTTCCTGACACAGTATGTAGATAGGCCAATGAGAGGCGAGGCCACATTGGATTTGGTACTGGGTAATGAACCAGGACAGGTGTTAGATTTGGAGGTAGGTGAGCACTTTGGTGGTAGTGACCACAATTCGATTACATTTACATTAGTGATGGAAAGGGAGAGGTATATGCCGCAGGGCAAGAGTTATATCTGGGGGAAAGGCAATTATGATGCGATGAGGCAAGACTTAGGATGCATCAGATGGAGAGAAAAACTGCAGGGAATGGGCACAATGAAAATGTGGAGCTTGTTCAAGGGACAGCTACTGCGTGTCCTTGATAAGTATGTACCTGTCAGGCAGGGAGGAAGTGGTCGAGTGAGGGAACCGTGGTTTACTAAAGCAGTCGAAACACTTGTCAAGAGGAAGATGGAGGCTTATGTAAAGATGAGACATGAAGGTTCAGTTAGGGCGCTCGAGAGTTACAAGTTAGCTAGGAAGGACCTAAAGAGAGAGCTACGAAGAGCCAGGAGGGGACATGAGAAGTCTTTGGCAGGTAGGATCAAGAATAACCCTGAAGCTTTCTATAGATATGTCAGGAATAAACGAATGACTAGGGTAAGAGTAGGGCCAGTCAAGGGCAGTAGTGAGAAGTTGTGCTTGGAGTCCGAGGAGATAGGAGAGGTGCTAAATGAATATTTTTCATCAGTATTCAGACAGGAAAAAGACAATGTTGTCGAGGAGAATACTGAGATTCAGGCTACTCGACTAGAAGGGCTTGAGGTACATAAGGAGGAGGTGTTAGCAGTTCTTGAAAGTGTGAAAATAGATAAGTCCTCTGGGCCGGATGGGATTTATCCTAGGATTCTCTGGGAAGCTAGGGAGGAGTTTGCTGAGCCTTTGGCTTTGATCTTTAAGTCATCTTTGTCTACAGGAATAGTGCCAGAAGACTGGAGGATAGCAAATGTTGTCCCCTTGTTCAAGAAGGGGAGTAGAGATAACCCCGGTAACTATAGGCCAGTGAGCCTTACTTCTGTTGTGGGCAAAGTCTTGGAAAGGTTTATAAGAGATAGGATGTATAATCATCTGGAAAGGAATAATTTGATTAGACATAGTCAACACGGTTTTGTGAAGGGTAGGTCGTGCCTCACAAACCTTATTGACTTCTTTGAGAAGGTGACCAAACAGGTGGATGAGGGTAAAGCAGTTGATGGGTGTATATGGATTTCAGTAACGCATTTGATAAGGTTCCCCATGGTAGGCTACTGCAGAAAATACGGAGGCATGGGATTCAGGGTGATTTAGCAGTTTGGATCAGAAATTGGCTCGCTGGAAGAAGACAAAGGGTGGTGGTTGATGGGAAATGTTCAGACTGGAGTCCAGTTACTAGTGGTGTACCACAAGGATCTGTTTTGGGGCCACTGCTGTTTGTCATTTTTATAAATGACCTGGAGGAGGGCGTAGAAGGATGGGTGAGTAAATTTGCAGATGACACAATAGTCGGTGGAGTTGTGGACAGTACGGAAGGATGTTACAAGTTACAGAGAGATATAGATAAGCTGCAGCACTGGGCTGAGAGGTGGCAAATGGAGTTTAATGCAGAAAAATGTGAGGTGATTCATTTTGGAAGGAATAACAGGAAGACAGAGTACTGGGCTAATGGTAAGATTCTTGGTGGTGTGGATGAGCAGAGAGATCTCGGTGTCCATGTTCACAGATCCCTGAAAGTTGCCACTCAGGTTGAGAGGGTTGTTAAGAAGGCGTACGGTGTGTTAGCTTTTATTGGTAGAGGGATTGAGTTTCGGAGCCATGAGGTCATGTTGCAGCTGTATAAAACTCTGGTGCGGCCGCATTTGGAGTATTGCGTGGAATTCTGGTCGCCGCATTATAGGAAGGATGTGGAAGCATTGGAAAGGGTGCAGAGGAGATTTACCAGAATGTTGCCTGGTATGGAGGGAAGATCTTATGAGGGAAGGCTGAGGGACTTGAGGCTGTTTTCGTTAGAGAGAAGAAGGTTAGGAGGTGACTTAATTGAGGCATACAAGATGATCAGAGGATTAGATAGGGTGGACAGTGAGAGCCTTTTTCCTCGGATGGTGATGTCTAGCACGAGGGGCATAGCTTTAAATTGAGGGGAGATAGATATAGGACAGATATCAGAGGTAGGTTCTTTACTCAGAGAGTAGTAAGGGCGTGGAATGCCCTGCCTGCAACAGTAGTGGACTCGCCAACACTAAGGGCATTCAAATGGCCATTGGATAGACATATGGATGATAAGGGAATAGTGTAGATGGGCTTTTGAGTGGTTTTACAGGTTGGCGCAACATCGAGGGCCGAAGGGCCTGTACTGCGCTGTAATGTTCTATGTTCTAAGTAGGGTCTGTCCTCTACCTATTTTGAATAATCGGAGGAATATGCTGTTTGATTTGACCAGCCAATTGGTGGGATGTGCGATAGCACATCGGCACTGCAATTCACACTGAATGTTGTTCAATTGTGTGGTGGGCAGAATGTCTATTTTTTTTAGTAAATTTAGAGTACCCAATTCAATTTTTTTCCAATTAAGGGACAATTTAGCTGTGGCCATTTCACCTAGCCTGCACATCTTTTCGGTTGTGGGGGCGAAACACACGCAAACACGGGGGGAATGTATAAACTCCACACGGACAGTGACCGAGAGACGGGATCGAACCTGGGACCTCGGCGCCGTGAGGCCGCAGTGCTAACCCACTGCGCCACCGTGCTGCCCGGGAAGAATGTCTCTATGGATTGATGGCCGCATTCTGGTAGTCAAAAATGCATAGTAGCAGAGTGGAATGGCTTCCATAACCCATTCAGACATTTTGCTTTTTCAGAGTTGCCTCAAGGAGAACAAGTATGGACGTGCCCACACTCTGGATTCTTGTGAAACACCATGAGGGGTTTATTAAGGGTGTTGCTCAATACAGTCAAGGTGGTGATCTGCACTAAGCCCGCGCAAATTTTCTGCTGAAGGCACTATACATCACGGGATGCAATTGCAGCAAGAATGTATTCCCAGATACATATCACCCCTCCCTCTTTACTTCATTAGTGCAGCAACAGCAATTAACATTTATACAACAGATCCCTTGATATATGCCCCGGGATTCTCCATTCTGGAGCTTAGGCGCTCCCACCAGTGGAGAATCGGCACGGGTCTTTGTTGGGAATAGGAGCAGGGCCGGTATCCAAGTCTTTCCTTTACTAGGCTAATTTATGCATGGGGGGAGAGCTCGGCAGATTCCGTCGTAATTCTGGTATCGGGCAGCCATTTTGAGCAGACAGCCTGATACCAAGTTCCTGTGGCAGGGCCACCCCTTCACCGCTGACAAGTAGGGGCATCCTCTCCCCCACCATGGGATTAATGGGTCGCCCCTCTCCCCTGCAGCATGCACACATGAGGGTGACTTAATCCCGCCCACTGACCCTCCAACCCACACATTAGACCTCCCCATCAGAACCCCACCAGACCCCCCCATCAGATCCCCCACCAAACCCCTGCCCCCCATCAGATCCCCTGCCTGCAAACTGAAGAACAGCCCAGGCAATGGAGTGAAAGATCACTGCATTTCACTTACCCTTCCCTAACATCTTCTGCTTCAGACAAAAGTGTTTAAAGCAGCAGGTGTTAGAAGTGCCAGAGGCTTCCTCGAAAGCCAAGTAAGTGCACTTGAAAGGGCTTCAAATCCATTGCCAGCCTTTGAAATGCAAATCTTCTATTCGATTTCACACAGCAGTGCATTTCATTAGCCAGTGATTGATTGTTTTATTGGTCCAGAAACAATTGCTTAGGGGTTTGTTTATTTATCTTTCCCTTCACGCTTGAATATATCTGAATAGCCACAATATTTATAAACACTCTTGGTCCATGTAGGGTCAGTAGGTTGATATGTTCTCACCTGCAGGCAAGCTTGCCAGATACAGGTGAATGGCAGAAGCGGCCATCCGTCCATCAGCAGCAAGAAGCCACTAATTACAGATTGCGGGTCTACTGAGGGGGGCCACATGGATCTTCCCGCTGTGATCGTAGCCTCCCACCGAGTGCTGAGCCTGGCAGCTCAGTGGAGGCAACCTCCCTGTCATAGACTTGGGAGAGGGGTGGGGAGTCAGAGGCTATATGACCTAATGACGGGGTCACGAGCAGGAAAGTCGCCTTCAGCCCAAATGATTCGTCCGGGTCACCTTTCTCTTTGCTCTAAGGAGCCTGATGTTATGTTTCCCTCCGAGGTAGGGTGCCTCCATGTTGAACCACCCTCGTGCTCTGCTGAATCCCTGAGCAGCACCCCCATCTCCCCATAGAGCCGCTGGCCTGACGGCTCCCGCCTTCCTTAATTGGATGGGGTACCCGGAGGAAGTCTCCGAATTAGCCACCCCTGGGAAGGTCATTCGGCCAGGCAAGTCTCACAGGCCATCAGAGACAGGACCTGCATTCGTGCTCGACAGATGTATATTTTCAAAGTTTTTACCAAGTTTCTAAATCCTTTATTCGTTCATGGGATGTGGGCGTCGCTGGCCGTGCCAGCATTTGTTGCCCGTCCCTGAGGGCATTTAAGAGTCAACCGCGGTGCTGTGGGTCTGGAGTCACATGTAGGCCAGACCGGGTAACGGCAGCAGATTTCCTTCTCCAAAGGGCATTTGTGAACCAGATGTGCTTTTATGACAACCGACAATAATTTCACATGATTTCATGGTCGTCATTGGACTTTTAATTCCAGATTTGTTTATTGAATTCAAATTCTACCATCTGCTCTGGTAGGATTCGAACCCGGGTCCCCAGAGCAATACCCTGGGTCTCTGGATTACTAGTCCAGTGACAACACCGCTACGCCACTGCCTCCCCCAAGTGTCTGCCCCATGTTGTGTTGTGTACTCTGGGATAACACAGGCTGCAACTCGATGCAGCTTTGACCAAAAGATACTCCAGACGTTGAAGTAAGTTCAATGTGATTTATTGAACCATTAGCACAGTTCTCTATGAGTTTGACTCTCCTGCTAATCTTGCTACAGTAACTCAGTCTAACTAACCAGTCTGCTCTAAGCCACGTGGTGGGTGTGATGCTTCTGATCTGCCCCTGTCCTACTCTCTAAGTGTCGCCTGTGGAAAGAGACAGAGCATGTGTGCCCTGTCCTTATATATGGGTTGTGTAATGCCCCCTTGTGGTAATGTCACCTCTGGGTGTCTTGACTGCCCATTGGTCGTGTCCTATTCTATGTGTTCATTAGCTGTATGTCTGCATGTCATGACATCTCTGGTGTTTACTTAGTCGTAGCGTATTTACATTAACCCCTTGTGTATTTACAGTGATGCATATCACCCCACCCCAAGAATGCAATATTCTTACCTTGACAACTCTGATGAGGTCTTTGAATTTTTTGAGGCTTTGCAACCTGGGTACCAAACTCCTCAGAAACCTCTTTCCACCGGCAGTAGGGGTGCTGTCTGGAGAACATTCTGCTCTGGAGTAAAGGGTTGGGGTGGGGGACAGTGTGGGGGTGGGGAGGAGGGATTACCATCCACCTTGGATGTGATTCAATCTCCACGTCCAAATATTTGCCTGTTTGTAATGTTTCCATTCTGATCAATAATGTGTCATTTCAGCTCTTGGCAGTTTTCATTTTGCATTTTGTAAAGATGTTTTCAGCTTTTTGCCTCTGTGCATGGTTAGTTTAGTCCAAACATTGCTGTCAGGTAAATCAGCATAAAATATGTAAAACTGCCACTAAGACAGTGCCTCTGCACAATGATGATGCGTGTGAGGATTCATAGTTAGCTTTGCAGAGTTTTGACAGATGGGAGAGAACAAAACCATTCAACATCAAATGTCAGGAACATTGACAGGTTCAGCAAGGAAATGTCAAATAATGAGTGTCTGAAATTTAATGAGAAACAACTTCTGAGAGCATCCCAGTGTAAATATGCTAATAAAAAGCCACAGGATTCTGGAATGTACACTTTTAGGTTGCATGAAGTAACCTAATGATATGTAATTGCTGATTTACACAGGATATTAGATGGAATAGAAGCTTATAATTTGCTAACCGTAAGATGTTGAGTCCTATTTCTGAACATCGCTTTATCTTATACTTATTTTTTTAAATTTAGAGTACCCAATTCAGTTTTTCCAATTAAGGGGCAATTTAGCGCGGCCAATCCACCTAACCTGCACATCTTTGGGTTGTGGGGGCGAAACCCACGCAAACACGGGGAGAATGTGCAAACTCCACACGGACAATGACCCAGAGCCGGGTTCGAATCTGGGACCTCGGTGCCGTGAGGCAGTAGTGCTAACCCACAGCGCCACCGTGCTGCCCTGCTGTATCTTATATTTTGATGGAAAACTCAAGTACAGAGGGACCATTGTGAGGTCTCACACACCATTAAATTTAAGCTGTGCTCCATGCTTCATTACCATTGGAAATGTAATGGACTTTGCAAATATCAGTAGGGATGAAGGGCGTCTGTTTGCCCATCAAATATACATTGGTACCCCAGCATCCTGTTGGCCCCTTGAACAATCCCAGTTCACCTCCGCTAACCTCTGGAGAAGCATCCTGTCAGGTATAATCTTAGAGCGAAGAAGTGCTTCCTGATATTTTTTTATTCCGTAACGGGATGTGAGGATCGCTGGTTAGGCCAGCATTTGTTGCCCATCCCTTGTTGCCCTTCAAAAGATGGTTTTGAGTTGCTTTCTTCAATCGCTGCAGTCCTCGAGGTGTAGGTACACCCTCTGTGCTGTTAGGAAGGGAGTTCCAGGAACAGCGATAGATTTCCAAGTCAGGATGGTGAGTGACTTGAAGGGGAACGTCCAGGTAGTGGGGTTCCCAAGTATCTGCTGCTCTTGTCCTTCTAGATGGTAGTGGTTGTGGGTTTGGAAGGTGCTGTCTAAGGAACCTTGATGAGTTGCTGCAGTGCATCTTGTAGATGGTACACACGGCTGCCACTGTTCGTCGGTGGTGGAGGGTTTGAATGTTTGTGGAAGGGGGAGCAATCAAGCGGGGCTGCTTTGTCCTGGATGGTGTCAAGCTTCTTGAGTGTTGTTGGAGCTGCACTCACCCAGGCAAGTGGAGAGTATTCCATCACACCCCTGACTTGTGCCTTGTAGATGGTGGACAGGCTTTGGGGAGAGGTCAGGAGGTGAGTTACTCATGGTAGGATTCCTAGCCTTTGACCTCCTCTCATTGCCACAGTATTAATGTGGCTAGTCAAGTTCAGTTTCTGATAAGTGGTAACTCCCAATATGTTGATTGTGGGTGATTCAGCGATGGTAATGCCATTGAATGTCATGGGGCAGTGGGTAGATCCTCTCTCGTCGGAGATGGTCTTTGCCTGGCACTTGTGTGGCATGAATGTAATTTGCGAATGTAATTATGAATTTGCCTTTTCATATGTTGAACCTGTGTACCTAAATGCCACAGGCATGCTTTTCTCCAAGATGGATTTTTCTGTCCGTTTTGTGTTCACTAAACTTCCAGAAAAGCTCCATTTGCTTGTTCGTTCCCAATAATGAAACATTAGAGGTTTTCGATAACCTCCTTCAGAACTGAGTATCCTCACACCTGGGACCAAGCTTGCGGTCCTTCCCTGCTTTGCTTTCCACCCCTGAATGTTTCATTCGTGCCTTGCCGATCTGCATCGAATGTAGTAGCCCAGGCATGGCCTGAACAAGACACGTTAGCATGACACCCTGACGCTTGAGTCTCACTGATTTGCTCAGCATAATTTGTCAAACAAACCCATCTCACTGATGAGTCCTATATCTCCTGTCGTTTTCTCGGTCTTTCCATGAAATCCACCCAACCTTCTCTTCTACTTCATCCAGTGTGGAATAACTGTACTTATTGGTATCGGATTTAATTCACCATAATTATGTCCACTGGTAAATGAGGGCCTAGAACCTTTGCTTCTTGATTGGACCTGACTGCTGCAGAATAATTTTGCTTCAAAGTTTCTTTCAATTAGAACAAAAATAAGTTACTTGCTGCTAAATCTTTGCTCATAATTCACTCTGATTGGCATTGACCGTTCTTGCGAACACTCCCTCTCCTCTTCTCATGTAAATAAGGTTTATTGTCCAACAGCACAGTGCTGATTGCTGTTCATTAGAACAGTACGCTGATGTGTTAATAATGCGGTTGGGAGCCAAAACAGACGGGTGGAATAATTAGAGCAACAATGGGTTTGGATTTGAATTTCCTAAATGATCTGTGTAGGGCTGCCATTGAGAAGTGGCAATTTAAAGCCAGTCACTCAAACGCAAGCACTGTGATCAATCACTGATTATGCCTGGAAATTAGAACCTCACAGCGTTAGCATGAAGGCTACCAAACAGCAAAGGCTTTCTTTGAATTCCACCGCACACTCTGCGAACTTCACTGAGCGAAGGTACTCCATTGTCGCAAGCAAGAGTGAAGCTCCCAATTACGTGAATATGAAGATAAGAGTGAGGGTGTTTGGTCAGACTAGGTCAAGGAAACATTCGCCCAATATGCCTCCGACATACACTGGCAAAATATCACATATATGATCGACAATTCAAGATAACACATTTTTATATTAAGAGAAAACATTTCCAGGGCCTAGGTCAGGTGCTCTTTTAGAGGGTCGGTGCAGACTTGATGGGCTGAATGGCCTCCTTCTGCACAATAGCACTTCTATGAATCTCGCCTTTGTGCCTGCAAGGCATTTTTGATTTACTCGCATAATCTTCAGTCTTGAACCTTTATGATGCAATAACATTCTTCATCTCCTATACTTACCCTGTTTGCATTTCACTGTCACTCAATCTGATCAAAGCAGAGGATCTTGTTTGCTAAAAAAACACAACCTCATTATCTTTCTTTGTGGCTTATGTTCCTCATACCTGCGGCCTTCTCCCTTGCTTGCTTGCAACTCTCCTGAGAGTAATAACATCCTTCCTCAGACTGGGTGACCAAAGCTGCAAGGATATGAAATGAAATGAAAATCGCTTATTGTCACAAGTAGGCTTCAAATGAAGTTACTGTGAAAAGCCCCTAGTCGCCACATTCCGGCGCCTGTTCGGGGTGGCTGTTACGGGAATTGAACTGTGCTGCTGGCCTGCCTTGGTCTGCTTTCAAAGCCAGCAATTTAGCCCTGTGCTAAACAGCCCCTGATATTTCAATAAGTTGGTGGCGGCACAGTGGTTAGCACCGCTGCTTCACAGTGCCAGGGACCTGGGTTCAATTCCGACCTTGGGTCACTGTCTGTGCGGAGACTGCACGTTCTCCCCCTGTCTGTGTGGGTTTCCTCCGGGTGCTCCAGTTTCCTCCCACAGTCCAAAGACATGCAGGTTAGGTGAATTGGCCATGATAAATTGCCCTTGGTGTCCAGGGAAGTATGTGTTAGGGTCCGGGGATACAGCGAGGGAGTGAGCCTGGATAGGGTGCCCTTTCAGAGGGGCAGTGCAAACTCGCTGGGCTGAATGGCCACCTTTTTGACTGTAGGGAGTCGATGATTCTAAGGAGCGAGTCTAACAGTATCACCCCAACTCCCCCGCCCCCACTCCCACCTCACCTGGCATTAAATGGCATTACCATCACCATTCTGGGGGCCACTAATGACCAGAAACTCATTTGAAGCAGCCAAGAGAGATGACGCGTCAAATCATTAATTACTGGGACTTAGAATTATTTTAGGACTTGCTTTATTTATGTTTTTCTTTAGGTGACAAGTCATAAACCAATGTATTCCATGACAAATGTCTCATCTCCCACTTCCCCAAAGACTCTCCACCACTTAGAAGGGGCATCTTAGAAGTGTGATGGAATAGTCTCCATCGGCCCCATATGTTTCGTCTTTGTGTGAAAATTACAGGATCAACTCATGAGCCCACCATTCATGCACAATGGCCAAGAGCTTTCACAATTGTCAAATCCAGGTATAAATTGCCCTCCCTTTAGGAGGTGCTAGTTTTGCAAAGTGATTTTTTTTGTTGCTTATATTAAGTGTTCTGATCAGTGTCCAGTCCATTACCCGTGAGCAAGCCAATGTTAAAAACTGACTTCAAAAAAAAATACAGAATCATTTTACTAGTTACCTCGGTGCACAGTAGTCAGTTGCTGAGTAAATGAGTAAAAAATAAAGTTAAATTGCCTATTTGTGTGATAGAGGTCTACAGCACAGAAAAGACCCTTCAGCCCATCTGCGCCAGTCAAAAACAACCAGCTAGGTATATTCCCATCCCATTTCCCAGCACTTGGCCCACAGACTTTTCTGCCCTGGCATCGCAGGTGCACATCTAAATACTCCTCAAGATTTCAAAGAAGCCGAACCTTAAAAGTCTCCTCGAAGGCCTGCTGAATGGTTGCCAGAACGTAGCGCGGTGATTTGGGGGCAGGGTTGGTTTCACTCATCTGGCTTGTGCAAGGTTTTTAAAATCAGAGCAAAAGGACGCTGAATCGCGACTCGTGCTGAATCTACGTTGTACTTCAAATCCTGCAATTTCTGCTCTGGATTGTCCAATCTTGGCTGAATTTTAATTCTATGCAAAACAAATGGAAGCTCCTCTCTCTGCAGCAAATATCTGCACTCGGGGCAGCGTCTCAAATTTCACCTTGGGCCGAAAATCAGAGGATTGGGAATCACAGTGGGATTGACAATCTGCTCCCGTTCACATACCCAGGACGGGAGCTGTACATTTCTCACCCACTCTTCCGCCCAGGTGAGAGATGTGTGGCGTACCTGCTTCCCGAGACATTTCCATGCAGGGCAGCTGCATTGGTGGAAGTGAGGCTAGCTCTCTTTTTTCAAGACCATCTGCTCTAACACAGGTAACTTGAAAGGCACTTTGAGAAGCCAGGGAGAAGGTAAATGCATTAGCGTATAAGGTAAGTGGATAGGGATGGGAGCAAGGGGGTGATGGGAAGGCGAGTTCAGGGTGAGTCGGGGCGGCAGGAGGGGTCAGGTGAAATGAAAACGAAATGAAAATCGCTTATTGTCACAAGTAGGCTTCAATGAAGTTACTGTGAAAGGCCCCTAGTCACCACATTCCGGCGCCTGTTCGAGGAGGCTGGTACGGGAATTGAACCTGCGCTGCTGGCCTTGTTCTGCATTACAAGCCAGCTGTTTAGCCCACTGTGCTAAACCAGCCCCGATAATGCTGGCCGTTAGGATGTGTCCTGGGGTAGAATGGGCCGTGGGGAGGGGGGGATTGGATGGGTCGGTTGGGGGGGGGGGGGGGTAGTAGAATAAGTCAGTAGGATGGGTTGGCGGCAGGATGTATTGGGTGGGTTAGGATGGATTGAGTGGGGTTAGGATGAGTTGGGGGTTAGTTGGTCAGTCAGGGGGTGGAGAATGGAAAGACGGAAATTGGGATGTAGTCACGTGGGGGTGCCGGGGGAGTCTGAGGTCGGGGGCGGGGGGGGGGGGGGTGGGCGGGATGGTCAGGGGCATGAGTGTGGCTGACAGGATAGTCCAGGGGTAGTCGGGGATTGTGGGGAAGTCGGCGAGGGTGTTGGATGGTCATGTGGGTGGCCAGTGTGTCCAGTGGGGAGTTGAGGAGGCAGTAGCATGGGCATCCAGGAGGTAAAAATGGTTTTAATACTGCAAACCTTTCCCGGGTAACTATTCTGCTCAGAGAGTTGGAACGAGAGAACCCATAGAATTTCTACAGTGCAGAAGGAGGCCATTCGGCCCATCGAGTATGCACCGATCCTCTACCTAGACCAATTCCCCCACCTTATCCCCGTAACCACGCTCATTGATCACGGCCGATTCCCCTACCCTGGTCTGTGGGTGGAAACCAGAGCACCCGGAGGAAACCCACGCAGACACGGGGGGGAAGGTGCAGACTCCGCACAGAGGGTCACTCGGGTCACTGTGAGGCAGCAATGCTGACGGCTGTGCCACCGTTCCACCCTCGCCCGATTAAAATGAGAATATCAGATGGTTCCCATTGTGGTGTGATTCTCCGTTAGAGGTTTACGCTTCCTGGGAAATTCCAGTGAGGTCCTTGCCTGGGGACGACCGGTGGGGTTGGGGTGGGGATGTGGGGTGGTGGGTGGGGTGCGGGGGGGGGGGGGGGGGGGGGAGCTCTGAACACATCACCTGTGGTAAATGCGGGTGTGACACCCCCTGCGGAATAGAAGTTCTGGGCCTCTGGCCTCCTTCTGCCCTGTAAATTCTCTGATTCTATGATTTATGTATCATTGAATCTGCATTTCGTGGAACAGGAAATTCAGCACAGGTCTCACTGGAGATAAAGTTTTAAAAAATGTTCAAAAATCTGAATGAAACATCAGCCTGACTACCACGATTGGACTTTCTTTCTTTAGTAACAAGAACATTGGCATGCAGATGCAGCAAGTAATTAGGAAGGCAAATGGAATGTTGGTCCTTTTGCAAAGGGGATAGAGTATGAAAGTAGGGAAATCTTATGCCAATTGTACTGACCACACCCTAGAGTATTGTGCATCCCCAGGATTATCTCCGCCACGGCAAAATCCTGGAAATGCCTGAAATTCCAAGCTCCACCCTTCAAACCCAGCTGTTTAATTTTCACTGGGGATGGAATGGTGAAGCTGGGTTTCACGCATGAGCAGTTTACAGAGGTAGCTGGTCATTTCAATCACTGGCTGCTTCCACCGAATTGGGATTTTGGGACAACCCAGAGATGTCAGATTAGAAAAGGTAAGGGGGGACCTGAATCTGGTGGATTTATTTGGATAGTCATGGATAGTCATCCCTTTGGAGAGCGATACAGGTTCGGAACACCCTTTGGGTGAGGTCAGGCCACATTTGGGATTGTTCAAAGTAACATGATTGTGCCTAAAATGTGCATAAACTCTTAGCAATTGTCAAGCCGTCAAAGAATAGTCCAGCTCAAGAAGATCTGTCCAACTGCCAAAGAACTGTCAAAGAACAGTCCGAGCTGTCAAGGAACTGTCTGAGAATACCAGATGTGTTGGCATGGAAGGGGTAAAGGAAAAGGGTGGGGGTTGGGGAAGGGCATGGGTTGGCTGTTGGCACTAAGTTGCCATATGGGTTCTAAAAGGCCAGGAGGATGTGGGGACATGAGGAACCAAGGGTGGAGGCATGATGGGGCATCGGCTGGCATGGATGTGGCATGGCAAGTGTGCAAGGTGGGGTGAGATGGGTGAGGAATGAGGGCTGGAGAGCTTTTCTTTGTTTTATTCTTTTTATCTTCATTCAAGACATCTCCACACCCGGCAACCTTCGCAATTGATGCCATAGATGTCATAGAATTTACAGAGCAGAAGGAGGCCATTCGGCCCATCGAGTCTGCACCAGCTCTTGGAAAGAGCACCCTACCCAAGGTTAACACCTCCACCCTATCCCCATAACCCAGTAACCCCACCCAACACTATGGGCAATTTTGGACACTTAGGGCAATTTATCATGGCCAATCCACCTAACCTGCACATCTTTGGACTGTGGGAGGAAACCGGAGCACCCGGAGGAAACCCAGGCACGCACGGGGAGGATGTGCAGACTCTGCACAGACAGCGACCCAAGCCGGAATCGAACCTGGGACCCTGGAGCTGTGAAGCAATTGTGCTATCCACAATGCTACCGTGCTGCCCCTAATTGTTCCGGGATAGCGTACCCAACGTCCAATCCATCGTGTGTCCGCAGAATGAAAATCCAAGCCACGGGTGGGCATTATAAAGAACAGGTTCGCAGAGCTCGGGGGCTACGATTCAGGCCTCAAAGAGGGATTCACTTGCATTAGAAGCAGTTCAGTGAATATTTACACAAGAAGTTGTGCAAAGAACAGGACAAATGCAACCCAGCCAATTACCGCCCTATTGGTCCACTCTCCAATCAGCAAAGTGATGGAAGGAGTCATCAACAGTGTTATCAAGCGGCACTTACACAGTAATAACCAGCTCATGGACGCTCAGTTTGGGTTCCGCCAGGGTCACACAGCTCCTGATCTCATTACAGCCTTGGTTCAAACATGGACATAAGAGCTGAATGCCGGAGGTGAGGTGAGAGTGACTGCCCTCGACATCAAGGCAGCATTTGACCGAGTGTGGCATCAAGGAGCCCGAGCTAAACTGGAGCCAATGGGAATCAGGGGGGAAACTCTCCGCTGGTTAGAGTTTCCGGGAGCGGGAGAGACAGTGGGAGCCAGAGCGCAGCGAGTGCAGCTTGGGATTCAGGTAGGTGTTTAAACTTGCCCCCAGGTTCCAGCGGCCTTTATTTCTGGGGGCGGGAGAGAGAGAGGGAGCCGGAGTGCAGCTTGGGAATCAGGTAGGTGCTCAAGTGTTTGATTTTTACCTCTATTTATGTTGGGCGGTTGCTAAACCCGAGACACTACACTTGTAGTGTCTCCCACCCTTCCACCTCCTCTAACCTAAGGGGGTGAGTGAATATCAGGTAACCTCTCTCTTTTCTTTCTCTTTTATCCGCAAGTATAGCTTCAGGTTTTCGGCGGGAGCAGTGGCCAGGGGTCTGTCAGGAAGATAAGCAGCTGGGAGAAATTTAACTCTTCGTGGGTTGGTAAGTATTGTGATTGGTAAGTAAAATCCTTATTCCTTTCACTTATTCATTATTTGATATTATATTTGTAATCAGTTAAGGTAAAGTATAAAAATGGCAGGAGATCCCAGACCCGTGTTATGCTCCTCGTGCTCAATGTGGGAGTTCAGGGATGCGGCCGATGCCCCTGACTCCTTCATGTGTGGAAAGTGTGTCCAGCTGCAGCTCCTGTTAGACCGCATGACGGCTCTGGTGCTGCGGATGGGCTCAGCGATTACTTTGGGAATAGCGATGCTGAGGAGATCGTGGATAGCACGTTCAGTGAGTTGGTCACACCGCAGATTAGGGTTGGTGAGGGAGACAGGAAATGGGTGACCAAAAGGCAGAGAAAGAGCAGGAAGGCAGTGCAGGTGTCCCCTGCGGTCATCTCCTCCAAAACAGGTATACCATTTTGGATACTGTTGGGGGAGCTGACTCACCAGAGGAAGGCAGTAGTAGCCAGGCTCATAGCACCGTGGCTGGCTCTGCTGCACAGAAGGGCGGGAAAAAGACTGGCAGGGCTATAGTCATAGGGGATTCAATCGTAAGGGGAGTAGACAGGCGTTTCTGTGGTCAAAAACAAGACTCCCGAATGGTATGTTGCCTCCCGGGTGCACGGGTCAGGGATGTCTCAGATCGGCTGCAGGACATACTGAAGGGGGAGGGTGAACAGCCAGTTGTCGTGGTGCATATAGGCACCAACGATATAGGTAAAGAACAGGATGAGGTCCTACAATAAGAATTTAGGGAGTTAGGATAGAAGTTTAAAAAGTAGGACCTCAAAGATAGTAATCTCAGGATTGCTACCAGTGCCACGAGACAGTCAGAGTAGAAATTCAAGAATAGTCAGAATGAATACGTGGCTTGAGAGATGGTGCAGGGGGGAGGGGGTTCAGATTTTTGGGACATTGGAACTGGTTCTGGGGGCGGTGGGGCCATTACAAATCGGATGGTCTCCACCTGGGCAGGACTGTAACCAATGTCCTAGGGGGTGCTTTTGCTAACACTGTTGGGGAGGTTTTAAACTAATGTGGCAGGGGGATGGGAACCAGATTAGGAAGTCAGAGGTCAGTAAAGAGGCAGCAACTAAAGCCAGTAAGGTACTAGATAATAAACTCAATGTAACTAAGGGGAAGAGTAGACAGTGAAGAGATGATGAACGCAAAGGGACAGGTAGTCTGAGGTACATTTATTTCAATGCGAGAAGTGTAGCAGGTAAGGCAGATGAACTTAGGGTTTGGATTAGTACCTGGGAATATGATGTTATTGGTATTACGGAGACTTGGTTGAGGGAAGGGCAAGACTGGCAACTAAATATCCCAGTGTATAGATGCTTCAGGGGGGATAGAGAGGGAGGTAAAAGGGGTGGCCGAGTTGCATTACTGCCCAGAGATGATATCACAGCTATGATGAAGGAGGGTACGATGGAGGATTCGTGCACTGAGGCAATATGGGTAGAGCTAAGAAATAGGAAGGATGTACTAACATTGTTAGGACTTTACTACAGGGCTCCCAAAAGCGAGCGTGAAGTAGAGGTACAAATATGTAGACAGATTATAGAAAAATGTAGGAGCAATAGGGTGGTCGTGATGGGAGATTTTAACTTTCCCAACATTGAATGGGACTCATGTAGTGTTGGAGACGTAGATGGAGCAGAATTTGTCAGAGCATCCAGGAGAGTTTTTTTTAGAGCAGTATGTAAATAGTCCAACTTGGGAAGGGGCCATACTGGACCTGGTATTGGGGAATGATCCCGGCCAGGTGGTTAAAGTTTCAGTCGGTGATTACTTTGGGAATAGCGATCACAATTCCGTAAGTTTTAGAATACTCATGGACAAAGACGATAGTAGTCATGAAGAAAGAGTGCTAAATTGGGGAAAGGCCAAGTATAACAAAATTCGGCAGGAGCTAGGGAATGTGGATTGGGAGCAGCTCTTTAAGGGTAAATCCACATTTGAAATGTGGGAGTCTTTTAAGGAAAGGTTGATTAGAGTGCAGGACAGACATGTCCCTGTGAAAATGAGGGATAGAAATGGCAAGATTAGGGAACCATGGATGACGGGTGGAATTGTGAGACGAGCTAAGATGAAAAAGGAAGCATACATAAGATCTAGGCGACTTAAATCTGATGAAGCTTTGGAGGAATATCGGGAAAGTAGGACAAATCTCAAACGCGCAATAAAGAGGGCTAAAAGAGGTCATGAAATATCTTTGGCTAACAGGGTTAAGGAAAATCCCAAAGCCTTTTATTCATATATAAGGACCAAGAGGGTAACTAGAGAAAGGATTGGCCCACTCAAAGACAAAAGAGGGAATTTATGCATGGAGTCAGAGGAAATGGGTGAGATTCTTAATGAGTACTTTGCATCGGTATTCACCAAGGAGAGGGACATGACAGATGTTAAGGCTAAGGATGGATGTTTAAATACTCCAGGTCAAGTTGACATAAGGAAGGGGGAAGTTTTGGGTATTCGAAAAGGCATTAAGGTGGACAAGTCCCCAGGTTGGATGGGATCTATCCCAGGTTACTGAGGGAAGTGAGGGAAGAAATAGCTGGGGCCTTAACAGATATCTTTGCAGCATCCTTGAGCATGGGTGAGGTCCCGGAGGACTGGAGAATTGCTAATGTTGTCCCTTTGTTTAAGAAGGGTAGCAGGGATAATCCAGGGAATTATAGACCTGTGAGCTTGATGTCAGTGGTAGGCAAACTGTTGGAGAAGATACTGAGGGATAGGATCTATTCACATTTGGAAGAAAATAGACTTATCAGTGATAGGCAGCATGGTTTTGTGCAGGGAAGGTCATGTCTTACAATCCTAATAGAATTCTTTGAGGAAGTGACAACGTTAATTGATGAGGGAAGGGCTGTAGATGTCATATACATGGACTTCAGTAAGGCGTTTGATAAAGTTTCCCATGTCAGGTTGATGGAAAAAGTGAAGTCGTATGGGGTTCAGGATGTACTAGCTAGATGGATAGAGAACTGGCTGGGCAACAGGAGACAGAGAGTAGTGGAAGGGAGTGTCTCAAAATGGAGAACGGTGACTAGTGGTGTTCCACAGGGATCCGTGCTCGGACCACTGTTGTTTGTGATATACATAAATGATCTGGACAAAGGTGGTCTGATTAGCAAGTTTGCAGATGATACTAAGATTGGTGGAGTTGCAGATAGCGAGGAGGACTGTCAGAGATTACAGCAAAATCTAAATAGATGGGAGAGTTGGGCAGAGAAATGGCAGATGGAGTTCAATCCAGGCAAATGCGAGGTGATGCATTTTGGAAGATCTAATTCAAGAGCAGACTATACGGTCAATGGAAGAGTCCTGGGGAAAATTGATGTACAGAGAGATCTGGGAGTTCAGGTCCATTGTACCCTGAAGGTGGCAACGCAGGTCGATAGAGTGGTCAGGAAGGCATCCAGCATGCTTGCCTTCATCGGACGGGGTATTGAGTACAAGAGTCGGCAGGTCATGTTACAGTTGTATAGGACTTTGGTTAGGCCACATTTGGAATATTGCGTACAGTTCTGGTCGCCACATTACCAGAAGGATGTGGATGCTTTAGAGAGGGTGCAGAGGAGGTTCACCAGGATGTTGCCTGGTATAGAGGGTGCTAGCTATGAGGAAAGGTTGAGTAGATGAGGATTGTTTTTGTTGGAAAGACGGAGATTGAGGGGGGACCTGATTGAGGTCTACAAAATTATGAGAGGTATGGATAGGGTGGATAGCAAGAAACTTTTTCCAAGAGTGGGGGTGTCAATTACAAGGGGTCACGATTTCAAGGTGAGAGGGGGAAAGTTTAAGGGAGATGTGCGTGGAAAGTTTTTTGCGCAGAGGGTGGTGGGTGCCTGGAACGCTTTGCCAGCGGAGGTGGTAGAGGCGGGCACAATAGCATCATTTAAGATGCATCTAGACAGATATATGAATGGGCGGGGAACAGAGGGAAGTAGATCCTTGGAAAATAGGTGACAGGTTTAGATAAAGAATCTGGATCGGCGCAGGCTGGGAGGGCCGAAGGGCCTGTTCCTGTGCTATAATTTTCTTTGTTCTTTATACCTGGCACAAAAAAATGCTTGTGGTGGTTGGAGGTCAATCATTTCACATCCAGGACATCACTGCAGGAGCTCCTCAGGGTGGTGTCCTGGGCCCAACCATCTTCAGCTGCTTCATCAATGACCTGCCTTCCATCATAAAGTCAGAAGTGGGGATGTTTGCTGACAACTGCACAGTGTTCAGCATCATTTACAACTCCTCAGATAATGAAGCAGTCCATGTCCAAATGTAGCATGACCGGGACAATATCCAGGCTTGGGCTGACAAGTGGCAAGTTACATTCACACCACATAAGTGCCAGGCAATGACCATCTTCTACAAGAGAGCCCAACCACCTCGTCTTGACATTCAGTGACATTACCATCGCTGAGCCCCCACAATCAACATCCCAGGGGTTACCATTCATCAGAAACTGAACTGGACTAGCCACATTAATACTGTGGCTACCATGGGCAGCACAGTGGCACAGTGGTTAGCACTGCTGCCTCACGGCACCGAGGTCCCAGGTTCGATCCCGGCTCTGGGTCACTGTCCGTGTGGGGTTAGCACATTCTCCCCATGTCTGCGTGGGTTTCGCCCCCACAACCCAAAGATGTGCAGAGTAGGTGGATTGGCCGCGCTAAATTGCCCCTTAATTGGAAAAAAATTAATTGGGTACTCTAAATTTGTTTTTTTTTAAATACTGTGACTACCAGAGCAGGACAAAGGCTAGGAATCCTACAGAGTAATTCACCTGCTGACCCCCAAAGCCTGTCCACCATCTACAACGCACAGCTCAGGAGTGTAAAGGAATACTCTCCACTTGCCTGGGTGAATGCAGCTCCAACAACACTCAAGAAGCTTGACACCATCCAGGCCAAAGCAGCCCCGCTTGATTGCTCCCCCTTCCCCAAACATTCAACCCCTCCACCACCGATGATTAGTGGCAGCCGTGTGTACCATCTACAAGATGCACTGCAGGAACTCTCCAAGGTTCCTTAGGCAGCACCTTCCAAACCCACGACCACCACTATCGAGAAGGACAAGAGCAGCAGGTACCTGGGAACCCCACCACCTGGAGGTTCACCTCCAAGTCACTCACCACCCTGACTTGTAAATATATCGCCGTTCCTTCACTGTCGCTGGGGCAAAATCCTGGAACTCCCTCCTTAACAGCACAGTGGGTGTACATACACCTCAAGGACTGCAGCAGTTCAAGAAGCAACTCACCGCCACTTTCAACTAGGGATGGGAATAAATGCTGGCCTAACCAGCAACTCCCACATCCCGTAAATGAATTTAAAAAATGATGGATTCCTGGGATGAAGGGATTGTTTTATGAGGAAAGGTTGGACAAGTTGAGCCAACACCTTTTGGAGTTCAGAAGAATAAGAAACGGTCTTATTGATTCACATAACATTCTGCGGGGGCTTGACAGAGCAGAAGTGAAAGGATGTCTTCTCTGGTGGGGGCAGTTAGAAAAAGGAGGCACAGTTTTCCAATAAGGGGTCAGTTGAGATGGAGATAAGTGGGATGTTATTCCGTGGAATTCTTTTCCCAGAGAATACTGGAGGCTGGAATGTTGAATATATTCAAGGCTGAGTTACAGAGATTTATGACCTGTGAGGGAGTCAAGGGTGGGTGAGGTTTAAGCTACAATCTTACTGAGTGGTGAAGCATACACAAGGGACCAAGTGGCCCCGACTCTTTCGCCCCTTTCTTATGGTTTTGTGAGTGTAGTCCAGCTGTGGGGGTCATATGCAGCCAATGGGTAGTGTGGCTAGCTGTTTGGCCATTTGCCTGGATTGTGCTAAAGATTCCAGCATCAGCAGATGTGCCCCAATCTTTCCATGCAGCTCATTTGTGTCACCATTATAGCTCCACCGATCATTTCCAAGGCTTTCCCCACAGCGGAGAGTCACTGAGGTATACAAAGCATCAAGGCAAATTCGCCCTTTATGCTTATAAACAAAGAACAAAGAACAAAGAAAAGTACAGCACAGGAACAGGCCCTTCGGCCCTCCAAGCCTGTGCCGACCATGCTGCCCGTCTAAACTAAAATCTTCTACACTTCCGGGGTCTGTAACCCTCTATTCCCATCCTATTCATGTATTTGTCAAGATGCCCCTTAAACGTCACTATCGTCTCTGCTTCCACCACCTCCTCCGGCAGCGAGTTCCAGGCACCCACTACCCTCTGTGTAAAACACTTACCTCATACATCTCCTCTAAACCTTGCCCCTCGCACCTTAAACCTATGCCCCCTAGTAATTGACCCCTCTACCCTGGGAAAAAGTCTCTGACGATCCACTCTGTCTATGCCCCTCATAATGTTTTGGCCTCTATCAGGTCGCCCCTCAACCTCCGTCGTTCCAGTGAGAACAAACTGAGTTTATTTAACCGCTCCTCATAGCTAATGCCCTCCATACCAGGCAACATCCCAGTAAATCCCTTCTGCACCCTCTCTAAAGCCTCCACATCATTCTGGTAGTGTGGCGACCAGAATTGAACACTATACTCCAAGTGTGGCCTAACTAAGGTTCTATACAGCTGCAAAACCTTTATTTTGTAGAATCTTTGCGAGAGAAAGACAGAACCAATCCCATGACTCTGTGCAATCCCTGCATTTTTCTCCGCTTCAAATGGTAATCAATTGTCCCTTAATAGATGCAACTTTTTGCTATAATCTATCTCTGTGCTGAAACATTCCATATTCCAACAGCACTCTGTGTAAAGAACTCCCCTGCCCCACGTCGCTCCTCAGTCTCGCAGTGACATTACAAACTGATCCCCCCCCCCCACCCCCCCCATCATCTCCCTAACCAGAGGAAGTAATCCCTATTTTTTTCTATCAAATCTCTTCAAATTTTCATATGACATCTTCACTTTTCCTGGTCCAAGATAAATGGTTCCTGTGTCTCCAAGTCACTCCTCATAACCATGGTGACCCATGCCCTAGTGTAATTCAGCTGGATGTAATTGATGTTTCTATAGGCCCCCCAATAGTAGCAGAGATGTGGAGGAACAGATTGGGAAACAGATTTTGGAAAGGTGCAGAAGTCATAGGGTAGTAGTCATGGGCGACTTTAACTTCCCAAATATTGAGTGGAAACTCTTCAGATCAAATAGTTTGGATGGGGTGGTGTTTGTGCAGTGTGTCCAGGAAGCTTTTCTAACACAGTATGTAGATTGTCCGACCAGAGGAGGGGCAATATTGGATTTAGTACTGGGTAATGAGCCAGGGCAAGTGATAGATTTGTTAGTGGGGGAGCATTTTGGAGATAGTGACCACAATTCTGTGACTTTCACTTTAGTAATGGAGAGGGATAGGTACGTGCAACAGGGCAAGGTTTACAATTGGGGGAAGGGTAAATACGATGTTGTCAGACAAGAATTGAAGTGCATAAGTTGGGAACATAGGCTGGCAGGGAAGGACACAAGTGAAATGTGGAACTTGTTCAAGGAACAGGTGCTACGTGTCCTTGATATGTATGTCCCTGTCAGGCAGGGAAGAGATGGTCGAGTGAGGGAACCATGGTTGACAAGAGAGGTTGAATGTCTTGTTAAGAGAAAAAAGGTGACTTATGTAAGGCTGAAGAAACAAGGTTCAGACAGGGCATTGGAGGGATACAAGATAGCCAGGAGGGAACTGAAGAAAGGGATTAGGAGAGCTAAGAGAGGGCATGAACAATCTTTGGCGGGTAGGATCAAGGAAAACCCCAAGGCCTTTTACACATATGTGAGAAATATGAGAATGACTAGAGCGAGGGTAGGTCCGATCAAGGATAGTAGCGGGAGATTGTGTATTGAGTCTGAAGAGATAGGAGAGGTCTTGAATGAGTACTTTTCTTCTGTATTTACAAATGAGAGGGGCGATATTGTTGGAGAGGACAGTGTGAAACAGATTGGTAAGCTCGAGGAAATACTTGTTAGGAAGGAAGATGTGTTGGGCATTTTGAAAAACTTGAGGATAGACAAGTCCCCCGGGCCTGACGGGATATATCCAAGGATTCTATGGGAAGCAAGAGATGAAATTGCAGAGCCGTTGGCAATTATCTTTTCGTCCTCACTGTCAACAGGGGTGGTACCAGGGGATTGGAGAGTGGCGAATGTCGTGCCCCTGTTCAAAAAAGGAACTAGGGATAACCCTGGGAATTACAGGCCAGTTAGTCTTACTTCGGTGGTAGGCAAAGTAATGGAAAGGGTACTGAAGGATAGGATTTCTGAGCATCTGGAAAGACACTGCTTGATTCGGGATAGTCAGCACGGATTTGTGAGGGGTAGGTCTTGCCTTACAAATCTTATTGAATTCTTTGAGGAGGTGACCAAGCATGTGGATGAAGGTAAAGCAGTGGATGTAGTGTACATGGATTTTAGTAAGGCATTTGATAAAGTTCCCCATGGTAGGCTTCTGCACAAAGTAAGGAGGCATGGGATAGTGGGAAATTTGGCCAGTTGGATAACGAACTGGCTAACCGATAGAAGTCAGAGAGTGGTGGTGGATGGCAAATATTCAGCCTGGATCCCCGTTACCAGTGGTGTACCGCAGGGATCAGTTCTGGGTCCTCTGCTGTTTGTGATTTTCATTAATGACTTGGATGAGGGAGTTGAAGGGTGGGTCAGTAAATTTGCAGACGATACGAAGATTGGTGGAGTTGTGGATAGTAAGGAGGGCTGTTGTCGGCTGCAAAGAGACATAGATAGGATGCAGAGCTGGGCTGAGAAGTGGCAGATGGAGTTTAACCCTGAAAAGTGTGAGGTTGTCCATTTTGGAAGGACAAATATGAATGCGGAATACAGGGTTAACGGTAGAGTTCTTGGCATTGTGGAGGAGCAGAGAGACCTTGGGGTCTATGTTCATACATCTTTGAAAGTTGCCACTCAAGTGGATAGAGCTGTGAAGAAGGTCTATGGTGTGCTCGCGTTCATTAACAGAGGGATTGAATTTAAGAGCCGTGAGGTGATGATGCAGCTGTACAAAACTTTGGTAAGGCCACATTTGGAGTACTGTGTACAGTTCTGGTCGCCTCATTTTAGGAAGGATGTGGAAGCTCTGGAAAAGGTGCAAAGAAGATTTACCAGGATGTTGCCTGGAATGGAGAGTAGGTCTTACGAGGAAAGGTTGAGGGTGCTAGGCCTTTTCTCATTAGAGCGGAGAAGGATGAGGGGCGACTTGATAGAGGTTTATAAGATGATCAGGGGAATAGATAGAGTAGACAGTCAGAGACTTTTTGCCCAGGTGGAACACACCATTACAAGGGGACATAAATTTAAGGTGAAAGGTGGAAGATATAGGAGGGATATCAGAGGTAGTTTCCTTACCCAGAGAGTAGTGGGGGCATGGAATGCACTGCCTGTGGAAGTAGTTGAGTCGGAAACATTAGGGACCTTCAAGCAGCTGTTGGATAGGTACATGGATTACGGGAAAATGATATAGTGTAGATTTATTTGTTCTTAAGGGCAGCACGGTAGCATTGTGGATAGCACAATTGCTTCACAGATCCAGGGTCCCAGGTTCGATTCCCGGCTTGGGTCATTGTCTGTGCGGAGTCTGCACATCCTCCCTGTGTGTGCGTGGGTTTCCTCCGGGTGCTGCGGTTTCCTCCCACAGTCCAAAGATGTGCGAGTTAGGTGAATTGGCCAATGATAAATTGCCCTTAATGTCCAAATTGCCCTTGGTGTTGGGTGGAGGTGTTGAGTTTGGGTATGGTGCTCTTTCCAAGAGCTGGTGCAGACTCAAAGGGCCGAATGGCCTCCTTCTGCACTGTAAATTCAATGATAATCTATGATTAATCTAGGACAAAGGTTCGGCACAACATCGTGGGCCGAAGGGCCTGTTCTGTGCTGTATTTTCTATGTTCTATGTTCTATGATGGCTTTAGATGCTTAGATTTTAATTGTCATCGGAGGTGAAGCAACGACGTTCTCCATTGGTCTCAAAGCAAGCTAACCATAAAGGGTTAGCAATCGGGGATAGGGTGGAAGTGAGGGCTTAAGTGGGTCAGTGCAGACTTGATGGGCCGAATGGCCTCCTTTTAGAACAGGCCGAATGGCCTGTGGCCCTGGAAATCAATCTATGTCTAAAAATACTTCTTGAACAAAGTTATCTTTCTAATTATTTATCAAACTTGAAATCTATTGGCCTTCTTATTGCTGTGTGTACCTGCAGATCATAGTATCATAGAATCCCTATGGGGCAGAAGGAGTCCATTTGGCCCATCAAGTCTAATCTGAAAGAGCACAGAACCTAAGCCTAAAAATCAAACCAGACAGCACTCCCAAATGTCTCAAAGGTAGAACTGCGCTATACCCCATCAAGCCTAAAGTTGATAAAGAAGTATAAAGATGAATAAGGACAGAACTAATTCAATGTGTTGCGACAAGTCATTGGGCGACACCAGTCATTCCTGTATTAAAAGGGGATGGCCCAGTGAGAATTTGTGGAGATTTAAAAACTATTTACCCAGTTTTGTGTGCAGATCATTATCCACTGCTGCTGATTAAAGAATTGTTTGCTGGACTTTCTGGAGGACAGAAATTCAGTAAAATTGATCTTTCACAGGCATATCTACAGATGAGTGTGGCTGGTGAATCACAGCGACTACTCACCATCGTAACGCAAAAAAGTCTGTTTCGTTACAGAACACTTCCTTTGGGAATAACATCTGCGTCTGCTGTTTCTCAAAGATCCATGGAGCAAATTCTCAGTGGGTTGAACGGAGTGCAATGTTATTTAGATGACGTAATTATCACTGGTTCGAGCAAACAGGAAAACTTGGAGAATTTTGAAGCTGCATTGAAGTGTTCCACAGGTGTTTCACAACCTGAGAGGGAAATAGGAAAAAGTGCGACCTTTTCAAGGCAACCATTAATTTTCAAGTCAACCATTAATTACTTTGGTCATAGCGTCGACAAACATAGTTTACACAATGAACCAAAGAAAATGTCAGCAATTTCAGACACACCACATCCTCAAACAGTGACACAATCAAGGTTGTTTTTAGGATAGATCAATTATTATGGTAAATTTGTGCCCAATTTAGCAACACGATAGAAGCCTTTGCACACTTTACTCTGTGTCAAACAAGCGTGGCAGTGGTCATAAGAATGTGAGAATGTATAAAATGAATTGAAAGAAGCTTTACTGAAGCCAGAGCTGTTGGTTCATTATAATCCAAAAATGAACATACAACATACAATGCAGAAGGAGGCCATTCGGCCCATCGAGTCTGCACCGACCCACTTAAGCCCTCACTTCCACCCTATCCCCGTAACCCAATAACCCCTCCTAAACATTTTGGTCACTAAGGGCAATTTATTATGGCCGATCCACCTAACCTGCACATCTTTGGGCTGTGGGAGGAAACCGGAGCACCCGGAGGAAACCCACGCAGACATGGGGAGAACGTGCAGACTCCGCACAGACAGTGACCCAGCGGGGAATCGAACCTGGGACCCTGGTGCCGTGAAGCCACTGTGCTATCCACTTGTGCTATCGTGCTGCCCGAAGTTGCGATTAGCTTGTGATGCCTCACCCTGTGGGGATGGTGCAGTTGTCTCACACATAATGCCTCCAGAAGAGGAACGACGGATGCCATTTGCTTCACAAACTAAACTCTTAATGATGCAGGATTGAATTATTCTCAGCTGGATAAAGAAGTTTGAGCATCATTTTCGGGGTAAGAAGGTTCCACCATTGCCTTTATGGGTGTCATTTTACCCCTTGTCTACAATTTTCGGGCCATATAAAGGTATAGCTTCTTTGGCAGCGAGTAGATTACAAAGGTGGTCATTGATATTGTCGGCACACACTTACCATATCCAGTATCGCAAGTCTGAGCAGCAGGCAAATGCTGATGGTTTGTCACGATTGTCATTACAAGTTAAGAATGACCCAGAAGAAAATGGTGTCAATATTTTGTATTTTTCACTAATGGTAATGTCCCTGTGACTTCATCTCAAGTTCAGGGATATAGAGGAACGGATCCAGTGATGGGGAAGATGAGGAACTTGATCCAAAAAGGTTCATAGGAAAGAGCCAGATCCCAAATCACACAGGGATTTGACTTGACAGTACAGAATGGAGTTCTACTGTGGGGAATCAGAGAAAACACATCGATTATGCTTGTGCACTGGAGGGACACATGCTCTTAGCGATTGTGCGCACACATTCGAAATGGTCAGAAGCCATGATAATGAAGTCAACGATGACTGAGTAGACCATTGAGAAACTTGGTGAAGTATTCACAAGATTCAGAACACTGAAGCAGATTGCCAGTGATAAGTTTACATCAAAGGAGTTTGAGGACTACGTGAAAGGGAACGGTATACACCATATCAAGTCAACTCCATATCATCCAGTAACGAATGGATTGGTCAAACGGTTTGCGCAATCAGTGCAGAAACTTCTCAAGAGGTTGTACCATTAGAAGATCTGGAGAGCGGTGCTTTTGGATTAGAGACTAGAGGCAGCGACGAGTTCAGGTTCTGTTTCTGAGGACTTTTCAATGCTTATAGTGGCAGATACCGAAGTGACTACTCAAGAAGTACCATCTATAGAAACGAATGAGGACACTTCTGAGATTGCAAGTAGCTGACTTCAATAATGTCAAATTCTACTAAAAAGGAATATGATGTGGAGATGCCAGCGTTGGACTGGGGTGGGCACAGTAAGAAACCTGATAAGCTGCAGGAAATGATGTCCCGAAGTGTGGCACATTTGCGAGACCATGCAGATGCTGCGACAACGGACATCGCGTGGCAATCGCCAGGCAGGAATGTTCCCTTCCAGTTGGGGAACACTTCAGCAGTCAATGGCATTCGGCCTCTGATCTTCGGGGAAGCGTTCTCCAAGGAGACCTTTGTAGCGCACAAAGACTCCATGAGACGAAAAGAGTGAAGTCGATGAGGCTTTATTAAGCGTGTCTGTTCCCCAGCAGCTCAATAGTAAACTGGCCTGCGGGGGAAGGCACCGGCTTCTTATACTTCGCCTTCAGGGCGGAGTATGAGGTCAACGGCCAACCAGGACCCGGGATCTGTCAGCCAATGACATTAGGGCTTCCAGTCCCACATGACCCCCAATACATACTACCACATTCACCCCTTGTCAAAAATGAACCTGGCGGGGTGATGCTTCGTATGGTGGTAAGGGTTTACAGTACTGGTCCTGGGAGGATAGAACAGTTACATGGTAGTACCGTATTGGACAGTATCGTCCTGTTACGTAGGCGTACTGGGGGTTTGCGTGGAGGAGGTGAACCCTTTCGACCAACGGGTCCGCCTTATGTGCCCGCACATGCTTTCGGAGCAGGATGGGTCCTGGGGCCGCCAGCCAGGTTGGCAGCGACGTTCCAGAGGAGGACCTCCTAGGGAAGACAAGGAGACGCTCGTGCGGCGTTTGATTAGTGCTTGTACATAATAACGACCGGATGGAATGGAGAGCGTCCGGGAGGACCTCCTGCCACCGTGAAACTGGGAGATCCCTGGACCGTAGGGCCAGTAGGACGGCCTTCCAGACCGTGCCGTTCTCCCTTTCTACTTGCCCGTTCCCCCGGGGGTTGTAGCTGGTCGTCCTGCTTGAGGCTATGCCCTTGCTGAGCAGGAACTGGCGCAGCTCGTCACTCATGAAAGAGGACCCCCTGTCGCTGTGGACGTATGCGGGGTAACCGAACAGCGTGAAGATGCTGTTCAGGGCTTTAATGACTGTGGCCGCGGTCATGTCGAAGCAGGGAATGGCAAAAGGGAAGCGGGAGTATTCGTCCACTACATTAAGAAAATATGCGTTGCGGTCGGTGGAGGGGAGGGGCCCTTTGAAATCGAGACTGAGGCGTTCAAAGGGGCGGGAAGCCTTAATCAGGTGCGCTCCATCTGGCCTGAAAAAATGCGGCTTGCATTCCGCGCAGATGTGGCAGTCCCTTGTGACTGTACGGACCTCTTCTAAAGAGTATGGGAGATTGCGGGACTTGATGAAGTGGTAAAACCGAGTGACCCCCGGGTGGCAGAGGTCCTCGTGGAGGGTTTGGAGGCGGTTAATTTGTGCGTTGGCACATGTGCCGCGGGATAGGGCATCGGACGGCTCGTTCAGCTTTCCGGGCCGGTACAAGATCTCATAGTTAAAGGTGGAGAGCTCGATCCTCCACCTTAAGATCTTGTCATTTTTAATCTTGCCCCGCTGTGCATTATCGAACATGAAGGCTACCGACCGTTGGTCAGTGAGAAGAGTGAATCTCCTGCCGGCCAGGTAATGCCTCCAATGTCGCACAGCTTCCACTATGGCTTGGGCTTCCTCTTCCACTGAGGAGTGGCGGATTTCTGAGGCGTGGAGGGTTCGGGAGAAAAAGGCCACGGGTCTGCCCGCTTGGTTAAGGGTAGCCGCTAGAGCTACGTCGGAGGCGTCGCTCTCGACCTGGAAGGGGAGGGACTCGTCGATGGCGCGCATCGTGGCCTTTGCGATGTCCGCTTTGATGCGGCTGAAGGCCTGGCAAGCCTCTGTCGACAGAGGGAAGGTCGTGGTCTGTATTAGGGGGCGGGCCTTGTCTGCGTACTGGGGGACCCACTGGGCGTAGTACGAAAAGAACCCCAGGCAGCGTTTCAGGGCTTTTGGGCAGTGCGGGAGGGGAAATTCCATGAGTGCGCGCATACGTTCGGGGTCGGGGCCTATTATCCCATTGCGTACTATGTATCCCAGAATGGCTAGCCGATCGGTGCTAAAAACGCACTTGTCCTCGTTGTACGTGAGGTTCAAGGCTTTGGCGGTCTGGAGGAATTTTTGGAGGTTGGCGTCGTGGTCCTGCTGATCGTGGCCGCAGATGGTTACATTGTCGAGGTACGGGAACGTGGCCCGTCACCCATGTTGATCAACCATTCGGTCCATCTCCCGTTGGAAGACCGAGACCCCGTTTTGTGACGCCAAAAGGGACCCGTAGGAAATGGTATAATCGCCCGTCTGCCTCGAAGGCTGTGTACTTGCGGTCACTTGGGCGGATGGGGAGCTGATGGTAGGCGGACTTGAGGTCCACGGTGGAGAAGACTTTATACTGGGCAATCCGATTGACCATGTCGGATATGCGGGGGAGAGGGTACGCGTCTAGTTGTGTGTACCTGTTGATGGTTTGGCTATAGTCAATGACCATCCTTTGTTTCTCCCCTGTCTTCACTACTACCACCAGCGCTCTCCAGTGACTATTGCTGGCCTGGATTATGCCCTCCTTTAGTAGCCGCTGGACTTCGGACCGAATGAAGGTCCGGTCCTGGGCGCTGTACCGTCTGCTCCTAGTGGCGACGGGTTTGCAATCCGGGGAGAGGTTCGCAAACAAGGACGGGGGTTGCACCTTGAGGGTAGTGAGGCCGCAGATAGTGAGTGGGGGTATGGGGCCGCCGAATTTAAACGTAAGGCTCTGTAGGTTACATTGGAAGTCTAAGCCCAGCAAGGTGGGGGCACAGAGTTGGGGAAGGACGTTAAGTTTGTAGTTTTTGAATTCCCTCCCCTGTACCGTTAGGGTGACTATGCAGAATCCCTGGATCTGTACGGAGTGGGATCCTGCAGCTAGGCAAATCTTTTGTGCGCTGGGGTAGGTAGTTAAGGAACAGCGTCTTACCGTGTCGGGGTGTATAAAACTTTCCGTGCTCCCGGAGTCGACTAGGCATGGCATCTCGTGGCCGTTAATTAGGACCGTTGTCGTCGTCGTCGTCTGGAGAGTCCGGGGCCGAGCCTGATCGAGCGTAACCGAAGCGAGCCGTGGTTGTAGTAGTGGGGTGTGGTCCGTTGTTGCCGTCCAAGATGGCGTCGGGGATGGACAAAATGGCTGCCCCCATACATCGTACGTGGCTGAGGGGTCACAAGATGGCGTCGGGGGTGGACAAAATGGCCGCCCCCATGCGTCGTACAGGTCGGGGCGGTCCAAGATGGCGGCATCCCTCCTCCCCTCGTGGTGGTCGGGACCCAAAATGGCGGCGTCTGCGGGTCGCACATGGTGTGCTGGGGGTCTGGGGAGCGCTAGGACCGCGCGGAGTTCCTTCACTGCGAGCGCCAGGGCTGCGGGCGCTAGGACCGCGCGGAGCTCCCTCGCCGTTGACAGCGGTGGTCGGGGCCCAGGTAAGTTGCGCCGGTGGGTCAGGCGTGGGGCGCGGGATGGGGGTGAGGGCCCAGGTCGGCGGCGCCGGCAGGTCAGTCGTGGGGCCGCGAGCGCAAGGAGCGCGAGGAGCTCCCTCACCGGGGACAGCGGTGGTCGGGGCCCAGGTAAGTTGCACCGGCGGGTCAGGCGTGGGGCGCGGGACGGGGGTGAGGGCCCAGGTCGGCGGCGCCGGCGGGACAGGCGTGGGGCGTGGGGTGAGGGCCCAGGTCGGCGGGTCAGGCGTGGGGCGCGGGACGGGGGTGAGGGCCCAGGTCGGTGGCGCCGGCAGGACAGGCGTGGGGCGGCGAGCGCTAGGACCGCGCGGAGCTCCCTCACCGGGGACAGCGGTGGTCGGGGCCCAAGTCGGCGGAGCCGGCGGGTCAGGCGTGGGGCGCGGGACGGGGGTGATGGTGGCGTTCGGGACGCGAAAGACCCATTCCTCTCCGTGGAGAGTGTTGGCCGGCACCCAAATCGGGAGCGCCGGCGGCGGGTCGTACATGGGCTGCGGGGAGGGGGGTTGGGGAGCGTAGGCGGCGTGCAGGGCTCCCAGTTCTCCCGGGGCCGCGGTGGTCGGGACCCAGAGCGGCTGCCCCTGCCGGTCGCACATGGCGTGCTGGGGGGGTTGGGAGGCATAGACTGCCTGTAGGGCTCCCTGTGGCCCCGGGACGGCGGCGACCTCGCGGGATCGGCACACCACCGCATTATGGCCCTTTTTCCCGCAGCTTTTGCAGATGGCTGCGCGGGCCGGACAGCGTTGTCGGGGGTGGTTCGCCTGGCCGCAGAAATAACAGCAGGCGCCCCCGGTGCGACTCGGCGTTTGGGCCGCGCAAGCCTGTGGGGTGTCCGGGGGGGGGGGGGGTGGGTTTGCCGCGACGGGTACGTACGGGGCCCAATGGCCTGCCGCGCGGTCGGGGCCATAGGCGCGGGTAGCGCGGCGTAGAACTCGTCCATCGATTCTTCGGGAGCTTGCCATCTCGTCGCGAGCTGGTAGCGAGCGTAGATTTGGTTAACTGGGCGGACATAGAGACTTTTCAGTGCTGCGAACGCCGTCTGGAAATCGTCAGTGTCTTCAATGAGGGTGAAAATCTCCGTGCTCACCCTCGAGTGCAGGACCTGCAGTTTTTGTTCGTCTGAGACCCGGCCAGTGGTCGATCTGATGTAGGCCTCGAAGCAAGTCTGCCAGTGTTTGAAGGCTGCTGCCGCATTCGCTGCGTGGGGGCTGATCCTCAGGCATTCTGGAATGATCCTGAGCTCCATAGTCCTTTTTAGGCACGCTTAATAAATTGTAGCGCACAAAGACTCCATGAGACGAAAAGAGTGAAGTCGATGAGGCTTTATTAAGCGTGTCTGTTCCCCAGCAGCCCGATAGTAAACTGGCCTGCGGGGGAAGGCACCGGCTTCTTATACTTCGCCTTCAGGGCGGAGTATGAGGTCAACGGCCAACCAGGACCCGGGATCTGTCAGCCAATGACATTAGGGCTTCCAGTCCCACATGACCCCCAATACATACTACCACAACCTTCAGGACACGCGACAACGCAGAATCGCCGAGCAGGAACTGATAGCCAAGTTCCGCACACATGAGTACGGCCTCAACCGGGACCTTGGATTTATGTCGCATTACATTCACCCCCCACCATCTGGCCTGGTCTTGTGAAATCCTACCATCTGCCCTGGCTTGAGACAATTCACACCTCTTTAACCTGTGATTATCCCTCTCTCCAGTCACACCGTCTGGACCTGTAAAGACTTAATTACCTGCAAAGACTCGCATAGTATCATCTTGCATCATTGACTTTGTCTATATATGCGATTCTGGAACCCACCTCTTCACTCACCTGAGGAAGGAGCTGCGCTCCAAAAGCTAGTGATTTGAAACAAACCTGTTGGACCTGGTGTTGTAAGACTTCTTATAAAGGAATAGACATCCATGACAGGGACTATCCTATTGAATTGTATTTGTGTATAAAAATAACCTAGCAGGAGATCTGATGTATAAATGTTAATGGTTGTCATCGCACGAATGAAGGAAAGAGGGAGGTGTGCTATGTATCCGGGAACGCATTCCTGTTGGGACTGGGTCACGTGATGTGTAGCGACACCAGCAGAGTGTTTGGGCTTTGGATAGATCACCCACCATCTTGCTTGTATGAGCAACACTCTTAATAAAACTCCCATTGGGTGTTTTACAAGAATCCTTCTTCTCTCATGGTGTTCCCAGTGAATGGAGGGACTGGGACTTTAATTCCTTCCCGTTCAGTAGACCTAACCAAGCCAACTCCCTCTACCTCGCTCCTCTCCTCCCAAAGTACGTTCCCACAGGCAGCTCATACTATGCTCAGAATAATCAGAATAATGTCCGTATCGGCCTCCCCGAACAGGCGCCGGAATGTGGCGACTAGGGGCTTTTCACAGTAACTTCATTTGAAGCCTACTTGTGACAATAAGCGATTTTCATTTCATTTTCATTCATTTTTCATAAGGTTTTTCGCACAGTGGTGATGCGTATTTTTGTTCCCGTTAGTTCAACTGAAAAGAGATAAATTTATGAAAGTGCCACATGCTTTATTCCCGCATCAACCAACCCCCCCCAGCCCCCACCCAGCCCCCGCCCCCACTACCCCCCCACCCCCCCCCCACCCCATACTTTAGTGGCTTCCAGTCCACTTTTGAACCTAAGCAAATCTTAACATAGTGTGCGCATCCTTTGCAGTTAGGCAATGGCCACAGTATTCATCACAAAAGGCTTAAAATAATACTGCCATTTTTGTTTTAAACCCCCCCTCCCATAAAATCAGTGTTCACTTCACCGTGATGACGGCAAACCTTCCCATCGACTGCCCGTGTCCTGGTAATCTTTGGAACAAGTATTTACAAAGAGTGAACCATTTATCACCCATGACGGGGTAAGTAGCACATCACTTTTATCTTTAACTTCACAGAAACTGAGACACGGAGAAACGAAGTAGCAATAGATAAGGAAGCGACACTATAGCACTAAATCACATCTGTACAACCGTTATATAACCTTAACTTCATAGTACGAAAGATTGGAAAGAAAGCAGAAGGCTTTGCCGTCCATTCCTCACTTTCCCCAATAAAATTTTAACTGGCGAAATACGCAGCCTGAGCTTATATTGTAATTGCCTTCGATTCCTGCCATTGCTGCAGAATTATATCAGTTGATCTATGACTCCAGAATTTAACAAGCATTAAAGTTCTCTGTGTAATCAGATAGAAAATCATTAGATTTAAATAAATGGACACCTGCAATTAGCTGCAGGCTTTTTTTATTGATCTTTCTTTCGGTGAGCCAGAGAAATTAAAGCAATTAAAATTGATGCTCTTCAAGAAACAGGATGTGATGTTATTAGGCACTTAATTGATTTACTAGACGAAAACGTGATTGGAGAAAAATCTGTGTGAGATGGCAACTATTGTACCTCCACCGAAACCATGCAGTTCAAATGAAAAATGCATTTTAGGTATTATAACTAGTTAATTGACAAGTGTTTATGTTCAGTTTAATCTCTCTCTACAACAGGTGGAATGTAGATTATCCAAGTATATTATGTTAAAAATGCAGTGTTTGTACTGTACACAGCTCATGTTAAACTGCAGGCAATTCACTGATTACACAGACCATAGCGTAACATCATGTAATTTCAAGAAGGAATTAGATACAGTTCTTGAGGCTAAAGGGATCAAGGGACATGGGGGTGAAGGCGGGATTAAGGTATTGAACTTGATGATCAGCCATGATCATAATGAATGGTGGAGCAGGCTCGATGGGCCGAATGGCCTCCTCCTGATTCGATTTCCTATGTTTCTATGTACCCCAAGCCAGCCCTCAGGCCATGTTCAAAGGCTCTCGGCGTCCTGTTGAGTTTCTGAAGGGAGGAAGGAAAGATCTCCATTATAAATCAACAAATAAACATGAAAGCACAGATACACACAGGGAGAACAGAAGTATTTTGCCTATTCATATAAGAACATCAAATAATGGTTCATTAAATTAGGAATGCTCCATTAAAGCCCGCTCCTGTGAAGCCGTACGCCGAATTAAGGCTCCAATCAATTTTGAGCAAGATACAAAAATATGAAAAATGAAAAGAAAGGCAAAACAAAAATGAAAGGTTGAGACGCTCCAGCAGCATTGCAGCCAACAGCAGCTCGATCGATTCACCAGGCAGCCATACCTTCCTTCAGGTTGTCTATCGTTTGAACGATTGTTCTTGGCTCGATACAGAAATCATTGCGAATACCTCTTACCCTTGGATATGGCTGTCCTCCTCCACAGAGGGTCAAAATCAATCGTCCTCTTGAGAGTGTCTCCTTGGACCAAGGTATAATATCTGAAATATTATTGGGTGAGGTACACAGCACATTGGAACACTGAAGCTTCTAGTTCGATATCCAGATTTGATGTAAACAATGACCACAAGTGACCCCAAAGCAGGACGGCATCACTAACTCGTTCCAAGTATTCTGAGAAACTGCCCTTGACTCCTTCTTTACTCTCTTCCAATTGGATTGGATTAGATTGGATTGGATTTGTTTATTGTCACGTGTACCGAGGTACAGTGAAAAGTATTTTTCTGCGAGCAGCTCAACAGATCATTAAGTACATGAGAAGAAAAGGGAATAAAAGAAAATACATAATAGGGCAACACAACATATACAATGTAACTACATAAGCACTGGCATCGGATGAAGCATACAGGGTGTCGTGTTAATGAATTCAGTCCATAAGAGGGTCATTTAGGAGTCTCGTGACAGTGGGGAAGAAGCTGTTTTTGAGTCTGTTCGTGCGTGTTCTCAGACTTCTGTATCTCCTGCCCGATGGAAGAAGTTGGAAGAGTGAGTAAGCCGGGTGGGAGGGATCTTTGATTATACTGCCCGCTTTCCCCAGGCAGCGGGAGGTGTAGATGGAGTCAATGGATGGGAGGCAGGTTCGTGTGATGGACTGGGCGGTGTTCACGACTCTCTGAAGTTTCTTGCGGTCCTGGGCCGAGCAGTTGCCATACCAGGCTGTGATGCAGCCCGATAGGATGCTTTCTATGGTGCATCTGTAAAAGTTGGTAAGAGTCAATGCGGACATGCCGAATTTCCTTAGTTTCCTGAGGAAGTATAGGCGCTGTTGTGCTTTCTTGGTGGTAGCGTCGACGTGGGTGGACCAGGACAGATTTTTGGAGATGTGCACCCCTAGGAATTTGAAACTGCTAACCATCTCCACCTCAGCCCCGTTGATGCTGACAGGAGTGTGTACAGTACTTTGCTTCCCGAAGTCAATTACCAGCTCTTTAGTTTTGCTGGCATTGAGGGAGAGATTGTTGTCGCTACACCACTCCACTAGGTTCTCTATCTCCCTCCTGTATTCGAACTCATCGTTATTCGAGATCCGGCCCACTATGGTCGTATCGTCAGCAAACTTGTAGCTGGAGTTGGAAGCAAGTTTTGCCACGCAGTCGTGTGTGTACAGGGAGTAGAGTAGGGGGCTAAGTACGCAGCCTTGCGGGGCACCGGTGTTGAGGACTATTATGCAGGAGGTGTTGTTGTTCATTCTTACTGATTGTGGTCTGTAGGTCAGAAAATCGAGGATCCAGTTGCAGAGTGGGGAGCCAAGTCCTAGGTTTTGGAGCTTTGATATGAGCTTGGCTGGGATTATGGTGTTGAAGGCGGAGCTGTAGTCAATAAATAGGAGTCTAATGTAGGAGTCCTTGTTTTCGAGATGCTGTAGGGATGCGTGTAGGGCCAGGGTAATGGTGTCTGATGTGGACCGGTTGCAGCGGTATGCGAATTGCAGTGGATCAAGGCGTTCTGGGAGTATGGAGGTGATGCGCTTCATGATCAACCTCTCGAAGCACTTCATTACGACTGAAGTCAGGGGCACTGGTCGGTAGTCATTGAGGCACGTTGCCTGGTTCTTCTTTGGTACCGGTATGATGGTGGTCTTCTTGAAGCAGGTGGGGACCTCGGAGTGGAGTAGGGACAGGTTAAAGATGTCCGTGAATACCTCTGCCAGCTGGTCCGCACAGGCTCTGAGTGCACGACCAGGGATCCCGTCTGGGCCCGTCGCCTTCCGAGGGTTCACTTTCAGGAAGGCCAATCTGACTTTGGAAACTGTGATGGCGGGTATGGGTGAATTATGGGCTGCTGGGGCACTCGCCAGTGGATTGTTGGTTACCTGCTCGAACCAAGCATAGAATGCATTGAGTTCATCGGGGAGGGGTACGCTGCTGCCAGAGATACTGTTCGGCTTCGCTTTGTAGCCCGTTATGTTGTTTAGTCCTTGCCACAACCGTCGAGAGCCTGTCTGTGACTCTAGCTTGGTTTGATATTCTCTCTTGGCATTCCGGATGGCTTTGTGGAGGTCGTACCTGGATTTCTTGTACAGGTCAGGGTCGTCTACCTTGAACGCCTCAGATCTGTCCTTCAGTAGGGAGTCAATCTCGCGATTGAGCCATGGTTTCCGGTTGGGGAACATACGTACTGCTTTCTTTGGCACGCAGTCGTCCACACATTTGCTGATGAAGTCTGTGAAGGTGGTGGCATACTCATTTAAGTTGGTCGCTGAGTTCTTAAATATGGACCAGTCCACTGTCTCTAAGCAATCACGTAAGAGCTCTTCTGTCTCCTCGGAACAGCACTGCACAACCTTCTTAGCTGGATTCTCCCGCTTGAGTTTCTGCTTGTATGCCGGGAGAAGGAGCACCGCCTTATGGTCTGATTTCCCAAAGTGCGGTCGGGGGTTGGAACGGTAGGCGCCCTTGATTTTTGAGTAGCAGTGGTCAAGAGTGTTGTCGCCCCTGGTGGGACAGGAGATGTGCTGGTGGAATTTTGGCAGTACACTCTTGAGGTTGGCCTTGTTGAAGTCTCCGACCATGATGAACAAGGCCTCCGGGTGTTCCGTTTCGTAGTTGTTTATTACTGTGTATAGTTGGTCCAGCGCTTTCCTCACTTCTGCCTGGGGTGGGATGTAGACCGCTGTGATAATGGCTGAAGTGAACTCACGTGGAAGATAATATGGGCGGCACTTCACGGTCAGATATTCCAGGTCTGGGGAGCAGTAGGTTGCCAGAGTCGCCACATCCAAGCACCAGGAGGAGTTGATGAGGAGGCAAACCCCTCCACCCTTCGCCTTGCCTGATGATGCCGTGCGGTCCGCCCGGTGAATTGAGAAGCCTTCAGGTTGTATGGCACAGTCCGGTGAGGCGGGGGTGAGTCATGTCTCTGTGAAACAGAGCACACAGCAGTCTCTTACTTCCCTCTGAGAGGTAAGTCTGGCGTTAAGTTCATCCAGCTTGTTTTCGATCGCTTGGACGTTTGCCAGGAGTATGCTGGGGAGAGGGGTCTTGAAACCGCGTTGCTTCAGCCTAACCTGCAGACCGCCGCATTTCCCTCGCTTCCTCGGTCGGCGGCTGCTGCTGGATGATCCTGGGATCCGATGGCAGATGTCAGCTCTTGTGGACGTTAGGTGGTCGCGTCTGGCGGGGTCCAGGGCGCTGGCGGGGACCAGGGCGCTGTTTACGTATCTGCGGTCACGTCTGGCAGGGTCCCGGGCACTGGTTGAGGTAGAGGGGTTGCTAGGGGGGCATGTTTGCGGTCTGGATGGGTCCCGGCGTTCTGCGGGTGCGGGAATACCTTGCAGCGTGTTTGGGTCCTCGTGCGCGGTCTCCGCCGTTTAGGGGGTCCTGGGTCGTGGGCAGGGGCAACCTGAGGCAGGTTGGACTGGGTCCCGTGGTCTGTTCGCTCCCTGGGCGCTCCTGGGGTCGGATCTTGAAGTAGGCCCGGTCGAGCCTCCACGTGGATTTTTCTTTCTTCCATCACCAGGTAGGTCGGGTTGTTGGGCGGGCGTCTCCGGGTCGGGTCGCTGGGCGGGTCTCTGGGGGTCGGGTTGTTGGGCAGGGCCTCTCCGGGTCGGGTCGCTGGGCGGATCTCTGGGGGTTGGGTCGCTGGGCGGGTCCCTGGGGGTCGCGTTGGGCCGGGTCTTGCTGTCGGGGGTTGGGTCGGGTGCTCCGGGGACTGGGCAAGGCAATCCAGGGGCTGCCGTCGATAGTTAGGCCAGGTTTGGTGCTCCGAGGTCCGGGTCGGCTCCAAATTGAGGTTGGGGTTTCACTTCCGGTTTGGGCCCGATCTTCTTCCAGGTCGCGGAGGTCAGGTCGGGTCGGGTCAAAAGGTCTCCAAGGGCCTCGGAGGATGTTCAAGCCTGCAAGAGAAGATAAAAGATAAAAGATAAAAGAGAGAGGTTAGTAATAACGTTAGGTTTAGAATTAATATTTAAAAGATTAGAACGAGTATAAGTTAAGTAAAAAGTGGATCTGTTTGTGAGAGCTCGCAGAGAGTCGCCTCGCTCCGGCGCCATCTTGGTAAAGGATTTGTTTTTAAATCAAATTTGCCAGGGCAGCACGGTGGAGTAGTGGGTTAGCACTGCTGCCTCACAGCGCTGAGGACCCGGGTTCGATCCCGGCTCTGGGTCACTGTCCGTGTGGAGTTTCCATATTCTCCCTTTGTCTGTGTGGGTTTCGGCCCCTACAACCCAAAGATGTGCAGGGTAGGTGGATTGGCCACACTAAATTGCCCCTTAGCTGGAAAAAATGAATTGGGTACACTAAATTTAAAAAAAAAAAATCCTTCCCTAATTCTGGAGCCTTTCATCCTCTTCAGGAGCCTCCTATGTGGTACCTTATGAAAGACCTTGCGCTGGAGAAATTAATGGGCCTGAAAGCTGTTAAATCCCCATGCCCTGATAATTTACATCCCAGGGGACTAACGGAGGTGGCCATGGAAACACTGTGATGAACGGTTACCGTAACACTGCACCCTTGTCATTATGTAAGGTGATGTCCCCTTTAAGACCGGGCTTGGAACCCTGGGGAACTCCGCCTCCGGCTCCGCCCATCTGTGAGCCGTATATAAGGAACCACCTTGTGGGCAATGCAGCAGTTAGCACACGTCTCAGCTCTAGTCTAGTTCTTAGTTTAGTAAAGCCTTCTTTACTGTTTACACTCTAAGCGTCGTTATTGAGGGTACCACACACTGTCACCTTAAAAAATTCTGGAGACTCGGGAACAGTCCCCGTCGAGTGGATTGTGACAGTTGTAAACCCCCTGTTTCAAAAAGGAGGGAGTAAACAGAAAAATGGCCGGTTTGCCGAAAATCAATAGTGGGGAAAATGCTGGAGTCGATTATCAAGGATATGAGAACATAAAAAATGTCAACGGGATTAGACAAAGTCAACGTGGATTTCTGAAATGGAAATCATGTTTGACAAACCTACTTTTGTTTTTTGAGGATGTAACCAGCAAAATAGATAAGGGAGAAACAGTGGATGTGGTGTATTTGGATTTTCAGAGAACTTTCCCTCAAGTCCTACATGAGATGTTGGTGTGCAAAATTAAAGCAGGTGGGATTGGGGATAATACATTGACATGGATTGAGAATAGGTTAATAGAAAGTAAGAATAAATGGACCTTTACTGGAGTGGCAGGCGTGTGACTATTGGGATACCACAGAGTTCAATGTTTGGACCCCAATATACACCAATGATAATAATAATCTTTACTATTGTCACAAGTATTGACACTGCAATGAAGTTACTGTGAAAATCCCCGAGTCACCACACTCCGGCGCCGTTTCGGGTACACTGAGGGAGAATTCAGAATGTCCAATTGAAAATGAATGAAAATGAATATCGCTTATTGTCACGAGTAGGCTTCAATGAAGTTACTGTGAAAAGCCAATTCACCTAACGAGCACCTCTTTCGGGACTTGTGGGAGGAAACCGGAGCACCCGGTAGCACAAGTGGATAGGACTGTGGTTTCACAGTGCCAGGGTCCCAGGTTTGATTCCCCGCTGGGTCACTGTCTGTGTGGAGTCTGCACGTTCTCCCCGTGTCTGCGTGGGTTTCCTCCGGGTGCTCCGGTTTCCTCCCACAGTCCAAAGACGTGCAGGTTAGGTGGATTGGCCATGCTAAATTGCCCCTTAGTGTCCAAAAAGGTTGGGAGGTGCTATTGGGTTGCGGGGATAGGGTGGAAATGAGGGCTTAAGTGGGTCGGTGCAGACTCAATGGGCCAAATGGCCTCCTTCTGCACTGTATGGTCTATGGTCTATGGTCACCCGGAGGAAACCCACGCGGAGAACGTGCAGACTCCGCACAGAGAGTGACCCATGCCGGGAATCGAACCCGGGACCCTGGCGCTGTGAAGCAACAGTGTTAAGCACTGTGCTACCGTCCACAATTTGGATGAGGGAACCAAATCTGATATTTTCAAATATGCTGATGACACAAAACTGGGACGGAAAGTGAATGGTGAGGAGGATGGAAAGAGGTTTCAAAGCGAAGTAGAGCGAGCGGGCCTGCCCCTCCAGTAAAGGGCAAACATATTGGGCGGGATTCTCTCACCTCGGCGTGGAAGGGTCAGGGGGCGGCCTGTGGGGTGGGGGTGTCCGACCCGGGAGGGGTGCCTCCGATGTGGCCGGCCTCTCTGGCTGGGGGCCTCCTTTCTTCCGCGCCGGCCGCTGTAGTCCTGCGCCATGTTACGTCGGGGCCGAGTGTGTTGGCGCCGGTGCCACTGCGCGGATCCCATGGCGCCCAGTTGACACCGGATCAGCAGCTGGAGCGGCGCGGGTCGCTCCAGTGCCGTGCTGGCCCCCTGTAGGGGCCAGAATTGCTGATCCTGAGGCCGTGTTGATGCCGTCGAGAAACCCGCCGGCGTTTCCGACAGCGTCAACACTTAGCCTCAGGATCACAGGGTAGGTGGATCGGCCACGCCAACTTGTCCCTTCATTGGAAAAAAAGAATTGGGTACTCTAGATTTTTATGGGCAGCACGGTGGCACAGTGGTTAGCACTGCTGCTTCATAGCACCAGGGACCCCAGATCAATTTGGGCGACTGTCTGTGTGGAGTCTGCACATTCTCCCCGCGTCTGTGGGGGTTTCCTCCGATGCTCCAGTTTCCTTCCACAATCCTAGGATGTGCAGGTTAGGTGGATTGGCCATGCTAAATTCCCCTTAGGGGCGGGGGATTGGGCCTGGGTAGGGTCCTTCAAAGTGTTAGTGCAGACTCGATGGGCCAAATGGCCTCTTTCTGTACTATAGGATTCTATGATTCTATGAACTGAAGAGCGGTCACAGACCTGGGGCGGGATTCTCCAACCCCCCGTCGGGTCGAAGAATCCCCGGGGGGGCAGCATGAATCCCGCCCAACGCTCTGATGCCGGCTGCCATATTATCCGGCGCCATTTTTTGGGCGGGGGCGGAGATCACGCCCCGCCGGTCGGGGGCCGTTGCCAGCCCCCCCCCCCCGGCAATTCTCCGGGCCCCGATGGGCCGAACGACCGTCCAGTCCCGCTGGCGTGAAATGGACATGGTCCCACACGGTGGGACCTGGCTGGTAGGCCGGCTGGTGCGGTCCTCGGGGGGGGCCCCGGGGGGGGCCCCCCATGGTGGCCTGGCCCGCGATCGGGGCCCACCGATCTGAGGGCGGGCCTGTGCCGTGGGCGCACTCCTTCCTTCCGCGCTGGCCTCTGTAGGGCTCCGCCATGGCCGGCGGAGAAGACACCCCCCTGCGCATGCCCAAGAATACGCCGGCCGCTCTGTGCGGAACTCGCTCCGGCCCTTCGCCGCCGGTTGGCGTGGCGCCAACCCCTCCGGCTCTGGCCTAGCCCCCGGAAGTGCGGAGGATTCCGCAACTTCCGGTTTGCCCGCCGCCGGAGTGGTTCGTGCCGTACTTGGCGTCAGGCCAATTCGGCGATCGCGGGAGAACCCCGCCCCTGAAGTGGTAACTCTGGTTTTCACTCTGGAGAAGCTGCTTGACGGACCGAGAATTTCCAACACTTCCTGTTATGTCGGGGGGGGGGGGGGGGGGGGGGGGGGGGGGGGGCGCGGTTAGATTTTCTCTTATTGTACTTGTGGTATGTATGGTACTTGTGTGGCGCAGATGTAATTGTCACTTATCCCCAAACCTAAATGTTGCCCAAATCCTGCTGCAGGCAGTGACGGTCTGCTTCAGTGTGTGAGGAGTCACAAATGGTGCTGAATATTATGCAATCATCAGCAAACATCCCCACTTCTGACATTATGATGGAAGATCATTAATGAAGATGGTTGGGCCCAGGGCACTACCCTGAGGAGTTCTGCAGTGATGTCCTGGAGCTGAGATGATTGACTTCCAATGACCACAAACATCTTCCTTTGTGCCGGGTATGACTCCAACCAGTTACCCCCGGATTCCCATTGACTCCAGTTTAGCGAGGGCTCCTTGATGCCACACTCGGTCAAATGCTGCCTTGGTGCCAAGGGCAGTCACTCTCACCCCACCTCCGGCATTCAGCTCCCTTGTCCATGTTTGAACCAAGGCTGTATTGAGGTCAGGAGCTGAGTGACCCTGGCGGAACCCAAAACGAGCAGTGTGACTGAAGTTTGAATTTACAGGAAAGATGTATAACATTAGGAAAGATCTGATTAAATTAAATTAAAAATAGCGTTGAATGCGAAGACAAACTCTCCAGTGATAATGTACCATTCTACATCAGACCAAAATAAACAAAATAATGAAGAAAGCTTCATTAAGTGCCTCTTTATTTGGCTAATTCATGAAATTGTCCAGTCAGATCGACCAAACCATCTGTAAAAACACCAGTGCACAATGGGAAATCCTGAAAGGTAATTAAAAAGCAAACTACTCGATTACACTTTTCCTATTTATAATCTTTTTATAATCTTTATTGTCACAAGTAGGTTTGCATTAACATTGCAATGAAGTTACTGTGAAAAGCCCCTAGTCGCCACACTCCGGCGCCTGTTCGGGTACACTGAGGGAGAATTCAGAATGTCCAATTCACCTAACAGCACGTCTTTCGGGACTTGTGGGAGGAAACCGGAGCACCCGGAGGAAACGCACGCAGACACAGGGAGAACGTGCAGACTGTATTCAATATAATTGTTACCAAATACAAAACTTGGGGCACAATATAACGGCCGCGTGGTGCTTGAGTGAGAGAGCGATGCAGCCGTTAGATCACAGGAGAGGCCAAAATCCAGAATCCCGCTGGGCACCGATCGGTTTGCGATCTGACCAGCCCGCTCCCGATGGTGAAATCAGGATCACGCCATAGCGATGCGAGAAACCAATAATCACCACTTCTGGCCAACCTCCAGTCAATTAACAGCAACGACCCGTTGTTTAATGGCCTCCCGTGATCTAACCACCTCCCCAGCAAGTGGTCACCAGGGCGCCAATTAGTACGCCTTTTTAACAACGCGAGGCTGGTGGGATGGCTGCTGTGGGGATCCAGGAGGTGAGCCGCCATCATCTCTCCCAGGCAATGAGCCCAGGGCACTGGGGTTGCTGCCCCGGTACTCGGTGCAGGGGTAGGGGGGTTGGGGGGGCTAGCGTGGGAGGCCCTGAGGGGGCAGCCTTGGTCGGGGTGGGCCGCCATCGGTAGGTGGGTCGGACCTGGCCTGGGGGGGAGGTTTCTCAGCTTCCACCATGCCACCCCCTGGATCGTGTGTACCTGTTACGGGGGTAACTCCGGGCCCTGCCTGGCTGCCTCATCAACCACCTCTCCCTCCCATATAGCGGAAGGCTGTTGCTGATAGGGAATTGGCAATCGTAGATCAGTGAGCGCTTCACAGCATGGATTCCTGTGGGGAGACATGACATGTAGCACATAGGGGTTATTGCTTCGAATCCCAATCAGACCGTGATGACTGGACACTGCAGAAATCAACATCACGGACTCAGCAGCCAATATCCGAACACCCAGGGGATGGGTCCCAGCACTTAGGACATCTCTGTGACCAGAGGGTGGGTGTGCACACCGGTGAAGGGCCCAGTGCCCGGTACAGGTCACGTTATGTGTGGGTGTCTGGGGTACAGGGGGCGGGATTCTCCACCCCCACACCGAAGTGGCCGTGCCATCGTGAATGCTGTCGAGGTTCACGACGGCGCGGAACGGCCCCGGTCCCGACCAATTCAGGCCCTGACAATGGGCCAGTATCGGGGCCACGTCATCTACCCGCGCCAGGCCTTGTCGCCGCGTAAAAGCGGCGCCGCATAGATGACGCGGCCGGCACCGCATAACGGGCGTCATCCGCGCATGCGTGGTTGCCGTCCTGTCCAAATCCGCCCCGCAAGAAGATGGGGGACGGATCATGCGGGGCCGCGGAAGGAAGGAGGTCCTCCTTCAGAGAGGACGGCCCGACGATCGGTGGGCACCGATCGCGGGCCACCCCACATTCAAGGTGAAGCCCGGTGCAGGATCCCCCCTCGCCCCCCACAGGCCGCCCCCCCCAGCGTTCCCGCACCGCCCACGACTGTAGCGACCAGGTGTGGACGGCGCCGGGGAGAACCCGCCGTTTTGGCCTGGCCGCCGCCCCATCCGGACCTCAGAATAGCGGGGGTGCCGGAGAATCGCAATTTTGGGTGTCTCCGGCCTGCGGCCCGCGAAACTCGACCGGCCCGTTCCCGCCGTTTGGGAGAATCGCGGGAGGGCGTCGGACCGGCGTCCCCGGAAATTTTGGCGGCCCAGGCGATTCTCCCAACCGGCGTGGGAGTGGAGAATCGCGCCCCAGGTGTGGGGGTCTGGTGAGCAGGGGACCTTGTTGTGACCAGGGGTGTGTGGGCTGAGTATGTCGAATGGCAGAGGATGTGGGCGGGGGAGACATCGCTGGTGGTCAGTCTCACAACCTCTCCAATTCCTTACGGATATTACACGGTATGGGCGATATATATCTTGGACCTCGTGGAAGCTGCTCTCGCGGTGCTGCTGGCAGTCCAGGCGGCCAAATGCTGGATGACGCAAAGACAGCAGTGTCGACAGAGACTGGAGGCAGCCGCCCATGTGGGCTCCCGCCCCACACCCCGAGGATCCGGCTGCCCACCAGACCCGGGAGGGATCCAGAGCGGGAGGCTCGCGACGGCCCAAGGCGTACAGGCGTCGCTGGTCTTTCGAACAGATGGCGGACAGTGCGTGCAGCAGGAAGCTCAGCCTCAACAAGGGGATGGTGAGGTACCTGTGCCATGTCTTCGCGGGCTTGGCACCACAGGGAGGAGGAGGAGGACACCCGCTCCCGATGGCCGTCAAGGCCACCGCAGTCCTGAACCTGTACGCCCCAGGATAACAGTTCCAAAAGGAAATCTGACAAAACTCAAAAATATTCTAGCAGCAAAATCACAAATTAAATGAATGTGCTTGTGCTTGCTCCCAACAGCTGCAGGGGTAAAGGATCATCTTTGCGCCTCTCGTCATTCCTACCTGGTCTTCTTTGTGTTGCTAAATTCAGGATGGTTGGCGTAGTGTTCAGAAAGACCACAAAACCTGAACAAAGCTATAAATTTATTAACACTACTAAATTGGATTCGACACAAACTCCTGAATAATACACAGTTGATAATTAACATATAAACTACATTCATCTACAGCTAATCTCTGTACTTTTATAAACTATGATCTGCTCACTATCCCTACTCCTGTCTGTCTCTAGCTAACTCCTGCACTACTCTTTCCCACAAGGCTTAGCATCAATGCCTTATATACTTGTGACTGTAGCTCCCTCTAGTGGCTATTCTGGACATTTCATTAACCCTTGCAGTTCTTACATTTATGATAATACCCCACCCTTGGAGGACAAATTGATAAAAGCATAACGTCTGCCAAACCCGGAACGTAAAATTCAGTCCATAGCCTTTGTGGGTTCAACGATGAAAGATTCCGTAGAGTCATTTCTGTAAGTAGAACGGTCCAATAAAAACAATTAACCTCTGTGTTGTAATCCATTCACCATATTCATATCGAAGTTAATTTCCACAAAGTCAGTGACAATTTATTCTAAACAATGAGCACAAAAGCAATTGAATCACTCCAGATCAACTAATTATTTTACTTTGAAAGTATCTCAGGCAATATTAATTTGCTTCTTGCCAAAACCCGTAAGCGTTACATGAACAGCACTGCAATCTGTAATGAACTCAAGGCTATGATATTGGGAATTCAGTGACCCAATGTAAATTGAACATGCGTGTCAACAAGCTTCTCCCATCATTTTTAAAACTTTGCTGTGACATTGAATTCTGGTAAATACAATGAGAATAATTTGTATTAATTAAGCTTAACTGGTGTCTTGGGAAAGCAGTTGGATTAAGGAAGCTTTCAGAAGGGTATTTAGTAATACGATTTCTTGTCAGTAGGCCTGAAAGTGAATAAAATGCTAAAGTGAACCATTTTCCTTTTTTTTTGCCAAATCCCAACAGCTGCAGGGGTAAAGGATCATCTTTGCGCCTCTCGTCATTCCTACCTGGTACTTCTGTTGACGTGGGACATGCAAAAGCCAAGAGTCACATTCATTCCCAAACAGCATGCTAATGACTTCCCTTCTGAAAGGCACAGAAACTCATGATAATATCGTTATCTATTAAAGACCTTCTGTGAGCTGATTCTTCTGACGTTCTGAAGCTCAGAGGGTGTTTCTTGCCCCAAGGGGTTAACTGCCGTACAGACTTTCAAATCGTTCCGGAATTTTTTTAAAAAGTGTGCATGCAAGATCTTCCACCGCAGGCCCTTTGGTGTTACTGCAGCATATCAGCTGCTTAGTAAAATTTGCGATTGACAATACCATCACTTCTCTCTATCTATATTAAAAAGTGATACCCCGGAGATTAGTGCTGCTGTGTTTACTTAAAGTCAAAGCTGTTTGAATGGTGAGCTGATGTGGTTTTTTTTTTGAGAATCGCGAAGAAGCTACAATGCTCTGCCCGCAAACAAATCAGAAAAATGAACAAAACATTTTGCTTTGCGGGTTAACCCTTTAATCCTTGCGCTCCCTCAGGAAATAATTTGACCATGATGCTGAATACTTGTGAATATCAAAATCATCTCAGATCTGTACGATCTGACATGGATTCCACCACCCTCCCCACCCCACCCCACCGCCTGCAACCGTATATTTTATTTTGACTAAAACAAACTCAGTAAACAATGGCCATAGCTCAAAGGTCAATCGCTGGTGTGTTGCGTGCTGAAGGTCACGCTCAGCAGGAGCTGGACAACAATGCAACATTCGTACATTTTGAATGTTCAATGACAGTGAAGATCTATCCCCGTCTCCCCCAGCGTCTTCTCACAGGCGTCTGACTATGATCTGAATTTCAATATTTCCATTGGCTGTACCTATTTACTTAGCACTGATTTATTTTTTAATAATCTATTCATTAATATAAATGCACTTCACTCATCTTCCAGTCTGAATATAACTACATTGGGGAAGGCTTATAACAAAATCAAGATGAACTATTATAACAAAATTATAATGTGGTTAATAATGGGCGGCACGGTAGCGCAGTGGTTAGCACTGTTGCTTCACAGCTCCAGGGTTCCAGGTTCAATTGCCACTTGGGTTACTGTCTGTGCGGAGTCTGCGCGTTCTCCCCGTGTCTGCGAGCAGTAACTAGCAGTAAATAATAGTTTGTTGGCCTGGATCTCTGGATTGTCGGATAATGGACAAGCAACCCAAGATGGGCTTTGGGAGGGCCGCACGGTGGCGCAGTGGGTTAGCACTGCGACCTCACGGCGCCGAGGTCCCAGGTTCGATCCCGGCTCTGGGTCACTGTCCGTGTAGAGTTTGCACATTCTCCCCGTGTTCCCGCGGGTTTCGCCCTCACAACCCAAAAGATGTGCAGGGTAGGTGGATTGGCCGCACTAAATTGCCCCTTAATTGGAAAAGATGAATTGGGTACTCTAAATTTAAAATAAATGAGTAATAAAGATAGTAATAAAGATGGGCGTTGGGACCGCAAAGGAATCCTGACGCACTGACTTTGTGGAAATTCACGAGAAGGCTGAAAACTTCTGAAGGAAAATTCCCCTGCTGCCCTGGACCGTCTGAAAAAGTCTCCGACTCGGAGTTAAAGTTGGAGAATTCAGTCAGTTCCAGCTTTCTACATAGTTACCGAGGAAAATGAAGCACAAAAATCCTGGTCTAACTCCTGGGTGACAACTGACTACCGGATCCACCTATCCACTCGCCCACCCTACCCACCGGTCACCCTTCCCAGCTGCTATCCTATCCAGTTACAGACCAACCCTCTCACCCAGTCACTCACCCATTCGCTAACACACCGGCAATCTCGGGGACCTCGAAACGCTTAACTACAGTACAATAGCGAGCACCGTGAAAATGGGGTGTGGCTTTGGTGCTGAAGGTGTTCTGCATCATGTTTCACAACTTCGGGGTTAACTTCTCCGGTTTTGAGGCTATGTCTGGAGGATCCGTGGCATTTTACCTGAGAAAAACCGGCGCTGCCCCAGCACCGATGCCCCGACCGTAACACGCCCGGCCCCCACGAAATAAACGGCCGCAGGTTTGCCGGGTCCGTGGCCTCACATGCGCGCAGCGACGACCTGCTGCAGTCACGTCTGTACAACATGGTGCCGGCCTTGCGCGGACCCGACATGCCAAATAGTGCCCCACTGGACAACCCCTGGCCACCCCACACCAGTCCCCCCAGCCCGCGCAGAGGCCCCCCCTCCGCCCCCCCCCCCCGCAGCCAGCAGCACGGCTCCCGCCCGACTGCCGCCGCTGGGCACAGTCTGCAGCCGCCACACCAGGTTCCCGCACCGCTGGGAACACACGTCCTCCGCTCCAGCGTAAACGCACCCCATCGGGGACGGCGCATCGGGGAGGACCTTCAGGTGACATCCTGAGGCCATCCCAACGGCGTGCATTGCGCGTCGCGATGACGCTGTTTTGGAGGGGACGGAGCATGCGCAACTGCGTTAATTCTCCGCCCGATCACCAATTACGAAATCGCCGTCGGGAAACGGAAAATCTCGCCCCAGAGCTTTTTCAATGTTTGCAGTAAATGGTTAGTTTTCAGCCGGATGTCACAGGGGTTCCAACTCCAATCATGTGTATTAGGCTATCAATGTCCTTAAATGCCCATCAGTCTGAAAGAGACAAAAATTAACAGCCTGTGGTGAATTTAGTTCGGTTTTACGATGTAAAATGGTGGAATGATACATATTGGAAAGCAATCTTCAGATTTCCACGTTCCACTCTGCAGACACCCTCATCTAAGGTCGCTGAAGCATTTGTGCATGAATATTACCAATTTGACAGAAAACTGCAGCCAATCAACATAATAGCACGGGATTTTCAAAAAGGAAATTTTCCAACTGAGTGTTGTGTTTTCAGAACCGAAAGGGCAAACAAAAACCAACACTGAAAAAATAGCATCAGCACAATAGACCTGCCTGTTTTTCCTTGCTAGAGTATTTCGAGGAGGTCACTAAGATGATTGATGCAGGTAGGACAGTGGATGTTGTCTATATGGACTTCAGTAAGGCCTTTGACAAGGTCCCTCATGGTAGACTGGTACAAAAGGTGATGTCACACGGATCAGGGGTGAGCTGGCAAGGTGGATACAGAACTGGCTCGGTCATAGAAGGCAGGAAGTAGGAATGGAAGGATGCTTTTCTAATTGGAGGGCTGTGACCAGTGGTGTTCCGCAGGGATCAGTGCTGGGACCTTTGCTGTTTGTAGTATATATAAATGATTTGGAGGAAAATGTAACTGGTCTGATTAGTAAGTTTGCTGACGACACAGCGGTTGGTGGAATTGCGGATAGCGATGAGGACTGTCAGAGGATACAGCAGGATTTAGATTGTTTGGAGACTTGGGCGGAGAGATGGCAGATGGAGTTTAATCCGGACAAATGTGAGGTAATGCATTTTGGAAGGTCTAATGCAGGTAGGGAATATACAGTGAATGGTAGAACCCTCAAGAGTATTGAAAGTCAAAGAGATCTAGGAGTACAGGTCCACAGGTCACTGAAAGGGGCAACACAGGTGGAGAAGGTAGTCAAGAAGGCATACGGCATGCTTGCCATCATTGGCCGGGGCATTGAGTATAAGAATTGGCAAGTCATGTTGCAGCTGTATAGAACCTTAGTTAGGCCACACTTGGAGTATAGTGTTCAATTCTGGTCGCCACACTACCAGAAGGATGTGGAGGCTTTAGAGAGGGTGCAGAAGAGATTTACCAGAATGTTGCCTGGTATGGAGGACATTAGCTATGAGGAGCGGTTGAATAAACTCGGTTTGTTCTCACTGGAACGAAGGAGGTTGAGGGGCGACCTGATAGAGGTCTACAAAATTATGAGGGACATAGACAGAGTGGATAGTCAGAGGCTTTTCCCCGGGGTAGAGGGGTCAATTACTAGGGGGCATAGGTTTAAGGTGAGAGGGGCAAGGTTTAGAGTAGATGTACGAGGCAAGTTTTTTACGCAGAGAGTAGTGGGTGCCTGGAACTCGCTACCGGAGGAGGTGGTGGAAGCAGGGATGATAGTGACATTTAAGGGGCATCTTGACAA